>NC_083734.1:56120828-56747328 GCF_028564815.1 Eubalaena glacialis | reverse complement strand
TACTTGGAGATAACATCAGATCCCATAAATTAAGGGCTCAGTCCCACAAAACTGTCCCCCATTCAGATGCCAATCACAAATAGTGGGTCCCCAGGTTACCCACAGCTTCTCTCCAACTTGGCTATAAATCAGAGGTTCCCATGACCACCTCAGGTTTGATTAATTTGCTAGAGCAGCTCACAGAACTCAAGGAAACACATTTACCAGTTCGTTAAAGGATATGAGAAAGGACACAGAAAAACAGCCAGATGATGTACGTGGGGCATGGTCTGGAAGGGTCCCAAGTGCAGGAACCTCTGTCTCTCTGGAGCTGGGTTGTGTCACCATCCTGGTACATGGATGTGTTAACCTACCTGGAAGCTCTCCAAACCCCACGCTATTGAGATTTTATGGAATCTTCCTCATGTAGGCGTGATCAATTATTATCTCCATTTCCAGCCCTCTTCCCTCTCTAGAGAAGTCAGGGACAGGGCTGAAAATTTCAAGTTTCTAATTATGACTTGGTCTTTCTTGTGACCAGCCCTCATCCAGGAGCCACCCAGAGTTGGAACAAAAGATGCTTCTAGCACTCTTATCACTTAGGAATTTTCAAAGATTTTAGGAGCTGTGGGTCAGGGACTGGGGATGAAGACCAGTTTTAATTTTTTTTTTTTTTTTTTTTTTTTTTACTTTTTGGCTGCACTGCGCAGCATGGGGGATCTTAGTTCCCCGACCAGGGATCGAACCCTCACCCCCTGCAGGAAGTCCCGAAGACCAGTTTTATATATGTCTTATTATTAACCACAGTGTCACAGTATTTTACTTCCTTGATAAGCATTTTACAAATGAATCACCCTGGAGGATACCCTGGTCAGCGTGTGTGTGTGTGTGTGTGTGTGTGTGTGTGTGTGTGTGTGTGTGTGTCTATGTGTCTATGTATGTGTCTGTGTATGAGAGATCACTGGTGACAAGAGGCTCTGGTACAGAATATTGATAACTCAGAAAAATCTATTATGACTCCAAGGAAAAAACATGTCAAAAGTCCTGTAATTCCTGGAAGGCAGGGACCCCGTCTTATTTATGTGGGCCCTCTGTTCCCAGATCTCCTCGTGCATCTATACAGTAGGTGCTCTAAAATGTTTGCTGAATTAATAAATTAGTTAATATCCTACTAATGGTGGGATGGTAGCTCCTGTTTTGTGCATGGGAGTCAGCATATTACCTTGGTTTTTGGCTGGGTGAGTTATTTATTTGGGCCTGAATCTTGACTGTGAAAGGGGGTAAGGAGTAGCGAGGATTAGGTGAGACAGTGTGTGCAAGTTGCTTCACCTCCTGCTGGCCCCATTGTAGCTTCTGTTCATCTTTAAATGGAGCCAGAAAAAAAATAAATAAGAATGAAAATAAATGGAGCCAGTAGGTGGCCTTTAGGTCTCTTCATTTAGAACTAATGTTTCTTGCTAAGGATCTGCATATTGGTAACTAATAGCCAATTGCTTTCTGTTTGTTTTGTTCTGCTATTTTCTTTGTGTGTGCGTGTGTGTTTAGAGCATGATTTAGGCTTCTTTTTTTAAAAATTTTATTTATTTATTTATTTATTCTTTATTTTTGGCTGCCTTGGGTCTTTGTTGCTGCGCGTGGGCTTTCTCTAGTTGCGGTGAGCGGGGGCTACTCTTCGTTGTGTTGCGAGGGCTTCTCATTGTGGTGGCTTCTCTTGTTGCGGAGCACGGGCTCTAGGTGCGCGGGCTTCAGTAGTTGTGGCGTGTGGGCTCAGTAGTTGTGGCTCGCGGGCTCCAGAGTGCAGGCTCAGTAGTTGTGGCACACAGGCTTAGGAGCTCCGCGGCATGTGGGATCTTCCTGGACCAGGGCTCGAACCCGTGTCCCCTGCATTGGCAGGCAGATTCTTGACCACTGTGCCACCAGGGAAGCCCCATGATTTAGGCTTCTGTTGCATCATTTCCAGAACAAAGACCCAGACTGATAGACCTGTGAGGTCTCTCCTATCTCAAACAGCCTATGGTGATGACGGAGAGATGACCTTGTTGCCACCTGCTTGTTTGTAGAACCCGTCTACCAAATTTTTTTTAAATTAATTTTTATTGGAGTATAGTTGCTTTACAATCTACTATTTCCTTTTCGAAGAACTCTATTTTGAACTAATTTTAAACTTACAGAAAAGGTACAAAAATAATAGATTTCTGTACATCTCTTACCAAGCTTCTCTAATGTTAATATTTTACATAACCACATTACTGGTATTTAAACCAGGAAACTTAAACATTGATGCAGTATGGGGCTTCCCTGGTGGCGCAGTGGTTAAGAATGTGCCTGCCAGTGCAAGGGACACGGGTTCAAGCCCTGGCGCTGGAGGATCCCACATGCCATGGAGCAACTAGGCCCGTAAGCCACAGCTACTGAGCCTGAGCTCTAGAACCCACAGGCCACAACTACTGAGCCCATGTGCCACAACTACTGAAGCCCACGCGCCTAGAGCCTGTGCTCTGCAAAAAGAGAAGCCCCGACAATGAGACGCCCCCGCACCACAACAAAGAGTAGCTAGCCCCTGCTCGCCACAACTAGAGAAAGCCCGCGCACAGCAATTAAGACCCAACACAGCCAAAAATAAAATTAATTAATTAATTAATTTAAAAAAAAATTGATGCAGTATGATTAACTGAAGACCTTATTTGAATTTCACTAATTTTTCCACTAATGTCCTTTTTTCTCTTCTGCAGCCAAATGAGATTGCATTTAGTTTTTTTCTCCCTCATCTCCTTCATGACCTTGACACTTTTGAAAAATATTGACCAATTGTCTTAGAGACCGTCCCTCAAAACTGTCCTGGGTTTGTCTGGTGTTTTCTCATGATTGGACAGAGGTTATGCATTTTTAGCAAGAATACCACAGAAATGGTGTGATATGTCCTTCTCAGTACATCATATCATGAGGTTCATGATGCTGATGTCTTCTTATGTTATTGTTGACCTTGATTGCTTGGTTAATGTGGTTTCTGCTGGGTTTCTGTGCTGTAAAGTTACCATCTTTCCCTGTGTGACGAATAAGTATTTGGGGGAGAAACCTTGAGACTATGCAAATCCCATTTCTCCTCAAATTTCAGCCACTAATTTTAGGGTCCATCAGTGGGTCTCATTTGCAACACTTAATATCAGTGTGGACTCAAGGATATTTATTTTAGTCAGTGGGTTATGTGGTGTTTTACTTATTTTGTCGCTCAAGTTGTTTCAGCTGTGGTCATTAGGAGCTCCTTCAAGTTGGCTCCTGTCTTTCAGCAACTTCTTATCTTTTTTTTTTTATACTTTCTATCTTCACAAGATGTTCCTTACTTTCTATCACCACAAACTGTTCCAGGTTCGTCTTGTATGTCATTTCATTGTTTGTAGGTTGGTTCGAGTGAGTAAAAACTACCGATCAGTCATAAGAGCATGCCTGGAGGAAATGCACCAGCTTGCAAGTAAGGACTTTGTCTGTTTGTATGTGATAATAGTTGAAGGATTTATCTGGCTATAAATACAAGTTAAAATCTGATTGACATTCCAGTTCAAAACTCTTACTTTCCCGTCTTAAATAATCCTTAATTTTTTGGCAATTGTCTTGAGTACATTTTTCAAATTAGAATATATTATATTGACAGATATGAGGCTGAAGGGCCAAATTAAAGATCTTCGATAATCACATTCCCAGTTCTTTGACCTTGGTGATTTAAAGTCATCATAACCGCGAGAGCCATGTGACTCCTAGATGCTGGGTAGAGTCTTGTATAACATGGTGGTCTCTACATTTGCTGTATTGTAGTTGAAAGAGCCACTTGTAATTTGAAGGCCTTGGTTTGAGATCATTCATCTACAACAGAGCTATGAAGCATTTTTTAAAAAATCTATAGTGAAAATGGATGGTCTTAGAAGGCACAAGCCACAGCACTTACATGTGAAGCTATAACAGTAAGACTAAAGTTTCATTGCTCACTTAAAATGTCTTGTGTTTTGTTAGTTGCTGGTAAAGATCCAGCCAGTGGCCGCCAGTTTAGCATCCAGGTAAGGGAGTTTTGTTGTACTGGTACCTCCTTTATGTCCAGCTGCATCCTCAGCACCCACCTGCAGTGGCATTGCAATCACTGGTTTTGCAGAAGTCTCTCTTTCCAGGTAGATAGGCAACTCCTTGGGGTGGTAAGAATCATCTTGAACTTCCCGGTGCCCCCTTCAAGGCCTCACACATTGGAACACAAGGATGTGCTTGATAAATACTTGTATTAGTTTTCAACTCTTATGGGAAATATAAATCCTAACCACATTGTGTCACCTGAGGTAGTGAGCTAAGCTTTTGGAATCACTGGTTAGTCTCATAAACTGTACTCAGCTAATGAATCCAGCATTTTTAAGCTGCCGGTTGTTTAACTTTAGTTGGAAGATGACTTAAAGAATTCTCTTTCTTTGGTTAGAATTTTGATATTGTTCAAACTCAGTAGTGAATAAGGACTGGTGCATTATCTCTGTCATCAAAACATTTATTTTTCCTTATGATTAAAGTATTTTGTGATTTTGCACAGAAGAATGGTGGGGGAGGGAATACTGCATATTCCCAAGGGCAGGGTCTACATCCGATTTATTTTGGTGTCCTATATTGGGTTTGTGTTTTTTTTTTTTTGGCCACTGCACGTGGGATCTTGGTTCCCAGACCTGCGCCCCCTGCGTTGGAAGTGCGCAGTCTTAACCACTGGACCTCCAGGGAAGTCCCGGGTTTGCTTTTTAGTAGACTGTTTCCTAAGTGTCAGTCCCTTGAATACCAACTTCACAGTTTTTGCTGTATCTATATATTGTAATATTATTTAGTGACTATTTTTCTAAAAATCGTCTCTCCCTTTTCACTCAAAGCCTCTTCCTAAACCATAATATTCATCAAGATCATGGGTGTAATGAGCTAGTTATATTTTTCTAATGCACGTTAAACTAAAACCACAACCATTAAAGTAGAAAATATTAGTCTGTGTCCCACCCCCTAAAATTCTCTCACTGGCTGCCTTGTGGGAAACCCTGCCATAGGAATAGTCAGTAAATGTTGAGTTAATGAATGACCATGATGTGTTTCAAGCTCTCCTTTGTTTCTTTGCTTTAAGAAAAAACCTCAGGAATGTTTTCAGTCAAAACTTTGTCTCCATTTCTTCCTTAGGTCTCCAGTCTGTCAGCAATGGAGCTCATTTGGAACCTTTGTGAGATTCTTTTTATTGAAGTAGCCCCAGGTGAGCACAGAATCATCTTGTCACAACATCAAAGGTGTCCCCCTGCCCTTTTCTATGTTGTGATGAGTGTTTTGTTGCCTAGAATGCTCTTTTCATTGCTTTTCATCAACATAACCATCAGAAAGTATTACATGATACCCAAAGAAGCCTGCCGTTTTGTCAGATACTGCAAAAAGAATCAGACAATCTTCTGAAAATCTAAAATCTTAGGCAGATGACCCCTGAAAAATACCAAGGAAACAGATATTAAACTAGCGTGCGAAAGGGGTGGTCGATATTTATATCATGGACTGGCTAAGCTTAAGAAAGTTTTAGGAGAAGCTAGGGGAGGGGCGTGGCACAGGTTCTTCCTTAGCCTCCGAAGGAACCAACCCTTCCAACACATTAGTCTCAGACTTTTAGCCTCCTGAAATGTGAGACAATACATTTCTGGTGTTTAAAAAAGGAAAAAGGTTTTACGGATATGAAGAGGAATTAGGTGGTAGGCGGCAAAGTCACTTTGAGAATTCTTTCACTAGTGATTGGGGCAGGGGCAATCCTACAAGTTAATGGTCCACTCCGAATTATTCTGTTGATCTTGAATTAAATTGTGGTCAGTACAGTATCCTGGCTCGAGTGGGCTCTCTGTGGAGGTGCTACAGGCTTTTTTGCATTCTTTTAATGGTTTTTGTTTACTGTTATTCATAAATGTGTATTAATAGTCTCTGTGTAGTCATAGCTTTTTATTCATACTCCTGCTAAAGCACGGAGCAACTTGAAATTAAAATTAGTTGTTCATCTGCCCGCCTCCTCCAGTAGATTTTGAGGGCTGTCGCTATGTTTTTATCATTGTTGCATACCTGGCACCTAGTCAGTACCAGTCCCTATATGGCCATGACTTACATAGCCAGTGAGTATTGCGTAGTTCTGAAGAATCTGGGGGGTGGTGGGGTGGTGAGGTCTGGGTCTCATGTCCAGCCCTTCCCAGGATTCAGTGAAAGGTGGAGCTGCCTGGCCAGAGGAAGCATTCCATAAAAGTCCATTTGCTAGCTCAGCCCTTTATTCAGGACCACATGTGTGCTCACTTAAGAGGGATAAACCACTTCCTACATAGTCAGCTCGTGTGTCCTACATTCTCTGTACTTCGGGAAAGTGGAATTTACTGCTTTTGTGTGTGACGAGTTTTTCCTTCCAGCCGGCCCTCTTCTCCTTCACCTCCTTGACTGGGTCCAACTGCACGTGTGTGAGGTGGACAGTTTGTCGGCAGATGTTCTGGGCAGTGAGAATCCAAGCAAACACGAGAGATTCTGGAACTTGGTAAGACCCTCGTGCAGGCCAGGCCTCCCTGCCTTCCACCTTATATTCTCTTTTCCCTGTGCTCATAGGCAGGCCTGATGGTTTGCCTGCTGAGCCTGTGTGCACTTGGTTCTTTGAGTCTGCAATTATGGAGACGTGCTTAGGTCTTTTCTCTTTTCTTCCCTGCTCCGTGGGAGAGGGTTGTTTTTTTTTTTTTTAAAATAAGTTTATTTATTTAATTTATTTATTTTTGGCTGTGTTGGGTCTTTGTTGCTGTGCCCGGGCTTTCTCTAGTTGTGGCGAGCGGGGGCTACTCTTCGTTGTGGTGCGCGGGCTTCTCATTGCGGTGGCTTCTCTTGTTGCAGAGCACGGGCTCTAGACGCGTGGGCTTAGTTGCTCCACGGCATGTGGGATCTTCCCGGACCAGGGCTCGAACCCATGTCCCCTGCATTGGCAGGCGGATTCTTAACCACTGCACCACCAGGGAAGCCCTGTGGGAGAGTTTTGAACTAAGTTATCATGTAAGAAAAGTAATGCTTTGTAGACTTTGCAGTGAGAAGGGAATTTTGATTTCTTTGTGGATCTAAGGATTAGAAGACATGAAGATAATACAAAACCAATGGATAGGTGCTGGGGTAGGGGTTTGATATAAAGGAGCATGAGAGTTGTTTTGAGGTGATAGAAATGTTCTAAAACTGGATTGTGGTGATGGTGCACAACTTTGGGAACTCACTAAAATTCATCGAATTATACACTTAAACAGGTGAATGTTTATAATGTGTAAGTTGTAACTCAGTAAAGCTATTAAAAACAAAGACCTTGGGACTTCCCTGGTGGCGCAGTGCCTAAGACTCCACGCTCCCAACGCAAGGGGCCTGGGTTTGATCCCTGGTCAGGGAACTAGGTCCCACACGCATGCTGCAACTAAAGATTCCGAATGCCACAACTAAAGAGCCTGTATGCCACAACGAAGATCCTGCGTGCTGCAACTCAGACCTGGCACAGCCTAAATAAATAAATAAATATTTAAAGAACAAAAAACAAAGACATTGATGATCCCAAAGTCACTTTGGATTATCACTTTGAAAGTCAGCCTGTGTGTATGTATTCTATTTCTGTGAGGGCAGTACTCTCCCAGTCACCTCTACTGACCTGTGATGCAGTTGGGAGGGAGCAGGGAGGAGGTTGCTGGTTGACTTGAATAATGGAGACTTATAAAATCTGAAATTCAAGTAAGGAGTTGTCGCCTTCGAGGCTGTTCCTGGGCCTTTTGGTGCCAGGAGATCTATGCAGGTAAGGGGGAGAGACTTTGCTCAGAAATTATTGGGCCTAGATTTTGAGTCTCTGATTCATTCACTGAGTATTTATTGAGTGCTACTGTTTGCAGGCACTGCGGAAACAGCCATGACCAAAGAGGGCAATGATTCCTGCCCTTACGGAGCTTACATCCTGGGTGAGGGGACAGGAGATAAATACAGAAACAAGTCGAATATGTAGCATGTGTAAAAGTGAAGTGCTGTGGAGAGAAATAAAGCAAGGGAGGGGAATTGGGTGTGCTAGAGTAGGGGTGTCAAGGAAGGCCTCCCTTGTGGGGTGACATGTGAGCAGAGATCTGAAGGAGGCGAGGAGGGGTAAGGGCTTTAGCTTTTAGAGAGGCAGTGTAGCTGAGTGGTAAGAACGTGGCCTGTGGTGCCAAACTGCCCGGGTTAACGTCCCAGCTCTGCCTCTTACCAGCTGTGAGCTCTTGCATGAGCTACTTAACAGCCTTTAGCTCCCTCCTCTGTGCCATGGAGATAATAACAACACCTACCCCACATGGCTGCTATGATTAAATTCGTTGAAGGGCATAAATGTGTGAGCTAGTTGATGGACAAGGTTAGAGCTCCCATTTTACTCCTGAGTCAGATGGGGTGAGGGGGACATTGGAGAGTCAGGCGAAGGAGCACTGTGATCTAACTTAGGTTTTCAAAGGGTCCTCTGGCTAAACTGCTGAGAACAGAGCACAGGCAGAGCAGAGAGACCAGTTTGGAGGCTGAGGTCCTAAACCAGGCAGAGGTAGGTGGTGGCAGCTTGGACAAGGGTAGGAGCTGAGCGGAGGAGATGGTGAGAAGTGATTTGATTCTGGATGCAGTTTAAAGATACAGTGACAGGATTTGCTAATGGATTGGATGTGTAAGAAATAGAAGAATGTGGGTTGGTGAGTTGGAGGTGCTGGGGTGTTTACTCTTAGGCATGTTAAACAAGATGCCTAGGAGAGCCAAGTGGAGACACTGACTGGCAGTAGGATATACACATCTGGAATTCAGAGAAGGAAGTCCAAGCTACAGAGAGGAATTGGGGACTTGTCAGCGTATATATCCTTGGCTTTTTTGAGCGTGGCTTAATGGAAGAACTTTTACTGTGTATGTTTTACATATATACTTGTATGTATATAATGTTGATTCTCATTATTCATGATAGTTATGGTCTATAAAGTTGCCTGGTGCCCTGAGCTCTCGATTACTGAACCATCGCTCTTTGTAGGGGAATTACAGGGTTCTTTCGAGCCTCTGGTCACAACTTTTTTTTTTTTTTTTTTTTTTTAAGTTGTCTGCCCAGCCAGTCTCGCCTTTTCCTGGCATGGTGCCCATAATCCCATCCTTGGGTGTTTTTTTAAAAAATAAATTTATTTATTTTATTTATTTATTTTTGGCTGCGTTGGGTCCTCGTTGCTGCACGCGGGCTTTCTCTAGCCATGGCGAGTGGGGGCTACTCTTCATTGCGGTGCGCATGCTTTCTCATTGTGGTGGTGGCTTCTCTTGCTGCGAAGCACAGGCCCTAGAGCATGTGGGCTTCAGTAGTTGCGGCGCACGGGCTCAGTAGTTGTGGCTCCATGGGCTCTAGAGCGCAGGCTCAGTAGTTGTGGCAGCCGGGCTTAGTTGCTCTGCGGCATGTGGGATCTTCCCAGACCAGGGCTCGAACCCGTGTCCCCTGCACTGGCAGGTGGATTCTTAACCACTGCGCCACCAGGGAACTCCCTGGTCACAACATTTTTGTCCACTGATCAATTTATAATCTTGTTTTGTGTATGTTTGTGTTTCAAGACACCTTATTTAATATGTATTATTGATTCATTAAAATTGAACTCATGGCCAGCAGCACTATAATCCTTGCCTGAACGAACACGTATATCTAACACGTATGTTCTCTTACCTTATCTAACACATACATTCTCTGTATGGCATGTCATAGCCTTCTTTGCAGTTAGGAATCGGGCAGCACTTCAGCACAATGCTTGGGGGCCCAACAAGAAGCACAAAAATGCAAAAAATGTGGCACTAAATAGATCGCCAGAAAGACACTAATTTAGTGTGAGAGCTGATACCAGAATGTAGAGTGCCGCCTTGTTCAGTCTCAGCTGGGAATGTGCACATCAGGTGACTCAAATTTTTTGCCCCTCTGCACATGTCCAAAGATGATGGTGAAAGCACCTCGGATATTGACTCTGGGGTTACAAATAAGTTTTAGCAGGTAGGCATATTCACAAATATGGAATCTGAATAGAAAGAATCAACTGTATTTATACTGAGTGTTTGTATGTATACATATATATGTATTTGAACTGAAACGTTTATGAGCCAATACTTTATTTGATGCACTCTGGTATATTTTATTTTCTATTTTATTTGTTTTTTAAAAGTTGGCCATAACCTGCAATGGGTTACAACGTGCAGTTTGAAAAGCATGGTATAGGTTAAAACTGGGAGATTGGATGAATTGGATTACGTCTGGAGGGAAGGAACCATCACGTTTCTCCAAGGCTAGGAAGCCAGTGTGGGCTGAGGGGAGTGGCTTCCAAGCCTCCCGTGAATGCTTGTGTTCTTGGGCGTCCTCCCAGGTGACCGTGTTGGTGCTGCAGGGCCGGCTGGATGAGGCCCGACAGATGCTCTCCAAGGAGGCCGACACCAGCCCCACCTCTGCAGGCATGTGCCGAATCCTTGGGGACCTGATGAGGACAATGCCTGTTCTCAGCGTATGTGCGAGCAGCCCTGCTCTTCTGGGTCATGGAGGTGGGTTCATTCAATGAGTGTAAGGGGTTTGTGTGGTGATGGCATCTCTCTGCGTCTCTTCCCGTAGCCTGGTAACACTCAGACACTAACGGAGCTGGAGCTGAAGTGGCAGCACTGGCACGAGGAATGTGAGCGGCACCTCCAGGACGGCACGTTCGCCTCCAGTCCTCACCTCGAGTCTCTCTGCAAGGTCTGTGGGAAGCAAGTCCAGGCCAGGGTCTTCCCTGGCTTCCCCCGGGGGCTATGGCATCCAGTGCAGCAACGACAGGTCCTCCTGAGACAGGGCTGTTTATTGGCTCTGAGGGAAGGAGAGAGCTTTCAAACCAGATGCTCCAGTCGAGGTCAGGAGCATTATCGGGAAGTCACCCCCAGACCTCAGGGAAAGCGTCTCTCTTGTCAGATCATGCTGGGAGATGAAGCTGCCCTGTTGGAGCAGAGGGCGCTTCTGAGTAACTGGTACCATTTCCTAGTGACCCGGCTCCTATACTCTCACCCCACGGTCAAGCCCATGGATCTGCACTTCTACGCCCAGGTGAGTCTGAGCGCCTTGGGGTGGGGGTGGGGAGTAGGGATCCTGGGGGCTCTGCTCCCTGCTGGTCATTTTCACCGTGTGGCTTCATTGAGTTGAACCTCCCTGGAGAACAGGCAAGAGCTTTCCTTTGGCCCTTTTTGAAGGACCCCATCACCCTTCTCCAGTGTTCCCCATACAGCAGCTCTGCCTGCCCCCTTGAGTCTCTGCTTCCATCTGGAGATTGAATGGGTCACTACCTTTCCACAGTCCAGCCTTGACCTGTTTCTGGGAGGTGAGAGCAGCCCAGAACCCCTGGACAACATTTTGATGGCAGCCTTCGAGTTTGACATCCACCAAGTGATCAAGGAGTGCAGGTAGGACCTGCTGCACCATGACCATTCTAACCATCTTAGGTGTGCAGTTCAGTTAAGTACATTCACAGTGTTGTACAGCCGTCACTGCCATCCTTTTCTAGGATGTCCTGTTCCTTCTTGTTGGTGTCTTAACCTTCTTGCCACAGACCTGCTTCCCCTCCACAGCCACATTAGGTAGACAGTGGCTTCTCTCTGGACAAGCTTGGGGGCCTTCCTGAGGCTGGAGGGCTACTGTGTCTATAACAGTTTGCATTTCAGGGATGTTTACTTAAAATAACATTGCAGGACATTACTTTGATATTTAAAATCCAGAAACAGCCAGCAGACTTATTTCTTGGAACCTGATGGACATGCAGCCACCTTAAGGGACTTCTCAACAGTCTCACTCTCTGGTGAGCCAAGAGCCACCACACCATTAGGCTCCCGGCTGGGTCTGTTCAGAGCAGGGATTCTGTATCAGCCCTCTCCCCAGACCTCTCCCCGAACCTTCAGCAAGGTAGGAAAGGGAATTTGAAACTGAATCCAAGGTAAAGCTTTCCAGAAATTCCCATGTGCAGTAAGTCAGAAAGAATTTACCCTCTCTTCTTGTACAGCCTGGAAAAGTAGGTGTTGCACCAAAGACTTGGAGAAGGGAGAAGGTTGGGAACTGGAGCAGATGGCCTTGCTCGAGTATCAAATTCACTGACTTTGACTGGATCTTTGTTAGTAGATCTGGGCAGTGGGAAGGTCTTACCCCCTACCTTACTCTTCCTGTTTGGCCGAAAGCAAGCCAGGGCTTCAAGGAAATGGTGTTAGATTTGGAGAAAGGAAAAGGGGTTTTGTGTCAGTATTCTTTGCACAAACCTGTAAAATAGGGACTTTAGTGGAGCCGGAAGATGACTTACAGAATTCAGTTGATGGTGGCTGGGGGCCAGCGTGGCATCTGCATGGAGGGTTAGTGAGAATAACTTCCAGAGGCGCTCGCACATCGTTATTTGGCTTTGTCAGGGACTCTGCCTATAATTCGAAGTAATAGGCATTCCTGAATATGTTGTCTAAACAGCAGTGGGTTATTTCTTCCAGGGCTTCCTTCATAAGCCACATCTGGATTTTTAAGATCAAAACAGATTTGAACAGAGCAAGGAGGAAGGACAATGAAAAGGGAAAGCACCTTGTTCTTTTCAGTGGCAGTAGAAGGAAAAGATAAGGACATGCCAACGAAGAGGAGTGGCTTTTATGAACGCCACAGAAAACGGCATCACTCTCATGCCAGTTGAGGAAGGGTAAGGCTTGCAGCCCCTCAGTCTGGGTGTCTCTTGCTCCGGCAAGCAGGAAAGGATCTGAGGTATTTCTGTTAGCTGTGAATCTAGGAGTTTGGGTTTTTCTGATCAGGAAGCTACTTCCTACCCTATTCTGAAAGAGGCACTGAAAAGCAAGTCCCGGGACCTCATCCACGAATTGGAAGAAGGGTTGAAGTACCTTCGGAGAGAGTAGCACAGTTTTAGACATAATGCCCTCCTGGATGGGGAAGGATTGGATCTGGGGTCTCGTGAACACCTGCTTTCTCACGTGTTGTACCAGTCAGGCCCAAGCTCGGTTCCCAGGGAAGAGGGGTGTGTCTGTCTGGGGTTGGGCCAGTGGGCTGGTGGTATAGGAGAGCCTTGCTGCTTTGGGTGTGATGTCAGCTGGGTTCATGACTACCCTGTGAAAGGGGAATGAGGGGAATCCTTTCTCAAGGCGCTAGAAGGGAGCTTTCTATAGGGGCACCTGATTACCCCCATGTCAACTATGCCAGGCCCTAAGGGGCAGAGAGGGATCCTGAAGCAGAGCATAGAGGCCCTTGGAGGCCACCGTTGATCAGCCCCTGCTGAAGGGCCACGTGTTTGCCTGTTATCCCCGCAGCTGAAGGGCCACGTGTTTGCCTGTTATCCCCGCAGCTGAAGGGCTCGTCTCTTCCCCTCTGGTGTGCAGCCGCTACTTCTTGCTGTCCAGCAAAAGGAGAACAGGAGCTGCTACACACTCCACAGGGAGCTGGGCAAGATGGCATCTTCCTGGCGCTCTTAAAGTCCTCCAGAAGTATCGAACTAAAAGGAGATAGGTCTTCCTTCAAAAACTAAGAAGAGGTCCAGTTTAATGTTTGCCTAATCTAGAATCTTCTTGTCAGACCTTTGGCCCAGCCCGTTACCTTGGCTTCAGGGTAGAGCGGTGTGTACAGACCCTCACGCTCTATTCACAGAGGAAGGTCCACAGCCACTAGATCTTGGCTGGTCAGAGGCAGTGGTTGCTGCAGAGCCACCAGAAAAGCAGGACATGGGGTTGGCATAAGGGGGGGACAGCAGCCCCAGTGCAGGGCACACAGTCCGTTGGAGGGTTACAGTTGTTAACCCAGGGTAGGGCCTTCACCATAGGCCTCCACGGGTCTTCCCGGCTCCAGAGTTCTCCCTTTTCCAGCAGAGGCCACCCCAGCGCAGCTAATTAAGTCTTCCCTGAACATCTTTGAACAGTGAGCTTGTTCACTTGTTCCATTTAGAGCCTGCATTCAGAATTCTCCATTTTATATGTGTGTGAACATCCAAAACCTGTGTTGTTCAGACTTGCACAAGACCCTGGTGTCCGTTTTCATTTAGCACTTCTTCCAGTCTCGGTCACTCAAGCCTTTTCATTAGTTCTTGGCCTCAGTGGTCGCTGCCCTGCAGCCCTGAGGCTGGTGTGCCCTCTGGGAAGACACCCGAGGGCTGCGCAGACTGGCGTGTGTCGTGGCTGCCTTAGCTCCGGGGTCTTCCATAGCCCCCTTGCTGGCTGTATTGCCGTAACCATCAGCTAGAAGTCTAGGTAACAGCAGCTGTTTTGGGAGGCTGAGATATTGTTTCCCCCTCACCCAGCCTACTCCCCCACCTCTTTCTTTTTAAGTGCAACTCGTTCCGCATTTATCAGACATCTGTTATGTGCCTCACACTGTACCAAGCTTTGAGATTACAGCAGTTTTTCTTGTGTGGAGTTTACAGTCTAGACCAGATGTTGTGGGATCCCTTAAAAGAGGACCCTATATCAGATTGGAAGTCAGGAAAAGCTCCTTAAGGAGGCTACACTTAGATTGATTCCTGAAAAGTTTAGTGAAGAACACTAGAAGAGGTCATTTTTGGCAGAGAGAAAGCACGGGAGAAGGCGCAGGCAGGGAAGAAGTGTGGTCTGTTACCTGCTAAAGGAACTACAAACATCTCTATAGAACCAAAAGACTAAATGAGAGGTGGCTTGAATTGGTGACAGAGGTAGGAAAGAAATCAGATTATCAAGGACCAAATAAACTATTCCCCATAGTTCTGACTTTATGAAAATGGGGAGCCACTGAGGATTTTCAGCAGGACAGGGCCATGAAATTTGTATTTGAGAAAGAGCAGTCTGAAGAGTATGAGGACAGCAAGGCTGGTGGCTGGGAGGCCAATCCTAAGGCCAGTACAGGCACCTGTGTACAAAGTGGTAATAATTACAGGAATGGCGATAATAACAGTTCACATTTATTAGCTTTTATGGCGTATTTCATCTTATCATGCAACAAACCTTAGGTGCTATTATTTCATGCCTATCTTACAAACAAGGAATGTGAGGCCTAATAAAGTCACCCTGCCAGCTAACAAGGGGCTCTGTGGGTATTTGGACCCAAAGCCCTTCACCAAAGTCCATACTGTTTACTGAGTTCTTAAGCACTAACCAGTCTATTGGTAAGTCCTATTAGCTCAACTTGAAAACATATCTTGGGGCCCCTCTGGTGGCACAGTGGTTAAGAATCCGCCTGCCAATGCAGGGGACTTGGGGTTCGAGCCCTGGTCCGGAAAGATCCCACGTGCCGCAGAGCAACTAAGCCCGTGCGCCACAACTGCTGGGCCTGCGCTCTAGAGACCGCGAGCCACAACTACCGAGCCCACGTGCCACAACTACTGAAGCCCCCACAGCTAGAGTCTGCGCTCCGTAACAAGAGAAGCCACTGCAGTGAGAAGCTGGCACCACAACAAAGAGTAGCCCCCGCTCGCCGCAACTAGAGAAAGCCCGCACGCAGCAACGAACACCCAATGCAGCCAAAAATAAAAAATAAATAAGTAAATAAATTTATTTAAAAAAACCAAACAACATATCTCACAACCAGCTACTTATCGCTCCCTCCCCAGCCACTGGCATGGCCCAGCCCCGTCACTGTTACCCTGAACTGTCTTTTTAAAAAAATAAATTTATTTATTTATTTTTGGCTGCGTTGGGTCTTCGTTGCTGCGCGTGGGCTTCCTCTAGATGTGGCGAGCGGGGGCTACTCTTGGTTGTGGTGCAGTGGCTTCTCTCGTCGTGGAGCACGGGCTTCAGTAGTTGTGGCTCGTGGGCTCTAGAGCGCAGGCTCACTAGTTGCGGCGCATGGGCCTAGTTGTTACGCGGCATGTGGGATCTTCCGGGGCCAGGGTTGAACCTGTGTACCCTGCCTTGGCAGGTGGATTCCTAACCACTGCGCCACCGGGGAAGCCCTTCCCTGAACTGTTAACAGGTGGCCCCTTACTGGCTTCCCACTATCACCTGTCTCTGTATTGTCCATTATCACAGAAGAGCCTAAGTATCTTTTAAAACTTAAACCATGTCATTCTCCTGTTTACTGTCCCAGTGGTTTATCATCACAAGGCCCTAAGTGAGCTGGCCTCCACCTGTCTTGAAGTTTGAGTCACACGGGCTTCATTATGAAGTGGGAACAAGACAAGCTTACTTTCCACTGCTGAGCCTTCACACTGGCTGTTTCCTCTATTTCAGGAATGCTCCTTTCCCTTGTCTTCCTCTGGCAGGTTCCTTCTCATCCTTCAGCCCTCTGTTCAGACAACCCTCATGACTAATTTTCTTTTTTTTTTTAAATTTTATTTATTTATTTATTTATTTTTGGCTGTGTTGGGTCTTCGTTTCTGTGCGAGGACTCTCTCTAGTTGCGGCAAGCAGGGGCCACTCTTCATCGCGGTGCGCGGGCCTCTCACTATCGCGGCCTCTCTTGTTGCGGAGCACAGGCTCCAGATGCGCAGGCTCAGTGATTGTGGCTCACGGGCCCAGTTGCTCTGCGGCACGTGGGATCTTCCCAGACCAGGGCTCGAACCCATGTCGCCTGCATTGGCAGGCAGACTCTCAACCACTGCGCCACCAGGGAAGCCCTAATTTTCTATATAGAACTTATTCTAGGAGGGGTGGGGGATGTGCGTGATTTTATATGTGAGGAGGCAGCTTGTTTTTACATCTTCTCAGTATACACTTTCTCACCTTATATGATATTTTATTCTTAGGACTGGTCATTTCTGATTTCATCTATTATATTTGAATTTTTCATAACTCTGAAGATAGCTTCAGAATCTCAAAGCACTGTATTGACCATTATAATTCCTTCACTTTGACAATGAAGCCGAAGTTAAAAGAAATGAAGTGGTCAGTCATTGAGTAGCAGGACTGGATTTGAACCAATTTGCAGTGCTTTCCTATGGACACAGCTATGCTTTTCAGCATGTCCGTAGTTGTTGGTAAGCAGTTTAAGTAGAGGACAAGTTATGTGTTAACTTCAAGCTCAGGTTTACTGTTTTTTTATTTATAGAGTACTGTTCAAAAATACTCTTTTTAAAGCAGTTTATATCTATTTTACCACTTTTTTCTTAAAACAGTCCAGGTAGGCAAGAGGTAAAATTACTTCCATTTTATAGATGAAAGGGATACAGAGATGCAAGTGACTGACTGAAAGGGCAGCCTTGAGTTCCAGTTGTCACACTTTGTTAAATCGCTCTCTAGTTAATGAAATAACAGTATTTTAAAATTTTAAATTATTGGGACTTCCCTGGTGGCGCAGTGGTTAAGACTCCACGCTGCCAATGCTGGGGGCCCAGGTTCGATTCCTGGTCAGGGACCTAGATCCTACATGCATGCCGCAACTAAGACCTGGCGCAACCAAGTAAAAAAAAAAACTTGATACACAAAGGACCTATGATGAAATTAGAACAGTTAAGAGAAAAAACATCCATTGAGTCAGGGTTTGTTTAGGGGGCTGTCATAAAGAGATATCGTATTTACTGGGACTCTTGTCTAAAAAGGACAAAATCAAGAAGGAACGCAGCAGAATTACAAAATTATGAAAGTCATCGTTAAAGGCAATCCTTGACCAAGGAAGCACCCTATAAGAATTTGAGCAAAGGGGGTTCCCTGTCGGCCTAGTGGTTAGGGTTCTGGGCTTTCACTGGGTTCACTCCCTGGTCGGGGAACTGAGATCCTTCAAGCGGAGAGGCGCAGCCAGCAGCAACAACAAAAACACATTGGAGCGTGATGCTTTGTATAGCCTGTAATGAACTTACAGAGCTTAGTGTTCGAAGGTGGTAGTAGAAATACAAGCGTTTTTGAAAATTGGCATAGTTTTTTGAATGTCAGATACATATGCATAGCTGTTAGTAAAGTTGGAATATATCTAATATATGAAAGAAATTTAGGGAGGCCAAATGACATTCCATAATGATGGAATTCTGGAGCAGATGAAGTATCATAGTATCCGTATCCCTAAGATGAAGGCAAAAGTTTTAAACATTTATCCAGTAATTCAGTGTAAACCAATCCCCATTCTTTTTATATCCTGAAAGCAGAATTGTTTACCTTAGTGAATGATTACACCTGGGACAGTGTAGTTGCCTTAGTCTGCTCCCTCCACTTTACTTGGGGTTGATCTTGCCTTACAGAAAGAAACCATTAAAGTTTCTTTTCCCTCTCCCAAGATTTTAATAGTCAAGCATTATATACAGATACAGGAAGGCCTACACCAAGTAACAAATGAAAAATATAACTCAAAATGATGTATGCACACTGACAGTAAGTGCATAGTATACTCTACACAGAATGATGCTAGAGAGTTTACAGAAGTTGATGATGTAAACAATTTAATCAGACCTTTAGAGGGCCCTAGGAAATGTCATTTCTAACAGGGGCTACAGATGATTCTAGGTTTCGATTAAAATGTGGTTTGGGGAAGGACTTCTGACTTTTCATTATGTGTCAGATTACATATCCAATAAAATCAAATTACAAATCATGTAACCGAACAAAAAATAATTTCTTTATACAAAGTAGTAATAGATAACAAAGTATTAATAGATAACACAAGATGGTTTTTAAAGTGACATCCTATATATAGTTGTGTTCATAAAGTACACTAATCAAAACTATGAAACAGAAAAATTAACAGCAAATTCCAATGCAAAAGAAGATGTTCTTTTGAATTCCATGTTTCATTAAGAGTCAAAACCCACCAATCTTTCAGTCCTTTTCTATTTTTTTATTCTTTCCCCCACCACTGGCCGCATGGCATGGCATGGCATGCGGGATCTTAGTTCCCCGACCAGGGATTGAACCCGTGCCCCCTGCTTTGGAAGTGCGGAATCTCAACCACTGGACCGCCAGGGGAGTCCCTTTCAGTCCTTTTCTTATATGTTATTCTGTGTCCGCAATTTCTATATCTAATTGGGTTCCTGGATTTTATTTCATTTTCTGTGTGACATTCTCCATTGAAATGTATCATTGGCTGCTGCTTTGGGGGTTGAATGTCCATCTCAGTGTCTGTTACTAGTCCCCACCTGGTGGGCAGAAACTTCTCGCTCTGTGCTCCCAAACGGATTCCAGCTTGCCTCTGTCCCTGCCATCCTTTTTAAGCAAAAGACACGTGGGGTTCCTGCTTACACTCCACTCACGTGGGCCATGCCCTCTCATCCTGACTTTGCGTCTTGCCTTGTGTCTGAACCTGTAGCATCGCCCTGAGCAACTGGTGGTTTGTGGCCCATCTGACAGACCTGCTGGATCACTGCAGACTCCTCCAGTCGCACAACCTCTAGTAAGTACGCCATGGCCACGCCAACCCTCTTCTTGCCGCCATCCACGCTCTTGAGGGTGGGTTGAACCGAGTGCCTAGAAGGGAGGTTGGGCTGCCGAAGGGGGCCCTGAATAGAGCAGGCCCAGAGTCTTGGTCCCGTGTTATGTTTTATTCCAGCTTTGGATCCAACATGAGAGAGTTCCTCTTGCTGGAATATGCCTCAGGACTGTTTGCTCATCACAGGTAGGACGGCCCCAAGGGCGAGGGGGGGCAGTGGGGTGCTCTTAAGCAGGCGGCTGCTGCCAGTGGCGCCCGGACTGTGTTCTCTCCCGGCTGGTTCCCTGAAGGCTGCAAGGTCTGGGGGAGGAGCCGCCTTGGGTGCTAATTCCCAAGCCCCAGGCCCTCACGTCTGTCCTCCTCGGACCTGTGCAGCCTGTGGCAGCTGGGGGTGGATTACTTTGACTACTGCCCTGAGCTGGGCCGAGTCTCCTTGGAGCTGCACGTTGAGCGGATCCCTCTGAGCACGGAGCAGAAAGCCCTCAAGGTGCTGCGGGTTTGCGAGCAGCGGCAGATGACTGAGCAAGGTGAGTCGGCTCCCCTCCCCCCCCCACCCCCGCGCCCGCCGTGCTCGCGCCCGGACCGGAGAGCACCTGGGCACCGGGTGCCAGGAGGCAAGCCGAAACACAGGAACATCATCGCGGAGGGACAGAGAGCTAGGGATCTGTTGGCACCTAGAAGCAGTCGAGCCCATTGCCTGGTCATAAGGGTCCTGACCCGCTTCTCTCACACGTTCGCCAGAGGTCAGGCTGGGGCAGGTGCGAGGTGACTGGTCCCAGGTGGGCTGCAGTTGCTGGCTAAGGCTGGCTGGGTGGGGAAGCAGGACCGGAGGCGGCCCGGGGAGAGCACGGGAAGGAACGATGCTGATGGTGGCCCCTTCTCCTCTCCCTCCCTGTCGAATGATAAAAACCTAAGTTGTTGTTCTTCCCAGAGGTAATTGCATGTTTATGACCATCTCTGAAAGCATATAGCATTCGAGACCCAAAGGATGGTAGGATTTTCAGCATGTGGACAGATAATGGAGGCGCCGATCTGTGGGGAGCAATACAAAGATTTTTACCACCCCTGAAATGAAACCCACTCACAAAGCCAGTCCTGCCAGGAGACGATTTATAAACCTCAAAGTTCCTAGTTCTGCGGGCCAAACTGTATTTGCAGCCCACAGAGAAGCCATGTAAAGCTCAGAAGAGGTGGGAAGCTGCTCCTATCCCAGCAGGGTTCAGGAATGGAGTGATTTGTAGGGTGAAAGTTTCGTCTTTACTGTTTTCCCTGCAAAGTTCGCAGCATTTGTAAGATCTTGGCCATGAAAGCCGTCCGCAACAATCGCCTGGGCTCCGCCCTCTCTTGGAGCATTCGAGCCAAAGATGCCGCCTTTGCCACGCTGGTCTCAGACAGGTGGGCGCAATCTCTGTGTGCTTCCTGGGTACTGCCTGGGCAGTTGGGAGGCTGAGGAGGTGGGCCTGGGACTGCTGCTCTGATCTCTGGGCCGGGCCTTGTAGGTTCCTCAGGGATTACTGTGAGCGAGGCTGCTTTTCTGATTTGGACCTCATTGACAACCTGGGGCCAGCCATGATGCTCAGTGACCGACTGACGTTCCTGGGTGAGTCTCTCTGGGCTCTGTCCCCTGGACCTTCAGCACAGGCGGACAGTTATGGAGACTGGAGGGACTGTTCTAGGCTTCTCCAGTCTAAAACACATAGAGCCCTGTGTACCAGTCTCTGCAAAGGATAGTGTTTGGTAACGTTTCATTTTCTGGTAATTTCAGGCTTAGAAGTTGTGAAAGTAGTGTAAAGAATAAGGAACTCCCATACACACTTTATCCAGATTCACCAGTTATTTATACTTTGCCTCATTTGTTTTATTCTCTCAAGCAGGTTTTTGGGGAACAGTCGGAAAATAAGTTGGAGATTTATATGGAGACTTTCTCCATAAATACCTGAGCATGTATTTCTTAAGAATAAGAACATTCTCTTATTTAACCACAGTTATGAAAATCAGGAGGTTCAACATTGATATAATACTCTCATCTAATCCATATTCTGATTCCATCAGTTGTCCCAGTAATGTCCTTTATTTTGTCTAGGTTCATGAATTTAGTTTTCATGTCTCATTAGTGCCTCTGCCTTTCTTGGTGCTTCCTTAATCTTGACATTTTTGAAGAGTCAGTTCAGCTCTCTTGTAGAATGTTGTCACTTGGGGTTTATCCATGAGCAGCCTCGGATTACATATTTGGGCAGGAATTCCACTGAGGTGATGTGTCCTCCTCAGTGTTGTCCCCTTATTGGTGGAGTTCACCTTGGTCACTTGGTTAAAGATTTTCCCTTTAACAATTTGTGGAGGGATACTTTGGGATTATTTAAGTGTCTTGTTTCTCATCAGACTTTGACCCACTAGTTTTAGTAACTACTGGTGATTTTCTGACTGCCAGTCCTTGTGTTTCATAGTTGGCATTCCACTGTATGGCAGGCTTCCTCTTCGTCCCCGTTTATTCTTTCATTTACATCAGTAATGGCCTTATGGGTTATTTTATTCAATCTGTTGTAATTCATGACTTGTTTATATTGATGCTTATATTCTCCCAGGTTTGGCTCTCTGGAACCCCTTTTAAGCGTGTATCTTGAATCCTTTTGGTCTTCTTGGCCCGTGAGCTTGGAGGCCACTCTGGAAGAATTTCCTTGCTCTTTGGAAAGGCCGGTCTGGGGTCTCTCTTGTTTAGGGTCAGAGGTGACTTAGTGTGCTCTGTTCTCGACAGGAAAGTACCGCGAGTTCCACCGGTTATATGGGGAGAAGCGTTTTGTTGACGCTGCTTCTCTTCTCCTGTCATTGATGACGTCCCAGATTGCCCCCCGGTCTTTCTGGATGACACTACTAACAGATGCCTTGCCCCTTTTGGAACAGAAACAGGTACAGGTTGAGTCCACAGTGATTTTCTTCTGTGCGTGCGTGCGTGCGTGCGTGCGTATTCCCCTATAGCGCCCACTCTGGAAATCCGTATCTACACAAGAAAAACTACTTAATTTGAAATGTGGCATCTGTCTACTGACAGTGCTCAGCCCAGGACCCTGACAAGAGCTGGGAGTGAGCATGGGGGGCTGCTCTACCCTCCCAGGGCTGCATACGGAAAGCACACTTCTCCAAGCGAGATACGAGAAAGGCTGTCTCGGCTTGAGCCCATGCCCGAACCACTGCAGGCTTTGGCTGGGGAGCAGCTAAGCGAAGCAGCGTCTCTCTCCTAGGTGATTTTTTCAGCAGAGCAAACATACGAGCTGATGAGATGTCTGGAGGACTTGACCTCAGGAGGACCAGTGCGTGGAGAGCCTGATGCCCAGCAACTCCAGGTCAGCTGAGCTTTTCCAGTTTGTTGGTACCACAATGGAGATGAGAAAAGGCTCCTTCTAGCTCAGGTGTACCCCCCACCCCCGAGATGTTGGCCCCTTACAAACTCACATGCCTCTTAAGATATCTCTTAACCTGTAACTGTAACACACCAACTTCTTTTAGGAGAAAATGGGGTGATTCTAGTGTTTTCGTCTCTGTTTTTTCTTTCCTGTCAGTCAGTCAGTCAGTCAGTCAGTCAGTCGGAGTGGTCCTTTGCATGCAGCTCCATCTCTTATATTAAGAACTTGCTGGAAGATACTACTGAATGTTATAAGCCTTCTGTCTACCTTTGGATTAGACAGTCTTGGGAACTATAAAGAAGGTAAACTTCCTGCTGTGCCTCATGCAGGCTCTTTGCTTTTAGGATGATGATGTAGAGACCACCAAGGTGGAAATGCTGAGACTTGCTCTTGCACGAAATCTTGCTCGGTCAATTATAAAAGAAGGCTCATTGGAAGGTTCCTGAGGCCGGCTTCAACATGTTATCTTTGTAAGGCAATGTATATACATTTTTAAAAGAATAAATGTTTTCTTTTGCAAATATAAGGCAAGTTCTTATAGAACTTACAGTTCTTACATCTAGGGAGTTTCCATCTACCACCACTGTAAACCTGAGGTAGCTGTCGTCTTAGAGAAAAAGCCACCCCCAGAAGTTACGGTGAATGCAGTGCCCTCCTGCTTGTAAGTAGAAATTTGAACAAGAGCATTCAGTGGTTTACTTGTGCTTCTGAGATTCGGCTTCACCTCACAATCATCTGTTAACTTTTCCGGTTATCTTCTTTAAAAAAGCAAACGGTCTAGGAAGCTTACCTTTCAGCAACAACCACAGGTGGCGCCAGCATGTCCACCTACCTACATTTGGAATTCGTAAGTGGCACCTTCCCCCGCACTGGGGTGATTGGTGTCTGTACTGGAAGGATTCCAACTTGGGCGAAAATGGTTTTATTTAACATGCAGCAAAACAAGGGCAGCAGTTGATATATCCAGTACAGTTTTTTGTCACCAAGCAGTGACCTCAATAGTAACGAGTAACACTCATAAATAATTTTAAAGTCTAAAGCTTATCATAAAGGTACATTTCCATATAGTAGTCCCACAGACCTTCCCAGGGCTTCAGCAGCCCGTCTCTGGAAAGCTCTTCGATTTATTCCTTAAATAGTGAAATTGATTCACTTTTGACTGTCCTAGTGAAGCAGTGAAACCTGCTTGCCAACAGTGGGAGGGAAGGGGAGGTGACCTCTGTCTCGATAGAGTAAGGAAGCCTGGCAAGGAGCAGGGAGGGGTCAGGGAACATGGTTTGTGCCACCTTTCCCCAGAGATGGCTCTGAGCCTGTCCAGCTGAGCTCAGGCGAGCTGTGTGCTCATTCCCCAGCTGGTGGTTCTCTCCCTCCTGTTGCCCTGAGGCCTAGAGTCCCTGGCCCAGTCGCATCTAGTGGGTGGAGCAGCTTGGGCTGAGCACTGTTGAAGCAATAGGGTCTGGTGACTCGATTCAAGCAAGGCCCCTAATCTCACCACCTCCAGACCCAACATCTTGCTGACAGTGCTCCTGGGCGGCTGGGGACAGGGTTTCTGGGCAGCAGGTATGGACATAAATCTAGTGCAACGTGCCTGACCCTGAGGCCTCCTGTTCCCGATCATGTGCCACACCACAGGCCATCTGGTGGGAGGCAGGGGAGGCCAAAGCAGGAGGACACAGGGCGCTGGGAGTCGTCCTCCCCTTCAGAGGCGTGAAGGGCAGGACAGCAGTTTATTTCATGCGGAGCAAGAGGTAGTGAGTGAGTAGGATGGCCTGCTCCCGTAGCAGGAGGCACACTTTTCCCAGAAAGTGCTGAGGACCTGCTTCTGGAGAAGGAGAAACACTGGTTCTCTTCCATCATCTTCTTTCCTTCCTATCTGCAGTTTAGGCTGCCATGAGGCCAGGTTCTACTGTTTCTAATAAATAGCTTGAGTTCCTCGTCCTACTGCGATGTCCATAGGACACAGCCTGCCACCAGCAGGGACAAGCACACAACTCATCATCCAGTGGCCACTCCAGGATGACGCTGCCCATGGAGGGCAGGGTTGGAGATCTGGCAGCACACCAACTCCTTACTCTGGGCCCAGGGCCATTCAGGACCATTGGGCTTTGCCCACCTCCCTGGAGATGGGAGCAGGAGCCTGCCAAGGGGAAGCACGGAGTAGCAATGGGGAGCTGAGACCTCTGGGGATGTGAGGACGTGGTCCTTGAGGGAGGGCCCTGAGTTTGTCTTTGGAGTCCTCCCCCTCTGTGGCATCAGAGGATGCCAGCACAAGGGGAAAAACCTACTCCAGCCCTGGGTCCATGTTCCCAGGGCAGGGGTGCAGAGTCTGGGGCCACTCCCCACCCCTGATGCACGTGGCCACTTCAAGTCACACAGGTAGATAAAAACGGGTCCTTTTAGGGGGCCAAAGGAGGAGAGATCATCACAGCAGCAGCTCGGCTCCTGGCAGCAATGCCCAGGCCCCCTGTTCCACATCGAGGCTCTTAAGCACTGCGGTCAGGACATGGAGAAGGACTGGACCTGGAAAGCCTCCCGTCTCAGGGCAGCCTGCCTGGGCTCCAAAGTGCAGATGACAGTGTCCTCTGGGGTCATAGGTTCCCCCACTGCTCCACAGGAGGGAACTGGTCCACCTCACCCACCTCCGTGCTCAGCTGCTCCCCCAAGGCGAAGGTCAGCCTGTACCGAAGCCTCGCCTTCTCCTGCGGCAGAGGGGCAGCGTGTGAGACGCTCTCTTCTGTGATACCCTTGGGGCCCTTTCTGTGCTGAGGGACAGGCCCTGCTCCTACCACCTCGTCCTCACTCAGCCACTGAACCAGGGTAGAGAAGGGACGCAGGTTAATGGCTGTGGTATCACGACACCCCAGGTTGGGAGGTGATATTCCCGAGCCCTAACCTGAGGCAGCCAGGGCTTCAGGCTGGGATCCCCAGTTCTAGCTCACCTTCAGTGGATTGGCCAGCAGCATGACCTGGGTGATGGCTGCAGGTGGCTGGATGGGGCTAAACGGAGAGAGTTCTGTCCCAGAGGGTGGCTGCAACTTCACTTTCATTGACTAAAGAGAGAGAGAAGCTCCTTTGAAGAGAGACTGCAGGTGCCCCTGAGATGGAACTGGGATTGGACGCAGTGGGTGCAGGGTACAGGTGAATTCTGCCTCTAGAGGCTCCGGGAAGCCGGGGGTACCTTGGGCACTGCAGCCTGCAGCACGATGCCCTTGATAGGCAAGGGAGCCGTGTTCAGCATGGACACTACCACCACCAGCACGTCGGGCCGTCCTGGAGGACACTCCTTGGCAAAATGGAAGAGGATGCGGAAGCCATTTTTATCATAGGCTGTCACAGGAAGGGCGCTGCCTGTAAGAAGGGGGCACGTGAGTGTGGAAGGAGAGGAAGGCTGAAGACAGCCAGCAGAGCACCGCAGCCAAGCGCGAGGGCACGGCGACCCTGCGACAGAGGCTCCCAGGAGTCTGGGGAAGAACTTCTGCAGGACCTCCCGAGAGCGCATGGTGGGAACAAGCACAGGCTGAGACAGCGGTTAGGTGGGCCACGTGCGGCTCTAAGGGACGCCGGCCCGTAGAGCCTGTACCCTCCCACCCCTCTCACGTCCCCCACAACGCTGCAAGTTGTGAGCCCCACCTCCCCTCTTGCCCCAAGCCTCCAACACCTACTAGGCTTGATAGACTCCAGGGGGACGTGGACACTGGTCAGGGAGAGCTCGGGCCCCTGCATGGGGCTGCCCTGGGACTGGAAGGCAGGTGGCTGGAAGAGAGGGCTGCCGGGCCCCGTGGAGAAGGGGAGGAGAGGTCTAGCTGAGGCGCTGGTGGGGAGCAGAGGGGAGGTGGCAGCGCCAGCGAAGAAGCCGGAGGAGATGGGTTTCACCAGGCCTGAGGTCCTGGGAGGCAGGAAGGAGGACAGGGCACGTCGGAGACCAGGCAGAGCTGCTGGGCTGCCCCTCACTGAGGCCTCCCAGGCTAGAGCCGCTTCTTCCCCTCCCTAGCTTCCAGATTCCAGACTTAGAGAGAACACCCACGACCCCTCCAGAGCTGCCTCTGGCTCTGCCACGCCCGGGCCCGCCCTCCCCACCAGCCCCTCTCTCCCACTCATTACGCTTTGGCCTCTTCTAGAAGCTGATCAAGGGCGTCCAGCTGGCGCAGGGTGCTGTCGCCCAAAGCTGAACCATGGTGCCCGGGGGCCGCGGGCTCAGCCTTGGGGGCCGAAGCTGAGGCCAGGCCGGTGGAAAACGAGAAGGAGCCTGCCGGGGGGGCCGGAACGCTGGCTGGGACCACGGGGGCCTGGGAGTTGCCTGCGGGGGCTGCTGAGGGCTGCAGGAGAGGCCCATCTGAGAGGCTACAGGCACCAGTCCCGGGTTTGGGGCTGAAGAAGTCCAGGTTCGACCGTTCCTTCTGTGGGGAATGGAAAGCGTGAGTGAGCGGAGGGCGCGAAGGGCCCTGCGAGCAGCGGGGGATCCGGGCTCTCCACCCGCCACCCCTTTACTGGGGGCCCTACTGCAGCCCTTCCGGAAGAGCAGCCTGTCCTCCAAGGACAGGGCAGGGAAAGCACCATATCCGGCGCGGTGCCCTAAGGGGTCAAGACAGCAGACAACTGCAGCTGAGGCCTAGTCGGGGAGGGGGAGGACAGGAGGAAGGGAAGGCTGTCGAGCCCTGCAGTCATGTCACCTGTGCCCCTACCTGGAACAGGGGCCACTGGCTGTTTCCGGCTGACTCTCTGGGAGGAGCACAGGGGGCTGGGTCGGTGAGACCTGAGAACAGAGAAGATGACTGCGGTGAGAAGAGGCTCTGGGATCGGGCAGTCCCAGCCCCACCTCGCCCGAGGTAGGGTCACGTGACCAGCGGGGCGTCCGTGGGTGACAGGGTGGAGAGGTGTCCCCCAGGCAGCCTCCAGAGGGGAGCGGATCCTCTTCAGTCCTTACGTTGAGGGGGCACCTCCCGGGCAGAGGGGAGCAGAGCAAGACACTGGGTCCGCTGTGTCCCCCCCCGAGGGACACCGCACTTGGCTCTCTGCCTACAGCCGAAGCCTCCTTCCCCACCCCCGCTAAGCACACGGCCCCTCAGACCTCCTCCCGCTCCCACACGCCCAGCTTCCCTACCGGCCCCACCGGAAGCCCTTTCCAGCCCCCAGGACGCACCCAAGCAGAGCAGCTCCTCGTCCAGCAGGCTGAGGGTGTGGCCTGTGCTGCTGGGTCCCGGGGGCGCCTCGGCCTGGCTGGACGAGTGGCTGCGCCCGGGTCCCGAGGCCTGGGGGGGCGGAGGGAGGACAGGGATGCCCGAGGGGCGGGGCGCGGGGGCCAGCACTGGGGACAAGCTGCTCGGCGCGTCCAACTCGGCAAGGTCAATGAGAGTGCCTTGGTTACTGGAGCGGTGCTTTCCTGGATGGACGAATGGAAGGGGACAGGAATAATTAGGGGCCACTCTAGTGGCTGCACAGGGGGAGGGGGAACCCTGACACAGCCTCTGGCCTAATCCCAGAGCACCTGTGCCAGGGAAAGGCTGAAAAGCCAGCGGAGAAGGCAGGCAGGGGAGACCCTGTGCAGACCTCCCAGGGGGACCGCTTGGAGTGGCTCAGAACCCCCTCGGGCCCTGTGGGATGACACACTGGTCAACCTGCACCGCGGCCTGGTGGTGGGGACCGGGGCTGGTCCAGAGGGGTCGGGAGTGGGGACCGGAACACTTTACCTTCAGAGTCAGGAATGGCTGAGGTGACCACCTCACCATTGATGACCTGCCCTTCAACGACTGTTTTATAAGAGTTGATGACCCGGGAGAGGTTGTCACTGGCCTGCAGGATGTCCCCTAGAACGGAGAGAAACTTCTCACTCCTGGCCATGACGGCACCCCACCACACACACACATCCCAGTTCCCAGCTCATCTCCGTCACCCCCTCTTCGCTCACCTAAACTACTGTCGTTGTCCTCTGTCTCGCTGGCTAGTTTGAATAACGTCCGCCTCTTGCTCTCACACCGATCAAACAGCTCCTAGAAGAGACCCAGGCAGAAAAACGAGCTGGCAGGGCTCTTGGAGATCATCTAACTCAGCGTTCACGCCCACTCGCGGGCTCCCCTGGTACCACGGTCAGTTACCGGCAGAGCTGGGCTCGGAGCACACATCTTGCCACCAGCCTCCACCACTCTGTGTCACCCCAGACGCCTGCTCAGGTGGAGAAGTCACCAGGACAGTGTGTCCCTTCCTGCCTCCCAGGCTGGCACATGCCTCAGAATTCAGAGTAGCTATGTGACCGAGGGCTGAGGGGAGCATCGGGCTCAGGGCTGGCCTCTCTGCCCAGAGGTCCCCGAGGCAGAAAGCGAGGCGGAGCAGGGGCGGGCCCCGAAGCGGGTCTGCAGAGTCACGCAGGTGTAGGGGTACGTGGAGCGCACGCACCCTGCGCAAGTCAGCCATGGCTCGCGTGCAAAATGGGGGCGCCACTCCCCTCTACCTGGCTGCTGTGCCGGTTAAGAGGTGAGGGAACACCAGGCGTGCAGCGGCGTCTTAGGGCTGGGACTCGGCCAAGGCCGGCTCCCTCCCCCGGAGCCTGGACCTCCCAGAGCGGGGCCTACCTTCATGAGCTCTTTATCTGCCTCTGAAGAATCCTCTCTGCTGTAATGAAGCAGCATCTCACTGAGCAGCTTTACGTTGTTACTGACCTCCTCCAGAGCGTGCAGACGCTTCGCCACCTTCTGGATGCGCGCCTCATCCTGCGGCAAGGGGATCGAGGAGAAAGAGCTCAACTGGCCCCATCCCACCGCCCCCCAGAATCCCGACAGGCAAGGATCACACCTTCCCAGAGGACGTAAGAGCAGAGGCCAGTCCCACGGAAGCTCGTTTCAATGCACGATTCTTTTCTTTTTTTTTTCATTCCCCCCTCCCCCGGCCACGTTCCCCGCCTTGGTGTCCATACGTTTGTTCAAAACATCTGTGTCGGGCTTCCCTGGTGGCGCAGTGGTTGAGAATCTGCCTGCCAATGCAGGGGACACGGGTTCGAGCCCTGGTCTGGGAAGATCCCACATGCCGCGGAGCGACTAGGCCCGTGAGCCACAACTACTGAGCCTGCGCGTCTGGAGCCTGTGCTCCGCAACAAGAGAGGCCACGACAGTGAGAGGCCCGCGCACGGCGATGAAGAGTGGCCCCCGCTTGCCGCAACTGGAGAAAGCCCTCGCACAGAAACGAAGACCCAACACAGCCATAAATAAATAAATAAATAAACAAACAAACCCAAAGTTTAAAAAAAAAAAAAAAAATCTATGTCTCTATTTCTGCCCTCAAGGCATGATTCTTGGGAACCACTGGCCTCAGACCCCATCTACAGTTTCTCTTTTAAAGCAACAGCCCTCCCTGCCCCCAGACTTGGCCCCAGCTACTCTTGCTCCTCTAGCCCATTCTGCCCCAGAAGCTGCCATGCTCCTCCTCCCAGGCGAGGGCTGGGGAGAGGGCGAACAACAGGCGCAGCACCAGGGGAAGCGACCTCTGCTCTGTGGCCACGGGATCCTCCACCCCAAGGCTCGGGACCCACTCACTTCCTTCACCATGGACTTGATGAGCTTGTTGGCCTCCTGCAGGTCGTCTGGGTTTTTGCTTTTCAACAACTTGGCTAAAAGCTGGAAGAGGAGGGTATGAGAGGTGAAGGGACAGGCAACTCCCCACCTGGGAGAACACAGGACCGGAGCTCCCCACAGCACTGAGCAAGCCCGCACCTCATCTGGGGACACTGCAGGCTGGAATGCACCTTACCTTGGACTTCTCCTCATCATCAAAAACAGGGTTTTTGGGACGAGGTGGCGGAGAGGGGATCAGTGTCCTGTCCATAGGTATCAGCGGGTCAGACTGCACAATGCCTGAAACGGGACGGGGCAGCGTTCGCGCAGGCTGGGCCGCGCTGCTGCCCTTCCTCATGCAGCAAGGGGGCGCTCCCTGGGACCAGGCCTGCAGGCCGCAGCCCCCTCATTCCCTCACAGCCCAGCCCCTCCCGCTGTCTTAGGCAGACACCCCTCATTCTTCCTGGCCTTGGCCAGCCTTCAGGGCTGCTCTGAGGCTGAGGGAAGGCAGGCGCATACCCTGTCTCTTCAACATGTGGTAGGCATCCTTGATCTTTGATTCCTCCGGCAGGGCCAACGTCCAGCTATAAAGCAGCTCAATAACCTTGGTCTTCACTTTCTCAGACACCCTGTCCCCCAGGTACTAAGAGGCAAAAGGAAATGGGAAAACTTAGTAAGTGCGGTCTGGAGGCAGAGACAGAGGGAAGGCTCTCTTCACGGCAATGAAGTGGTCGCTAGTGGGTTATAGCCCTCAAGCTTCCTCCAAACCCGCAGGTGTGAGGTGTGAGTGAGACAGCAGTGGGAGGGGGAGGGCAGGAGATGGCCTGCACACGGCCGTGTCCATCCGGCGTACAGACTGTGGTCAGGCAGGGGGCTGGGAGCTCCTCACTGCGTTTCCACACACAATCTGCCAGAAACAGAACTGCACTTTCTCTCAAAGGAGTTAATGAGAACCTCTTTGCTATGAAGAATTGTTCCCTCTGCCGTAAGTGGGTGCCCAGAGCTTAGGCAACACTAGTGTGCGATGGAAGCCGGGTGACGAGGGCGGCCAGCTGCTCGTGTCCACGTGAGACAAGCGAGGAGAAGTGACTGCTGTCACTAGAAGCCCAGGGTCCAACGCTACCCAGGCCCTCCCCTGACATGCGCACAGCTGCTGCCACATCACCTGTCACGTTTAGGCACAGGAGCCCTGTCTGGACATCCTGCTACTGTCAGAGCCTAGCTGTCTGAGGACAGGACCCAGGGAATCTCAGATCCATGGAGATGCTGGTCTGTGCAGTGAAAGCCAGTAAGATGGGGCGGGGCACGAAAGAAGTTCCTAGAAACGAGGAAACTGCCACTGACTGACCTTTGGAGAGACGACTTTGATCAACTCATTCAAAAACCGGAACTTTCCCACTTCGTTATGAAATCTCCTCCCACAGTTCTTCATGCAGGCCTCCAGCACCTGGACCACACAAAGGCAAGGCACTCAGGCTGGGACCCTGCACGCGGCCAGACCCCACACAGAGGGAGCGCTGAATAAATACTCACCCAAGGAAGGAACTAACCAGGAAAAGAGGCGTGCACTGCCCCAGGGGACATCAGGGCAACAGGATTACTGACGAAAGGGTCCCTCAAATTGTAAACCTCTCCTGGGGAAGCTCAACAGGAACTAAAGTAAAAAACCCTGAGACCCAGATACCAAGACAGATCGAGTGTCCGTCCTGGAAGGTGCCTGCCTGCAGATTCTGCCCTTGTGTTTTACAGGTGAGGAGACGGAGACCCAGAGATCACGTTTCTCTCAGGGTCCAGGGTTCTTTCCATAAGCTGATCAACGTTTTGGGAAGGTGGGAGAGAACTCTGTTAAATTCTGTTTTCTTCATTTTAGATGGCACACTATTTTCCCTCCCCCGGCCCCCATCTGTTTTCCTTCTGGGGCCCATAGGACTGCCTTAAGTTTTCCTCCAAGGAGCAAACCACCCCAGTGCTGCCCCCTTCCCTGGCTCCTGTCTTTGTAAAGCGGGGTTTTTCAACTGCACCGCTGCTGACATTTTGGGCTGGTCACTTGTTGTAGAAGCCTGTCCTGTGCGTTAGAGGGTGCTCAGCAGCACCCCTGGCCTCTACCCACTAGATGCCAGTAGCACCTCCTGACCTGTGACAACCAAAAGTGTCTCCAGACATTGCCCAATGTACCCTGGGGGACAAAACTGCCCCCAGTCGAGAACCACTGTTCTAAGGCCATCGCTCTCCGGAGGACACAGCAGAGCCATGTGCGTGGGCTAAGTGCCTTTTCCACGACCGTTTCCCCTCTCCCGGTTTTCCAGGAGCTGAACGAAGTCAGGAGAGAACCTGGGCCCCCTGGCTTAGGGGAGAGCCTGGGAGGCGCCCGAGTGCCGCACACGGCTCCACATCCTGAACCCCCTTAGTCTGAACAAACGCTAGGATCTGCCTGTTGGTGTGATGCCTTCACTAGTAACCGGCATTATTTTTAGCTACAGGATGAATTACACTGGGCCAACTCTTACCTGGCAAGACAGCTCTGTCAGCCTCTCTTCAAGAAGCCTTCTCTGAGCCTCACCCCAAGCCCAGGGCCCCTGCCCCTGGTTCCCTCCCTCGGCCACTCTGCTTTTCCCACTAGACCTTGTGCCCACACTTCAGCCACCCGTGAAGCTCAGTGCCTGGCACAGGGGCACACACATTTGTGGAATAGCTGACTGAGCAAGGTCCAGGTATGTCTAGTTTGTATTGAGGATGTTCAGCTGGCTTAGGGTGTGAGCCCTGACCCCCTGAGAGATCCCAGCGGGCTCATGGGGAAAGGCCTGGGCTCATGAAGATCCACCGTCAGCACGAAGAACCTACCGTCAGGGCCTGGACTGCCTCCCATTCCTGCGGAGACTGGATCTTATGGGCCAGCAGTCGGACGGCGATCTGTGGCCTGGGAGACAAGCAGACCACACTTTCAGGACACTGACCCGAGGCCATCTGGCTAGCCCTCCTTGGCCACAGTTTTTTGCTTTTCCAGTCAACTACCTCTTACCTGCCCCCTAACAGCTTTGAGACTCACCCTTCAAGCTCTTTGTTGATCTGATCACAAAAGCCAATTATGTATTCCCAGTCCTCCTGGCGGTTGGAAGGATTGGTGGCTTTATCTTGGGACAGAACAAAGAAGAGTACGGTTGTTATAAAGAGTAAGGAGGACAGTATGGAAGGTGTTTCTCACACTTTTAGGCACTGATGTGAAGAAATTTCTTCTCTAGTAGAAAAGACTCAATAGTTCAGTCAGAAAGCAAGTCAAATACAAATACCACTTTCTGTCCAATATTTTAAAAGTCACAAATGAAAGAGAAAACAAATCCTAAGCCTCTCATTTTAAGGCAAGCTAACAACATTTACTGAACCCCTCTAAGCACCAATCATTGTGCTGTCTGTCCCTGGGGTTGCAGAAACAGAATCTGAGCTTGAGTAATCAGCACCCTTAAGTTTTGTTTTGTTGTTTTTGTTTTGGTTTTTTTTTGGCTGCACCGCGCAGCATGTGGGATCTTAATTCCCCCGACCACTGGACCACGACGGAAGTCCCAGCACCCTTAAGTTTACTATTATTTGTTTGTTTATTTATTTTTAGCTGCGTTGGGTCTTTGTTGCTGCACGCGGCTTTCTCTAGTTGCGGCGAGCGGGGGCTACTCTTCGTTGCAGTGCGCGGGCTTCTCACTGCGGGGGCTTCTCTTGTTGCGGAGCACGGGCTCTAGGTGTGCGGGCTTCAGGAGTTGTGGCACACGGGCTCTAGAGCGCAGGCTCAGTAGTTGTGGCGCACGGGCTTAGCTGCTCCGTGGCATGTGGGATCTTCCTGGACCAGGGCTCGAACCCGTGTCCCCTGCATTGGCAGGCGGATTCTTAAACACTGCACCACCAGGGAAGTCCCCACCCTTAAGTTTAAGTGGTCTTCCATGATCAAGGACGAAGACAAGCGTTGAAGAGTTCTCAGAGGGTCACTGAGGGTTTAAATTCCAGGAGCTAAATGCCAAGTCTCCTAATACTTGGTGTGGGTCCTCTCTTCTCTGTTATCCCCAGAACCTGTGCTTATAGAGGATGGCCCCAGCTGAGGGTGGTTAAATGTGTTCCCATCTCTGATTCAGATCTTGGAGTCAGCCTCTTCTAGAAAGCACTCTCAAGCTGTTTGCTAAATTTAGGGCTTCAGGTTCAGAAGACAAAAGGAAGACTGAAGGCGTGTATCCTTTTTTAAGTACCAGGCTCCTCCTGCAGATTTCCACAAGGGCCAAAAGCAGAGTGAAAGCCTGGAAAAAGCCCTTCCCAACAAGGGGTGTTCTTAGACGTTCCTAAATTCTGATTTTTCGTGACTGTTTTCTTAACTTCCTTTTCCCCTAACGTTAAAAGTCACTAGCTCCACGACCAAGTCCTAACAGGGACTCCTAGCCACCCACTACCCCTCCAATAGGAGTCACAAGGATCAGCAGATGCCAGCTGGCAGCAGAGGGAACCCCTGCAGCGCCCAGCGCTGCGCGTGCGTGGCAGCGTTTCTGCTCTGGTCGCAAGAAAATTCTGATGGTTTAGGATCATATTTGGAGGAAAAAAGAGATGTCAGTCCTCAATCTTGAAAAGAGAATTAGCAGGCCCTTCAGAATGTCATGCTTGAAGGGAAGGGAGATTAATTCCATCAAGAGTGGCTATTTATTGCCACAGTGACCTACTAGCTGTTACCCTCCAGAAAAGCCCTGAGCCTCTCCCACCAGGTGTCTGAAATTTTCTCAGGTATCGGCATGGCTTTGTTACTAATCCCTATCATTTGAGATGCTTAAAGTTCTCATGACGTTAAGAGGCTGTAGGATACAAAAAGATGGTCTGAGGAGCCATACCTACACCTGTCACTATCATCATTTTGGGGACAGTCGCATGCCTCGTGATATAAGAAAAAGAAGCCCACTCGCTTCCACTGTTTCCAACTAGAAAAGCATCTTACAGATACAGTGTACAATGTGGACAGCCCCTCCCCACACACGGGCATTCACCAAACAATGTACTCTGCCCGGGGCTGCCATAACTCCTGTAGCATTTCTGCTCCCAAGAACGCTCCCACTTACTTTTCACTTATGTTCAACATCTCTAGAATCCCACTCCCTTTCCCCTTGATAGATCTTTTTACTGCAAACCCGCAGGGAGCTCTCTGCTTACACATGAGCACAAAAAGCCCTGGTTTCAGCCATGGTTGGTCCCACTTCTGAGTATATTCTCCAACTCTCCAGCCAGACAGCAGACCTCAGTCACCCACGGGAACTGGAAGAACCTCTGGGGATGATTCTGGGCGACTCAATCGCGCCATCTGCCCACTGCCTCCCCAGCAGTCTCACAACTGTCACCCCCTCAACATTCTCCTTCACCTGGCACGGAGGTGACACCAGAGCCGCCTCTCAGGTCCTGCCTTCTAGAACTGCCCCTCTGGGCTCCACTCTGATTCAAGGTTTCTATTTTTGAGGCTCCGCTGAAAGCCTTATTCTAGTCTGTGTCTTTGCCTCTACGTTTCCTGCTCTCATTTTCAACTTAGTTCCATCTCTAGCCTTGACTGTCGTGGGACCGTTGGTCAAGTAGGGATGGAAACAGCAGCATTGGCTACGCCTTCCCAACATGGCTCAGATAGTCCAGTGATGACAAGTTCTATGTAGCAAATGACGTAGAAATAAGCAGAGGCAAGGACACAGATGGAAAGGGAGTCAAGAGTCAGCCTTCGGTGCTGTGGTCTTGAATCGAGGGTGACGTGGTCAATCACCAAGTCTTTGTTAAGCAGCCATAGAAGACTAAGTACACAGCGTGGTAGGCCCTGGAGGGACTACAGGGAAAGCACAAGATTCGGATCCTACCCTTGAGGAGGTCACGCTCTTCTGGTGCAACACATGAGAAATAACCAGAGCAAAAAACAAGACAGGGTGTAATTATAAGTGCTAATTTGGTGCAGAAACGAGTCTAAAAACAAACTCACCACTTCTACTTCCTGACTTCCCTGTTTCTATAAATGGTGCCACCATTCAAAAGCTCCTTTTGCCCCACCCCCAGGCACCCAGGTTTGAACACTCCTTCTTCCTTCTCCTCACCCATTTTCATCAGTCAGTCATAATCCCTTACTTCTCGATTTTTTTGGGGGGAGGCATGTCACACGGCTTGTGGGATCTTACAATAGTTCCCCACCAGGGATCGAACCCGGGCCCTCAGCAGTGAGAGTACTGAGTCCTAACCACTGGACCGCCAGGGAAGTCCCCTCAGTGTCTTTTTAAAACTCTCACTTCTTCTTTTCTTATTCCTTCCCCGACCTCCTTACTTCTCACCTGCTTCCAGAACTTCTGCTCCAACCCATCCTTCGTAAAAACACCAACATGAACCAACAAAACACTAATTTTACCAGGTACGGTAGGAATGGGGACCTCCTAACTGTAGACACGTAAACTTCTTGGGCTGGAATTCAAGCTGGTCCGGAATTTGGTTCTAACTTCCCAGCTTTCTCTCCCACCACACTCCCACAGGAACTCCCTGCTTGAACCAGCCAAACAGCTGTTACTGCGTACCCCAGACGTGGTCTGCTCCACATCACTGTCTGGTGTTTTCTTAGCCCATTTTCCCATTCCTTAGGGCCTAGCTCGAGTGCCATCTCCCCACTGGGAAAATCATCTTCCATTCCACTTATTCCCAATTTCCCAAAGAAACTGTCTGCATTTTAGCATTTATGGCTCTTGCTTTTATCTTTTTACTTAAAGAGGCTGTATCCACTCCAGCATCACTTTCATCAAACTGAAGGCAAAGACTGTTTGAACTTCGTAATTTTCATCACACCTCACACAGCAGGTAGTCACTAGACGCTGATCAACTGCTGTAACGCAGGACTTTGGAGAAGGCCGAAATCAAGAGGTGGTTTGCGGGGAGGGAGATTCTGGGGTGCATTTTACAGCATGTAGTGGAGCAAAGCGGAACAGGGCTTTCAGATAAGGAGAGGAATGTGTGTTGGTGGGACAAGAACATACAACTGACCAAAGTAAGGAAGAATATCAGGAAGCCACAGAGAGGCAGCAGGAGAATGACAACTAAACAGAAGTGCTCTCTGGGCGCAGAATGCAGAATCGCCTGATAGGGGGAGGGGAGAGGCCTGAGACAGTGGGCCCAGCAGAGGCTTCTGTAATAATTCCAGCAAACTGGGACTTCCCTGGTGGTCCAGTGGTAAAGAATCTGCCTTACAATGCAGGGGACGCAGTTTAAATCGCTGGTCAGGGAACTAAGATCCCACATGCCGCGGGGCAACTAAGCCCACGCGCCGACAACTACTGAGCTCGCGCACCTCAACTAGAGCCCGCGTGCCGCAACTAAGACCCGACACAGCCAAAAATAAAATAAATAAATAATAAATAAATCTTAAAAAAAAAAAAAAATTCCAGCAAACCACGGAGTGACAAGGACATAGACTAAGATGGTGCTGAACTCCAACCACTGGTTCGTTCAATTGGTACAGTTCACACCATTAAGTCATAAGAACCAGGAAGGTGGACAGAGGGTAAGAATGGAAGGAATCTTACCACTGCCCCAAGTGTCACTCTAAGTAACAGGAAAGGGTCAAAGGCCAGTCTCAGCTCTGGTCTCTACAGATACCATCCCTCTCCCCCGTCACCATCTCCACTCTCCCTCAGAAACAGGTCAGTCTGCTCTTCCAAACTAACGCTAAACCTAGCCTATTAAACTCAGGTCATTTAAATTACTCCAATGTCCCCATTAATATCTATGAATGGAACCAATTCCAGTGTGCTTATATCCAGTTGGGTGGCTCTGGGCAAGTGAATTGATGAGAGTCAGGGTGCCCTCCTTCTGTGAAATTGTGACAGTGGTACCTACTTTGCTGGGATACTTGATAAATGAATTAAATGAATGTCTTTGGAGCACTGAGCTCCTTGGAGGACAGTTCCATATATACAGAAGGCTTTGTGACCTGCCTGCAACTGCAGATTTTGCAAATGTAACTTAAGTTCAACCACCTGAACAGGGTTTCTTGTTAAGAAAAGTCAGGCAATTGGAGGAAACAGGCATCACCTCCAAGAGCCTGCAGGCTCTACTGCACAAGGCAGTATCTAGGCATCTTGCTCGTCTTATCACCCTGTCCAATTTGTCTTCACTTAAAGAGGCCTCCAGGGGTCTCCTCTAGTCCATAGTGAAATCAACGTATTAACTCTGCAGCCAAATACTACCTGCTAAGGTTAACCCGGATTTCCTTAACAGCACTATGAATTAGCAGTCATAGCAATAGGCCGCTGTAACTACACCATCATGCTGTGCCCCTCAGCTTTGCTCTGAGTAGGTTACCAACGAATGACTCTTGAAGACGTGCGGTGGTGGGGGAGGGGAGCGGCCGCCCCCACCCCCCAACATAGCTTTCACCACACTTCGGTCACTGCAGGAAGAAGGTAGAGCTCTGTTCTCTCTGTCTCACTTTGGACTACTCTCACTTCAAACATTCAGCCTGCACGAAGCGGTCACTTCTCGAATACATGGTCACAATTCTGAAGCTATGTGTGTATGCTCAGCGACACCCACCGCTCCCGGAGTTTCAGCCCAAATCCGGAGCTTTTCCCTTCGTCAGGGAGGCGCAGGGGTTCCGGAATCAGCCGCGCGCGGCCCCACAGTCTCCCCCAAGCGCCGATGCATGCCAGCCCGAAGCACTTGGCTGTCGCTTTCCCGGAGCCCGCGGGGCCGGGACAGGACCCGAGCTCACGCCGCTGCTCGCGGGAGCGGGAGGAGGCGCCGCAGCAAAGGGAGCAGGGGCCGGGACGTCCTGCTGGGGAAGGGGCGTGATCGCGGGACGCTCGCGGCGCGGGCGAGGCCAGGCGCGGGCTGCCTGGCGGCGCCACCGCGGGACCCGGGGACGGGGCAGAGAGGTGCGGGTGGGGCGGTACGGCTCCGCGGCTCGAGAGCAAACAGAATCGGCCGCGACTACTCACTCAGCCAGGACTCCAGACTCTCCCCTTCCGCCTCCGCCATATTGCAACCGCCAGGGCCGGCCCAGCGGCCTCAAACCTCGCGAGAACCTGAAAGAGACAAGCCGGGGCGGGGACTGCATAGGGGCCTGAGATTACCGAGCGCCGCCACCGAGGGTCGCGCCAGGCTGCGACGGATAATGGGAGAGCGAATGTTTCCTTTGACTCTTCGCTTTAGACTCCGGAGTGAGAGACTCTTACGACTCAGATTAATAGGGTGATGCACAGAGGACCCTGTAGAGCCTTTTCCCCGTCTTCCGTCACTCGCTCAGGCACGCCGAGGGCAGCCTCTCTAGGGTCCTCGTGGCCAGCCAAGATGGCTGCCTCCGTGGTGACGGCTGCGCGAGGGTGGTCGGGCTTGCTGCTGGGCGTGCGGAGTGCTGTCCTGAGGCTTCCAGGGTGAGAGGGTGGCGGGCAGCTGGGAGGCCGCTTGTGTCTTCACGGAGAGACCTGCTGGGAAGGAAGGGGGAGCCACAGGCAGGCCTCGCGGGTTCCAGGAGAGAGCCTGGGGGCCGGGATATCTGAGTCCGAGCCTCTTTAACCAGCCGCGTGACTTTGAGTCAACCTGAAGGCTTAGTGACTGCTCCCAGCCCGAGGGGTTCTCACTTGTCACTGCAAGTGCGATCTTGGTAAAGAACTCAGAGGTGGGATTTTCTTTGCTGGGAGTTGGGGGAAGAGATGCATAGGCGGGTTGCCTATCCTCAGGTTCAGGAGCCTGTCCTTACCGTTGGCACTTGAGGAGCAGACTTTCCTGGCCTGTTTGGGGGAGGTCCTCCTACCTCTTGGGACAAGAGCCAGAAGTTTTGCGGTTCAGCTTTGGCTGGCGGTCTCCACGCTGCTCTCACTCGGCGGCGGATTGGCACACATGCCTATCGTTAAGTCAAGCCTTTTCACTTGTGGAGTCAGCTTTTGCTCTTTTCTTCCTCTCCCCCCCCCACGCCCCCCCCCCCCCCCGCCAGGCTAACCCAGGTGAGGTGGAGCCGCTATGGTCCTGAATACCAGGATCCCCAGATTGACAAGGAATATTACCGCAAGCCCTTGACCGAGCTGACTGAGGAGGAAAAGTATGAGCGGGAGCTCAGGAAGACTCAGGTTATCAAAGCTGCCCCTGCGACGAGAACAAGCTCTGTGTTTGAAGACCCAGTGATCAGGTTAGAAGGAAACAAACTTTTGTTCTGCGGAGTGGGACTGTACCAGGGAGGCTCTGCAGTAGGGCTTCCCTGACACGGCCTTGGCGAGCTAAACATGTTGCTTTTCTCCTTGAAGTAAATTCACCAACATGATGATGAAAGGAGGAAACAAAATACTGGCCAGATCCCTCATGACACAGGTAAACAGTACCTCTCTTTCTCATCTTTGTTTTCCCCATAGCTTTGTACTTGGCTCTTTAATTTTAACATAAAGAATTCATTCTATACTTTCATTAAAACTAACTTCCATGTACTTATGTGTGGGAATGGGGGCTTTAAGGAAGTCCTGCAGGAGTCAACCACTGCCATTCCCTACCCCCATGTGACAAATCTTAGCCTGCTCTTTCTGTCCTAGTCCAGGATCTTTGTTTCAGAAGTGCTGAGGGAGTAGCTGCACAGCTACAGAAGAACAGGATGATGGGAGTAAGGGGCAAGGTCCTAGCTCAGCTGGGTTAACCTTTTAGGGAGCCTGGGGCAGCCTCTTCCACTGTATCCCTTTGCAGACTCTGGAAGCTGTGAAAAGGAAACAGTTTGAGAAGTACCACGCTGCTTCTGCAGAGGAACAGGCAACCATTGAATGCAACCCTTACACCATCTTCCACCAAGCACTGAAAAACTGTGAGCCTGTGATTGGGCTGGTATCCATCCTCAAGGGTGGCCATTTCTATCAGGTGAGTGGTCAGGGCGGGAAAGCAGGGCTGCTCATGTGTGAAACACGATGGTGGGGGTGGGTAGAGTTGGGCCAAGGTTGATAGCTTTCTAAGGACTGGGGAGTGTCAGGATCAGCTCATCTGAGCCCCATAGTGTAAAGATTACAGGCAGACGATGGAAGAGAGCAAAAAAAAAAAAAAAAAAAAAGTACCCAAGTGACCTCTTTTGAAGGCCCACCCCACCCCCCGTTCTGTTCAGCATTCTGTGTTCTAAACTATAAGCGTCTCATGGTGAGGGACTGTGTTTATGCCTCATGTTTATACACCAATGTCTAGTGTAGTGCTTGAATGATGCTTCATCACCGTTTGTTGAACTGAACTAGGTGTCTCTATCATGCCATTTAATGTTTCATCGTCGTAATCTGGTGTTCCTGTCTTTCCTTTTTCAATGTAAACTTCATAAAGGTAGAGGCTTTTTCATTAATGTCCGTGTCCCTAGGGTCGGCATGGTACCTGGCACATAGCGGGGGCCTGGCAAATGATTCTTGGACAAGAGGGTCTTCTTTCTAGGCACGCATGATCTGTGTTGGCTAAGTCATGCCCAGCTGACAGGGCTTTTTCCAGTGGTGCCTGTATCAACTTGGCTGAGCTCCCTTTAGAGGTGAAAGAGGCCAGTACTCAAGGAGTCTTTGCTCGATGAATGCCTGATGTCTGCTGCACCGAGGTCAGCCAGGGGTGAGAGAGGCTCAGAGGGGAAAAGACAGGCCCCCTCCTCAACAGCCTTGCCAGGGCTGGCCCAGAGCGGACATGTGGCTGCTTCTTAAGAGCTCTAGGAGGAGGGAGGCTGCAGTCCTGGCAAGTTCTTAGACTAACTTGCCCGTGTTCAATCTTGCCCAGGTCCCTGTGCCGCTAGCCGACCAGCGTCGCCGCTTCCTGGCCATGAAGTGGATGATTACTGAGTGTCGGGAGAAGAAGCACCGGCGGATGCTGATGCCGGAGAAGCTGTCCCAGGAGCTGCTGGAGGCTTTTCACAACCGGGGCCCTGTGATCAAGAGAAAGCACGACACGCACAAGATGGCTGAGGCCAACCGCGCGCTGGCCCACTACCGCTGGTGGTAACGGGTGGGCGGAGGAGCTGGGAGGAGCCCAGCACGCTGTTGTAAGAAATGGCGTGAGCCACCGCCATGTTGCAAAATACCTGTGGGTTAAGCGTATACTTGCCTTTGAGGGGCAGGCGGGCCTCAAAAGAAGGATGGAGCAGCATGTTTATTGCTCGCTAGCCCTTTCTCTGGGGCTAGAACTCGCTCTCCCTGCCCCGTCTCCTTGCAAAGAGGGGACGTATCAACTTGGATTTTCCCCAAGAAACTTAGGGCTCATCCAGCCCTTCTCTTCCTTCCGCTTGGGGTGGACCTTTGGGTGATACGAAAGGAAGCAGTTTTAGTATCAGAAAAAGTTTATTAGAAAATTCTCATCCTGAGCTGGTGTAGCATGTGATGTGGTATTGCCATTCATTAAAACCAACTGGAGGAAACGTGCTCGGTTCCAAAGTGGTCCTTGTACAAAATGTATAAAAAGCAGTTTGTGGTGTGACTCTGCTTCTCCCCTTTGATATCCCAAAGCACCCTACCAATGGCTCTGGGTACTCATTTTACAGATGGGGAAACTGAGGCACCAAGATAGCTATTGTACCAGAGGTTACATAGTGCAGTGCTTGTCAGGAGTTGCCCTTCTTTGCCTGGCCCAGGTTGAAGGTGAGGGGAGCGAAACGCTGATGGGACTGTGGGGCAGGTGTGCTTGGTGTCTTCCCCAATCCTGGAATCGGAGCGAAGGTGCTCAGGGCGGGACCACCGCGTAAGTGGGAAACATCTCGGGTGCTTTTGAAAGTCTGGAAGGGAAAAAGTCTGGGAGAGGCAAAGACTCCACTGCCAGGTTGCGAGGTGGGTAGAAGAAAGGCCAGTGCTGCTGGGGAGGAGGCCTGATTTGGAGGCCTAGTCAGAGACCTCGCTGTAGTAATACTTGTGCGCAGCCGGGGTCGTCTTCCAGCCAGCTGCCCGGAACTCGATGATCTCCAGCAGCAGCAGCTGGGCCAGGGAGCTGAGGCCTGTTGGGAGCAGGAAGCCATCCCGGATCAGGACAAAGAGCTCATCCATGCGCTGCCCGTTCATCTTCTCCAGCTGCTCCCCGACCCGGTGCAGCTGCAGCACCAGGCAGTCCACCTGCAGGGGGCAGCAGGAGGTGACCCTGGGCCGGGCCCCCATCCCACAGAGCAGCTATTTACTGAGCGCTCGCCGCCGTGCGCCAGGCACCGGGCTTGGCCCTGTGCACGTGTTTCCCCACCTCATCCTCACCCCACCCAGTGGGCGCGGTCCACGTCTTACAAGAAAGGAAGCAAGTTCAGAGACTTGCTTAAGGTCTCTCACCTGGGCCAGGCTGGACTCAGGCCCTGTTTCCAAACTGCTTCTGAACCCCACTTTCCTGCCCCCTACCCCCAACCCTGGTGTGGTTTTGGGGTCATCTGTATCCACAGCTGGCTGACGCTCTCACCAGTCCTATCATAGGTTGGCTTTCCTACTGGGAAGGCAGCCTCTGAGCCAGGAGGTTTTGGCTGCGCTCTGTTCTGGATAAACTCCAGACCTAGCAGCTTGCCCTGTAACCGTGACAGGCCTTAAATGCCCCCACCAGGCTCCTGCCCCAGCAAGTGATGCCCTTGAAAGTCTCCACGAACAGTGGGCGGGCATTCTGAGTTAAGCCGGAGACAGCCCACCTCCACAGCCTTCTGTGCTAGGGCCACCCACCTCCTCCTCCTTGCTCAGACTGTCGGGCTGGGCCAGCCGGAAGAGGCAGTCGTAGACGGGGTTCACCAGGGCCATCATGGGCATGTTGTTCACCTACAGGGGGAGAGCAGGGGCCAGAGCCCGGCTTAGTGGCACAGGAGACAGGCTGTCTGTGCCGCACAGGACGTGGCTGGCAGGGCCTCACCCTCAGGTAGTCAAAGATGTTGCAGATAAAGGTGACGTAGCAGACCCAGCCCTGCAGGGAGCGGGCTCGAAGCTGCTCCCGAGCCTGGTACTCCTGCTGCAGCCGGTTGAGGAGTCCACGGCGGAAGACACTCTGGCCTGCTTGCTTGCTCTCTGCCTGTGAGCCAGGGAAAGGGTGGTGAAGGGCAGTCACAGGGCCGTCGCAACTCCACCCAAGCTTCCAAGGCTGAGGACCCTGCTGTCCTCCTCTCTCGCCTCTGAGGCCAGCCCTTTGCATCTCTGCCCTGCTGGCCAGGCCTCTGCCCACTCCTGAAGCACCTTCCTCAAAGCGTCCCCTTCTCTACCAGCCCCACCCAACCTGAATGATGGCGTAGCACATGCGTCCTGCTTCCTTGCTGAATACACAGTCCTGCAGAGAATGGTCCACAATCACATTGGCCACTTTCTCCAAGTCCACGGCACCTGGATCTAGGGTAAAGACAGGTGGGGAGTCTAGAGCTGCTTAATTATCACATTTGCCTCCACCTGCTTCTGAAGGATTCAAAATGTTCACAGAAGAGCACTCCCATTGTACGCTTCCATTTAAAGAGACCAGGAAACAGAGAGGAAACTACACACAGGAGCAGCTGCAGCCGTGAGCCTCCTGATGGCCCAATCAGAGGAAACGGGGAGGGTTATGTGGCTGTTAGAGAATCAAAGAATGCTCGTTTTTTTAGGACACATCTTTTCCTAGCCCTAGGTTGAGGATGGAACACTGAATGACAGTGCCTTTGACAGCCATCTCACGGAAGAAAGTGTTCTTATAATACACACACGTGAACCCCTGACAAGAGCGGGCCAGGCAGGGCCTCCCCACAGGCTCAGCTTGGCACGTGATGGGCATTGCTAATCGTTAGCTGAGTCAAACTTCTGTCCTGAAAGTGCCCCAACAAGGCACTGGTCCAGGACAATTACTGTAGCTCCCCTGCCAAGCAGAACACTCCATCCTCTGTCCCACGTCAGGCAGCTCTGCACAGTCAAGAGAGCTGGCTGCAGCAACGCACAAACCAGGTCCAGCGTAAGGACTTAAGGGGCAGGAACTGTGTTCTCTGTGCCTCACTCTCCTCTCATGGGCACCTAAACTTTAAAAAAAGGCTTTACAATCTGAGGGGGTGACTCTATGATTCATACTGCCAAATACTGGCCTAAATGTAGCTTGTCTTCCAGTTCCAGAATTATGTTGCTGACTCCTATTCTCAGAAGGTTGAAGGGAGAGGGCTGGGCAAAGCCGGGCGAAGGCTCAGTGCTCCAGGCCTGTCCCCTTGGCCTCTTCTCTGTAGCTCTGGGCCCAGGCTCAGGGGGCTCTGCGTGCTCACCTTTGAGGGCTGTCTTCAGCAGCTGCTGGGTCTCTGCATCAAAAGACTGGATTTTATACTCCTCTCTCCTGGGCTCCCCCATGACCATCCAGCTGCAGCAACTCTTCCCTAGGTTGGGGCTAATGACAGCACCTGGAGAGGAGAGGCGGCGGGAGAGGCCTCAGGTGTGGCTCACGGGGCCAGGGCTCCCAGCTCTCCCGGCCTGCGGCAGTGCTGGCCAGTGCTTGAGACAGGTGCTCCTGGGCAGTCCATGGCATTCAGTGGTTGGCTGGGTGCCCGCCAAGCTTGGCTTCTGGTGGAGACTGGGCACCAGCCAGGCACCTGCTGCTCAGTTAAAGAACCCCTGTAGCTTCTGGGATTACACAAGAGTAAAGAGATGAAGGGTAAATGCGTCTGCCCTCCGGTCCCAGCAGCAGGCAGGGTTTTTCTCAGCTGATACCAAGGGGTGGGGTGAGGGTGGATATGTGGATATTAAACACTTCCCCTGCCTATATATAAGCCGACCTGGAAGCTGCTGGTCCAGCATGGCTCCTGGCGAGTGAGAGGGCTGGGGTCTCCAAGCTTCGGACAGCTCTGTCCCAGCAGGGGTCCAAGCACCTCTCCGCAACCCTCTCCCTTCAGTCAGAGTCCTCAGCCCAGAAAGCCCACGCTCCTCCTGCCCTCGGGGTGGGGCCGGCCAGAGGGCTGGGTGCAGAAGCGGCTCTGCCGCCCCGACTCCCCTTGTCCTGGCCAGCTTCTCCCCGGGACGGACTAGTTAAACTGGCCTCTCGAGTGGCAGAAACCCGGCCCTGCCCGGTCAGGACTCCCTGAGAGTCCTGAGCTCCATTCTGGATCCCTCCTTAAGAAGGGGAGCGAGGTGACGTGTCCCCCAGAGGTGGTCCCCTTTGGAGTCCCCTCTCCGCACTCGGTGCCTCCCCCATGGCCAAAGGAGAGGACCTTAGGCGTCTCCAGACCTGGGCAGCTTCCCAAACGCCATTCCCGTGGGCTCGAGAGGCGGCGGGAGCGCCGGGACCCACCTGACGCGCCGGCACCGCGCCCGTGTGCCCGAAGGCCGCTCGGGGGGCATGCTGTGGGCGCCTCGCCTCCGCTTAGGTCATTTCCTAGCGCGGTGGCGCGGCGGGACCCGGGGCGTTAGGGCGGCGGGGCGGGGCCTGGGGCCGCATCGCCAGCGCCACCTGCCGGAGCCCCGACGTCGCTGCCCTCGCCGCCCGGCCAGGCCCGCCCGAAGGTTGCTGGCATGGGGCCGCGCAGAACGCCCGCGACACTGCTCCCACCGCCCCTGTCCTCTCCTCACCTGGTTCTCCCAGGGGCTATCCGGGACCACACCGGCTCCTCGGTACTGGGTCGGACCTGCTCCTCAGCCCGCATTAAGCCCTCGGCCTTGAGCGCTAGCACTCTCCCCCTCCCCGCCCCACGCCAGGGCTCAGGTTAAAATGGGGTCAGGGGACTGGCCCGGCCGCGCGGCGTGGGAGGGGCCTGCGGAGGGCGTGGTCCGCAGCCGGGCGGCGGGAGGGAGAAAGGTGGGAGGGCAGAGAAGAGGGTTGGAGGGGCAGGACTTCACAGGTGCTGGCCGTGTGCTCCCCACTCCCACCCCCTCCCCCCAAAGGGGAGAAGGCAGGGAGGTCGTAAGGGCTGGATCAAGTCCCACTAAGCCCCTCTCCTACTCCAAGTACAAACGATATTGGTAAAATAAGTTGAAAATCAATGGGCCAGCCCAAGAGAAAGGATCCCAGTTGCCAACTTGCGGCGCCCAAGGTGTTGGGAGTGACCCTGAGGTTGAGCAAGCCCCTGGATCAGTCCGTCTTGGTCGGGACTCGGGGGGAGGCGCGGGCCCAGCAGCCCAGACAGGGCCACCTCTGAGGTCAGCCCTGTGTTGCAGGAGAGCATACAGAAGAGGCTGGAAAAGAACTGTCTCGTCCCATCGCTTAGACGAGAAGGAAGTGTTGATGGCGGGTTCCTGTATCCAAAGCTCGCTCCTCCTGTTCAAAGAGCTGCCAAAGTGGTCACCAGAAAATGAACAAGAGAATCTCAGCTGCAGCAAAAGAAACCAATGAGTGGGAGAGCTGAAGAGAACAAAGTTTACTTCAGTGGAATTTCATAAAAAATACATCCAGGCAGCTGCCTCCCTGCAGCTGCAAGCCTTGCCTGCCAAAAACCCTGTGGGTGTGGGAGCCCTCCAGCCACAGGTGAACCTTCTTAATCAGCAACCAAGAGCAGGGAAGCTTCAGGATTCTGGGGACCAGACACATCACAAAGCCCCAGACCAGAGACGAAACAGTAATGGTGAGAAAGGGCCCAGGATCCATGGGGACCGAGAGCCATGACACCCACCCAAGACCTGCTCAAAGGCTGGAGCTGGGGCTGAGGCGAGGTCAGGCTCTAAGTCCTGCACGGGGCTCCCCCTGCACAGCCAACCTCTCAGGCCAGGCTTCCCTGGGGCTGGGGAGACTTGAGGTGGAAAGTGGGGGGTGTGTTCTGTAGATTTCCCATCCTCTCATGCCCCTAACTGTGCCTAGATGGGTGTCTGTTGTGGGTTCCTGTGCCCTGACAACTTTCGGAGCACCAACTGTGCACGCACCAGGCTGCCTGCTCGACCCCCTCTTTCTGGGATTACAGAGGATGCACACAGCACCACGCGGGACCCAGGAGGAGCACGCTGAGCGGGCAGCAGATGCTCACCAGCCCAGCTGTAAGCTCCCACCCACCCAGGAGGGCTAACCCAGCCCACAGGGAAAGAGGAGTGATCCCAGTAGGCGGGGGAAAAGGGCTGCTGCCTTTACCGGCGCCCCGTCCCCGTCAGCACATCCCCCCACTGCCTGTGGGGTCGCTGGGCTCTGCTTTCCCTGGAGGCCCACGGGCTGTGACCAGCCTGTCCAGGGAGAGAACAGCCCGAGTGGTGCCTTTATAGACACGAAGATCCGAGCAGGGTGGAGTTTATAAAGTGACTGATTCAGCTGGGATTCTTCCCCCAGAGCTAGAAGCAAAGCTGCCTGAGGGATGCAACTGCTGAGAAAAGTAGAGTTTAGGGAAGGCAGGGATCCCTTTCCTCATACTTGGGGAGGAGGGATGTGATTTGGAAGGGAAGATGGAGGAGACAGATAAGGAATGCGCTTTTAGTTTTAATGTCTATTAAATAATTGGTGGGGTAAGAACCCAGGTGTGGGGACCAGACCCCTGTAAAGGCCTGATCCCAGCCTCACACTCAAGCTGTGGCCCACCCAGATGCAGGAGAGTTCTCCGGGCAGCTGGAGCGAAGGCGTGCAGGAGGGCAGCTGTTGCCCTGAGTGTGCACCACACAGAGGAGAAACGTCCAGCTCCTTCTGACTGGCGGGGCTGGGTCCCCGCAGACCAAGTCCTGCGTTCGCCCCGTGCTCTCCCGTGGAGAACCCCCTTTGCCCTTCGGGTGGAACCCAGGCTGCTGCCGACGGCTCTTCGCGCCCAGGACAGCTGGCCTGGAGGGAGGGGCCGGGCTACACCTCTCAGCGCAACACGGGACGGTAGATCGAGCGTTCTTCAGGAGGGCCCCTCCGGGGAAAGACCTCAGGCCACCCTTCCTGCCCTCGAGGCTAGCTGTCTGCCTTCTTCATGTGGTAGAAGAGGTTACAGAAGAGCTCGTACCAGAAGAACACAAAGCCGGTGGAGAGGGCAGCCTTCAGCAGGCTGGGGGCCAGGCCTTTGAAGCAGCCCTGCGCACCCTCCTCTCGCAGCACCTGCCTGGCGCAATCCAGGAGGCCCTTGTAGCTTCGCACCTGGGGAGAGGAAGGTTCTCCAGTTGAGGAGAGAGGAGGTGATGGCAACATGGGTGTGAGCTCTGTTCTTTTGTCAACACAGAGCCTGGCACGTTCAAGCACCCAATAAATACTTGCTGGACAAAGGAATGAATGCAAAAAAGACAGAATAAGTTAACCTCATTCTTTCTCTTCCAACTGGGCTAATTCAGACTTAACAGATGAAGTGCCTGGAAATCAGCACTGGACAGAGCTCCTTCCTGCCCTGGAGGCTCCCACTGACAGTGGCTCTTAAGGACCCAGACAGAGCTCTGGACCCTCTTCCCAGGGGTGCCTCTGACTGTGCGCCCATCCCTCCTGGTCCCCCTTGGGCAGTAGATCTGAACCGGCCCCTCGTTAGCTCTGAGCCTGACCAGTGCCGCCAGCCTGGCCACCTCCAGTTGACCACAAGCTGCTGCTAGACCCGTGTCCCCAAGGCACAGCTCTCCTCAAGCCTCGCTCCCCTCCCAGAGCTCCAGTAACTCCCAATGATGATGATGACAATGACATTACAAAGAATCAAGTCCAAGCCCCACGGCGTGGTGTTTGGGGCGTTTCACCATTTGGCCTCAACTTCCCTCCCTGATCTGCCTTTCCCCACTGGTCCACCCTCAGTGCCCGCACACCTCCAGCCACACCTGCTCACGCTAAAGCTCTGTGAGGAGCAGGGCCTCCCTTCTCTGTCTTGAGCTCTCACCAACTCTCCCTATCCAAATTCAAACCATCTTTTCAAGACAAGTTGGTAAATGGAAGAAGGAGGTTATAAAACCTTGCGTGTGACCCCATTTTTGTTAAACATATGTTTACTTATGCAAAGGAATAAAACTGCAGCGCGGATGGACCTAGGTGGTGTCATGCTTAGTGAAGTAAGTCAGAGAAAGACAAAGAGCGTATGTTATCACTTTTATGTGGAATCTAAAAAATAAAACAAATGAATGGGGCTTCCCTGGTGGTGCAGTGGTTAAGAATCCGCCTGCCAATGCAGGGGACACGGGTTCGAGCCCTGATCTGGAAAGATCCCACATGCCACAGAGCAGCTAAGCCCATGCGCCCAACTACTGAGCCTGAGCTCTAGAGCCCGTGAGCCACAACTAACGAGCCCCACCTGCCACAACTACTGAAGCCTGCACGCCTAGAGCCCGTGCTCCACAACAAGAGAAGCCACCGCAATGAGAAGCCTGCACACCACGACAAAGGGTAGCCCCCGCTCGCTGCAACTAGAGGAAGACCCAACGCAGCCAAAATAACCCCCCCCAAAAACGTCATTTGATGCACAGCCCTGTGTCTCAAAAAACTTATATAAACTGTGTCTTGACTTCTAGCAGGTGGAACAGTTCTCAGAGCTTTCTGAGATGCTCTTCCCGGGTTATAATCCTCAAATTTGGCTGGAATAAAGTTTTCCGATTCTTTCTTAGATCAACTGATTAATTTTTCATCGACACCAGGGACATGCAGGGGCTGAGAGGGCTATGGGGGCGAAAGCTGCCCAATGGACAGGAGCTGACCCAGTTCCTTCACGCGCCCAGTGAGGGGCTGGAATCAGAGCTCTCTGCAGGGGGACATCTCACCTGGCCAAAGGAGGCTCGGGCCTGCTCAAACCCTCCAACCTGCAGCCGCTTCTTGAAGAGGTCCAGGGGATACGTGAGGGTCTTGCTGATGACTCCAGCTCCACTGCCACAAAGCAGGTTTTTGAAGTTCTCTGAACCAGAGAAGTGGGATGGAGGGGAAAAATGAGAGAAATGCAATCTAGGGTAAACTTCAAGGTTACACAGTCTAATCCTCGACCAGAAAACCAAAACCTATAAGCATCCTCGATCTCAGAAGAATTTAATCCAGGAGCGAGAGAACCAGACACAACCACACTTTCAGCAAGAATGACAACAGACAGGGCTTCCCTGGTGGCGCAGTGGTTAAGAATCCGCCTGCCAGTGCAGGGAACACGGGTTCAGGCCCTGGTCCGGGAGGATCCCACGTGCCGTGGAGCAACTAAACCCGTGAGCCACAACTACTGAGCCTGCGCTCTAGAGCCCGCGCGCCTAGAGCCCGTGCTCTACAACAAAGAGAAGCCACCGCAATGAGAAGCCCGCGCACCGCAAGGAAGGGTAGCCCCCGCTATCTGCAACTAGAGAAAGCCCGCGCGCAGCAACGAAGACCCAACGCAGCCAAAAATAAATAAATAAAATAAATAAAATTTTTAAAAAAAGGAACGACAATGGACTGCTGATTGGACAGGCCGGTGGCAGAAGGGGTGTGAGCCTTTAACAGTAATCACCCCAGCTGGAGGCAATAATGGCCTGCAGGCTCTGCCATGCGACTCAGTACAAGGCTTGGGAGGGAATAGGATGCCCATCCCCCTCCCCAGAGTCCCCAAACGAAAACCAAACCCAACACATAAGCAAAACCAGGCTGTTTGCAAGTTGGACCTTTGACAAAAATGAAAACCATGACTGGTAGCTGGAAATAACAGTGGCAAGAGCCGAAAGAAATAAAGTCATCTGTGAGTGAATGGATTTGTTTTGTTGGCTGTATTACAGAGCTGGGGGTTCAGAGATCTGTGGTGTCTTAGCTTCTGCAGGGAAACTTTATTTCCTACCTGATTCAGAAAGAGATGCTATGGCTTGGGAGAGGGGCGGAGTGGGACCCAGATTCCCTTTCCCGCGAGGCCGGTCTCACCGTTTTTCTTTCCTTTGGCTGGCATGGCCCACTCATACGCGTGCTTCAAGGAGCTGTAGAAGGAGAACTGGAACCCGGCGTAGGGGAAGATGGCGATCAAGGTGGGGTTCAAGCCTTTGTAGAAGACCAAGGGGCCTTCGGTCCTGTACATGGTCACCACGGCGTTTCGCAGGGTTTTATAGACCTGGACACCACAGATGCAATGATGAGCGACGTCGCTTCAGCCCAAGAACCCAGCCCACCAGGTATATTTCCCCTTGTCCAGAAACCAGCTACTAGGAGCATTACTTCTCCTGCCAGGAGGACAAAGAAACTGCTGGACAAAAATTCCAAGGGTGGGACTGTCTGGCAGCTCCCCTTCTAACTATTTACACGACTGAGATATGCCAAGGAGTGCACAAAAGTATGCAGAACAGCAAAAGGTGTGAAGTCCACCCTTGGGTGATCGGTTATATAAATTACGGCACACCTGTTCAAAAGAACATAGTGTAGCAATTACAACAGGAAGATGCAATCTATATGATCGATAGGGAAGACTCCCCCAAACATACAGTTAAGTGAACCCAGCAGGACATGAAGAGCAGGCATAGTGTCTGTGGAGGAAACAAACTGTATGCAGACACTATCCCCCACAAGGATACACAAGAAAGGAGGAACAGTAACATTATTACCTCCACAGCGGGAAACAGGGGGACAGGGGAGGGACGGGGGAAGAAGGAGATTCGCTATCACCATTTTATGCTATTTGGATTTTTTGCCATATGCATATACTTAACCTTTCTGAAACCATCAACAGGTGATGTTTATGCACGAAGAGCCACTGATTTTTTTTTTTTTTTTTTTTTTATTTATGGCTGTGTTGGGTCTTCGTTTCTCTGCGAGGGCTCTCTCTAGTTGTGGCAAGCGGGAGCCACTCTTCATCGCGGTGCGCGGGCCTCTCACTATCGCGGCCTCTCTTGTTGCGGAGCACAGGCTCCAGATGCGCAGGCTCAGTAATTGTGGCTCACGGGCCCAGTTGCTCCGCGGCATATGGGATCCTCCCAGACCAGGGCTCGAACCCATGTCCCCTGCATTGGCAGGCAGATTCTCAACCACTGCGCCACCAGGGAAGCCCCCGAGCCACTGATTTTTTAGTGCACTTCTATTCGACATATATTCTTTGCAGTGGACCAGAGGGGCTGAATCTGCCTGGCTGTGGGTGCGGGAAGCACTGCACTGACAAGAGGGTGACCGAGGGCAAGTCTGTACTGAGCGGGGACAGTACACACTTGGCTCCCAGATGCTGGCAGCCACATTGAAGGCTTTTGCCCTGGAGACTTGCATGAAAGGGCCAGGCCTCAGAGGAAGGTCATCGGGCAACAAGCCTGCCCACGTGCCAGAGTCCCACTCTGCTTTCTGTGTCCCCTCTTAACACCAAGCTGGCAGCCAAGAGTCACCAGACATTTGAGGAAAGCCTCCCCCAAAACAGAGGCCAAAATGATTGATGAGGGGCAGGAGAAGTCATTTGGAAGGAAGAGACAGTATAGATAGCAGAAGAAAACTACAGAAAAAAGAAACCACCCAGGAAATTTTAACTAATATCCTGAGACCACAGAGAAGGCATCACCTTCATGATAAAAGCAGAGGGTCAGAGAAAGACAAATATCATATGATATCGCTTATATGTGGAATCTAAAAAAAATGGTACAAGTGAACTTATTTACAAAACAGAAATAGAGTCACAGATGTAGAAAACATACGGTTACCAAGGGGGAAAGGGGGGGGGGAGGGATAAACTGGGAGATTGGGATTGACATATACACACTACTATATACAAAATAGATAATAAGGACCTACTGTATAGCACAGGGAACTCTACTCAATACTCTGTAATGATCTACATGGGAAAAGAATTTTAAAAAGAGTGGATATATGTATATGTATAACTGATCCACTTTGCTGTACAGCAGAAACTAACACAACATTGTAAATCAACTACACTCCAATAAAAATTAATTTAAAAACATTTAAAAATTAAAAAAAAATAAAAGCAGAGGATCTATTTTAAAAAGAGGTAAGATTCAGACAAGAAAAAGCTCTTGAGAGAAAATCTTTGTGACTCTGAGTTGGGCAAAGGTTTCTTAGGTAAAACACCAAAAGCAAAATCCATAAAAGAACAAATTGATAAATGGAACTTCATCAAAATTAAAAACATCTGCTCTTCAAAAGATACTGTAAGGAAAGGAAAAGACAGCCACAGACTCAGAAAATATTTGTAAAATAAAAACAACAAACCACCCAACACAAAAATGGACAATCTGAACAGATACTTCACCAAAGAAGGTATATAGATGGCAAATAAGCACGTAAAAGGACGCTCAACATTAAAGAAATTTAAATTAACCACGATGAGATCCCACTACTCACACCATTTAGAATGGTTAAAATTTAAAATACAAAACGGATAATACTAAGTATTCGTGAGGATAAGGAGCGGTTGGACCTGCTGGTGGGAAGGCAAAACGGCACAGCCGTGCAGGAGACAGCTTGCCTTTTTCTTATACAATGAAACACTCCTTACCATACAACCAGCAATCCCACCCCTAGGAATTTACCCAGGAGAAATGGAATGTTCACACAATAACCTGTATGTGAATGTTTATACTGGCTTTATTCGTAACACCCCAAACTGGAGAACAACCCCGAAGTCTCTGAGCTAATAAACCACAATCCTTCCACACAATGGAATATTACGCAGCAATAAAAAGGAGCCAGCTACTCACAGGCACCCCACGGACACATCTCAAATGCATCTACCAAGTGAAGGGAGCCAACTCAAACGACTACACAGGGCATAATTCCATTTATGTAACATTCTGGAAAAGGCAGAACTTCAGACAGAAAACAGACCAGTGGTTACTGAAGGCTGGAGGTGAGGAGGGACAAACTACAAAGGGCAGGAGGAAATCAGTGGGTGATGGAACTTTTGTTTTATATCTTGATTGTGGGAGTTGTTACGTGACTGTACGCATTTGTCAAAAGTCACAGAACTGTACACTAAAAAGAGTGGATTTTACTGTGCATGTAAGTTATGCTTTAATAAACCTGACTAAAACAAACAAACCAAAGACAGTTCTTAGGAACCAACATATGTTAGCAGACGTTGTTTAAACTCAATAGAGGGCCCAAATGATAAAAGTAAGGAAACCTCCCAGAATGGTAAATAAAAGATGTCAATCAGAGGATCAATCCAGGATGTCTAGTGTCCAACTGACATGAATTCTAGAAAGAAAGAAAAAGAAAAACACAGAGGGCAGGCAATTGTGAATAAATAATTCGTGACCATTTTCCAGGCATGAAGAACATGTGTCCAGACTAAAGGGCCCAGGAAGTGCCCATCACAATGAATGAAAGAGACCCGCCCTGGGGCACTCCACTGGTAAATTTCTAGAATGCCAGGGATCAAGAAAAGATCCTGAGGGACTTCCCTGGTGGTCCAGTGGTTAAGACTCCACGCTTCCACTGCAGGGGTTGTGGGTTCGAGCCCTGGTTGGGGAACTAAGATCCCACGTGCCGCATGGTGGGGCCACAAAAAAGTTAAAAAAAAAAAAAGAAAAGAAAAGATCCTGAAAGTTCCCAAGAGGGCGAAGTGGATGGCTTCATATAAAGGGTTAGTCATCAGGATGGTTCTGGACACCTCTTCAGCAATACTGAGAGCTACTTAGAATTCTACACCCAGATCATCAGTTAAGTGTAAGGGGAAAATAAAGGCATTTTCTATCAGGCTTCTGTAAGGAAGCTATATCTCAGGATGTGCTCCACCAAAATGAGGGACTAATCAAGAAAGAGAAGACATGGGCTCCTACGTGAGAATTCCTAAGAGAATAGCTAGCCATAGTCCTGGAGCAGACAGTCCAGATCGAAGCCATAGGGTGAAGGGTTCAAGGGTGGGGGGCTCTAGGAGGGGCTCCATAAAAACATGGGACTGATGACCACAGGCTCACCCTATCGGGAGATTGTTTGAAAGTGAATTTGTGATAAGCATGTAGAAAGCGAAACAAATAAAATACAAAGCAATTGCCAACTTCAGGAAAGACAAAAATACAAAAGAAAACATAATCATAATATATTTTGAGGCTCAGCAGTAACATTTACATAATCATAATAGCATAAACACTGAGTACTGATTTAGCCAAAAATCTATTTATCAGTTGTACTGTACTCAGGTGAGGAAGCACAAGCACACCCAAGTGTGATGGTAAAAGAGTTAAATCCTCATCTTCCATAGTAGTAGTCAGTAGTCAATGTCTATAATTTAAAACTGAGAAGGAAAGGAAGAAAGAGAAAGAGCATGTTACTTTGAATTAGGAAGTAAATTATGGAAGAAGCACACAAATATTAAAAGTGGTTGCCTCTGGGGAATAGAATCAGGGGGGAGGCTGGTGTTTTTTCATTGTAATTCATGAAGAACTATCTGTCTTTTTAACCTTTATACACCTTATAGATTATTTATTTATTTATTTATTTATTTATGGTTGTGTTGGGTCTTCGTTGCTGCGTGCAGGCTTTCTCTAGTTGCGGTGAGCGGGGGCTACTCTTCACTGTGGTGCGCAGGCTTCTCATTGCGGTGGCTTCTCTTGTTGCGGAGCACGGGCTCTAGGCGCGCGGGCTTCAGTAGTTGTGGTGCACGGGCTCAGTAGTTGTGGCTCGTGGGCTCTAGAGAGCAGGCTCGGTAGTTGTGGTGCACGGGCTTAGTTGCTCCATGGCATGTGGGATCTTCCCGGACCAGGGCTCGAACCCGTGTCCCCTGCATTGGCAGGTGGATTCTTAACCACTGCACCACCAGGGAAGCCCAGATTACTGATTTTTTAAGAAATGTGAGGATTTACACTATGGATGCTACTAGTCTAAAGAAGGTGGAGAGTTTTGCAATTTTTAAATAAATCTTTTCCCCTCACTTTCACACACAATTTTCCAGCCATTCCAGAATCTAGAATCCAACATCTCAATTGTCTAAGCCTAAGAAGAAATATGCTATTCTTTTCTTAATGATGTTTTCCCTTTTTTCTTCTCATAGACTTGTACTGAAGGTTGGAAAGTAACAGAAGAGGATTATAGCGTACGCAGAACAGGGAACCTGAAGGACGCTCACCAGCCATTCTCTTCATCCCAGCAGCCACCATGTTGCTGAGGTCTGTCCCCTCTATAAACATCCTTCCCCTCCATTTCTCTACTCCGTTCCTAGGACCCCTCATCTCATTTCTCCACCAGGGCAGTCATCCCAAACCTCTATTTTCCACTGCAGGGTCACACAGAGTGACCCAGCTCTCATGTCCCAGTCGTTTTCTTCTAGACTGTTCCTGGGGCACTTTGCATTTCTGAACCAAAAAATTTATCAGAATGTCTCCTAAACAAAAGAGGTCCCCCAACCCAGGATCTCCACCCCAGGCAACACAAAAAACTGGCAGAGCTGAAACCACAGTTATTCTTAGCTGGTCCCAGATCAAATTCTTAAGCAAAATGTCATTCCCCACCAACAGTATCCTACGCTATTCTTATGTATGTCCAGGAAACAGAGATTATGGTGGGCGGAGGGGGGATGGTGCATCTATTTGAGGGTTGTTTTTTTTTTTTTAATTATTTATTTATTTATGGCTGTGTTGGGTCTTCGTTTCTGTGCGAGGGCTTTCTCTAGTTGTGGCAAGCGGGGGCCACTCTTCATCGCGGTGCGCGGGCCTCTCACTATCGCGGCCTCTCTTGTTGCGGAGCACAGGCTCCAGACACGCAAGCTCAGTAGTTGTGGCGCACGGGCTTAGCTGCTCCGCGGCATGTGAGATCTTCCCAGACCAGGGCTCGAACCCGTGTGCCCTGCATTGGCAGGCAGATTCTCAATCACTGCGCCACCAGGGAAGCCCCTATTTGAGGGTTTAATCCCTTGCTTTCACTCAGTCAGTTCTTCCTTGAGTCTGATTCAAGGATCCCATTTCCTCCAATCGATTCTTTCTGGAAACCAAAACCTCCCTCCCAATAATACAGCGATAGGATCTCAAGTCTCACTTTCCCAGACACCTTCCCCGTGCCGATTTGGTATTTGCTCTGTTTCCCCTGCAGGTTCTGTGTCCCCCGTGAGGTTGTGAGCACCTTGCCTGGTGCCAAGCACCATCACGGGTTTCAGGAACAGGCTGAAGGATGGCCTGAAAACCCCAGGCCGCCCCGGCTTTGTTCCCTCTAAGGAAAACAGCCCCCACCCTGGGACGCCCTTCGTCCCTTGGGCGCCCCTTCTCTGGCCCGGCCACTCACCCTGGGCTCACCCTGAGCTGCAAAGCGGGTGCGTAGCACGTCCACAGGATGCACGGCGAGGGTGGCCACACAGGCAGACAGGCCGCCACACACAAAATGCACGGAGAAGTCTCGGGCATCGCGCACGCTGGCCCTGTGCACCAGCTCGGTGAGCACTTCAAATGACAAAAACTGCAAGAGCGTGTGACAGTGTCATGGAAAACACCCCCCGAATGCACCCGTGACCCAGGCGGGGCCTAACCTAGGGACCAGGAGATACTCTTCTTGAGTAGGGTCAGAATACAATAAACACATAACTTTGTGCAAAGCTCAGATGCCCTTTCATACTCTGAGCAGAGCCAAATACCCAAGGGTTAAGAAAATATATGAGAAAATTTTTGTATCAGAAAATTCTACTTGGGGGCCTTTCCTGGTGGTCCAGTGGCTGAGACTCCGCACTCCCAATGCAGGGAGCCCAGGTTCAATCCCTGGTCAGGGAACTAGATCCCACATGCTGCAACTAAAAAAAAAAGATCCTGCATGCTGCAACTAATACCCCAACGCAGCCAAATAAATAAATAAATATTAAAAAAAAAAAAAAAAAGAAAGAAAGAAAAAGAAAATTCTACTCGGGAATTCCCTGGCAGTCCAGTGGTTAGGACTCGGTGTTCTCACTGCCATGGCCCCGGGTTCAATCCCTGGTGGGGGAACTACGATCCTGCAAGCTGCATGGCGAGACCAGAAAAAAAAAAAAAAAGAAAGAATAAAAAAGAAAATTCTACTCATCACTTAGTTTTCTGAGAACTGGGAAAAGATGGCCATTATCTGATTCTAGGCTGGGGACCCCTTTAATGCAGCTGGCAGTGGCCCTGTTTGAGAAACATTCTGCCCTGGAGCTGAAATTCTGTCGGGAGAATCCCACATATTCCATATTCTGTGGTGTAAGCCCTCCTTGGGCTCAGATCCTTCTCCAGCCAACTCAAGATGGCTTGGGGTCCTGAGAGCACATGTTGCTGCATTTACCCATCAGGATACAGCATCTGTGTGCTGGGCGCAGAGATGGCGTGGCAGGGGCTCGTGACCTGAGCAATCACTGTGATGTCATACGAAGAGCAGGCAGGGACGACTCTGCCACTCTCTAGCTAGTGACGTTGGTTGGACTAATTACTTAAGCTCTCTCTGCCTCAGTCTTCTCATCTGTAAAATAAGGATGACAACAGAACCTACCAGAGGACTGTTGTAAGGTGGCAGATGTGAAGTGCTTCACCCAGGTCCTGGCCCCCTGTGAGCACTGTGCGGGGTTGGTTATTTCCATCACCACTACTGTACGGCTACAGACTAGACGCCATGGGGTAAACTGGCGCTCAGCTGAACAAACTCATGAGCAAGAGTCAAGAAGCCTGGATCCTAATCGTAGCCTCGCCACCTACAAGCTGTGTGGCCTCAGGCAGCTCACTCAACCTCTCTGCGACCCACGTAACACCTGCTCCACCTTCCTCACAGTGCTGTTGGGAAGTTCAAAGGACACACAGACGTGAATAATGCTATTTTGAAAAATGAAAAGCATTTGTGTCGCCATTTTCTAAGCCTCTCTGGGCTGGGTGTCAAGACAGTATCCCAGGTGCAGCACCTCATATTCAGTGGGTGCCAAGTCTCCAGGGTTGGGGGACGTGGGGAAGCGGATGCCTATAGTACAGCTCAGTCTGACTATGTCTTCAATTTGTCAGGTAGCTTCCCAGCCAAGCCGAGTGAGCAGTGTGTGACCGCCTCCTGCTGCCCTACCCCGGGCAGCCCGGGTGCACGTCTCACCACCCTGGGCTCCCCCATTGGGCAATGTGACCCCAGGGGCCTGGCCGCTTCCCCTGCCACCTACTTGGACAGCTCCATAGCCTATGGAGAGAAGCTGGGCTGGGATGTGTCCTTTCCAGAATGCTGTTGGGCCCTCCTCTTGCAAAATCTGTCTCCCAGCCTGCAGGATCCCGTGGTATTTCGCGTTGGGGTCACTGCGAGACAGGCGCTCAATCTGAAGCTAGGAATCAAGATGAGAATGGTCAGGATGATGGGGAGGGTGGGGAGGAGGAATTTCAGAGAAGGTAACAAAGGCAACAAAGTGCTTCTCCTTGACAAAATTGCAAGCTCTAGGAACTGCTTTGGCAAAAAAGAGTGAACTTGTCCTCTGGCCCATTACACAGAAAAAGGGGAAAAGGGTACCTGGAAACGGATCTTGATGACATCCAAGGGGCTGATCAGCACCCGAGTGACAAGTCCAGACACAGACCCAGCCACGGCCACCTCGAGATTGGAGACATTCCTGCCGTCTGCTCTGGGGTCATAGCCCACCATCCCTGCCTGTGGCCCATACAATGTCCATCAGCTTCAGGCTAAATGCAAGAGACACGGAGTAAACACCAGAGCAAGGTCTTAGGGTCCCGGCTCACACATCACTCCTCAGAGCAGTCCTCCCGGACCAGGCCCCCAAAGCAGCGCCCACATCTCTTTTCTCTCCTTATCCTGCTTTATTCTTCTTTAGAGCATTTATATACCAGACATTGATTCCATACATTTGTTTCTTGTCTCTCTCCCCCATTAGAATTCAAGCCCATGAAAACACGGCGTTGGTCTCATTCATCCATCCCTGCAACTCCAGTGCCCGGAAGAGAGCCCACCACAGTAACTGCTCATAATATTTGCTGATGGAGTGAATGAACAGGCTTGGTAGGAAACAGTTCACTTCCAGAGATCAGCTGGCTTTCCAAGACACCTGGCTTTATGGCCAGCTCCTGCCTGAGGTGAAATCCCAGGCTGCGTGAGCGTTTGAGGGCAGAGCCCCCTCAAGCTGAGCGCAGAGGGGGAACCTCAGACACACGGGCTCCAGGAACGGGGCCTGGGATTCTCTAACAAGCCGCCATGATCCAAAGGGCCCTGAGCCCTTCTGCATCTCCCTTCTCTATTCTCTGCACACAGTGCAGGCCCACCCACAGCAGTGGAGCCGAGTTACGCTGTGAAATGATGCAGGCCCACCTCTTCAACCTCACCCTGGACCACGGTTCAGTCTCTTCAGCCAGGGTGGGCTCAGTGCTTCTGAGCAGTTCCTAGAAAACGCTGTTCACGTTCCTATCTACCGGCCCATCCCTGGACCTACTGTTCCCATGTCTGAAATGCAGCCCCACTCTTCCCTAGACTGGTTCCTCTCACCTTCCAGGGCTCAGCTAAAGAGCATCCCCTCCAGAAGATGTATTCATGTCCTTTCTAGCATTCACAGCACTTGTTAAGGTGCTGTCCTCCCTGCCCACAGGAGGTAGGCTCCATACAGGTAGGGACTCAGCCTAGTTACAGTGGTATCTCCAGAGACCCGCACGGTGCCTGGCATGCCCCAAAGGCTCTAAAAACAATGACTGAATAAATGATTAAAAACCAAGTAACTGGGACTTCCCTGGTGCTGCAGTGGTTAAGAATCCGCCTGCCAATGCAGGGGACACAGGTTCGAGCCCTGGTCCGGAAAGATCCCACATGCCGCGGAGCAGCTAAGCCCGTGCACCACAACTACTGAGGCCGCGTGCTGCAACTACTGAAGCCCGTGCGCCGCAACTACTGAAGCCCATGCGCCTAGAGCCCGTGCTCCGCAACAAGAGACGCCACCACAATGAGAAGCCCGCGCACCACAATGAAGAGTAGCCCCCGCTCACCGCAACTAGAGAAAACCCGTGCGCAGCAATGCGACCCAACGCAGCCAAAAAAAAAACCCCAAAAAAGACAAGTAACTTAGAGATTATAAAAATAATAGTGACTTTGCAGAAAGAGAGAGAAGAGAGACAGAGGGAAAAGAACCCATCATCTTAACACTTTTTACTTCACATATTCCCTTCTGATTTTTTTCCAGTACATGGCTTTTAAAATGCAAAATGTCATAAGCATGATTCCATGTTGCTACAAGATCTTCACAAATATCATTGTAAATGGCTAGATCATATTACATTGAGTAGCTGTGTCATAATTTTTTGGGCACTGGGGTTTTCTAGAAACTAAATATTTAAAAACTATCTAATTCCAGGGACTTCCCTGGCGGTCCAGTGGTTAAGTCTCCATGCTTCCACTGCAGGGGGCACGTTCGATCCCTGGTTGGGGAACTAAGATCCCGCATGCCGTGCAGTATGGCCAAAAAACCCCAAAAATCTAATTCCATTTTTATCTAGAGCAGACCTCAACACTAATGACATTTTAGAATGGAGAATTCTTTGTAGTTGGGGGCTGTCCTGAGCATTGCAGGATGTTTAGCAGCACCCCTGGTCTCTACCCACCAGATGCCAGTATCCCCACGCTCCCCTTGTGACAATCAAAAATGTCTCCAGACATTGACAAATGTCTCCTGGGGTGCAAAATTGCCCGATTGAGAACTGTTGTTCTAGAGAAATACTAGAATGTATGTGTAAAATGTCATGCATTGCATCACTATTTATAAAACTGGATATAATGCAAATGATTATAAATAGAGGGATGAACACTAAGTCACCTCCATGCAATGGGATACCATGCAGCTATTAAAAGAATGAGCGGACTTCCCTGGTAGCACAGTGGTTAAGAATCCGCCTGCCAATGCAGGGGACACATGTTTGACCCCTGGGCAGGGATGATCTCACATGATGCGGAGCCCGTGCGCCACAACTACTGAGCCTGAGCTCTAGAGCCCTCAAGCCACAACTACTGAAGCCTGTGCGCCCTAGAGCCCGCGTGCCACAACTACTGAGCCCACGTGCTGCGACTACTGAAGCCTGCGTGCCTAGAGCCCGTGGTCCACAACAAGAAAAGACACAGCAATGAGAAGCCTGCGCACCGTAACGAAGAGTAGCCCCCGCTCGCCACAATAGAGAAAGCCCGCGTGCAGCAACGAAGACCCAACACAGCCAAAAATTTAAAAAAAGATTAAAAAAAAAAAAAAGAAGGAGCCAGAGCTAAACACACACTGGAAAAGATGTCCACAATTGACTAAAACATGAAAAAAGCAGGTTTCAGAACAGTATGTCTAGTGTAACCCCACTTTTGCAAAAGAAAAACAGCAAGACCTACATACACCCTCAACAGTCGTATAAAGCATAGCAGGAAAGTCTATAAGGACACACACCAACAGGTTGGTAAGGTTACCTTTGGGGGTAGGGTTGGCAAGGGAAGAGGGAAGGCAGATCTCCTCCCCCCTACTTTATTTTTTTTTCCACGCCTCGTGGCATGTGGAATCTTAGTTCCCCAAGCAGGGATCGAACCCGGGCCCCCTGCAGTGGAAGCAATGCGTCCTAACCACCAGACCGCCAGGGAATTCCCTCCCTTTTTCTTTACACAATTCTACGTTGCTTGAATTCATTGTGGCCCCCCCAAACCCCAATTAAAAGTAAATATAAAATGATTTTAGAAGAGACCTCAGAATTAACCTAGTTCTTGAATACCGTTAGTAACAGGGAAATCAGGGCCCACACAGTGACACCTTCACCCCATTGTTTCTTTTTCTCCTCTCACCCTCCCTGGAATCTGTCCACACCATTCCCTCAGCCCCAAGCCCTCACTTTTCTGAAACTACCAAAATAGCACTCCAATCCATCCTTAAAATTAACAAGACATTTCCATGGGGCTCGATCGGCAAAGTATTGTAAAATAACATTTATTGAAAGTCTAATGGGGGAATTCCCTGGCGGTCCAGTGGTTAGACTCGGCACTTTCACTGCTGGGGCCTAGGTTCGATCACTGGTCAGGGAACTAAGATCTCGCAAACCACGCAGCACAGCCATAAACAAAAAAAGAGAAAAAAGTCTAATGGTATGAAATCTCCCGACTCCCGCCAGGAATGTGCCCATTCCTTGGTAACTTCTCCCCAGACCCTCAAAGGAGGAGATCTCGGCTTTCCCATCAACTTCTCTGTGACATTAACTCAAGCTGCTACTCCCCAGGCACCTGTGAGGAGCAGTTTAAACGTGAGGCAGGTGATTGAGATGCAAAGCCTCTCCAGTGGTTGCCCAGAGAGTGCTCAGGTCACACTGAGCAGTGTCAGATCCCTACTGTCAGGGAGGGAAGGAGGCATTTCTACATATAAGCAGCTCTGCATAGCTGGACATAACCTTAACCTCAGATCAAGAAGCCTGTGTCAAAATTCTGTCTCTCTCATGTACCTTGGGCAGGTTTATTTAACCTAGGCTCAGCTTTTTCTTCTGGAAAATGGGAATGATGGCGGCCCTGCCTAGCCAGATTCCTGGGAGGACCACACGAGATACTGTATGTGATAAGCTCTGTCAAAAAGGTAAAAGTCCTTATACACGTGAAAGGTCTTGTTAAATATAATTCAGTAGTGGCCTTACTTTTTCTGCTTGTTCAAAATTTCCTTCTTGTACCAAAAAGCCTTGATATTTATCTAAAGAGACAAAATAAACATGAAATATGATTATATGCATGATATAATAAAGTACTCAGAAGAAAGGGGGCCGCTGGTGTGAGTGGCAGGGCGGGTGGGTGTGTGTGTGTGTGAGTCTGCCGTGCCACCCCTGTTTTTACTGCGGAAGCCCCTGGGGTTCAGGTATGCGGGTGCCCCGCGGTGAGCGTGTGTGCCCGTGAGCCCACGTGCTCAGCTGAGGGTCTCTGCAGATGTCCCCGCGTGTGGACACAAGTGTCCACGTGTGCTCCAGGATGTGTTTTTTTCTCCCCCAGTCCAAGAAAACGCCCACAAGGTGGGCACCCGCATGTACAGGTGCCCGGGTGTGTCCAGGGTTTTGCTTCCTGCGTCCCTGAAGATGCTTCTCATATCAGACGCGACACGTGTGGGTACAGTCCCCGCCCCCGCGTGAGTACCTGCGCGTGTAGGCGCCCCCGGGCAGCGGGGGTGCAGCTCCCCGAGCTGAGTGCCAGGAGGGCGGAGGAAGAGGTCACTCACCCGGCTCCGAAGGCGCGGCCCGGCTCCCCGAACTCTTCTCTCCCTCCCTCCTCACGCAGTCTAACGGCAAAACTTAACTACGCTTGGCAGTAACTGACGGGCTTGTGGGCCAATCACCGCGCAGCTTCCGACAGACGCTGGACCAACGGTTGTACAGTAGTCACCCGACCAACGCCCATTGCAAGGCGTCGCTGGGTAATGTAGTCCTCCGCTACTGAGGCCGGCCCCCTACGAGGCGCAGAGCCTGCTGGGAGATGTAATCCCTCGGCGTGCGCATGCGCAAATGTTACCCACGCGTTGACAGCAGGAGGGTCCCGAAGCCAGGCTCCGCCGTTGGAGGTTGCCGCGCTGAGTGGCGTGTGCCTTGGATCAGAGTGCTGGCGGGCGGAAGTTTAGGGCGCGATGAACGTGACCCTCTTTCCTCAAAACTTTCATAGTTCCAGTACCCGGATCATCTAAACTTGGAAAAGATGGTGGGAAGTTTAGCAAAAGCCTGGAGGGCGTGGGGGAAAGAATAGATGAGTTTTTAAGACCAGAACGAGAACGGCAAAAATACAGAGGTTTTGTTTCCCCCTAGGGTTTATTATGCATAACTCTCATTATAAGATAATATAAAAATATATAGACACATTACAGAAAATGTAGAAATGAAGGGGGAAATGACTCATCCTACCGCTCTCACGCAAGTAGTATCAGCGTTTTGCAGGACAGTCTTCCCGATTTTTAAACTGCATTTTTCATATTAGTGCAATCATTTTGACGCACAATTTAAAAACATTTTTATTGAACAATTTAAAAACGTTTCAGGGACTTCCCTGGCAGTCCAGTGGTTAAGACTCCGTACGTCTACTTCAAGGGACATGATCCCTGGTTGGGGAACTAAGATCCATGTGCTGCGGCACATAAATAAGTAAAGAAGTAAATAAATAAAACGTTTCATACTATACAAAAGTAGAGAGAATAGCCTGATGAACCACCATATAGTCATTACTCAACTTCAACAATTAACCAACTCCTGGTCAGTCTTGTTTTTCCCGCACCTAAGTGGCACTGTCACTGAGTCCAAGCTCATCCTGGTCCTGCTTGCCACAGGACAGGCCAATAAATTGAGAGAAGAGTTGTTGGGGCAAAGAATAGCAACTTTATTAGGAAAGCCAGCAGACTGAGGAGATGGTGGACTCGTGTCCCAAAGAACAATCTTGCCTCAGTTAGAATTCAGGTTTCTTTTATACTAAAAGGGGAGGGAGTAAAGTCAAACATTTCCTGGTTCCAGTCAGCCTCCAGAGGGGATGTGTTAATTTCTTCCTTCCTGTAGTCATTCACAGGTGGGCCTGGTCAGGATGTTTCCTGTGAGCTAAACAAAGGTATTTTAGCTTAAAGCTTATTACCTGGGAGGCAGGGTTCCCAGAGATGGGCCATTATGTATAATTTAAGCTTATAGGCAACATCTCTTTAGTGATTAACTTGTAGCAAAAGCAATAGAATACAAAGGTTAAAGTAAAAGAAACAGATCCAATATGGAGTCAGATTTGTTCTTCCCTATTACAGCACCCCCCCCAACATTATTTTGAAGTAAATACCAGACGTGATTTCACCAGTAAACATTTCACAGTGTATTTTTAAAAGACAAGCATTCCCCTTTTAAAACATATCCCCCAAACTATCACCCACCCCCCAAAACAATAATTTCCTAATATTATCAAATATCAAATTAGTGTTTACATCTACCTGATTGACCTATAAATGTCATTTTTCAAATACAGTTTGTCTGAATTGAGATCCAGACCATACATTGCAACTGGTTAATATATTAAGTCTTAAAAAAAAAAAAAAAGCTATGGTTTCCCTCTTCCTCTCTTTTTCGCTTGCAATTTCTTTCATTTCCTTTTTGTTTCATTTTTTTTAAAAATTTATTTATTTTATCTTTGGTGTTTGGTCTTTGTTGCTGCGCGCGGGCTTTCTCTAGTTACAGGACGTGAGGGCTTCTCTTGTTGCGGACCACGGGCTCTAGGCGCTCGGGCTTCAGTAGTTGTGGCACACAGGCTTAGTTGTTCTGTGGCATGTGGGAATCTTCTCGGACTAGGGATCGAACCCGTGTCCCCTGCACTGGCAGGCGGATTCTTAACCACTGTGCCACCAAGGAAGTCCCTGGTTTCATTTCTTTTTCTTTCTTTCTCTCTTTATTTGTTTAAGAAACTAGGTGGTTTGTCCTGTAGAGTTTTCTCCAGTCTGGCTGGATCTTGCTGGTGGCATCCCCGTGGTGTTTGAACATCTTCCTCCGCCTCCTGTGTTCTCTACATATTGGTTAGTTAGATCTAAAAGGTTTGATCAGATCAGGTTTGATTTTTTTTTTTTTTACAAGACTGCTTGTCTATTATTGTGTATTTCCATGAGGAGAATTATTATTCCTGCTTGTCTCTCATTTTTTGATGTTTGCAGCCATTGATCATTGCATTGCTTAGGGGTTATAAATGGTGATATCATTTTGGCATTTATTAGCTGGAATACAGATGAAGAGGAATATCCCCTCATCGGCTAATTGATTACATGAGGTACACTTAGTACAAAAAAGTCAGGATACATACATGATTCTTTACCTTTAGCAGTTTTCAAAATAATTAGTTGATTCCCTAGTATCTTCCACAGGATATTGATCAATGAGGTTTTTTATTATTACCATTATGAACACATATTTTATATCTATCATTATGAACATTGTATTTGTTCTTTTTCAATCCACTGTAATTATTATCCCGATTTGATACTCATATTTTTCCATCGTTGGCCAATGGGTTGGCACCCGAATCCTTTAAACAAAATGACTAGTTTCCTTGTTTTCTGGTATGACAAAGTGTTCTAGGCTCATCACAATTTTCCACACAGCTTTACTGAGGTGTAACTGACATACAGTTGACTACATATTTCCAAAGTGAACAATTTTGTGTGAACAAGATAGTGAACATATATATCCATGACCTTAAAGGATTCCTCATGCCCCTTTACTATCCCTCCCTCTTGCCCTCTCTTCTCCCTCCCTCTTCCCCAAGCAGTCTCTGATCTGCTTTCTGTCATTATGGGTTGGTTTGCATTTTATAGAATTTTATATGAATGGAATCAAACATGACATTCTTTTTGTCTGGCTTCTTTCCCTCAGCATAATTATCTTGAGATTCGTCCATGTTGTATGTATTATTAATTGATCCCTTTTTATTGCTGACTAATATTCTATTGTACAGATATACAATAATTTTTTAATCTATTCACCTGTTGATGGACATTTGGGCAGCTTCCGGTTTTTGGCTTTTATAAATAAAGCTGCTATTGATAGGGATAGAATAGGATAATTAAATACTTATTTTAGAAATCCCACTAGGGGATTAAAGACAGAAAGGGAATTTTAAGGGAGTTTGGGAGACTGTTGTAAGCTAATAACTACTCAAGAAAAGAATCCAGCAACCTAGCAACAATCTACTCTACCTCGAAGGAAGACCAGGCGCATTCAAGCCCCAGGCACACTCAAGCCACAAGTCCTGATAGTTAAAACACAAGACAATAGATATGGGGTCTACCTCTTGTTACATGAAGTCAGGGAATTAACGGTCCTTGAAGAGTAGCATTTCTGCATATAGTCAAGACAAAAATAGAGGAGAAAGGGGAAAGAAACTAGGTGAAAGAGGACATGATACCAAAACCTGAGATGAATTACCATATTTTAGTATATGTTACCACCCTTTTGCTAATATACATATGATTTCAATAGAGCCATGACAGTCCTGGTTAGACCACATAGGGTTAAAGGAGGAACTAATGATGTACCCCAAAATGAGGAAGAAGTTGGTCTTCTCCCCTCCCCACTTTTTCTTTGATTATAAAAATGTAGCCCAGTTTGTTCTGGGGGCTGTGCTCCCTTGTCTGCCTGCTTGTATCTCTCACAAGCATCCTATGCTAATAAACTCACTCTTTGCCTGCCACTTCACCTCTCGCCTCTCGCTAGATTCTTTCTGCACTGAGACAAAAGAGCCTGAGCTCCAGTAAGTCCTGAGACCAGGTGTGCAGTTTCAATTAAAAGACAGTGGGTTCGGGACTTCCCTGGTGGTGCAGTGGTTAAGAATCTGCCTGCCAATGCAGGGGACACAGGTTCGAGCCCTGCTCTGGGAAGATCCCACATGCCACGGAGCAACTAAGCCCACGCGCTGCAACTACTGAAGCCCGCGTGCCTAGAGTCCGTGCTCCACAACAAGAGAAGCCACTGCAATGAGAAGCCCGCACACTGCAACGAAGAGTAGCCCCCGCTCGCCGCAACTAGAGAAAGCCTGCACGCAGCAATGAAGACCCAAAGCAGCCATAAATAAATAAATAAATAAATAAATTCATATTAAAAAAAAGACAGTGGGTTCAAGTCCACTCCTAAGTCAGGGATTGTGGATTGAAGTCCCAATCTGAGGTGTGACTGGGTTTGAGTTCCATCCAAAGGAGTGCAGTTTCACTACAAATATTCATATATAAGTCTTTGTACAGACATCTGTGTTAATTTCTCTTGGGTACAGACCTAGGAGTGGAATATCTGGAGCATACAGTCAGTGTACATTTAACTTTTTAAGATACTGCCAAACTGTTTTCCAAAGTGGGTGTACTACTTTACTTCCCCACCAGCAGTATGACCGTTCTAGTTCCTCCACATCCTTGGTAAGGTAATTTTTAATAAATTTAGCCATTTTAATAAATACATAGTGGTATCTCATTATGGTTTTAACTTGCATGTCCTTGATGACTAACGCTGAGTATCTTTTCAAGTGCTTACTTGCTATCCATATATCTTCTCAGTGAAGTATCTGTTCAAATATTTTGCCCATTTTTAATATTGATTTATTTATTTATTTTGGCTGTGCCAGGTCTTAGTGGCGGCATGTGGGATCTATAGTTGCGGCATGCGGACTTTCAGTTGCGACACTGGACTTCTTCTTAGTTGTGGCATGCACGCAGGATTTAGTTCCCCAACCAGGGATCGAACCCAGGCACCCTGCATTGGGAGCACAGAGTCTTACCCACTGGACTACCAGGGAAGTCCCTTGCCCATTTTTAACTGGATTGTTTTGTTTCTTATTATTGAGTTTTGAGGGTTCTTTATATTTTCTGGATATAAGTCCCCTATCATTACATTTGGGGTCTTTTGAAGAGCAGAAGGTTTTTTTTGGGCTGTGCTGTGCAGCTTGTGGGATCTTAGTTCCTCAACCAGGGATCAAACCTGGGCCCTGGAGGTGAAAGTGCCAAGTCCTAACCACTGGACCACCAAGGAATTCCCCAGAAGTTCTTAATTTTAATGAAGTCCAATTTATTGATTTTTTTTCCTTTTATGGATCATGTTTTTGGTATCATACCTAAGAATTCCTTGCCTATCCAAAGGATTTGAACTTTTCTTCTATATTTTCCAATAGAAATTAAAAAAAATAAATTTATGTATTTATGTATTTATTTTTGGCTGTGTTGGGTCTTTGCTGCTGCATGCGGGCTTTTCTCTAGTTGCGGTGAGCAGGGGCTACTCTTCGTTGCGGTGCACGGGCTTCTCATTGCGGTGGCTTCTCTTTTTGTGGAGCACGGGCTCTAGGCGCGTAGGCTTCAGAGTTTGTGGCACGTGGGCTCAGTAGTTGTGGCTCGCTGGCTCCATACTTGTGGCACACGGGCTTAGTTGCTCTGCGGCATGTGGGATCTTCCTGGACCAGGGCTCGAACCCGTGTCCCCTGCATTGGCAGGCAGATTCTTAACCACTGTGCCACCAGGGAAGGCCTCCAATAGAAACTTTAGAGTTTTAGGTTTTACATCTAGGTCTCTGACGTATTTGGGGTTAATTTTGGTGTACAGTGTGTGATATGGAATGATCTCCTCCTCCTCCCAACTCCTCTCCCTCCTCCTCCTCCTTCATTTGGATATTTAATTGTTCCAACACCTGCAACACTGTTTCTGTTGAAAAGCCTATTTTTTCCCCACTGAATTGCCTTTTGCACCTTTGCTGAAAATCCGTTGTTCGTAGGTACACAAAATTTTCACTTTTTTTTCCACTCGACATTAGTGCTACAGTACTGTCCACGTGGGGATAAAATATTAAGGTGGCCCACAGTAGGCAGAACCTGGTACAGAAATCTGACTTCCTGTTCTTGAAAATGTCCCCCACTGTGTCCTCAGGGTCATCTTTGTCATCACTCACTTCCTCTGTCTCCTTGCTTAGAGATTGCTTTACTTCCCCATGAAACCCCAGCCTCTGTGTTATATCTTCATTTTCCAGCAGTTTTGTGGAGTGATCACTAACTTCTCTCCAGATGAGCTCTTTGGCTATTGAAATCTTTGGTTCTATTTTGTTCTCCTGGACTAGAGCAAGCCCACATTTTAGAATAGGCTTCCCAATGGTCATTCGACAGATAAGCCAGCAGGACTTTTGGTTACAGGCTAATTGTAGAATGAGTTAGACTCAGGGAACCACAGACCATCAGAACTAAAAAGACTCATAGCCAGGGTCCAGAGCCCAAAGGGGCTAGGCGATGCACTGAAGGTCTTCCAAGGTCAGATGGCAAACTGGTGGTCGAGCTGAGGTGAGATTAGTGGCAGGTGCCAGTTTTCTTGGGCTTACACCCTGGTTCTAGTTTTTGCATGTTGGAAATCTGGTCATTTCATTTTAAGTTAAATATACTAAATAAATCAAATCATGTGAAAAGAGAAACCGGAAAATAATGGTTCCCGTCAGCTTGGGGAAGTGAATCCTTCTGTGACCTCATCAACATTTACCCCAAATAGACTATGAAAAGTTCCTTTGGACTTCCCCTGCCTCCTCGGAGGGAGTAAACACCTCCTTGCGCTTGACCGAGTTGGTATTTATCAGCTGTCTAAGCAGATGATCCTTCCCATCAGAGGAGAAAGAATCTCTTACTGCCTGAGTGGCTGGTTGGCCATGCCATCCAAAAGAGGCCTGAGAGCCAGGAGGTGACTTGCCGTGGCTCTTTGGCAAGGCATTCTTTTCTCTGGGCTGCAGTTTCTCCATCTACAAAGATTAAGGGGTTGGACAACAGGGTGTGCAAGCCTTGCTGCCTCTGTCCCTCCACAGGTCTAAAAAAAATCTGCATTTTTAGTAAGCATCTCAAGGGTTCTTAACTTCAGCTGATAGACGCATCATCTGGGATGCTTAATTAAAAATGCAGATTACCCTCTCCAGGGATTACACTTGTCCTGATCAAGCAGATCTGGCACATGGCCTGGGAATAAGCATTTTGACTGATGGCCCACATTTGGGGAGACACTGAATTGGGGATACACCTCTTAGCTGATCATCCTAAGTGGCCCTTGTTTCTTTCTCCCTTCTGATGACTCCGGATGAGAGGAAGGGATGCTTTCCCATCTTTCCCCCCACCACCATCAAATATTTATTGAGGGTCTGCATGGCCAGAGCTGAGGATATAGCAATGAACAAATCAGAATTTCTTCCCTCTTGGAGCTGACTTTCTTTCACTTAGTAATACGTATCCAAGTTTCTTCCATATCTTGATAGCTCTTTTCCTCTTAGCGCTGAACAGTAGTCCACTGTCTGGATGTGTCACACAGCTTGTTTATCCGTTCACCTATTGAAGGGCATCTTGGTTGCTCCCATATTTTAGCAATTACGAATAAAGCTGCTATAAATATGTGTGTGTAGGTTTTTGTGTGGACGTAAGTTTTCATTATCTGTTTACTTATTTATTTTTTAAACTGTAGGACTACAAGTTTGAGAAAATCATGAAAAACCAACAACTGTTGGTGGATTCTGGAAGAAGTTCTGACAGGCTGCAGGGGCCAAAGATAGAGACAATTCTGATCCAGTTCCTTTTTTTGTCCTTTCAGATTCACTCAGCAAATAACTCAAACACCAGTAAACTAACCAAGAGAAAAAAAAAAAAAAGAAAGAGGATTCACTGTCCAGTAACTTTCAAGAGCTGATTTCTTATGCATTTCAATTTTCTTCTTTTGTTCTTCTCAGTAGAGCCAAATGTCAAGAGGCTATACGGAGTGTCAATGTCAGCCCAAAGAGAAAGGTCTCCAAGTTTGCTGGAGGATTCTCCAGGCTTCCGGCTTCCTGGTTTTCAGCATTTGATTCCCTCTGACCAGATCATCCACCTTTGTGGTTCACAATCCCTCACCTATCACACATTTCTGAGCTTCCTTGAGAAGGTATTTCCTGCTGTGTCTGTACGAAGCCGGTCTTCACTCACCACCAAATGCACATAAGGATGCAGCTCTAACATGAAGGCCCCATGCCAACCACAGATCACATCTTCTTCCTCCACAACTTCTCATCCCACCAGACTCAGGGGTGACTACTTCTGGGAACCTCAAATCTGAACGTAAAGTTGATAATAAAAAGATGAACAACCCTGGGCTTCCCTAGTGGTGCAGTGGTTGAGAATCCTCCTGCCAACGCAGGGGACATGGGTTCGAGCCCTGGTCGGGGAAGATCCCACATGTCGCAGAGCAACTAAGCCCGTGTGCCACAACTACTGAGCCTGTGCTCTAGAGCCTGTGAGCCACAACTACTGAGCCCGCGTGCCACAGCTACTGAAGCCCACGTGCCTAGAGCCCGTGCTCCGCAACGAGAAGCCACCACAATGAGAAGCCTGCAAAGTGCAACAAAGAGTAGCCCCTGCTCGCTGCAACTAGAGAAAGCCCGTGTGCAGCAACGAAGACCCAACAAAGCCAAAAATAAAAATAAACAAAATAAATAAATTTAAAAATAAAAAAAGATGAACACCCCAATAAACAAATTAGGTAAGAGATTTGAACAGACATTTCACAAAGAAAGGTACAAATGGGCAATAAGCAATTGAAAAAGCATTCAACATCATTAGTCAAAGGAAGTGCACATTAAAACCACGATGAGATACCACCACCCACCCACCAGAATGGTTAAAATTAAAAAGACTGACAACACCAAATTTTAGCAGAGCTGTGGAGCAACTGGAAATCTCAGACATTGCCGGTAGGAGTGTAAAATGGCACAAACACGTGGGAAAAGGCCAGGCAGTTTCTTATTAACTTAAACACCTATACACCTATGACCCAACAATTTCACTTCTAGATGTTTATTCAAGAGAAATGAAAACATGTTTACCAAAAAATTTGTATAAAAATGTTCATTGCAGCCAAAACTGGAAATATTGATGGTTTAGATGTCCATCAACAGAGCACTATATGATGTAGGACTACTATTCAGTGACAATAAGGAAAGAACTCCTGAAACATACCACGACATGGATGTCTCAGAAACATCCATGTCTTTTGCTGTGTTACGTCTTGCTCTATTCATCCAATCCTCTGAGTGCAGCATCAAGTCACCCAGTGCGTGGAGTGGAAGAAGATAAGGTGGTAAGGTGGAAACCAGAACAGCACTGACGTTATGAGAGAAAATTCACGTGCTCCTGCACTCCGCACCCCAGGCCCTGCAGTTTCAGCGGCAGCCATTCCCCTAAAATGCCATTGCCCCTTGGTCCTGTGGTCATGTTTGCTCTAGAATTCAACCTGCAGGAACCCGTGTGCTGTGCTGTGTGTGTGTGTGTGTGTGTGTGTGTGTGTGTGTGTGTGTGTGTATAATATAAAATTTGCCAATTCAATGATTTTTTTTTTTTTTTGGCCGTGTTGTGCTACATGCGGGATCTTAGTTCCCCGACCAGGGAACAAACCCGTGGCCCCTGCAGTGGAAGCGCGGAGTCCTAACCACTGGACCGCCAGGGAAGTCCCCAATTCAACTTTTTTTTTTTTTTTTAATTTTTAAATTTTATTTTACTTTTTTTACAGCGGGTTCTTATTAGTCATCAATTTCATCCACATTAGTGTATACATGTCAATCCCAATCGCCCAATTCATTTTTAAGTGTACAATTTAGTGGCATCAATTCCATTTACAATGGTGTCCAATCACCACTATCACCACTATCTATTTCTAAAACTTTTCCATCACTCCAAAACAGAAACTCTGTACCTATTAAGGAATAACTCCCCATTCCCTCCTCCTCCTGGCCCCTCTAATCTACTTTCTGTCTCTATGGATATACCTATTCTAGATACTTCATATAAGTGGAACCATACAATATTCATCCTTTTGGGTCTAGTTTATTTCACTCAGCATAATGTTTTCAAGGTTCATTCACATCGTAGCATCGATCAGAACTTCCTTCTTTTACATGGCTGACTAATATTCCATTTGCGTGTATAAACCACATTTTGTTTATCCATTCATCTCTTGATGGACAGTTGGGTTGTTTCCACCGTTTGGCTACTGTGAATAGCCAATGCAATGGCTTTGCAATGAACACTAGTATACAAGTATCAGCTTGAATCTCTATTTTCAGTTCTTTTGGGTACATGACTAGGAGTGGAATTGTTGGATTATATGGTAATTCTATGTTTTTAGCTTTTTGAGCTAAACAGACCAGTTTCCACAGCAATTTTACATTTGCACCAGCAAGCCATTAGAGTTCCAATGTCTCTACATCCTCGTCAATACTTGTTATTTTTTACTTTTTTGATGCCATGTGCTTTGGCATATACAATTTTCCCTTCTTTCCCCCAGCGTCTCTCCGAAGCCTTTCCCAACCCGTCCAAGTCTGTGGTCCCTCTCGCCTCACCTTGTCCCCATCCCTGTCCTGGGATAGATCATTGCTCAGTATCCTTCGCAGGTCTTGAGTGGAGATTGCTGTTTGATAACTTTCTTATTCATCTCTTTGTCTTCAGCACCTGGCACAAGTCCATGTTCAAAATGTTCAGTAGACGATGTGGAGAGCAGGAATGGAAGAAACAGGACCCTACTCCGGCTCAGAGTGCAATGACCTCCCTCTCCCACGTCTGCCTTCACCACCTGAAGGTATTTATAGACAGGGAAATGTGGAGGAGAATTATACATGTGGGAGAGTTGAACAGAGAAGACGGTGGGGGCATCTTTGGATGCCTTTCTTTGCTCACCTTTGGGGTGGGATACACCTGCTTCTGAGGTTCCTTGAATTCTGGAGAAAAAGAGATGTCAGGAAATGTGGGGACTGGCCACTTGGTAGACAGGCATGAACGATGGGGTATCAGGGTAAGATTTAGCTTCCGGGAAAGTGACAGAGCCCCACAGTAATTGTGCCTTAAATTCATCAAAGTCCAGTGGCTTAAATTCATCAAAGTCCTGTCCAGGTCTGGATTGGCAGCTGTCTCCACAAACCTCCCAGGGGCATGGACTCTTCCCAGTTCGCCATGCCACCTTCCTCGGGTGTGGTCCTCACTGTTTGACCTGAGTCAGCAGGTGGAATCCAGCCAGAGGATGGAGGATGAATGGAAGGTGGAAGGGGTCCTGGGGAGTTTGCCTGGAACTGCCACCAGAGCCTTTTACTTGGATCCTATTGGTCAGAACTTAGTCACGGGGCCACACCTAAATGCTTGAGTGGCTGAGACAAAAGGTATTTACTCTGCATAGGCAGGTACAGGCTAAACACTGAGCATTCCACTCATATAGAAGAAGAAAGAGGAAGACGGGAAGATGGCAGACAGCCTCTCCGCCACAGATGGACAGATGAAGAGAAACATGTATTGAGCGTGAACCAAACTTCTCGCATTGTGCTTGATATTTTACATATGAGTCACTTCTCCCCAAAACCCTAGGAGGCAGACAATGTGTGCCATCATATGGATACGGAAACAAGCTCAGAGGCGTTGGGTAATTTGTCCAAAGTTACACAACTACTAGGGTGTGGAGCTAGGACTACAAACTTTGTCCTGGACTGAATGTTGGTGTTCCCCAAAATTCATATGTTGGCATCCCCCCAAATTCATATGTTGCAGTCCCCCCAAATTCATATGTTGGAGTCCCCCCAAATTCATATGTTGAATCCCTAACCCCCAAGGTGAGAGTATTAGGAGGTGGGGCCTTTGGGCGGTAAGCAGGTTTAGATGAGGTCATGAGGGTGGGGTCCTCATGGTGGATTAGCACCTCTATTACCAGAGCACTCTCTGTCTCTGTCTCTGTCTCACTTTCTCTCTCCCCTTGTGAGGACACAAGGAGGGGGCAGCCATCTCAAGCGAGGAAGGGAGTCTTCACCAAGAACCAAATCCACTGGCACCATGATCTTGGACTCCCCAAGATGTGGTGTTTTGTTACAGCAGCCCGAGCTGACTGAGACAGACTGCAGAGCGCTTCCCACTGCTTCCAGCTCCCTTGGGAGTCTAAGAGCACAAGGTGGAAGGGGGGGGAGGATGTTCAACCCTCTTTTTCTTCTGTTCAGACCAGCTCGTCAGGCCAGGAAAGGAAACAAGGGTTGGGAGGGAAAACAATTAGTAACTTAAAATATCCATCTTCCTCCTCATTTTTAAGTCTTAGGGTGAGGGGTGCAGATGGAGCGCAAGAAGGCACCCCTGGTCTGGTCCTTGCTGGTCTGGTCCTCACCAGAGCTGAAAACAGGGTGACCGTTCACAAGAGAGGTGAGGCTCTAAGGGCTTGGGCAAGACCCTCATTACTGCTTCTGGGTACCCGTTCCCCCATCTGTCCCATCAAAGGAGGAGGATGGGCCAGAGCAGGGCTCCTCATGCATTAGAATCCTTGCGGAGCTTTGCAAAAAATATTTTTTTTCCTTCACATGGCTATTTCCCACTTTCCTTCTTCCATGAGGTTCCAGAACCAGCTATTATAGCCAATGAGCTTTCTTTATATCTTTTTAATTTTTAACATTTTATTGTGGTAAGAACACAGCACGAGGGGACTTCCCTGGTGGCACAGTGGTTGGGAATCCGCCTGCCAATGCAGGGGACACAGGTTCGAGCCCTGGTCCGGGAAGATCCCACATGCCGCGGAGCAACTAAGCCTGTGTGCCACAACTACTGAGCCTGCAAGCCACAACTACTGAGCCTGCGTGCCACAACTACTGAAGCCCACCAGTCTAGAGCCCGTGCCCACAACAAGAGAAGCCACCGCAATGAGAAGCCCGCACACCATAATGAAGAGTAGCTCCCATTCTCTGCAACTAGAGAAAGCCCGCGCGCAGCAACAAAGACCCAACACGGCCAAAAATTAATTAATTAATTTAAAAAATAATAAAATAAATTAAAAAGAAGAACACAGCATGAGAGCTACCCTCTTAAGTTTTTATGTATACATTATACACATAAAATGTACTAAGCAGACCTTTAGGACTTACTCATCTTGCTGAACTGAAATCTTCTGCCTGTTGATCAATAACTCATTTCCCCCTCCCCCAGCCCCTGGCGACCACCATTCCATTCTTTGATTCTATGCATTTGACTACTTTAGATAACTCATATAAGTGGAATCATCGTTCCGGAACTGGCTTATTTCACTAAAGCATAACGTCCTCAATGTTAATCCATGTCGTTGCATGTTGCAGAATTTCCTTCTTTTTAAGGCTGAACAGTCTTCCTGTGTGTGTTTGTGTATCCTATCTTCTTCATCCATTCATCTGTTGATGGACATTTGGGTTGTTTGTACATCTTGGCTATTGTGAATAGTGCTGCGATAAACATAGGAGTGTTAATATCTCTTCGAGATCCTGATTTCAGTTATTTTGAATAAATACCCCGAAGTGGGACGGCTGGATCATAGGGTTGTTCTACTTTTAATGTTTTTTTTGACACACTGTCTCATTTTATTCAAATACCAGTCTGCTCACACATGGTCCAAGAACACCCAAATAATAAAACAGATATAATCACATGTTAAAGATTGGTCTTCAAACATCATAGCCAATGATGCCACGCTTGTCTATGATCTTGCCAACATAAAACCACCACCACACACCTCAGTGGCCACCAAACCACTGAGCAGAGCTTCCTTAATTGCGAGCTGTTGGAAGCTACCAGTTTGAGCACTACTGACAATTATTTTTCAAGCTCTGAATAGCGGTAGGGAACCCAGCAAGGTTGGAGGAACCAGCTCCACCTAGGCATAGTGCCAAAATGTGGCCAATCAAGGCTTTGAGAAAGTCACAGCAGCGCTGACCAGTGCCGGGACCTTCTCTGCGAGGTTACGGACAAACTGGGCCATGGTTCTAGGACGGAAAGTCCATCGCCCTGACTGGCCGGCTGAATGTCACCACCAGGAAGGCTATTTTTAATTTCTTGAGGAACCTACGTACTGTTTCCCACAGCGGCTGCACCAATTTATATTCCCACCAACAGTGCACAGAGGTTCCCTTTTCTCCACATCCTCACCAACACTTGTTGCTTTTTGTCTTTTTTTCTTCTTTAAGCTGTTTTTCTTTTTAAAATTTATTTGTATTTAATTTATTTATTTGTGGCTGGGTTGGGTCTTTGTTGCGGTGTGCGGGCTTCTCATTGCAGTGGCTTCTCTTGCTGCAGAGCTCGGGCTCTAGGTACGTGGGCTTTAGTAGTTGTGGCACGCGGGTTCAGTAGTTGTGGCACACGGGCTCTAGAGCGCAGGCTCAGTAGTTGTGGTGCACGGGCTTAGTTGCTCCGCGGCATGTGAGATCTTCCCGGGCCAAGGATCGAACCCGTGTCCCCTGCATTGGCAGGCGGGTTCTTAACCACTGCGCCACCAGGGAAGTCCTGCCTTTTTTTTTTGTTGTTGTTGTTTTAATAGCCACCCTGACAGGTGTGACATTTTGTTCTGAGAAACGTAACCTCTCCCCATGGGTTACTTTTCTTAGGCTACAAAATTGTTTGAAAGAGAAACTTCATGGTCAGAAAGTGTTTGTAAAAGGACTTATATCCTTTATTCAGATCAGAATATTTTGAATTGTGTTCAAATAAGATTTTTGAACAGATTTAAACAGATTCCATTATAGGAGTTGTGAAGCATTTCATCTAAGACAGCACCTCCATCTCTTAGCCTCAGTATTTGCTCATTAAACTAATTTTGTCTGCTTGGTTCCACCGCAGGGAGCCCCGGAAGCAGTGGAAGAACCTTCTTGGAGCTTGCCTGGTCGAGGAGTTTAAATGTAAGATTTAGACACAGTTTTGTCTGTAAGATCAACTGCCAAACCGCTTCAAATAATCCAATAATATAATTCAGTAGGGAAGTGAGATCAACATTTACATAGAGAAATCTATACCTTCCCATCTATAGACAAACACCAGTGAGATGATAAGATAGAAGAGATGGCCTGATTTAAAATACCAACAAGAGACGGGACTTTCCTGGTGGCCTAGTGGTTAGGATTCAGCGCTTTCACTGTGGAGGCCTGAGTTCAATCCCTTGTCGGGAAACTGAGGTCCTGCAAGCCTCGCAGTGCAGCCAGTAAATAATTAATTAATTAAACATAAATAAAAAACGACAGTAAAAAAAAAAAAATATATCAACAAAACAGATAAAATACACTGGAATAAACATGACAAGAAACGTGCAAAACCTCCAGGAGGAAAACTTTGAAACATTCCCAGAGAGAATGGAGAGACATACTGTTTGTTGCCTTGGATAGGAAGGCTCAGTGTCATAAAGATGCCAATCCGGGGCTTCCCTGGTGGCGCAGTGGTTAAGAATCCGCCTGCCAATGCAGGGGACACGGGTTCGAGCCCTGGTCCGGGAAGATCCCACACGTCGCGGAGCAACTAAGCCCGTGCGCCACAACTACTGAGCCTGCGCTCTAGAGCCCATGAGCCACAACTACTGAGCCCACGTGCCACAACTACTGAAGCCCGCATGCCTAGAGCCCGTGCTCCACAACAAGAGAAGCCACCGCAGTGAGAAGCCCGCGCACCTCAACGAGGAGCAGCCCCCGCTCGCCCCAACTAGAGAAAGCCTGCACGCAGAAACGAAGACCCAACGCAGCCAAAATTTACAAATAAATAAATTAATTAAAAAAAAAAAACCAATTCTTCCAAAGGTAGCTTATAAATCTAACATGATCCAAATAAAAACACCCAGAGGCATTTTTTTTTTCTGGAACTAGACAAGCTGATTCTAAAGTTTACGTTGAAAACATAAACAAGCAAGAAGAGCCAGGACAAGTCGAGAAGGGAGAGCGATGGGAGAGGAACAGCCCCATCAGATGTCCTAACCTGCTGTGAAGTCTCAGGAAGCACCCCCGCATGCCTAGCATGGGCCCATGGACGTAAAGCGGAGAAACAGGACCCCACCATACTGAAACTCAGTGTACACAATGCATCCTCTCAGATCTAAGAGCTGACAATGGATAATTTTTTTTTTGTTTGGCTGTACCACATGCGTGGCATGCGGGATTTCCCAAACAGGGATCGAACCCACGCCCACTGCAGTGGAGGCGCTGAGTCTTAACCGTTGGACCTCCAGGGAAGTCCCTGACAATGGATCTTTAATAAATACTATCTGAGCAACTGGGCAGCCATCTGGAAACAAAGAGATGGATCCAAGCTCTCACTGATCACCAGGACAGCCTTCAAATTGATCGGATCAAAGATTTAAATTAAAAAAAATGAAAATATTGGATGAATTCCCTTGCCCTCAACAAGAACAAGAGTCATGGGCGGGCACAGGGCTGACCAGGAGTGGGCTGGACTCCTAATGAATTACCAGGTGTGGGAGCTAGCACTGATTAACCCACATTATCCTGTGCAATCCTCAGATGGTTTATCGACCTAAGTTTCTTGACCAGAGGCTTAGAAAGGTAACTTGTTTAAGGTTACCGACCTGGTTACTAACTCTCAAAGCGACCCGTCCAAGGCCACCCCAGAGTCTGGAGTCCTCACCGTGGCCCCACTGCTCCCGGCTGCAGATAAGATTGACCACCACCGGCAAGCGGGTCATGGAAGCAGGGCACCGGGCTTGATGGAGGCCGGAGGCTGGGCTCACAGGACGGGTCAAGGAGTGGTCCTGTGTTCGGGGTTTGGAGACTGCGGTGGAAGCAGCGTTCACGGGGAGCGGGTCAGGAAATTGAGCAGATTGGCCTCAGATCAGAGAGAACGGTGGATGCTGGTGAAAGCCAGGGACCCTCAGAAGGGTTGGAGGCCAAAGCGTTGGAGGATTGGTCCAGGCTCAGACTGTAAAAGGCCTTGAATGCCAAGATCATAATCAGTACCGGTCCCATCACGCTAGTTTGTAAGACATCTACAGATGCAGTCCCGCTGGATCCTCAGGCCAACCCGGTGACATGGGCTTGTTATTTTTTTAAATTAATTAATTAATTTATTTTTGGCTGCGTTGGGTCTTCATTGCTGCACGCGGGCTTTTCTCTAGTTGCGGCGAGGGGCGGGGGCTACTCTTCGTTGCGGTGCGCAGGCTTCTCATTGCGGTGGCTTCTCTTGTTGCAGAGCACGGGCTCTAGGCATGCGGGCTTCAGTAGTTGTGGCTCGCGGGCTCTAGAGCGCAGGCTCAGTGGTTATGGCACATGGGCTTAGTTGCTCCGAGGCATGTGGGATCTTCCCGGACCAGGGCTCGAACCCGTGTGTCCCCTGCATTGGCGGGCAGATTAACCACTGCGCCACCAGGTAAGTCCCAACATGGGCTTGTTTGAAAACAGATGAATGAAGGGATCAGAGGTTAAAGGCCTTGCCCAAGGCCACGCAGCCTGGAATAAAGCCCTGGGTCTCGTGACTCCAAGCTCACTCAGTCTCTGACCTCGCAGCATACCTACGGGCCAGGAGTATGCACTTTGTCCTCTCAACAACCTGGCAGCGGGGGAAGGTCTCTCAGCAGAAGAGGGAAGACGTGCTGGGCAGTCTGGGGACAATCGGGACCTGCAGGGAAAGAGACAGGGTGGAGGTCGAGGGGCCTGGGGGAGTATGGCCACAGGGGCCGTTTCCTGGACGCCCAGCTGCCCCCGTGCTGTGCAGCCCTGGTTTGCCCCCTGCCTCTCTGGCCTCTTCCTCGTCCAGTCCCCAGGGCCCGGCCCCGAATTCTGCCCTCTTCCCTCTTTCGCGGAGAGCGGGTGAGGGCTCACCCAGGGCGGGGGCTTCAGGACCACCTCCACACCCACAACCCTGATCCCCTGCTCAGATTTGTCTCCTGAGCTCCAGGTGAACGCGTTCTGTTGCTCCAGACGTTTGCCACAGACACCAAAGGCAACTGGTCCACCCTCCCTCCCCACCGCATGCCACTCGCCCTCCTCCAGGGCTCCCTGTCTCAGTCGACAGCAACCTCAGGGCCCCTGCTGCTCAAGAAGGATCCGAGGGTCATCTCTACCCCTCCTCTTCCTTGACCCACATGTCTTGCCAACCGGTCCTCCTACATGTGACTCAGATCAACCAGCTTCTCTTCGCTCCCCCTGCCACCCCCCTCGCTCGGCAGGACAACTGCTCATCAGGGGGTCTCTTCCGTGGCCCCCTTTCTCCACTCTTCTAGCCAAACAGGACTGTGTCTGCTCCTCTGCTTCAAACCCTCCAGGGTGTGTCCTCATAAAACCTTGCACGTGAATGTCTGCAGCAGCATTGTTTACGGCAGCCAGAGAGTGGAAACAACCCCAATGCTCATCACTGTACGAATGGATAAAAAAGACAGGGTGTCTCCATACCAGGGAGTGCTATTCGGCTGTAAGAAGGAATGACGTTCTGGTACGTGTCACCCCATGGATGAGCCTTGGAAACATGACGCTGAGTGAAAGCAGCCCGCCACAAAAGGCCACGTATTTTATGATCTCGTTTATGCAAAAAGTCCAGAATAGGCAAATCCATAGAGACAGAAAGTAGACTGGTGGTGGCCAGGCGCTGGGAGGGGCTGGAGGAAGATGGCAAGTAACTGATAATGGATACATGGTTTCTTTTTGGGGTGATGAAAAAGTTCTAAAATTGATCGCATAATCTGTGAATATTAAACACCGTTGAATGGTCTACTTTAAATGGGTGACTTGTGGGACTCCCCTGGCGATCCTGTGGTTAGGACTCTGAGCTTCCACCTCAGGGGGCACAGGTTCGAGTCCTGGTCTGGGAACTAAGATCCCACATGCTGCATGGTGTGGTCAAATAAATAAATACATAAATGGGTGACTTTATGATAGTGAATTGTATCTCACTAAAGCTATCCTTGAAAAAAAAAAAAAAAAACAAATCCCAACTCTCCAGGGCTGCCCACTTCCAGCTCCTTCCGTGGCTACATGGCCCTGCTTCATCTGGCCCCTGCCTCGGGACTTGGTTGGAGGCAGGTGCCTACAGCCCGAGCCCCAGTGTAAGAAGTCTCCAAAGGAACACACGTTCTGCGAGTATGCAACCTCTCCTTGCTCTTCTGTGAAAAACAGATCTATTTTTCTATGTCTCTCAGATCCGACCTGGAGAATTTGCATAACATGTAAATCCAGTATCTTGGGAGTTATTTCCCACACGCATAAATACAATTCCTCGCTCACTGTTCCTAGTTACCAGGCACTTTGGAAAAGCCAGATGTTCTGACTTGAAGGTCACCTACTGTAAGCAGGTCAAGGGGACAAGTGTCGAGGAAAGGCAGACCACTGTGCCCATCCCCTTTCTCCTTCCATGTGCCACCTCGCCAGCCCCAGCGCGGCAGACTGCCTCAGAGCGCTGGGGCGGAGCTGTCACCACCGCCCGTCCACAATCATTCTTGAAGACGAGCTTCTGTTGCAATCTCCCAGGTCACCAAGTATGAAGAATGTCGGAGGGCTGCTCTGAAGAGGAGCACAGGAAGCAGGCCGCAAGGCCACTCACCCACCAGAGCTGTCAGTCGTCAAAGTCGTCAGCTGAGCTGCCCCACTACATCCCACAGTGGAGTCTCCCCAAAGGCACTCCCACCCAGACGCCCTCCCCCACCAGAGATGACAGACCCAGGGCTGGACGGGGACACAGCCACCAAGGAACTTGTGACCAAACTGGTGGTGCAAAAGCAGGCATTTCCCCGTTAATTCTGAGGCTATTTTGAGGCCATGAGTCAAAACAGGGCAAAAAGCCTCAAGGAGGCTGACAGTCACTGCCTGAAGTTTTCACTTCAACGACCCCTTCTGGAAACTTCTGCTGACTTCTGCTCCGCCAGCCTGGGTGGACCCTGAGCCCAGTGGCCTCCAGCAGGGCAGTGCTGGGTCAAGTTCTCTCTCGCGGTCACTGCAGAGAAGGGGAGAAGTGGAGACTCTCTCATCCAAGCAGGGCAGCCACAAGCGAGGAAGCGTGCTGGGGCTCTATGTAAGAACAGGGTCAAGAACGTAAGTGGAAATTCCTTGGGTTTGGTTTCTTTTCTGTTCTCTCTCTAAACAAGTCTTATTTGGCCTCCTGTAGCCAGCGCTGTGGGTGGTGATGGGCCCAGTGACAGGCCCAGAAGCAGCCCGCTGGGCCAGTGAGTTTGCTGTAATGACTCGGGACATTGAGACTCCTTCAGCATGGCTTATTCTGTCCTTCTGTCCTTTATTTATTTAGGTGGGAGGAGGGGACGAGGACCAAGCCAGCCGTGCTTAGTCCTTGCGAAGCACTGAGCCTACACCGGTTTTCAAACTGTGGCCTGTGGCTTCTGTCAGAAGCACCAGGCGCTCCTGCTGGTGCCCTCAACGCAACCCGAGGGTGGGGTCCGGCGTGTGGGACTCGGCACTGGGAACACGCTCACAGGGGTTCTGGTCAGCAGTGATGTGGGCGTCACTCTTCCAGGGGCCCAGTGAGACCCACACGGTCCCCAAGGAGCGAGGTGAGTTGGAAATAAGGACACAAGCATCCTGATTCCCTGACAGAGTCTTTAGGTTTTTACCTTAAGGTGAGGGGAAAAAAAGAAAAGATACAGAGTGAAGAATTCATTGTATGTTTATTATTCACAGTTAATCACTACCTACCAAATGCTACCCGCAGAGTTAAAAGGATTAAGTACACAGGTCTTTTTATTTAAACACTGATTTTCTTTTAAATATATACACACAAAACTTAGTTCTGCAAGGCTTCATGATATACACCAATTCCAAAATAAAACAATCAAATGGTCCAGGTGCAGAATGCCAGAGATTCCTCGCATCATCAGCAAGGAGAGGAGAAGCCAGTGGACAGGGGTGATGAGAGGCGGACGCTCTGTCTGGGAGGGCAGCGCCTCCTGGGCCCCCGGCCGCTCCAGGCCGAGCCCGGCTCCATAACCAGAGTCCAGGGGAGATGCCGACCGACCGCTTCAGAAGCCAAAGGCCGCCAGCAACTCCCAGTGGCCCCGTTTTTGTTGTGGGAAGGGTGGGGAGAGGATGACCACAGGCGCATTACCGCAAGGGACAAGAAGCCAACGGGAGATGGACAGAAAGAGCTTTGCAACGGACTCAGCCTTCCTATCGTTCCAATCTTCCTTCCAACTGTCACTGCGTCATGGATACACTTCCTTTTCAGGGGGTCGGGTGGAGCAGCTATGAACACAGCCCGCTGTGAATGGAGACATGAAAAACCACCCAGCTGCTTCCTAAATGCGGCCTGAAGCTCACCTGGGCAGCTCAGGTGGGGGACACAAAAGGTGAAAGCCCTGAACAGATACCCCTAGCTTTCAGAGCAAGAAAAATGAAGGGAAAACGCTCATCCTGCCCGCACACCCCACCCCAGTGTAGGAACACGGTAGAACCTGATACAGTTTAAACCTTCCTGCATTTGAAACTTGCTGGCTCCAGAGACTGGTGTCTGGGGGCGTCTGGGGCTACGGAGGGGACAGACAACACCTGAGACCGCAAGGTCAAGGACCCTGGCCCCCCTTTCAGCCAGATCCAGTCAGATGCGGGGAGGGCTGTAACCCGGTCCCACTGTGCCCTGGGGCTCCGGTTCTCTTAACCTCCAGGGGTTACAAATATTAAAGCTGAACCTTAAAGACTCCGGCTGTGCACAGGCAGGACGTCCACACCCTCATCTCACTTGTCTCCTCTTCCCTACCCTGTCCTCCCCTCCCCCAAGGGAAAAAATATTTACACAGAGTAGGAAACAAATTGGCTGTCTTTAACTTATTTTTAAAACAAAACAAATAAAAACCACCACTCATAAGCAACCCTTGAAATAAGGCAGAAGGCACTAAGAAAAACAACATGCTCAGGAACACCATCTGAAAGGGAAACCAATGTGGAAGAGAGACACAGGTTTGGGGCCTGGCTCGCAGGAAGCCCTGAGGGGCGCACCCCCCCCCCCACTCCCATCCAACTCTGACACAACATTCTGGTGGTGGCTGGGGGCTGGCAGGCAGGTTCCCACTTGCCCTCCCTCCTCTGGCAGAAGCTAAAGGGCAAGGGCCGCCCGCTCCCGGCCCGCTCCTGTGTGTGTGCATATAACGCAGGACACAGAAGCGGCTGTTCTTCTTTCTGTCGTCCCGACTAAAACAGACATTTTGCATAGAGAAAATATCAGCCCACGTGGTTTCTTTTCTTTTATTATTGGCATCAGCTAGGACTATATGTGGCATTAAATGTCATGCACTGATGGACAGAAGAGGAAACAGGATGAAAAAAAGGACAAAGGAGGAGGAATAGGAGCAGTGGTGAAAATTTGTAATAAAAACTCTTTTCTTAATTTATAGGTAAGTTTTGGCATTGTTATATCCAACTCCCCCGCCCACCCCCCAGAGTTCCAACCAAAGTGAGAGGGTCACCAGGTGACCCAGCTGGGTATTCTGAGCTCCCTCACAGGCTGCTGATAGAGGCAGCTCATGGGTTTAATTCTTTTGTACGTGTTTAAAATTTTTCGCTTTCTTTAAATAATCTCTTGACTCTTAGACGTTCCGGTTCACGGGGGTGACGTAATTGCGTGGAAACATGCCAGTCTGCCCGTGGCAAGCCCCTTTCCACCAGTTGGGGTCTGAGTTATCCATGACGTGGATAAAGTCTCCCCGACGGAATCCCAGCTCTCCATCCTCTTGGGGATCAAAGTCAAAGAGGGCTTGGACGTACGTCGGTTGCTGCAGAAGAGGGGCAGGGAGAAAACACACATTGCATCCCTGATCGTGGCCAGCCCCTTGTAAGCGGACCGGTGATGGGGAAACTGATGTGTGCCAGCCTTTTCACATTTCCTGAAATAACCCCTCACTTCTCCTCCCCTCTCCACCAATTCTTACAGTTTACTCGAGGTGGGTGTCGTGCAGTCTTCACCAGTGCTCAAAACCACTAGGGTGTCCCCACCGTGGTGGCGGGCTGCACCCCAGCATCAAGCAAAGAGCAGCAGGTACTGCTTCAAGGGGAAAGAACTTCGGAAACAGCCAGTGGGGTTTTGTTTACAATCCCAGATGTGAAAATGGTTTAGTGCCTGTCACTTTATCACTTAGAAAATCCTTAAGGTTTTATACAGTCAGAAGGGTAAAAGCTTGAATAAAATAAGGTGGTATTAACCGTTACATGTGAGAAGGATTTTAAGAATGAGTGTGGACTTCACTCCCTTACAGTACGATTTTCCTCAAAGTTTACTTCCAGGCAAAGAGTATTTGAGGGTGTGTTAAAGACCTTCTTCCAAGAGACACAAGGTAACTAGCAACACAATGCTTCAGAGAAGCAGCCTCTGGAAAAGGCAAAACTATTTTTTGTTTCAAACTTCAAATCTTTAACATGACTTAATAATGAACATAGAAGGTCCAGAAGTAACCTTTTAAAAAAACACCTGCTTGCCTAAGGAGCTATTCTTAATGGCTAAGAATGATCCCAATGTCTCTTACGAGGCTTACCTGTGGCACCTGCTCTATGTCCCGGAGAAATATCTGCTGGTTTCTGGAGACGGATGTAGATCTGTGATAATCTACCAGCTCATTCAAAGAATTGAACTTGACCACCCAGAGGAAATACTTTCCAGCCCCATCTCGGAGCACCTTGAAGTGCTGTACATCATTTCCAAACCTGGGGAGGGGTAGAGGATACACGTGAGAACAGGCCAGAGGGCTCTGTCCCGGCTACCCAGGGGCCACCTGCCCACCAAGGAGGTGTCCTGGAGAACTTGTGTGCTGGCCATGCCCCTCACAGGCTGGGTGCCCAGGACTGTAGCACAACTTGACTTCCTGGCTGGAGAGCACCCTGAGACCCTCCATTAGGATGACAATTACCAGTGACAACAGGAAGAATCCTCGCCAGACAGGGAAACCCTGTCAGTCTGTCTAATTCTGAAGACGTTTGTAAATAAAAAGAAATGTCCTAACCTATAGAACACGCCTGTATGTGCCCTGCACTGTGCCAAATGAAAAACAGAACTGAAATCTTGTGTGACATTTGAAGACTACAAAAGATAAGATAGGAAATAAGGTGAGGAAAGGAGGGATTGGACAACTTCCAACAATTTTCCTGTAACTGGGAAGAGTTTAAAGTCATGTTTTCTACTCAGGGATTTTAGTTCTACTTATGGGGAAAGGATCTCAAAAGCAAAGAACATGCTGGGACAATAAATAAGAGGCCACGCCCCATAAAAGGCTTCTCTACCACCTGGTAAAAAGGCAAATGCTCTCTTTACAATGGCCCAGAAACACAGCATGAGCCTGGCTGAGTGGGAAGGGCCCACCACCGTCGTGCTGTCTGCCTAGAACATCAGCTCAAACAAGGCCCTGCCTGTCCCGCTCTCTGCCGGGTCCTTGAGGTCCACACCAGCGCCCAGCCCTCAGAAGACGCTCTATGAAGATCTGTTAAATGAACGACTAAGAGTCTCTCCTCCCGTCGTTGGTATTAAAGCGTAAATACTTCTTAAAACCAACCCAGCAGGTGGCAGCACTGAGCTTTAAGGAAGCCACTGAGTACAAGTGCGAAGTGCTTAGAAACAGCACTATTTCATGGGAAAACCGGTGGATGAGGAAGAAAGCTTTATGAGGAAGCAGGACATACTGAAATGGCACTTCTGGGCCCATGGGAGCCCACTCCCACAGTGCAACGCAGGTGGCTTCTGAAAGGGGCACAGGGTCCCTAACGGTGAGCTGTTAACTCCCGCAGTTTTTCCATTAGACTCAACACCTTGAAACTCAAGACTGCACACTCGTGAACCTCCTTGGTGCAGGTGCTTGTGTTGTTAGAGGTGGTTATGACATCTGCTTCAAATTTTATTTCTAAAGCAATAAATACACGAACTCTTTAAAGGTTTTATTTGATAAAACGGAATGGTCTGGGAGGTTCCCGACAGCCAGCGCACGAGCACGGGCGGGCAGGCAGCCAGCGCACGGTCATCAGACGACCGAACTCAAACTGCCATGGGGTTTTTGGCCATCATTCAAGGATTAACTGCTTGTACTCCTTGTCCTCCACTGTTCGATTTATACTCAGGTCAGCACAAAACGTTAAGGAAAACAGGCGGAAACACAAGTTAATGAGAAGCGTAAGGACTCTTCCACCTCAAGGTGCTCTCAGCCCACCAGGTCCTCATCTGCAGGTGTTTAATCAAGCACGTCAAAAAGCCACTGTTTCTAAGCATATGGGAGTAAGGGGTGCACGGGAACTCTCTGTACCTTCCACTCAATTTTGCTGTGAACCTAAACCTGCTCTAAAAAAGAAAGTTTAAAAAAAAAAGCCATTGTTAAAAGAGGAAAACTATTAGATCCAGTTTGATTTTTTTCATGTTGGGACTAAAACCTAACTATACTGGAAACGTATCTGAAAGATACTGCAAATGTCACCTGAAACCACCTCCCACATCTTCATTGAGAAAAGAAACACAAAAATTTTAAATTTAAATCTACATTAAAGAAACCCACACTTTAACTGCACATTTGGTCCTAAAATGAAACAAGATACTGAGCTGATTTTTGAAACTGAAAAATCCTTATATCATTTGTAAATGGCAAATAAATTGTTTTACAGCCTTCATTTTAAATGTATACTAAAGTGATCTGAATTTTTAACCTGGTCACCTCTTTGTTACATAAATGATGAAGTGATTTGTAAGATTCCTAGGGGAGGGTTTCCTCTGATAATATATTAACTAGAAATGGAGAGAGTCAAAACACATACGGAAAAATGAAAGTTTGATTCAAAATCCTTACGTCACGGATGGGAAGTGATTAGCTTAGGATCCTCAAAGTTCCAATTTATATTCTCCATGATTCCCAAGGTGGTATAACTCCCTGCCTTCCCCATTCCCTGCATACCAGCTCCATTCCACATTTAAATTTACCACTGGGGAAAGCAAAAACCCCCAAACCCCTGTGGTCACCTTTTAAGTCAGTGTGAGGCCTAGTATGACACTGGTAGATTTCAGCGAGACACCTAGTCAAGGTGCACAAGGCAGCTGACCTGGCGATCAGTTGCTGTCACAGAGCTGTAGGAATCCCACAGAGGGCAGGGGTGCCCGGATGAGGAAAGAGCCGTGTGTGTGGAGAGCACTGCAGAGTGGTGGGGATTGGGGAAAACTGGCAAGTATTTGCTCTCTGAAGCTCAGCTGCTGCTCAGCAACTAAAGACGGTTTTCACACGGGAATCTAAATCCAGTGCTGCTAGAGGTCATTTTTAAGAGGAGCCAGAAATTAGGATTTTAATGTAAATTTTTCTGATTTATAAAATACTGTTTAGGCTAAACCTCTCCCAGTTTGCCACCTTTGGTATGTGTACCCAGACACCTGGCCTCTGGCTTCACAATTTCCATCAGCTGGAGACAGGATTCCAAGCAATCAAAGTAGTAAATACTTACTTGACGGAGAGGGAGAAATCCCCAGGAGCACTCTCGCTCTCTCGGATAAGAAAGGCCCCATCGTGCCGCTGTTTGCTAAGCATTTCTTCTGCCTTGGCTCTGGGGATTTTGCCAAAAAACCACCTAAGGAAGGAAGGCAAGCCAGTCAACATCTGCTTCCCCACAAAGAAACGGGATATCCAGCCTCCGAAATGTGAGTAACAGAACACTCCTCGCTGGAGGAAGGGCCTCCCTCTCTACCCTCCTGTCTCCACATGCCCCATCACGCCTTGAGAGGGGGACCATCTCCCTTCAACTGTCTCCTTCATTCCCCAGTGACTCAAAAGACACAATCGTGGGCCACTTTCTATAGAGGAAGACACTTAAAAATGGGCCTCCTGGGCCAAAGCTCACTGGGCCCCCAACTGACTCATCAGCAAGGCAGCAGGGAAAGCCCAGGCCTATCGATTTGAGCACATGATGAACCATTTAAGGTGACACAGGCCCTTCCTGCAGCCAGTTGATAAGGCAGCAGCCTTGCTACAGTGGGAAGAAGAGAAACTGGGGTAGGAAAGCTGGAAGGTCCAGAAGCTGGAGACAGGGCCACTTCTTGTAACAGCACAAAGGGAAGAGGTTCAGGCTGTGAGGGAGCAGCCTCTGCTAGTAGCTGTGGTTGGCACTCCTCTCAAGGCCACTCTCTGCTGTCACTGCTCAGAGTCTGGTTTTCAGGAACCATTAGAAATGCCATGCTTTACTCTGTGCAGAGGCAGCTAGTTGCAAAATTCCCTTTTTCATTTGGAGTAACTTACAGATTCTTCTGCTCCCAATGCTAATTGACCTTGGTCACAAGAAAAAGTGGGTGAATTCATGGAAAAGGGTAGGAGCAGCTGGGGCTGGGGCTGACCAGGAGGAAGAGGAGGAGAAATCTCCGAAACAGCTTCAAATCACAGGCACCTCACTTCTCACAGAAAAGCCACAACTAATTAGGATAGATGACTGTGAAAACGAGGTTCTCTTTGCAAACCTGTCTTTACTGCGTTATTATTTAAAAAAAGCAACGATGCCACTTGTAACTAATAAAGACCTACTTGCTTCATCAGACTCCATACATGGTAACTAACATGCATTAAATATGCAAACTAGAATAACAAAGATACAAAGAGTCTGTTAAAGTTATAAATCTAACATATATCTATCTTACTTATAAGCAACTGCAAGATGTCTCTGAAATAATACACTATACTAAAATTCAAACAGAAGGATGGGAGCTGCTAGGAAGGATACGTTCAGAAGTTGCCATTAGTAACCTTTAAACATTCCTAAAATCTGCAGCCTTGTATCTTTCTCATTTGAACTAACGTAATGCCAAGACGCTGAGGAGCTGGTACAGCCTATATTCCTGCACCTACAAAGAACTCGAGGGTAAGTCTTCCAGGGCCTGAAAGTAAGGCCCCACAGGAGAAATCATGTAGTAACACAACAGAACTATCTCCCACTAGGAAAGGACAGCTTATAGTGTTGAGATCACGTAAGCACTTTCTGTTTTCATCTGTGCTCTCTGGTTTACATTACAGTGCCCGTGCACTCAGTAGCCATTTGGCCGAGAGGTGGCGAGAAGTTCCTCAACAGTCACATTCTTTCCTCCTAGACACCCCCAAATCTTCCTACCAGGCAGGCATTTTCCTTTTTTAAGGTATAAGTAATGAACATATATTAAAATAGCTTAGTTGTACATGAAGTAAAAATAAAAAGCAAGACTCTTCCCTCAAACTCCCCAGAGGCAGCAACTGTTGGCAGTTAGATGTGTATGTTTGTGGACCTTCCCTTATGGTGCACAAATATATAGATATGGTGGCAGTATTTTCTTGCTCTCAGCTTAAAATTAACTCATTTTTATTTTCAACTAGAAAAAAACCAAAAAAACAAAAACCTGTGGTGAAGCAAAGAACTCTAACTGGAATTTTTACAAAGATTTACTTCGTAAAAAACATCCCTGTTATAAGCACCCAGACTGAAAAATGGAAATTAGTTGGAGACCATTTTATTAAATAAAGACTTCTTTTGTACCTGCTCCCATTTTCACTACACACACTCCCTCCCCCCCTTCCTCCCTCTCGAGAGAGAGGATGTCCCACAACATAAGGGATATGACACTATGAGAAACAGCTATCACTCTCAGTTAAAACATTTAATACCACCATCCTACACTTCCTTAGCATTTTATACTGTTTATAACTTTGATTAACTTCTTTTAATGGTGATATTTACGTGTAACTACATGGCTATGGTCAAACTTCTTAAAATTTTTAAAAATATGGGTTTATACTACAATACAAATAGCAAGGGAGAAAGCTAATGGGAGGAGGCAGCTTATTTTCAATTCAAGTCTTTATTACATCCCATAGGCAACCATCCATATGCATTTAATGTGAAAAGCACATATTTGGATCCACCCTCAGTATATACAACTCATGCTGCAACACTAATGCCAACAATCATTTCGTAGTCTGTGTTTAATTTGTCAGCTCAAATGCTATGTTAGGTCATACTCCATTTTAAACTTCCCTCTTGCTGCCTAACAAAAACTAAAAAAAGGGAAGTAAGGGAGGCTGGGGAGATGGAAGGAGGGGCCTGGTACTCTGTACCCTCCCATAGCTATGAAACCTTCACTGACCCTGAACTTATGGACATCTAGTCACACAGCAGCCCTGTTAACGTGAAACAGGCCTGTGAGGCCCACCACTGCACAGGTACAGGGTGATGGTCTTTTCTGGCAATATGGTTTCCTTTTTCAGAGCTTGGATGGATGAACGCTGCCTGCCTTCCAGCTAGAGTCTGTGAAGAACACCACCATGGGGCCTGGATGCTTCCTGATCAATTATTATTCCAAAGTTCTTTACAGTGGGGAGAGAGGAGCAGGCATGAGAGTGACTCTTCCTAAAAAGCTAATCCATCAATCAGGTCAGTAACTACAACTATCCAAGGAAGGTGGCCTTTCCTATGTTCCCAACAGTCAGATTTGAAATGCCGATGTCACCTGAAACAATCTGAAGAAAAACAAGCATTTAGAGCCACAGGCATTTTATTTAATATAAAAATTACAGTCTGATGTTCTGCTGAATTCCCCTTCAGCCTGGAAATATGAAAATGAAAAGGGGACTTCCCTGGTGGCGCAGAGGTTAAGAATCTGCCTGCCAATGCAAGGGCCACAGGTTCGATCCCTTGTCTGGGAAGATCCCACATGCTGCGGAGCAACTAAGCCCGTGCGCCACAACTACTGAGCCCGAGCGCCCAACTACCGAGCCCATGCACCGCATCTACTGAGCCCACATGCTACTGAAGCCCACTTGCCTAGAGCCCGTGCTCCGCAACAAGAGAAGCCACCGCAATGAGAAGCCCGCGCGCAGCAACGAAGACCCAACGCAGCCCCCCCGCCAAAAAAAAGGAAAAATGAAAAGGAACTTAAGTTGATTTTGTTATCACTGGATCTAATGCTGAAGTCAGTGAACTATGGCCCTCAGCCTAAATCTTTCCAGTTTTGCTGTGACCCACAATCTAAGACTATTTAAAAAATTTTTAAAGGATTGTTTTAAAAAATTCAACCGAAGAAGTATATGTGACATGACAGAGACTGCACATGGCCCACAAGGCTTAAAATATTTATTATCTGGCCCTTTACAGAAAAGGTTTAGCCAATCCTTGATCTATTCTGAGGACGGATTGTAGGAATAGATGTGCACAAATTTTTGGCTTGTGTGGACCGAGGTAGAATGCACTATGTGACTCCCAGTAACCACTATCCAACTGCTTCTCCCCACGGGGTGTACTCCGTGATGCTGTCCACGAAAAGCCCACACAGCCCCCAAAGCAAATATGGACACTAAGTGGCCACAAGAATGCAAAACTGTGCTTAGTACACTTCCCGGGAATCTGTAATAATATCATGCTCATCTTTCGTAGTTTCTTGGATATCACTGCTTGTGCCCGCATTTTAGTAACCTGGGCATGGCTGTGTGTTAATAACAGCCAATCTAACATCACAGGGACCTCAAATGAGGGACATTATCAATCCACTGACCAGGGGCCACAAATCTTTTCCACGTACGCCTCTGAAGATTTAATACTTCTGGCTTTTATTATCATGAACAAATTGGTCCCAGCCTTTGTACAAGAATTTGCATCTGAGTATCAATTCAAAACTACTTACTGAGCTACTATATGCAGAGGCAAGGCACAAGTTACAAGGGAGTATGAAAGCAGAAGACATAAATTCTTCAAGGAGTCTAATATCTTTTTTAGGGGAGGGCGGGAGAGATCAAACTCACATAGTTACAAAGATACACGATAGTACAAGTTCCAAACAAAAACTAGAAAAATATACTTTACAGTTAGACTGGTTTTCTCCTTTTAAATCATTCAATGAAACATTCAGTGAGCCATTATAAGGTGCCTAGTTCTTCTTGAAGTGTAAGAAGTTTCCTTGAGGACCTCACAGGTTCTTCATTATAGAAACTTCTGCATAGGTATCTTCCTATTACCAAACTGCAGGGTAACCCAATCTCTCTCCAGGCTTCCTGGATGTGCTCTCCCAAAGAACTTCCCATTAACTACACGGACATTTTATTACACCATAATGTAACTACAGAACCTAACTTCCCAGCACCTAGCACAGTCTCTGCACATAGTGTGCAAGAGTTCAGCGACCAAAACGTGAACCCAACAGACAGTTTTAGGGTGAAGCTCCTGAATCATCTGTTTTGTTTTATAGAGGCAAATCATTTTAGAACAGATTCAGTTCATAAGGTAGCATTTGGCTCAGGTTTAGTTGCTAGTGGTGGTTACCTCTAAAAGGGGTACATGTATGGGGAGAAACTCACCTTGCTCTATAGTTTTCTACACTGTGAATCTTTTATAATGAGAACTCCATTCATAAATCAGGAGCTTGGGATAAACATACACACACTGCCATATATAAGATAACCAACAAGGGAACTCTACTCAATATTCTGTGATAACCTATATGAGAAAAGAATCTAACACAATATTGTAAATCAACTATATGCCAATAAAATTAAAATATTTTAAAAAATGAGAACTATATTAGTTTAATTTATTAATTCATAAGTTAGTGGTTTTGAAATAAAAATACTGGAAGCTTTCCTAATTTGCAGCACAAAGAGGAATGAACTAGACCGTTGTCAAGGCCCTTTTGAGCTCTACGGCATTCAGTTCTATGTAAGATGACGTAAAAGCTGTGTAAGATAAGATGTGGTTAAGATCTTTGCTCCAGTACTTGGGGGAAGAGAAATGACAGGGACACATCAGAACAGTGACAATGAGGGAGAGGGACAAATGGGCTGCTACTCGAGGTGGGGCAGTCATCTAAAAGTCTTATTTACCATTTTGTGTTATAACAAGTAGATAAAGAGGATCTACCATTTCTTCGTGTTTCAGTGGCATTCTAGTCTGAGCATTAAATGCTTCAGTTCTCCCTGACATACTCACAAGAAAATGACTGCTTTTGAGGGAGGAGCAGAGACAATAAAAGAGGTGGTGGGTAAGGGTGGGAGGAAAGTGGTCTGTAAGGGCTCCCAGCACCCCACCATGTCATATATCAACAATAAACGGTTCTGGAATTAAAAATTTTTTTTCTCACTGCTCTCAGCAGCCTGGAGTAGGAGAGCACTTTGTTTTCTCTGAAGTGGGAACACTAAAATGGAGGGGTAGGGCAGTGATTATAGTGTACATTTACCAAGAACCAATTATATGCCAAGTATTGTGCTCTGGTGATACCAAGATTATTAAGATATGGTCCCACAGGAATATCAAACGTGTCAATACAAAACCACGTGATAAATACCCTTTCTAAAACTCAAAAAATGCAGAATTATGAAACACATCTGGCACAAAGGGCTTCACAGAAAAAGAATTATGGACCTGCGTAACTGTTGTTTTATCATTTGAAGATCACTGACAGTTATCTAAAACATACACTACTATTGACTATTATGCTCTCATTATATACTCTTACTAACATGGAAAAATCAACGTGCTTTGTTAATTCCCTGAGAAGACAGAATAGAAAGTATGACATCCATCCCAATGATCTCAATTTTAAAAACATCGTTTGAACAAGCAGACGGGTCTGACCCTGGAGGGTCAGCAGAGCCCAACTTACGGATGTGGTTTCATTTCTATGTAATTCTTGGGGATGAAGCCGTCTTTCCCATTGAGCTCTGCCTTGTACCAGTTCTGATCACATTCTTCATTCAAAACCTGAAAAGAATTAAGACAAGGAAAAGAAAGCAATCATTTCCTTTTCACTCTTAAGTGGGTAGCCATGAAGACGATTATGTTGCCTTTTAGGTTTGTTTGTAAAAGGTGTTATTTGGAGTATTATCAGTTACATGGATGCAAAACTTCTTGTAATTTTCAAAACAACCAGCATTATGTCAACTCTGATACTTAAAAAGAAAAAGGAATTGTGTCTGGAAATGAGAATTCAGGTTCCCAAACATCTAGCATTAAAACCTCAGTAGAAAAGCAGAGGGAGGGAAAAATAAAAGATGAGTTTCTGTGAGGAGATTTCTGGAAAACAGCAAACACTGACACTGGAGAATAAAGGGAGAGAGTAGGTATAACCACACAACAACTGGGTAGCAACAGAGACAGCCTGAAGACCTCTCCAGGGATCTTCAAGCTAATTTCCAGAATCACAGAGATCCAATCTTGGGATTTCCTCATGCTGTCTCTAGGTTATCCCAAGTATGGGTCAGCCACCCTCCCGCTGCTACCTGCATGCACAGCCGTGTGCCCTTGTGTGGGAAAACCGTATTTTAATGAAAAAGCACGGTAAGTCCTACTTACTTCTCTTACCCTCAAGGGCCACGATGTGTCCGAGTTAGAGAATGCTAGAAGCACACCAATGGGCCCCATTCAGGGGGAGGCCCAGAGACCACACAACTGAGCCACTGCATTCTGCAAAGTGAAAACAGCCTACCCAAGGTTACAGGCTAATGAATCCCATGAAGATTTTCAGAACTCAAACAAGTGTGCTCTCCAATACTGACTTGTATGGATAGGCTAGGCCAAGATACTATCATCTGCAGAGTATTAAAGGGAGCAAAATACGGACTTCCCTGGCGGTCCAGTGGTTAGGACTCCACACTTCCACTGCAGGGGGCATGGGTTCGATCCCTGGTCAGGGAGCTAAGATCCCGCATGCCACATGGTGCGGCCAAAAAAAAAGGGGGGGTGGGCAGAATAGATCTAGGCATAGTATAAAAGCCACCCTTTGAATTCCAGATTTCTAACAAAAGGCAAAGGGTATAGGACATTTTAAAAAGTAACTTAAAAGAGAAAATAGAAATGTGAGCCCAACTCCAAAATGGCGAACACAGGAAAATGTTGATGGACTAGTACAGTGGTGGTAAATCTACACTACGGAGCAAAATTCTAAAAGGAAGTTGGTAAAATTCTTTACCAAATTATTTACTCGTGATGCTGAAAAATGCTGTACTCATTGCCAAATTAGAACGTGGTCTGCTTGATGTATATGTATTGACATTTCAAAGTGAGATACAACTTTGGAAAGGGTAGATAAGACTGATAGATACCAACAAATAGCTAAGCTGCACTAATGATGCCTCCCAGTGAATTCACTTCTGAAAAGAGGCTATGCCCTGAAGAGTTTTACAAAGCTGGTGCCTATTTGTGATGCTGGCTAACCTCGGGCCCTCAGTGTCAGTCACTGAGTTTACATGTGCACAAGATAAGGTAACAAGCTACTGCTAAATCCCATCAGCCTCAGTGATGAAAACTTTTTTCTTTTCATCAATTTTCCCTTAAAAAATTTTTTTTATTTATTAAATACTGAGATGATATAAACTAATATATGTAAAATACACTTATAATTTTAAAATCTGCATTTCAAAAACTGTACTGTGGCCAGAAAAGTTATTCTGTTGCTAGACAATTATAAAGCACACCCGCACACCAAGGACGAAGGTCTGAGAGGGACAGGGCTCTTAAGGCACTCCCTGCCACAATGACATCAACGTCCGTCCCTAAGCACCAAGGTGAACCCACCAGCATCACAGAAGATTCAACAGCAAAAGAGCAAAGGAGCTTTAGGCCAGGATTTTGTTGTCTACCAAAAAGAAGGGCTGGAAGAAAAATGTGGTCTAGTAATTATCTTATAAAGCATTATGGACCATTTAGACACGAAAACAGAATAAGGTAATCACTTGGAAAAGGCCAGTTTTAATTTGTGACCAATAACCTTGCAGAAAAGGTTCTACATGCCAGGAGTTCTTAGAACCAACCGCATGTTCTTCTTCTTTTTTCAAAAATTTATCTTATTTATTTTTTTTTGGCTGCATTGGGTCTTCGTTGCTGTGAGCAGGCTTTCTCTAGTTGTGGTAAGCGGGGGCTAACTCTTCGTTGCGGTGCGCAGGCTTCTCACTGCGGTGGCTTCTCGTTGCGGAGCATGGGCTCTAGGCGCGCAGGCTTCAGTAGTTGTGGCTCGCAGGCTCTAGAGTGCAGGTTCAGTAGTTGTGGCGCACAGACTTAGTTGCTCTGTGGCATGTGGGATCTTCCCGGACCAGGGCTCGAACCCATGTCCCCAGCATTGGCAGGCAGGTTCTTAACCACTGCGCCACCAGGGAAGCCCTGCACGTTCTTCTTGTCACCTTCGTTAGGACAGAGGCAAACCTCCCCCTAAAAAAATGCCCCCCAACAATAAAAGAAACTCCAGGGCAACTCCCAGATTTGGCACCATTTTAGAACTATGGTTTTCTGCAGAACAATATTAATACTTGGTGTTTGTATGCTTTTCTCCCCAAGAAGGTAGGGAAATATGGAACTAATACGTTTAGATGATGATGATGATGATGAATACTGGCCGGGTGGCTTGTGGGATCTCAGTTCCCCAACCAGGGATTGAACCCCAGCCACGGCAGTGAAAGCCCAGAATCCTAACCACTAGGCCACCAGGGAACTCCCCAATGCTTAGATTATTTTTAATGTAATGTCAGAATACATGGGAGGCTAAAATTTTGGTTCTCTGGAATATTCTAGTATCTAGAATATCACTTTGCCAGAAAGCCAAGGTGTGGCTGTGCATGCCTCTAAATCTCTTTACTCGATAATTTAAGAAAAGATTGGTTCTGTGGGAGACAAAGCACAGGAGAAAGAGTGCTTGCTAAGCCTGGGCCACCTGGGATCAGGTTTTTCTACCCAGCTGGTACATCAGCTTTCACATGCAAGCCCTGAAAGCCCAGGATGGCATAGTTTAAGAGTTAAAAATTACGTTTTATTCAAATGCTTAAAACAGCAAAGGGCACAAATTGACATAAGTGAATCTAAAGTAGAGCAGGGAAGGGCACCAGAACCAGATGTGGATGAGTTTGCACCTACAGAGACTGTACTGAATTTGCTATGGCTTTAGATGAAAGTTCACATCCTTCACAAGTAAGTTGTTAAAGCCCCATCAGAGTTCTGAGAAAGAGGAAACTGCTCCTATCACCACTTCCCCGGAACACAGGCAACTTACCATTCGCTCATTCATTACCTCTTAACAAATAGATGGTTGAGTTCGACCACCAAATTTTCATTCAGTTTTGAAAATTCCAAGGAATGTTTTTAGCTGTTACCCCACAGCTGCATGTTCTATGCCAACCCTCATATTCCCTCGAGTTATGACTCTGTAGCCATCAAAACACTTTGGTTTAACGGAAGCAGACTGATCAAGAGATGAGATTATGAAAGGAGGAAGAGACAAGTTTCAGTGAAGTTTTTATTTGTTCTTTTTCTGGTTGCAGAAAGACTGAAAATAATGTTAGAGCCACAATCAGGAAGAAACCTAAAAGATAAAGAATGATGTGAGGTTTACACGGGAGAATTAAAACTATTCCAGTCGATGGAAGGTACACAATGGGTGCTTTTGAGCTGTCGCTAATGTTAAACTTCTTGACCTGCAAGCTGGGTGTATTCAGTTTGTGAAAATTCACTGAACTGTGCACTTACGATATGTAACTTTTCTACACGTGTATCATACTTCAACTGAAAGAAGTATTTCAGTCAAGAGAACACAGTAATATTATGGTCCAATTTACATGTAAGAAACACACACCAGGGCCTCATATGCCTCCGGTACAAACTTTTCACACCGAAAATACATAGTGGAGCAGAAAACAACACAACGAGGCTTCAGAAACCCCCACCATGATAGTTTGCCATCACTAACCTATGAAAAAAATTCCCAGAAGTAAAACTTTCTTCACTACGGACAACTCAGAGCATTCCACATGTTCTACTTTTCTACATTATATAATTTGGTAACTTTATTCACTGCTGCCACCACCCCACCCCCAATGAGACCATTCTAAAGGCAATGCAAATTTCCATCTTTACTAATACCAATTTAAAGGTTTCCAAATAGTTTAAAAAAGAAGAAAGAGGGAATTCCCTGGTGGTCCAGTGGTTAGGACTCTGCGCTTCCACTACAGGGGGCACGGGTTCGATCCCTGGTCGGGGAACTAAGATGCCACAAGCCGCTGGGTGTGGCCAAAACAAAATAAAAATATCTATCTACTTTAAAAAAAAAAAAAAAAAAGCAGAAGAAAGAAAAAAAAGCCAGAGCTCAAAGATTTAGGGCTCAGACCCCTTCGGATGCACCTGATCTGGTAGGATTCAAGAGGCGAATAAACACATGGGTTCAAATTCCAATTTCACCAACAATGAACTATGTGACCTTGGGCAAACGGCCATTTTCTAAGTTTTGGTTTCCCATCTATAAAGTGGTGATAATACCTACCTCTCAGGGTTACTGAGGGGGTTAAATGAGAAAATGAGCAGCATAGCTCAGTACAGAGCTACCGTCCAGCTGTTGTAGTGGACACATTTACTTCACAATAATTACTCTGCCTTACACATTTAGCAGTATTAGATCTAACAAAACACGGCAATCCTGGGGGCTGAGTTTTACCAAATTAGGTATCTTTGATGTAATGCTGCCCATGGGTACCAAGAGCACACGTATTAACAGAGAACTGGGATTCTTGTTTTATTGTGGAAACACAGAGTACAAAACTTCTGTGCTTACTTCAAAAAAAATTTCAAATGCTGAGTTCAAGGATTACAGTAGGTAATGCCCTTCCCTGTCCCTTCCATACAAATCCTGGGAGACAAGAACTGCACTTAATTTTCTATACAAATTACAGAAAAAAAAAAAAAAAGTGTCTTTTAGGAAAATGGTAGATAAGAATTTTGTTTATAGACTGCTGTATTTTGAAATATGGGGGTATTTTCTTGCCTGAACATATGCAGTCATCTGTAAATAAACAAAACAAAACAAAAAGAAGAAGAAGGAATCATGATTTAAAAAAAAAAAAAAAAAGCTGGGCAGTTCCCAAACAGTAGTCCCATCAAAGCTTTCAACATACATTCTAATTCTAACAGCTTGCACAGGGTTCAACAATTCTTCGGGGAAAAATTATTCAAAGTTTTATAGCGTTTGTGAAGCAATTTATAAGAAAGAGCATTTGTGCATAAAAGATAGGAACAATTACATATTTAAGCTCTTCCACCACATAAAAAACAAAAATACCACTTACAGCTGGTTCCTGCTTTACAGAAATTCTACATAAGCCAGTGAGTTTCCCCAGCTCTTTAAAGATCAATCAATCCCACACAAGCAACACTGAAATACTGCCAGGACTTGAAGACAAATTTAAAGAATTATGGTGACCCTACCACATAATTTCAAGTTCTTAGAATAGGGAAGGAAAACACACACACACACACACACACACACCCACACCCACATAATTTCAAGTTCTTAGAATAGGGAAGGAAAACACACACACACACACACACACGCACACAGAGTGGCTTTTTAAAGACTTTAACCCCTAAGAAAAATTCTATAGGGCCCTGGCTAGGGTAACACTACTGGGAGAGCCATTTAAAATCAGTTCTCTTCAGTTGCCTGTTACATATTTTATTAGAATGCTCTTCAACTTCTCAGACTCCCTTAGTATGGATTACTGCCTCGGCCTCAAACTACACTGATTCATTCCTAACACTTTAAATAAGTGCTCTACAATCACCACCTCCATCTGTTAAAGTTTTTGCTCAACATGAAAAACATCTTGGCTATGCTGCTTGCTCTACTGTGTGCCAAAGCATGAAAAACACCCACACTGTAGATGAGTTACTCCAAATTTATGTAATGGTATCAAATCAAGGGGGTATTTTTACCTTATGGTGATGAACTCTTTCAACAAAAGTATAATATCTGTGCCATGAAATGTGTTTTTAGTTCCCTTTGAAATGGGTATTTCCAGAAGATTCATTTCTTTGGGGATCAAGGAGCCCTAAATCAATTTTTTACATCATTTTCCTTTTAAGAAAGGATTCTATTTACCAAACTAAAGAAATCCAAAGGGCATTTGTTGGTCAAGTTTACCTTCTGACCACTAGTGACACACGCTAGGTTTTGCCCTCTAAACAATTTCAAAAGGAAAAGAAAGAAAAAGAGGGAGGAAGGGAGAGGAAAGAAAACCTCCAAACTCCCAAACTTTCTATTGGTAAAAATCACTCATCACTTATATACTGCCATTTGAATACAAACCAGTTACACCCCAGGAACAGTGCCTTTTTCCCCGTTGCCTGAGAGGCTCTCGCTACCTTCTCTAAACAGCTGCTATCAATGGGGATCAGTTTGAAAGGGAAACACAGCTGGATCAAGAGGCCAAGCCTACCCCCCACCCTGCCCTGCCGCCTCCCAAAAGGTCCAGGTTTCATAGTTTAAGGTTGTCCTGGTTTGACCTCAATCTATTTAGTGCTCTGAATCAGTTCAAACACCACTGTTTTTCTGTTAAAAAGTCTTAAGTAGCCTTCTATGGATCCAAATTATTCTTAGTTTGGCATTCCACTTTTCATAATTTGGCCATCACCTACTTTCAGCTCTTCCCACCCACTACTTCTCTAAACGAACCCTTCAGTTCAGTCAGGCTAGTCAACTCAGCGACCTCTAAACACATTGTACTGCGTCTCTCATGCTTCCTCTCTTCCTCATCTACTCACATCTCGTCTACCACTGCTTTGTACTGTGTACTGGAATGCTTTGGTCCTCTCCTAAACTTGACTGCAAGCGCCCTAAAGCTGGCTCCATGCCACTTCTCATCGGTATTCTCCATGGTTCTCAGAATAGCATCTAGCATATTTTGAGGAACTGATTGGTATATGGGGGCTTTGTTCTAAGTAATGCATACAGGATCACAAAGCTAGCTGGGTCTAGGGACAACAGAAGGAGCACCACACATTATACATTACCATCAAATTCCTTGGTGAAAATAATAACATCTTAAATAGACCCTGGAAAGAAGACTGACTGTCATGAATTTGTTCCCCCCAAGGAGAGGCAAAATAAAGGAAGTAATAGAATGAGGCAATCAGTCTTCCTGTACCTTAAGCATCACTGCCAAAAAACTTCTATAGGGAGCACCTCAAAACGGGGTACCACAAATCTTTTCCACAACACTACCTGCTTCTACTTTCTCCAAGATAAAAAAGTGTAAGGGTGGGGTGGGTAGGCAGGGAAGGGAAATTTCAGTATGAAATTTAGAAAATATGCATTGGGTGGATTAGGGAGGGAAGAGCTGTAGCTCTGGGTCTATACACGTGTCCCGACTCACAGCTCTCAGCGTGGGGGCACTTCCTGGAATGTTAAGATGCCTGGTTCAGCCTGCATGTCTGACTAGTGACTTACTTTTGCAGAGTGTTAATTTTATAGCTACAACTCCTCCACCAAAAGCTTTACAAAGGACAGCATGAAGACCTTCACCTTTTTTATTCTTCTGAATGGCAGCCAAGTTGATGTAGAAAGAAAAATGATCTCTCTCTCTCTCTCTCTCTCTCTCACACTCACACACACACACACACACACAACTGATTATATTAAGAGTTCAGGACCACTCACGCATTTTTTAAAATGGAAGACTTCCTTTATAATGTTCATATATGTAGCAAGATGAACAATTAAGACTAACCAAATTATTATTATAAGAATAATTGTAAGAATAACCAAAACAGGATATTTTTCTTTCTCTGAGAAATATTTTAGTGTTCAAAAAACGAATTAGAGGGACTTCCCTCACCTACCAATGCAGGGGGTGCGGGCTCAATCCCTGGTCGGGGAGCGAAGATCCCACATGCCTTGCGGCCAAAAAATCAAAACATAAAACAGAAGCAATATTGTAACAAATTCAATAGACTTTAAAAATGGTCCACGTCAAAAAAAATCTTAAAAACAACAACAACAAAACAACGAATCAGACACTTATCAACCTTTCCAGGTTCAGCTGTCATTAAGAAAGGTTTCTCATGACATTTTAACAAAACAGGAAGGTTGTTCACACTTATGTAGCTATTACTCCACCCAGATGAACCTGGAGGCAGTGAAACCTAAATGCACAGGCAGTACCCCAAAATAAACTCTTTATACCAAAGGGGTACCAAGAGTTTCCATTCAAAATAACTGTCTTCTGTGCCTTGTGTCTTGTGGAAGACGCACTACTTTAGCGTAGCTGACTGCTCAACAGAAGAGCGAAATGCTCTCAAAAGTGTCAGAATTTCAACTGCAGGGACTTGGGGCAGTTGGGCGTAGGGGATGGGCAGAGACAAAGATAAATATGAGGGAGTTTCAAGAGAGAAAATTCTGCACATTTGAAAAACTCAGCAATCATGTGACAGCCTGTACCAGGCAAGCACTCTGCAACAAGAGTGCAAAGCCCTGAGCTAGGTGAGCTTAGGATACAATGGCCACCCTTCCCTCCCCAGGGAGCTTAGAGTCTATCTAGTAAACTGCTAGTTGCAACACAGTGTGACGGATGCCAGGAGTGGGGGAATTACAGGTACTGTGGCAAATGTCCATTCAACAGAAAATATCTGCGTGCCAAACACCGAAGGGAAAGACCTAAGTCCAGCTTAGGGGATACAGGAAAACTTCCTGGGGGAAGTGTGAGCTAGGTTATATTCTTCCTATCCCCCCTGCCCCCTGGTTATATCCTTTGTTTCCATCTTTAGTTCTGCTCAGCTTGTATAGAACTTTGAGTAGAAGGAACATGACCGACTTCCCAACTTGCTATCAAGCAAATGGAGGGACGGATGGTTTCCTTGGCCACACTTGGCAGCCATTAACTAAAAGATTGGTTAAGTTTCCTTAAGTTGAAAAGTAAAACCTTTACTAATGGTATCAGAACTCCTAACTGGAAATAACCAAAATAATCAGAAACTATGGCTAATTCTTTACTTTAACAATATATATTTAGCTACTCTCCTTGTTCATTAACAGAAGGCTTTCAATTTTAGGTTAAATTCTACAACCCTCTCCTCAAAAAAACCAAACTAAATAAAAAACAAACAAAGCCTCCTAAGCCAGGGGAACAGCAGTTACCTGTTTTCTGATGATAGGCAAACCTGCTCACATTCATCAGCTCCACCCTCTAAGATCTAACTCACTTCCTGTTGCTTCAGCAAATAAAACAAAACAGGAGCTCCCAAAAAAGCCCTCCTCCGCCCCAAAATTAATGACAACAAAGGTTATTAAGTTTAACTTAGGCCTTATTGATTCAAGATGTGAACTAAATAGGGTCAACTGATTTAGTCATTCCGTGACCCAAAGCCACCTCACAGAATTTAACAGAAAAAAAGGCATCAGTCACTCAGCTAATCACTGGCAACTGCATAAAGATCTATGGCTCTTAAAAAGGAACGAAACTGGGTCATTTGTAGAGACGTGGATGGACCTAGAGACTGTCATACAGAGTGAAGTAAGTCAGAAAGACAAAAACAAATATCGTATATTAACGCATATATGTGGAATCTAGAAAACTGGTACAGATGAACTGGTTTGCAAGGCAGAAATAGAGACACAGACGTAGAGAACAAACGTATGGACACCAAGGGGGGAAAGTGTGGGGGGTGGGGTGGTGGTGGGGGGATGACTTGGGAGATTGGGATTGACATGTATACACTAATATGTATAAAATAGATGACTGATAAGAACCTGCTGTATTAAAAAAAAAAAAAAAAGATCTATGGCTCTGAAACACTCGAGGCTAGGGGGTCTTTACACCTAGAATGCTACCATTCTGAACTAAAAAAAACCCTAGTTCCAAAATTTTCTGAAGCAGCTAATCTAGCTCCATGGCAGGAGAGTCTGTAACCACATGACAGACAGAGGGACTTGGGTGCAGTGGTAATTCCCCACCCCATTCCCAGGGTGGAGGTGAATGCAGGCAATTAAACAGGTTAAGTACAATACTAAACTGAAAATGTGGATTCATGTTAGGTTAAGCACAGGGTTAGGGAGCGGAAAAGAGAGGGACCTACCCTAGTTGGGAGTGAGGGGGAATGTGGTCAGAGAGTAACATCTGAGGGGACACCCAGAGGATCTCCTATAAGCGGTCTAGGCAGAAGGTTCTAGTGTGCAAATTAGGAAGTTCAAACGGGTATGCTAAGGATGATAATTAGAAGTCACTGAAGAGTGACATTCAGGTGTGCATTTTTCAAACATTCCAATGTTTGCACTGTGAGAATGAAGTGCAGGGAAGACCAGGCGGGAACAACTACAGCCGCCAGCGCTTGGACTGCAGTGGGAAAGTGTGGTGGAGGGAAGGAGACAGATTCAAGATACTTTTCCGAGGTGGAATCAAAAGAGCTTGGTGGAGGAATGCCCCATAAAAGTGATTCAAACTACCACCAGGGCGCTCTCTCTCTCTCTGAGCCCGCCCACATGTCTATCCACACGTACTCTTTTTCCTTCTGATAAACATTTTAACTTGTTTCACTTAAAAAAAAAAAAAAAAAAAAAAAAAAGCTTGGTGGGCAGATGTGACTCGGTGGCCTCCCTCTTGGCCACCAATTTTTTTCCTGAAAAGCACTTTAGAAAAACAGCTATATAGAGCTGCTGGCAAATTTCCCTCTTTTAAAGCCACTGTGAGTAAAAAGCATAATTGTAAAAGGTAGATGGTACCCCCGTGCCTCTCCAGATTCAGTTGACATTCTCCTCTGCCCTTCTGTGCCCTCCACTTGTATGGACCACAACAGCAGGCTCTTCTACAGGCTTCCCAGCTCCCCAGTGGAGAGGCCGCAGAAGGCAGCTTCCTGTCTGGGGCTTCTGTGGACAGTCTTAGACCTGCAACTGAAAGTCTCAGCCTTCTTGACTCAGTCCTTTCCTCCTCCAGGTTCTGGTAACACCTCCCCTTTCCTTTGCCCCACTGTCTTCTGCAGGCCTCAAGATGGGAACTCGGTTACTAGCTCTGGGCACTGTACCATCCCCTGTGGTTTCTAGAGAAACCCTGCCCACACCTTGTAAATAGTCTCATTAATAAAATCTCCTCAAATTAGCCAGTTTAAATGTGTCATGTGTTTCCTACCAGGACCCTGACTGAAATTCCCCTCAAATCAGTTCTATCCATCCTTTGGAACTCACTGAGGAGATATTTCATTATACAAAGTGACATTTGTTATGAGGCAAACAGATCACAGGAAGTATCCAAATTCTACCAACAACTTGGGAGAAGAAAACTGTAAAACAGCCTTGAGGTCCACCATCTTAAGCAGCCAAATAGTTCTGTTTACTATTAAAACAGTTACAGGGAATTGAGAAAGGTGGTGGAATATGAAAATCTAGGATCTGTAATCTGGTCATCACTAGGCTGTCCTGATGAGTTACCGTTGCTGTCCTCTTCGAATTGCACTTCAGTTAATGTTTGAGTGTCTACTACACTGAAAGCTTTGTGCTAGGAAGTTGCAACGGGATTTAAAGGGGGGGTGGTGGGGGCTGAAAGACACAGTCCCTACCCTCAGAAGTGTTTACAGCTAAGGGAATTATGTATGTAAATAATGAGGGAACAAGTAAGAAGTGGGATAATGGAAACCGCTGATTTTGAGTTGAATATGGAATTCACAGCTACATGTTTCCAAGTGAGCTGCTTAGTTGATACAGAAAACTCAATTCATGTCTGGAGAAATGAGAAAAGGGGCAACTTCCAAGAGTCCAGGAATACAGCAAGAACCTAAAGGCAGAGCAACTCAGAGTATGTAAAAGGGTGTGGTAAACAAGGCCATCTTCCCTTTTATATTTTAAAATGGGGTTCAAAAAAAGAGAGAGTTGCTGTTAAGTCACACTTTACTTACTGTCCTCCTCCAGGCTACACACTGCCCTTCTGCGATATGGAGCTGTCACATGTTTAAGTGACAAACAGTAATTATAGACACTGTGGATGGCTGGATGTGGCTCAGTCAAGCGGAGCCACTTCCTACAGGTACTCACCATGGCGATGCTACTCCACTGCAGGAAAACTACTGCCTAACACGTAAGACGAGTCACCCTCCTTGCTGTCTCCTCCACTGTGCTCAAGTGCCACCAGGAAGGCTGAAGTCTTACAGCCCAGAAATCTTCAAGGACGGGATATCATGTGGTCATGACTGGAATAACTAGATCAAGTGGCCTATTCCAGTCTTCTGTTTCTATCACTCAGAGATCTCACAGACCTCCCCCTTCCTCTTCTTTTTGGATGATCACAGTGGCAAAGATAAAAACAAGTTAATATTCATTCAGTGATGGTGGCTGGATGGTACTGGTGGGAGTATAAAAAGGTGTATGGTTTTACTGAAAGCAATTTGGCCATATGTATCAAAGATCTGAATTTTCATACCTATTAACCCAGTAAAACCCAGCCATTCTTAGGACTCTATCCTAATAAAATAATCAAAGATGTACTATATTAAGACTCAGGGAGTAGACAAGTATGAGTGTCCATTTTGAGTCAACGTCTGTGCTAGGTCCTGCGGATACCACAATAAGTAAATGATCCTCACTTACAAGGAGCTGATAGTAGGGAAGGGAATGTAATTATAACTTCAGGTATAATACGTTACGATGAAAAGTTCAGAGTGCTCTGTATGAGAGCACACCTTGGGGAGACCTAATCGAACTATGCAGACTTGTGTCAAGGAAAGCTCACCTGGGCAGTAACATTTCAACCAGAAACCCTGAGTATGAGTAGGTCTTAGCCAGGTTTGGGGGTGGGAATGGAGGACACAAATGAGAGCAAGGAGAAATATTCCAAGCAGAGAGAAGAGTGTAAGTAGAGGCTCTTGGGTGAAAAGGGGTTTAGCACAGTGTAGAACTGAAATGACAAATCCAAGGGAGTTCTGTGAAAAGCAGAGCCTTGGAGGCTAGAGAGAAAGGGAACTGGGCCAGACTGTGCAGGGCTCTGGCCCTGAAGGGTAGAATAAGGATTCTGGGAAACCATGGACTGAATTTGCTCTTTAATATGACGATTCCGGTTTCTGCGTGATACAAAGATCTGAGAGGGATGAAAGTGGCAGCAGGAAGACCACTTAATTAAGGGGCTACTGCAGTAAGCCAGGCCAGAGGAGAGGGACATTTGGACTAGGGTGGGGGGAGTTTGACTGTTTTGAAAAGACTCTAAAATGAACATTAAAAAACCCATACACATTAAAGACTCTAAATTTACTCCTCCACCCTCTGTTTGCAGGAACAGGGAACAGATATCAAATTTTAAGCCACATCACTGGTTTCTCAAGGTCACATAATTTAAAACTTAAAGTTTACTCTCCACCATAAATAAAAAGAAAGTGTATAAAAGAGATAATCCCAAGGCTCCCCTGGTGGCGCAGGGGTTAAGAATCTGCCTGCCAATGCGGGGGACATGGGTTCGAGCCCTGGTCTGCGAAGATCCCACATACTGCAGAGCAACTAAGCTCGTGCACCACAACTACTGAGCCTGCGCTCTAAACCCCGCAAGCCACAACTACTGAAGCCCGTGCGCCTAGAGCCCGTGCTCCACAACAAGAGAAGCCACCGCAATGAGAAGCCTGTGCACTGCAACGAAGAGTAGCCCCCGCTCGCTACAGCTAGAGAAAGCTGGCGCGCAGCAACAAAGACCCAATGCAGCCAAAAATAAATAAAATTAAAAAATAAATTTATAAAAGATATAATCCCTCAGTTGTGCTGAGGTGATGTTTTAATTGCTATATAATTAAAAATCTACACAAAACTGACATTACTTTTTCAAACAACCAATTCAAATAACTATAATTTGCAATGTTTAGAATCTATGAAAATACTCAATTTGAACTAGTATACCCTGACATATGCTTACTCACATATTAAACTTTCTCTACTTCCAAACGTGACCCCAAATATGGACATTTTCATCAGGAAAACAGACATCAGAATTCAGGATGTGACAACTTTTTCTAGGCACCTCTCTAACGGAACTGGAGACAAACATAGCTGTTGTTAACAGACAGGCTAAACTAACTACCCCTCTTTTACCATTGGAAGGGAGGCCTGTCTAGTAATTAACCAGCTTTCATGGCCTCCTTCAGGCAGCTGCAGGGCTCAGAGGGCAGGTTCGCAGGGAGGCCTGGGGGGAGGGCGGGGAGGGGGGTGGGGGCAGCCGGAGGACAACCAGGCTGCTCTGTTCTCGGCCTGTACCATCAAAAGCAGACAAGCCCAGCCTTGCTCCGCCTATTAGTTTTATCTGAGCACCTACACACTGTTTCGTGTACAAAATCAGCACTTTCGTCCCACAAAACGTCACAACCTGCAGAGAACAGAGGGACTAAGAGGACTAAATAATAGGATGTATTAATGCAAACAATGGGCTTGTCAGACCCTCAATTCCAGACTATAAGAACAACTCCCTGATTTCACGTAGTATTTAAACTGGGAGACTTGTGTGCCATTCCACAATTCTGGGTCAGCCAACAGAACAACATCCATGCTGCCTGGAAATGCAAGGGGAAACCAGGCATATGAGGTTCACTCTCTTGCCCACAATAACTAGCTTTCCCAAATCACAAAAATCATCAGCCATATTATGATCAACTCAGGTATGACTACTGTTTGCCACTACCGAATAGTATTATTAGGCCTTTATAACCCCCCACCCGGCGAAGTCAAAGGCTATGAATGGCTATGCATAATAGATCTATAATGATTAAGCTATCAAATCTGAACTGACCAGAACCAAAATGCCCTGCTTTTCTTTTTTTTGGGGGGGGAGAGGGGGGGCTGCGCTGGGTCTTCGTTGCAGCATGCGGGATCTTTAGTTGCGGCATGTGGGATCTAGTTCTCTGACCAGGGATCTAACCCGGGCCCCCTGCACTGGGAGCGCGGAGTCTTACCCACTGGACCACCAGGGAAGTCCCCAAAGTGCCCTGCTTTCTACAGGTGAATTCTCATTGCTGAAGTTACAGTTTGCAGCTCTGGGAGATACAATTAAGCCGGTTTTAAAAATTGTACTCCCTTTATTGGATGGCCTTCTGCTTTCCCTAGAGCTCTAATGGCCTTAAAACAATTTTTCTGGCTTTATTATATTTTTAAATTATTACAACTTTTCAAGGATGGTACGTGTAAAAAAATGCCTGAAATACCTATTTCACTCTTCAATCGACCTACCATTCTGGGATTTTCCTCCAATACTTTCCTTGGTTGGATGTGTCGATTCCTAGATTTCATGTCTTCCTCATTCTTGGTTTTTATGGTAGTGCACCATTAATATCAATACATTCCCAAGAAAGGGTGCTTAGGAAGCAAATGTTTTCAGTCCTGGCATGTCTGAAATTGCCTTGATTCTCTGCTTATACTTGAACGTCAGTTCAATGAGGTGTAGAATTCAACAGAATTCTAGGCCGAACAGCATTTGCCCTCAGAATTTGGAAGACACTGCTTTCTGGTATTTGAAGTTGTTTGTACAAAGTTCACTGGCAATCTGATTATCATTTCTTTATAGAGACTTGTTTCTTTTTTCTAGATGCTCTTAGAACCTTTTCTTTCTTGTCATTTTGAAACTTAACCATAACCTATCTGAGCATGGATCTATTTTTGTACGTATTGCTGGGTAGACTTGGTGGTCCCTTCCCATCCAAAAATCCACATCCACCAGCTATGAGAAGTTATCTTCTTTCTTTCTTTTTAAAAAATCTGATAGTGTCTTTCATTTGCACTGTTCTCCTTCTGAAACTTTAAATATTAATTATTAGACCTCATGAAAGACCTCAAGCGGGCTCGCACTGTATTTCCTGAGTCCATTCACTCGCTCCTAGATGACTATCTCATTTTCCTATCTCCTTGAGCTTCAACAGCTCCTCCACCATCCTTCCCAGCAGATGAGCTTACTTTCTACTTCACGGAAAAAACAGAAGCAAACAGAAGAGATCTGGAAAAGCTCCCACCACGTGTATACAACCGCTTGTACCTATATCCTTACCCTCTGCCTTCTATTACTTTTGTCCATGCTCCCAACAAAAGAAAATTCTACTCCTGTGCTAGATCCCACCTTTTTGCCTGCTCAAGGACATTTCACTGAAGTACTTTTCCTTTCTTTTTTCTGCATCATCAATGTCTCTATTTTTGTCTCTATTGGATCTTTCCTATCAGTAAATAAAAATGCTGTTATTTCTCCCAATTCTGAGATCAGGATGAAAGCAGATTTCTTTTGATTCTACTGCCTTTACATAAAAACTCCTCGGAATAGCTGTTCACATTCTGTGTCCAATTTCTTTCCTCCTGTTCTCTCCCCCATCCCCAACATTTTATTATGAAAGCTTTCAAACATAGAGCAAAGTTAAAAGAATTTTCCAACGAACACATATTTACCCACCACCTAAATTATGCCATTAACAATATGTGTTTTATCACATATCTATCTATACAACCTTCCATTAATCCATTTTATTTTTTAATGTATCTCAAAGTTGCAGACATCAGTGCTCTTTCTCCTAAATACTTCTGCATACATATTATTAACAATAGTTAAATATTACTTTGCAGTGTTTTCTTTTGCTGTAAAATTTACATAACCACCGCCATCCCCTCCCCGGCAAGTTTCCCCATGTCCCCTTCCCTGTCCCAACCCATTCTCTCTGAACCCACTCCAAGCATGCTTCTGCTCTCACCACTCCATGGAAACTACTCACAGAGGTCACTAGTGATGGCCTGGTTACTAGTGATGGCTGAATCCAAAGGTCAATTCCCTACCCTTATCTGACGTGGCCTATCAGAAGCACATAATACAGTGATCATTTACTCTGCCTTGAAACACTTTCTTGGCTTCTAGGACACAACACATCCTAGGTTTTCTTCTTATCTAACTGGCCGTTCTTGTTTGGTCTCCTTTGCTAGTGTCTTTTTTTTTTTTTTTAATTTATTTTTGCTGCGTTGGGTCTTCGTTGCATGCGGGCTTTCTTTCTCTAGTTGTGGTGAGTGGGGGCTACTCTTCGTTGAGGTGCGCGTGCTTCTCATTGCAGTGGCTTCTCTTGTCGTGAAGCATGGGCTGTAGGCACGCGGGCTTCAGTAGTTGTGGCATGCGGGCTTCACTAGTTGTGGCTCGTGTGCTCTAGAGTGCAGGCTCAGTAGTTGTGGCGCACGGGCTTAGTTGCTCCACGGCAAGTGGGATCTTCCCAGACTAGGGATCAAACCCTAGTGTCCCTTGCATTGGCAGGCGGATTCTTAACCACTGCGCCACCAGGGAAATCCCTCTAGTGTCTTTTTTATCTCATTAACTTTTAAAGGGTCCCAAGGGCTCCAACCCAGAACCTATTTTCTTCTCTATCTACTCTCATTCCCCTTAATTTTCTCATATAGTCTGATGGCTTTTACATACCCTAAATCAAAACCCTTCTCTCCAGGGACTTCCCTGGTGGTCCAGTGGGTAAGACTCTGCACTCCCGATGCAGGGGGCCTGGGTTTGAACCCCGGTGGGGGAACTAGATCCCACATGCATGTTGCAACTAAGAAGCTCACGTGCTGCAACGAAGATCCCAAGTGTGGCAACTAAGACTTGGCGCAGCCTAAATAAATAATGAATGAATAAAATAAAAATTTTTTAAAAAGCAAAAAAAACCCTTCTCTCCACTTCTACTGCTACAACTCTAGTCCAAGCTGCCATTATCTCTTGCTTGAATTATTACATAGTGGCTTCCTAACTGGTCTCACTGCTTTCACTTTGTCCCCTTCAGAATGTACTCAATTCTGCAAACCAGAATAACATCATCAAAATGTAAACCAGGACTTCCCTGGTGGCGCAGTGGTTAAGAATCCGCCTGCCAATGCAGGGGACGCGGGTTCGAGCTCTGGTCCGGGAAGATCCCACATGCCACGGAGTAACTAAGGCTGTGCGCCACAACTACCGAGCCTGCGCTCTAGAGCCCGCGTGCCACAACTACTGAGCCCACATGCCGCAACTACTGAAGCCCGCGTGCCTAGAGCCCGTGCTCCGCAACAAGAGAAGCCACCGCAATGAGAAGCCCGCGTGCTGCATCAAAGAGTAGCCCCCGCTCTCCACAACTAGAGGAAGCCCGTGAGCAGCAACGAAGACCCAACACAGCCAAAAATAAATAAAAATTAATTTAAAAAATAATAAACAAACAAACAAATAAATAAAATGTAAACCAGGGGTTTCCCTGGTGGTGCAGTGGTGAGAATCTGCCTGCCAATGCAGGGGACACGGGTTAGAGCCTTGGTCCGGGAAGATCCCACATGCCGCGGAGCAACTAAGCCTGTGCGCCACAACTACTGAGCCTGTGTTCTAGAGCCCGAGAGCCACAACTACTGAGCCCGCGTGCCACAACTACTGAGCCTGCGTGCTGCAACTACTGAAGCCCACGCGCCTAGAGCCTGTGCTCCGCAAGAAGAGAAGCCACTGCAATGACAGAAGCCCGCGCACTGCAACCAAGAGTAGCCCCCGCTCGCCACAACTAGAGAAAGTCCATGCACAGCAATGAAGACCCAACGCAGCCAAAAATATATAAAGTAAATAAATTTATTAAAAAAAAGAAAAAAATATAAACCAGATCTGTCACAGCCAGGAGTCGTCTAAGCAAACACGACAACTAAATGTAATGTGGTATCCTAGTTGGGATCCTGAAACAGAAAAAGGACATTAGGGAAAAGCTAAGGAAATCTGGATAAAGTATGGACTTTAGTTAATAATAATGTATCAGTATCGGTTCACTAATTGTAAGAAAAAAAAAAATACACCGTACTAACGTAAGACACTAAAAATAGGGGAAATTTGGTGTGGGGTATACTTGAACACTTTGTACAACTTTTCTGTAAATCTAAAACTGTTCTGAAAAGTAAAGCTCATGTAAAAAAAAAAAAAAAAAAGCTGGACTGTCGGTCTGCTTAAATTGCTTCAATGGTTTCCCATTCCTCTAACATCTGGTGCTCCTTGGTTGTGTATTCATATTTAAAATTGAGGCAACACGAAAGCAGCCTAGGAACTCTACTGGAAGTGGGTGAGGCTTGACAACAGAGACTCTGCTTTAGAGTGAGTGAACAGAGCTCTAGATGCAGGTATCTTTAGGAAGAGTAGCTGAACACCATTTCCAATGCCACAAGCTTTTTTGAGACAATACGGAAGTGTTCATTGTCTACTATTCTCAATGACAGTTCTACCTTTGTTGACAACAAATTCTCCGATCATATTGTGACCTTTGTTTACTGTTCTTTGTATTGTGTAACATACTGGACACTCACCAAACACTGGAAGGGAGTGGGGAATGAGTATGTCTGTAGAGAGAGGCTATAACGCAACTTGAATTGGGACTAAAACAACCATCACCACCACCAACAGCAGCAAACCACCCACAATGTAGAAGATACTTAGTAAAATGAATTAGGTCTTTAAAACTCTAATCAAATGTTAAATATAAGCATTTTTAAAAAACAATTTAGGTAAAATGCAATTTGGACTCAATTCATCTTAACAGGCCTAATGGCTACATTTTTAAATATTTACTTACCAACAAGAGCTATTTTTCTTACTCTATACCTATCTGTGTGGGCAGTGATTCTAATAACTAACTTAAGTGAAAGGACAGAGATGATCAATTCCAGAGAGCTCACCTTTGACTAATATGGCAAAACTCATCAATCGTTTGCTCTAAGTCCACAGCATTTCCTGACTGGTGTGAGGTAGCACAGCACCGAACACGAAGCTTTCAATTACCTGGCCCTCACCTAACTCTCCAGTCTTCCTGCTATTTCCTTCCTTGAACTCCAAATTCCAACAATACTAAAGCTACTGCAAGCTGCTTCCCAATTGCCAAGATGTTTTATGATTTTCAGACTTCTATATGTGTTTCCTCTGGCTAAGATGGCAAACTCAAGATTTAAGGATCACTTCCTCTCTGCAATCACGGATCTTTGTATTATTATCACAGTTCTATCATCATACTAGTCTCAATACACTGTAATTACTTGTCTTTTCTACTAGATTGAACTGAGGGCAGGTGCCTCAATCTATTAACCTTGGTATCCTCAAGGGCATGTCTTGCAAGAAAAACCTTTGTTGGCGAAATAGTATGTCACAAAAATATTCTAGATATTTCTCTCTTTTTTTTAAAGTTTTTTTTTTTTTTAATCAATTTACTTATTTATCTATTTTTGGCTGCGTTGGGTCTTCGTTGCTGCATCCAGGTTTCCTCTAGTTGTGTTGAGCGGGGGCTACTCTTCGTTGCGGTGTGCAGGCTTCTCATTGCGGTGGCTTCTCTTATTGCGGAGCTCGGGCTCTAGGCATGCGGGCTTCAGGAGTTGTGGCGCACGGGCTTAGTTGCTCCTCAGCATGTGGGATCTTCCCGGACCAGGGATCGAACCTGCGTCCCCTGCACTGGCAGGCAGATTCTTAACCACTGCGCCACCAGGGAAAAAATGATAAACTATCTCCCAAATGTAAATCAGGAAATGTGATTATTACATAATGAATTTTTATGCTGGTTTTCTTTTTATTCATAATAAGCAAATGTTTCAGTAGCTTAAATCTCAAAAGTATGGTTTCAACAGATTTCAAGCACTTAGTGTGCGTGTGTGTCTCTCTCTCTCGTTTTCTCTCTCACCCACCCACACACATATACACACACATCTTAGAAAGACTATTCTGGACAACAGGGACCAGTTTTATGTGTTTGGAACAATTCCTGGTAATTGTCAGTCCTTCACACATAAAAATCAAAGGACCAGATGGGATTTTAGGAGATTTTCCAATTCATTTTCCTATAATAAAACCTAGTAAATGAAGTCACAAATACAGGCAAGATAACTATCCTATTTTAGAAGGCTTCCACAGAACTATCCTTAAGAATCTGCACAAATGTAATCTCTACCCGTGCAATTTAGGTCAAACTCAGCATTAGTTCACACAGGAAAGCAAAATACCACCATTAGCACGTGTGTCTGCACAGTAAGGAATGACGTGACACAAAAGGAAAGTGTAGTGGAGTGAAAAGAACACTGAGATCTAGTAGCATCAGTGCTGCCCCTCCCTTTAACCTTGCTCTGGTCCCTTGGCTTGTCTGGGCCTCGTATAAACCCCCTGCGAAATAAGAGTGCTGGGCTGGAATGCTAGGTTCTTTTTTAAACTTAGAACTTAAAAAGGCACAATGTATTGTGCACCTGTTATGTGACCTTTATATGTATATTAAGGACAACCCTTCACAGAGAGAGTATTTTTATTTTACGGATGATTGCACAGTTAATAAAAACTGAAACTGTAATTCAATTCAAATTCAGGTCTGCTTGTTCTTAAAAACGCTGTGCTAATCTGCCTCCTGGAAAAGGAAAAGGGAAAAAGGGAAAAAGGGAAAAAGGAAAAAAGGAAGGAAGGAAGGGAGGGAGGGAGGGAGGAAACTACAGACTGGCAAAGATAAGTATTTTTCCTGCAGGCAGCATAAGAACAGAAAAATAGGTCAAGACAATCCACTATGCCATGAGTAGAGATACAGAAATCCAAGAAAAATGGGCCCAAACACTTGGCTCTTTAAAATTGTCATCATAAATGTTATCATTTCTTTACCAACTGCTTAATCTACCAGGACATACCGTAATACTACTTCTCATATATCTACTTGCAAAATACCAAACATCTTGAATGAAGGTATGAGGGAAATACTCTAGGCAGTTTGAGGAACCATCCTAAAAACCATGGTTTGGGGTGGGGTGGGGAGCAGGCACGCGGGACAATAAACTCTTCACCAAATTAGGGGGAAAAACCTTCCCAATTTAGTAGGTTTTAGTATCTCTGAAAACATGATTCCATGAGCAAAATATATTACACTCATTACATGCCCGTTACTAACTGAGCAACTCCACTCATACAGACTATTAAATTAATATTGTAAATTATAATGTTGCAAATATCCTAGGATTCATGTCTTCCCACTCCTAGTATTTTTCTCAGCTTATTTTCAGATGTTTAAACCATCTCGAAGTTCCCCAATGAACTGTATAAATGTATTTTTGGAAGCATTATATACATATTCTTGGTAAGTGTTAGAATCACGTTTTGCCATAATCCTAAAAATACCCATAAGCATTCCTGAAGCGCTTCAGGTTAGTGACAGAGCTAGTCACCCTTAGGCCAGTTTAGAGACGAGAATAGAGAAGGTGCACTAACATCCTGAGACACAGGGGCTCACGGCACTGCAGGTACCGGAATGAAAAGGCCCAACAGTTCTCAGCCTTTAAAAAAAAAAAAAAAAAAAACCAACATCACCACCCCCCCCATGAAATTTTGATTCACAGATACATGAATATCTATTTATGTACTGTATGCATAAAAAGAGTAAGTTTTTTTGCACCCTCCAACCACCAGATTTCTCCCCCTTGGGGGAGAGGAGAAATCACCCCCGCTGAGAAGGTAAGATCCAGATCATCTCCTCCACCAAACTACTCAGAACACACAAAAGTCAGGAAGTATTAACAATCTGGGAGCCAGCGGATATTTTTTTAATGCGTTGATCTTTATCAATAAGAGACAGAGGGCTTCCCTGGTGGCACAGTGGTTGGGAGTCTGCCTACCAATGCAGGGGACACGGGTTCGAGCCCTGGTCCAGAAAGATCTCACATGCCGCGGACCAACTAAGCCCGTGCGCCACAACTACCGAGCCCACATGCCACAACTGCTGAAGCCCGCATGCCTAGAGCCCATGCTCCGCAACAAGAGAAACCACTGCAAAGAGAAGCCCGCGCACCGCAACGAAGAGTAGCCCCGGCTCACCGCAACTAGAGAAAGCCCATGCGCAGCAACGAAGACCCAGCGCAGCCAAAAATTAATAAATAAAATAATTTATTAAAAAAATATTATATTAAAAAAAAATAAGAGATAGATACAGGTGCTGAACAATTGTCACTTTATTCCTGTTCTCAGTATTTTAAATTGCTAGATGCAGGACAAGAAAAACAGAAACAAAAATTCTCTTTTGTAAAGGTTATTCCACCGGCCCCATTAGGTGCACGGGCTTTGTCTTGCCTTTAAAAATTCTAAAACTATATATGCTCCCACCCACAGTATCATGCTTGTGCATTCAAAATCCAGCCAGTTTGCCTCTGCTTCTGTGTGGGCACCTAAGTACAATGGTGTGTGGGCCAATCTTCAAAAGGGCATTACAGCCCCCCACCTCTAGCCAAGATCACCCAATTACTAATGTGATAAACACTGACAGCCAAATGAAGTACTACAGTTAAAAGCTAAAGGCTTTCTCATTTGGGGAGTAGAGGAAGGAAGAAAAGTAAGTCTAGAGGACAAAAAAAAAAAAATGTAGAACTGTTTGAGTTGGGTATTTGAAGGAAACAGAAGCGAAAATAAAGGTGCGGAGTGGAGAGTTTGTTCTGCACGCCATACTTCATAATCCATTCTTGTCACAAAGGGTATGTGTCTGTTTTGGGGGGAAAGGGAGATTATTTTCCATCACACAGATCCCCTGGATTCAAAAATTAACAATCAAGAGACCCTTCTTCAAAGGTTTTGAACACCTAACTTATCTTTATGCGCCAATCCCCACCCACGAAGAAGTGACTGTCAGGTCTTCCACTCCTGACCTCTAAAATCAGCTACAGGGGATCCTATCATTTCCACTCACAAAAGCACCTTCTGCTTTTAAGCTTTCTCTCTGGAAAACCTTTTCCACCTTGGAAAACTATGTGGATTATCTAGAGGGCAGTGATAGATATACTGTTTGATCATTATTTCAGGAACCCAAAAGTACAAATGCAAAGAACGTTATACCTGCAAAATGTTTTACTAAGTCTCGTTCTTATGAAATCACAACTCTCAATTTTTGTCCTAAGAGCAAATCAGCCAAAGAACACAAAGACACAGCTGACCTGTGTACCAGAAAGTCAATATAATGACTGCATTCCAAAAAGTCAAAAGTCAACCTAAGATATTCCTAGTAAAGTTTTACAATGGCCTCTTTACGTTTCAGGGACAGCAGGAATGCCTCCATGGATGGCACTGATCACTGCTAGTTCCTCTTCAAATGTTTGACATTTCTCAAGGTTCTCTTTTTGGTATTGTTCTAACCCTACATTTTCACTTTAGAAAAAACTCACCTCTACACAAACTTCCATTACTGCCTATATTCTACTTGGACATATGCAAATTTCTGTAGCCCAAATCAACCTCTTCAACAACCTAATCTCTTTCCTTGGATGTCTCACAAGCACCTCAAACTTAACCACAACCAGATGGAACTCAGGATGTTCCAAGAAGTATTCCATCTCCCATATTACCTTTCCCAGTTAACAGTACCCAGAGCGACCAAGTTGCTTTAGTCAGATTTCTTCCTTATCCATCCCCAAGTCTGGTTCCTTCTATCATGTAAATAGATGTCATCTTCAATTAAAATGTCTATCATTTCTACACAGTGCAATATCCTGACTTCCCTTTCTTTAGCACTCTGGTATAACAATTTCTCTCTTAAAATGCAACTGATGTTATTTCCATGCTTAACACCCTTCAATTACTTCCTACCCTTAAAGAATCAAGTCCAGTACTTAGTTCAGCATACAAACTCCCTAATGATACAGTTTCTGCCCAACTCTCCAACGACCTCTGCCATTTCCCCCACGAAGACCCCACATCCTGTCTATAGCCAACTATCTGCTGTTCCCTCACCTTCTGTGTTTTCATGCCTCTGCCCCCTTTGCCTGGAATGCCCTTCCCTCCATATTTGTTCACCTAGTCTTATCTTACTCTTCAAAACTTAGCTGCAATGTCCATCCTTTGTGAAATCTATCACCACCACTCTCCTTGTACACATCTCCACTAGTGAACTGAAACTAACTGTACAACCACAGAGTAGTGTCTAGTTTTATCACATACCTATATAAAGTAAACACTCGATGCCTGTTTGGTGAATGAGTTCATATCTCCTTTAATAAATTACTAAAATAACACAGCTTACATCTATTAAGCATTTATCATGTGCCAGAATTCATGACATGTTAGGCCATTTCATCCTCACAACAACTCCATAAGGTCGGTAGGTATTATTCTACTTTACAGATGAGGAATCTAAGGCCCATTCAAAGAGGCCAGAGAACTTGCCCAAGGAGTGCTTGTTAATGGAAGAGGTAGGACTGGAACTGAGGTCTGACCAATTCCAGAGTCCATGCTTGTAACCTCTGTGCATACTTCTCGCTATGTGTTGTTTTACACTGTCCTTAACAAGCCTCCCAAAGAGTGTTGTCTGCACTATTTCTGTCTAAAACTTCAAAGAATCAATTATCTAGCTAGGTTTCTATTAGGCTTTTATACTTTCTGCAGCTGAGGGAACAGAGTTATTTCAGATTAAGAATGCTATGGACAATGAGCTCAGAATAGTACGATGACTCTAAACTGTCTCACATACAAGCATCTGGTACTCAACCTAATCTCCCCATAATATCCAAACAGAGAAATTCAGCCAACCCGAAAAGTTTTTTGAGGTCCACAGAGGAAAAAGATATCTACCAAGTACTTATTTACTCAGGTCAATCTTCAAACGGAATAACTCCTCCCATTTTTTTGGAAGGCAGTGCAGTCTGCAAATATGAAAATTCTTTTTATTTGGTAGTTTTAAGCCATATACCCAAACTTCTAATGGCAAACCATGAAGAAAAAGTTAAGATCAAACTAATCTTGTTAAGCCTCTCCTCTGCTCTTGGCCATCTTTATTTTTAGGACATTCTCTAGCAGTTCTAGTATCAAATGATTGTGATACTGAGAATATGTGAGCTTCACAAGCTGGCAGGTGTCGGATACCAATCCTACAGTAGCTCCACCTGCTGCCCACCCAGATGCTTACATTTAAACTGGGAAAAAGTCCATGAAGCGGGCAGAAGCGAATGGCTCATCTTACACCAGATCTCCTACTTTCAGCTGTCTCAAAAAAACAAAACCAAAAACCCTCTAAATTAGAATCATTTAAATCTTCCTGGACAGAATCTTATATCAAAGAAATTCTAACTCCTACTTTAATGAATTAAATTAAGCTGTCCTTTTACTCAGAGTAAATCAGTTATGCGTTTTTAATAGAAGCTAAACACAGTAAAACTGGAAGAGAGTAGCAGGGACAGGCTATTCTGGCAAGATGTTGCCTTTGCAACTGTGCTAGGAGTGACTGGCTTCATGTGAAAGGAACACCTGGTACCATCTATACCAAGGTGAAAAGTTGAAATCAAAGTGCAACAGGACAGTGGGGGATAGAAAATGATGAGCAAAAGGAAAAAAAAAAAGCACCATCAGTACATTTAGAGTTTTTAAAAGGTAAAACAGAAGAACGTAAGAGGGAAAAATTAATAACCAGTGGGTACCCAGGGGTTGCTCAAGAGCATGAACAGAACCACCCAAGGAATGGATCTCACTCAACATGCCAAAACCAAAACCAATCGTCCTCCCAAGTCTCCCTACTATCCAACTCATCGGGTCTATCTATGGAACTACCATTTTCACAATTATTTCTCCTTTTCTTTCATATTCAAGTCTAATCAAGTATTAAATTTTATTCTTATTTAAAATACCTCTAAATATAATAAGGATGTTCACCTAAGCATTTTTAAAAATAGTGGTGGGGGGACTTCCCTGGTGGCGCAGTGGTTAAGAATCTGCCTGCCGATGCAGGGGACACGGGTTCAAGCCCTGGTCCGGGAAGATCCCACACGCTGCGGAGCAACTAAGTGCATGCACCATAACTACTGAGCCTGCGCTCTAGAGCCCGCGAGCCACGACTACTGAGCCCACTGGCCACAACTACTGAAGCCCGCACGCCTAGAGCCCGTGCTCCATAAGAGAAGCCACTGCAATGAGAAGCCCGCGCACCGCAACGAAGAGTAGCCCCTGCTTGCCGCAACTAGAGAAAGCCTGCGTGTGGCAACAAACACCCAACGCGGCCAAAATAAATAAATAAATTAATAACTTTTTTTTTTTTAATAAATAACTTTTTGAAAATAAGAAAATAAAATAGCGGGGGGATGGGGGAGGAAACACTCTAAAATGTCCAACAGCAGTAGTGAAATGGTTAAATTATGGTACATACGATGAGATACTCTGCAGCTGTTACAAATGTTATGTTTTTTTTAAAAACAAATTTATTTATTTATTTCTGGCTGCTTTGGGTCTTTTGTTGCTGCGCCTGGGCTTTCTCTAGTTACAGCGAGCGGGGGTTACTCTTCGGTGCAATGCACGGGCTTCTCATTGTGGTGACTTCTCTTGTTGCAGAGCAAGAGAACGGGCTCTAGGCACACGGGCTCAGTAGTTGTGGTTCACGGGCTTAGTTGCTCCGCGGCATGTGGGATCTTCCCGGACCAGGGCTCAAACCCGTGTCCCCTGCATTGGCAGGCCGATTCTTAACCACTGCGCCACCAGGGAAGTCCCACAAATGTTATTTACTAAGAGTTTATAATAGGACGGGTGGGGTAGACAATGGGTGGTCTTCCTCAACCTCTATTCCGCCTCTATGAAGCAGCCATGAAGCTTGGGTGGGACTGACCCCCCAACCAAATCTCCCAGGGCAAGTCTATCTCCCCTAACCCACACTGACCAGCTCAGTCTTTGGTTACCTATACCAATCAACCCAAATCTCAAAACACCTGCTGGAGGCGGGAAGGGCACACTTCTCTCTCCCTCTGATGTTAACGACATGTCTTCTAGTCAAGGTCCCTGGCGACAGACATACTGGTCACAAGGGGAACCAGCCTCAGAACAAGGCTAACATGTGGAACAGAGTATAGCTACAAAAACTCATGGAAACACAGAGCTGAACCCTGATCAAACTGTATCTGATCTCTATCCTACTTTTGAACTTTTTGATTATATAAACCAATACATACTTTTTATTGTTTAGACTAATATGAGTAACGTATCCTGTTATTTGCAAACAAGAGTGGCTTAACACAATGGGAAAATATTTATCTTTTAAAAAGACAATTTCATATACAGTATGATCTTTAATTTTAAAACGTCCAGAAAAAAAATGATTATTAGGAAAGATAATAAAATAAACTGATTATTTCTGGGCAATGGATTGGGCTAAATTTGGGTATTGACCGTTAACCATCATATATATATTTAATTATTAAAAAAGAGACTGTCAGATTGATCACTGTCTTTGAAACTCATTCCATTGACACGCCAACCCTCTGTGAATCCTGACACCTGAAATGCCACTCTCCTTTTTCCAAATCTCCTATCCAAATCTTAGCCATTTAGGACCAGTGCTTCTCTTCTTTCCTACCTATAATCCCCAACAACTTCTTTCTCTGAATGCTTGATGCCTTCAACAGTTAGCAACCATTACAATAACCACCTCATTTACTGAAAACCTACTATAATGCTACAATCCTAGGCACTTTATGTTATTACATTTAAACATAACTGTTTCTGTATTAGTCATTTCTACTCAACCAAATACGAAATTCTTGGAGGGCAGGAACTGTTTTACATTTATGTTGAATTGTCTCAACGCCTAGCATATTCTATTATAAAATAAAGCAGAGGTTCTAAATACAGATTATTTATATACATTTGGAAGGGGGGAAATAGCTTTTAATAGAGTCCCAAGGGGTATGGCCCCCAAACAGGTTAAGAACTATTGCACTAGAGATTCAACCAATAGTTCTTAAATCATAACTAAACAGATCATCAATAAGCCAAAGATTCCCAGGTAAAACAGCTCGTGATACATGTCAGTCAGCACAAGTGGAGAAACTTATTTCTAGTCACATTTTGAGTGTATAACAAGGTTTTGGGAATCGCACATGAATAGTACTCTGATGAAATGGAGGCAAACACAGAACTTCTCCTTGACAACGGACAGCACTGTTAACGGTCCCTCTCTGCCGGACCTGGGGAGGAGTGCCTGTGTTTATATGAATGAGCTGTTGAACCTGTGATCTTTTTACCGTGGCAGGGCGCTTTTCCTAAGCCTGCCATAATAAGCACAGCAGCATAACGGGACTAACAATGAGCATAAAATTAACCAAGGTTTCAGTACTTCAGGGTCTTATAACCAAGAATTCTCACTTGAATTTTTCTAAATGAATAGGGCCACGCTATTCTTACTATTAGCCACAAATAAAATTAAAAGTTGTACTGTAACCAATTTAGAAAATCTACAGCAATGGAATGCAGCATTTGCCACAAAGGGTCATACTCCCATCTATTACTCTGTTTTAAGACAGCTAGTGAAATAGGAATTGCCCAGAGCAGTCGGTCTCAGGGGTGACTCCTATTCCTCAACATTAAGGCTGCTTCTTGCTTGCTCACTTTATTCTGCAGTGGGGAGGGTCTACACTGTCCACAAGTCAAACCTCTTCCTATGGTTTAGCATTCAATCCTTTATCTTCCCCAACTAGGTAATTCCTAAAGTTCCCATCCTGTTGATGATACCAATACTCTCCCCAGTCTCAAAGCCGCGGAATCCTCTGGCTCGACTGCATCTCCTGCCCAGTCCTGTGATTTCTTCCCTTATAACACCCTTTAGATTTGCACTTCCCACTAACTTATTTCAGCAGCTTGCCTGCAACAAAACTGCTTTCTGAGAATTCCCTGGCAGTCCAGTGGTTAGGACTCTGTGCTCTCACTGCCTAGGGCCCGGGTTCGATCCCTGGTCGGGGAACTAAGATCCCACAAGCCTCGAGGTGCGGCCCCCCAAAAAACCCCAAAAAACAAAAAAACCCCACTGCTTCCTATTTGATAATAACTAACTGTATATTTGCCATTTTAACTGCTTACATGTTTCAATTAATTTAATCCTCACAACAATCTGATGAGGTAAGTACTATTATTATCCCCATTTTCCCAATGAGGAAATTTTGGCACAAAGAAGTTTAAAAACTTGCACAACATGACAACCATGGCAAACAGCAAAGCTGAAGTCTGAATCCAAATGGTCTGGCTCCCGTCTGGGCTCTTCATCCCTATGCTCCATCTTGCTTCTAATCTCTCTCCTCTTTAATCCTGTACTACTCAAAATAGTCTTTCTAAAACACCATTTGGGTAAACTCACTGTTCCAGGACCTGTTAGAAAACGCTGCTGTTTCATCAACATAAATGCCTGCCTTCTGATCAGTCCACAGTTCAAAATGTGAACAAGATCAGATTTTGCTCAAAAGTCTACTCTCCCACCGATTAGCTGGGCAATTTTACACAAGTTACTCAACCTGTCTGTTAAAACACTGGAAAAAGTTCTTTCACTGAGCTGTTGAGAGGATTAAAGAGCCAAGTACCTGGTACAGAGCCTGCCTGGCTCCCAAGTCTGTCTGAGCTCAATAAGAGCTAATTTTCTGGGCCCATGAAAGCTTTACCTTCAGTAAGGTATCTCTATGTTCAAGTCCATCTCTGTTCTCATGTTCCTCCCACCTAGAAGGCTCTGATTACTTGGATGGTAGCTACCATTTTCTAGTACCTTGAGTCCAAAATTATTTAGTTATAGTACACAATCACTACATCTGATTCTATCTTGTTATAAATCCTCTAAATCACCGTTTAATCAGAAGACATACTTCCTATAACTATCTTCTTTACAAACTGTTTTCACAAATATGTATACAGAGCCTCACCAGCTCAACTCTATAAGTCCCCGCTAGACTGAAACTGTCTCCTTGGCACACACTCAAAAGCTTCCAGACCAACCTAAATGTAGTATATAAAAAGAGAGAAATGTAATATGTCAGGGAGGAAATGTGTCATAATTTAAATCAGTCAGACATTGAATTAAAAGCCTTCTCTGCCTAAAGAGCAAAGCAGAAGAAGCCATATTGCTGTAAAGGAAAGTCCTTCTTAAAATAAACCATATCTGGATAACACTGGTTCTCTGCTTTGCTTTTTCAGGAACTCCATTTTGTCCGTTTCCCCAGAGGTGTAGCAGGAACTCACAAGAGACTTGCCAGTTAGCCACAATACCTATATATTAACTTACAATGAAATACAGAACTACCACATGAATCCAGATATTCAGCTCACCCAGTCAGAGCACCATCTCCCTGAACTGTGTTAGAGAATTTTTTTTTATGTACCTTGGACATGGTCACAGATTATCTTACTTTAAAGAATTGATGAAATTTAGGAGACAGTCTAATCAACAGTGGAAAGCATGCTAGAATTTAAGTCAGGCTACCTGTACTTCATTTCTGGGTCTCTAGTTACTGGCTGTGTGACCTTGCACAGATTACTTAACTTTTTTTAGTCTTAGTTTTCTCAGCTGTAGAAATGGAGGATACTAATACATTCTTTGTAGGGTTATTTAGAGGATTGGATGAGATATTATAAAGGGAGTGCTGGCACAGTTCTTGGTGTGGGTTAAGTATGCAATAAATATTAGTTGAACCTGAAAAAAAAAAGCAATATAATATGTTATGATTTTCTACATTTTATGTCAATGTGCCACTAGATATTCCTCAGAGTTCAAAATGGGATATATCAAAACTATCTTATTTAAATGATTTTAAGCTGGAACAAGGAGTAGCAGCTTAAAGTTCTAGCAAAACTGAAGGTTTCTTTACACTATAAGGCCACAACCAAAAGATATAAAAATTTAAGAAGGCATAAACAACCATATGTTGCTTTACTCAGTTGAAAGATGCTGATCTACCCTGGTACTGAGAAAAATGCCAGTTTATTCCTTTGCTTCTTCTGCGCTCAGCCAGAGAGTCACAATATAAGACTCTTGAGACAAGGACTGTGGGCTGGTACGGGCTGGGCTGGTCAAAGGCTCACTTTCTGACTCTAGCCAACCAGCCTATTTAAGATGGCACCGCTCAAGACAGCGATGGTGTTTAGGAACTTACTGACCCTGGGACTTCTGTGGTGGCACAGTGGTTAAGAATCTGCCTGCCAATGCAGGGGACGCAGGTTCGATCCCTGGTCCGGGAAGATCCCACATGCCACAGAGCAACTAAGCCCGTGCGCCACAACTACTGAGCCTGCGCTCTAGAGTCTGCGAGCCACAATTACTGAAGCCTGCGCGCCTAGAGCCTGTGCTCCGCAACAAGAGAAGCCACCGCAACGAGAAGCCCGCGCACCGCAACAAACAGTAGCCCCTGCTCGCCACAACTAGAGAAAGCCTGCGTGCAGCAATGAAGACCCAACGCAGCCCTCCCCCCCCAAAAAAAAGAACTTACTGACCCTCTAGTATACCTACCACTATTAGAAAAACAACTCAAAACATATGTACTCCTTTGCTTTAAGGATAGCATTATTTACTCAAAACATGAACCATCATATTACCAATGAAGAGGCACAAACACTTAAAATTAATGAATGCTTAAAGCTGAGGCTTAGATTGACTTACAGAGTCAAAGTTAAAGCTAGGTCCTACTAGAGCTGCAAATTCATTATTTTCTGAATATCTTAACAACATTCAAGCTCCAGGTTTATCACCAGGATGCATACATTCCAAGAGCTGGCTTCTATGAGGAAATTTATAAGGAGATACTGGTGCCTTGTTGACTGAAACCAACTACTCAGGGCCTAGAAGAACTGAAATGTCAGTCTATGAACAAATTTTCATCAGCCTGTCAGATCCGCCTGCATTCATTTCTTCTGAAGACTTTCCAGACTCTAAGAGCATTTGCACCACTTGCTCGTTCTGACTTCAGGATCTTGTTGTTCAGGTTGGACGCCTTCCAGGTTTGCTTCAGCTATGTTTGGCACCACAAAGCACACAGCCAGTCCTAGCTGTGTCGTTAACAGGAGGTCAGAAAGCGTCCCTGGAAATACAGGGACACCAGTAAGAGTTCGCACAGTTGCTTGTAAGCAAAGTGTTCTGGCAAAGCTTGAAAAACAAGAAATTCTTTCCCCAACCCACCTCATTGTTAGCAGTGAAGTAAACTCAAGAGAACATCCGATAAGACAAGATTCTTCTTCCCGCGATCCAGCCCCTTGCGAGCTGTTCTTTCTCTCTAAGGCTGGGAGTTGTGTAAACTACGTAAATTAGAACAAATCATCAGGCTTACTTCAAACTATTCCTGTAAATTTTTTTCTCGTTTTTCTTACACACTTAAAGAATAAAGAACAGGGCTTCCCTGGTGGCGCAGTGGTTGGGAGTCTGCCTGCCAATGCAGGGGACACGGGTTCAAGCCCTGGTCTGGGAAGATCCCACATGCCGCGGAGCAACAGGGCCCGTGAGCCATAATTACTGAGCCTGCGCATCTGGAGCCTGTGCTCCACAACAAGAGAGGCCGCGATAGTGAGAGGCCCGCGCACCGCGATTAAGAGTGGCCCCCGCTTGCCACAACTAGAGAAAGCCCTCGCACAGAAACGAAGACCCAACACAGCCATAAATAAGTAAATTAAAAAAAAAAAAAAAGCAAACCTTTAAAAAAAAAAAAAAGAATAAAGAACAAATTCAGGAGAGAAAGCCAAAATGTTTAGAATCTCCTTCTATAGCAGTATTTCTTACATGTGTATGAACCATCTGCTGAAATAAAATGCCATGACTATAGATGAAGTTAAGTGTCCAAAAACAAAAATTGGTGGAAACCGGGAATGTTTTTTGGACAGTAACAAAAATAAAGCTGATTGAATATTCTTTAGATCACATGCACAGTAAAGTGTAATTATACCTTACAGAGACTCAAAGGAAAAGTAGTTAAGAAGCTTAACTAAGGTGGTGAAAAAATAAGAGAATAAAAAATTACAGCGGAAATTCCAGAGTTCCTATTTCTGGTTTATGTCACCTAAATAAATGCAAAAACAGCTGAGGCAACATAAGAACCAAGTCTGACCTCTGACATGGCAATACCGGGTAAAAAAGACAATACCAACTTGGACTCAATTTATACTGAGTGGAATGAACCTGGTGTGGGTTTCAACACTTCTTCTGTTCCAACAAACTAAATGACCATGTTGCTGGGCACTGTGCAAGATGCTGACGTACAGGAATCTGAGGCCTGGGGAAACAGAAATATGCCAACGGCCAGAGGTACACAACTAAGGGGCAGTGTTGGGGCACCGGAGGGAGAAAAGAGCATTGAGAAAGACTTCTGGAGCTCGGGTGGGCTTGCTCTAAGTCACAAAGGAAGAATGGGAGGTGGCCAAGGTTATACTAGACAAAAGGAACGCCAAGTCTGAAGACCACAAGGTGTGAAATAGCTCAGTGTTCAGAGAAATGATGCAACTAATTGAAAATTGACCAAGTATTGTTTAAATATAGTCAAAGATTAATCAACCCATTATTTGACATTACTGGCAAATATGTTCACTAATGAAACACTGTAGAGCTTTTGGGGTGAGGATATTTAATTGTGCAAAATTTTGGTGCAGTTTAAACCAAAAGAAACAGTTTAAACCAAAGAAACAAAATGACTCTCCAATAAGAGTAAAACTTTGCCTAAGATATTTATGTAAAACAGAGTTCTGAAAACACAATAATTATGGTTTTGCTGAATTCAAAGAAGTGCTGCCTCTGCTCTCTCGATGTGCCTCAGACGCTGCTGTCTGCACATTCAGCTCGAGACCACATTACACATCCAATGACACAAGGAACCCAAATTAGAAGAGCCAGCACTGGACTCAACAACACATTACATGTCACCCCAGTGGAGCCATTCTATGAGCACTCTTCTGGTTTCACTAGATGACAAAAGGTTCCCAGTATCTGCCTCTGTCTGCATGGGCTGGGGGAGAAAAGGTGCAGGGCTGTGGAGAAAAGGGTTTGGGAAGTCAAAGGTTCCCCAGGGAGGGAGTAGTGCAGACGGGCAAGAACTCAAGAGAAACTCTTACCCCAGTCCTACTGCTAGTCCACAGCAGCATCCTACTTCCCCACCCCTGTCCCAGTTCTACCCAAGGGCCTCACCTCCAAAGACCAGAGTAACCACTAATGGTTTGCAACAAGGGGGAAGATATGATTCCCAGCATTTCCAAGTGAAACCCAAAATACTTTGAACACAAAAACACTGTTATTTGGGTGGTGACATTCTACAGCAGCGCTGTCCAAGGAAACTTTCTACAATGACGTAAATATCCTGTATCTGCACTGTCCAATACAGCAGCCACTAGCCACGTGTAGCTAGTAAGATCTTGAAACATGGCCAACGCAAGTGAAGAACTGAATGTTTTAGCTAATTTAAATTTAAATAAGTCATATAAGGCCAGTGGCTATAGTACGAGTGTGGTAAATATTCGGCATATGGAAGCCAAATACTTATGTGGTCCAACCTTAAAACGTCAATAAGTGTTACATGAGAAATAACATCTTCCACAGAAACACCAATTTATATGCTTTTAGAAAATAATTCTTCATTAAGTAGGGACTATCAAAGAATCAAAAGAACAAATATTAAACTTTAAGCGTGTGTGTGTGTGTGTCTATATATATATAAATATATATATATATATTTTTTTAATCTATGTTCAGCCAACACAGCCAAGATGAGCTTAAGAAGACACAACTACACAATATGGCATCCTGGATGGCATCTTGGAACAGAAAAAAGGACATTAGGAAAAATGAACGAAATCTGAATAATGTATGGACCTTAGTTAATAATCATGTATCAATAATGGTTCATTAATTGTAACAAATGTACTATACTAATATAAAATGTTAATAATGAGAAATTGGGTGTGAGACATATGGGATCTTTTTGTGCTACCTTTGCAATTTTTTTTTGGTAAATCTAAAAATGTTCTAAAATAAAAAAATCTATGTTAAGAAAAACTATGTTCACAAAGGGAACTCTGCTCAATATTATGTAACAACCTAAATGAGAAAAGAATTTGAAAAATAATAGATACAGGTATATGTATAACTGGATCACTTTGCTGTGCACCTGAAACTAACACAACATTGTTAGTCAACTATACTCCAGTATAAAAAAGTTTAAAAAATATATATGTTCAGTAAAGATGCTGTAGCAGTTTTACTTTTATCTTAATGAGAGGATCCTGTTGAGGGACCCTGGCTGAGAGCACAAGTAGCACTGACATCTTATTCTACCCTCCCTGTAAACAGAACGCTGAATTTTGGGGCTTCCATACTTACATTTGATAAACAACTGAGTAAATGTTTTCAGGTCTATGAGGAGGTATCTTGAACTTCTTTATTTACTTGAGCAATTTTCTTTCAAAAGCTTCATGAAAATATATTCCATTTTCCACTTCTTTGACCACAGACTTTTTAAACTTTAGAAACTAACATCTAGATAGCAGATTTCAGGTGTATATTACTCTGGACTATACACAAACTTGTTAAATATAATTCATATTCATATGGTGTTGGAGAAAATAAAATGTTTAATCCTTTCCATTTCTGAAGTTACCATAATACTAGTGTAAAGTTCATGCTATTTTCAATACCTGGAAAGTTCTAGTTTAAAGTAACCCCACTTAAAAACACTATTCTGGGCTTCCCTGGTGGCGCAGTGGTTGGGAGTCTGCCTGCCAATGCAGGGGATGCGGGTTCGAGCCCTGGTCTGGGAGGATCCCACATGCCGCGGAGCAGCTAAGCCCATGAGCCACAACTACTGAGCCTGCGCATCTGGAGCCTGTGCTCCGCAACAAGAGAGGCCGCGATAGTGAGAGGTCCGCGCAACGTGGTGAAGAGTGGCCCCCCGCTTGCTGCAACTAGAGAAAGCCCTCGCACAGAAACGAAGACCCAGCACAGCCAAAAATAAATTAATTAATTAATTTAAAAAAAAAACAACCACTATTCAGTATGTTCTACATGCAAATGTGTAATAGAAACCTATTTCCATAAAAATATTTCCTTAAAAAGTGGGGTGGTAGCATCATGGGCATAAAATTTGAGATTGATGGCACTTACCTACAGTTTTTCACAAAACGTGAAAGAAGTGTCATAATTACTTTGATGCTCTCTGCATGTGCCATGTTGTTATCAATATGGCTCACCTCTACTTTTATAACTGCCAAATACACTGAAAGGCAATTAACCTTCCAAGTTTCAGTGTTCTAGGACAACTCCAACAACTCTTCAGAGTTTGACAGTAAGCTTCGCTAATGTTAGAAACAGAAGGCCTCAGTAAGTCAGGCATATCTGGATGGACAAAGCAGTCATGAGTGTTTCTAAGTTAGCTCAGAAAACTTTTCAATACTCATGTCCTACCAAGTCTGTTTTCATTCAGAACACCCAGTGCATACCTCTCGCACAGCTCTTAAAACAGTGTATTACTAAATATTATCTATATCTCCAACCCTTTGCACTAAGCATAATACCCTTAACCTAGGAGATACTCAATTTGTTGCTATGATTCACCAAGATACTAGGTAAGTATTCTTAAGAATTCATCAAAATTCTACAACTATCATGACATACTCTAGGAAAAAATAATTAACTGACTAGACCTAACAGATATCTAGAGAACAGTCCAACCAACAAAAGCAGAATACACATTCATCTCAAGCACACAGCAGAACATTCTCCAGGATAGACCAAATGCCAGGCCACAAAACAAGCCTCAATAAATTTAAAAGGACTGAAATCAGAGTATGTTCTATAAGCACAATGGAAATAAAATAGAAATCAACAACAGAAGGAATTCTGGGAAATTCACAAATATGTGGAAATTAAACAACACACTCCTAAATAACCAATGGGTCAAAGAAAAAAACAACAAATTAGAAAATATTTTGAAATTAATGAAAACAAAAACAACTGCATACCCAGATTTATGGGACGCGACTAAAGCAGCATTTAGAGGGAAATTTAAGGCTACAGCCTAGGTATTTATAAACATTTATATATATATATATATTTTTTTCAGTTCCTATCACTTTATTTACCTTTAACATCTTTATTGGAGTATAATTGCTTTACAATGGTGTGTTAGATTCTGCTTTATAACACTGAATCAGCTATACATATACATATATCCCCATATCTCCTCCCTCTTGCATCTCCCTCCCACCCTCCCTATCCACTCCTCTAGGTGGTCACAAAGCACGGAGCTGATCTCCCTGTGCTATGCGGCTGCTTCCCACTAGCTATCTATTTTACATTCGGTAGTATATATAAGTCCATGCCACTCTCTCACTTCGTCCCAGCTTACCCTTCCCCCTCCCCATGTCCTCAAGTCCATTCTCTACATCTTTGTCTTTATTCCTGTCCTGCCCCTAGGTTCTTCAGAAACAATTTTTTTTTTTTTAGATTCCATATATATATGGAGATATGTGTTAGCATATGGTATTTATTTTTCTCTTTCTGACTTACTTAACTCTGTATGACAGTATCTAGGTCCATCCACCTCACTACAAATAACTCAATTTTGTTTCTTTTTATGGCTGAGTAATATTCCATTGTATATATGTGTCACATCTTCTTTATCCATTCATCTGTCGATGGACACTTAGGTTGTTTCCATGTCCTGGCTAGTGTAAACAGAGCTGCAATGAACACTGTGGTACATGACTCTTTTTGAATTATGGTTTTCTCAGGGTATATGCCCAGTAGTGGGATTGCTGGGTCATATGGTAGTTCTATTTTTAGTTTTTTAAGGAACCTCCATACTGTTCTCCATAGTGGCTCTATCAATTTACATTCCCACCAACAGTGCAAGATAAACATTTATATTAAAAGGAAAAACATGCCATAGTTCACTTCAAATTGAGGTTGCTATTCTTCTATTTATAAAACCCAACACCCCCAAAAGCAGGTAATCAATAATTTTTCATCAGGTTATCTGAGAATATGCAAATGAGAAGCATGCCCCTTTTGCGAGGCCCTTAATATCTAATAAGAAAGAAGAGTGAGGGAAAGAACATGCAGAAAGCTTACACTCTGATACACAATACCAACAAACTAATAACTAAATTTGAAAATTACTTCTACAGTCTTTAAGGACAACAGCTGTTCAGGTGTATGTAGTTATATTAGGTGCTCCAAGAAGGCAGATAAAGGGCATCTGAACACAAAGAGAATGACTTTCCAAGTAAAGTACTGGTTCTTTCTCAACCAGTAACCTAAATTTAGGAGACCAATAAAGTAATTAATCTCAAGGAAAGACCTGCAGGGCTACAAGTTTCCACTTCTAGCACTAAGTGAGGCCATTAGTCACAAATTCATCTGAATATCTGATGTAGACAATATTAGCACAACTTTTGGGAAAATTCACACCAATTTCAGGTTCGAAATCTACTCTGACTCAGCTTTAACATGTGACTTTGAAAGTCTTAATCATTATGATCTTCTCTAATAGCCTGGCAAAGCGATCTTTCTAGCTACTGCTTTTTTCTACAGAGGTACAGTACATTTAAACAGAAACCCCATCCTTCCTTCCAAAGATGAAGTACCTGCTTATTTTCATTATTACAATTTTGAATATGGTTTCAGAGTGCTTCTCATCGTACCCAGAAAGTACAGTAAAAGTAACTATGGCTATACTCATTAGATGTCTTTCTTCCTGAAAGGTTACAGAAAAACAGAACAGTTATTTTCTCCGGGAAGAGTATTTGCCTTTTAAATTTTCTAACGAGTTTGACATTTGTTTTATTTTATTTCAAAAAGTTATCTGGGTGACAGGAGGGATTATGGCCTTTCTTTTACACTTTTCAATTAAATAACTCTAATAAACATTTTAAAAGAATGAAATGAAGACACATGATTTTTTTCAATGCACAACAGATAACTAAAACCCACAAATAACTGCAAATCTTTATTTTGTCTCTTAATTTTACCTTTCAGAGCCAAACATTTTTATGGAAGTTGATAAATAAAATGTAAACTTGACTAAATATGGACAGGAGACAAGGAAGGCAACATGGATAATTAAACCTCTGAAAAACTGCAATTTGGCTGCATTACTAACCATAATCCAGTTTGGAGACTGACCTTAAGTCAAAATTACATAAGTAAGAAAGCACACAATGTTAGTTTCATATAAGGTGCAGGGAAAAGATAAGCTAGATATAACTAGAAATCTGGGCAGCAAGACCAGTTTTAGGGCCAATCTTACTTGTTCATAAGCAAAAGGGCCGAGCCCGCTTCTAGTTTATTGTTGTGTATTCTCTATTTTACATAAAGTCTATGTAATAGCCCTAGATAACTTGGAGATGCTTGTGCTGTCTTCACCAAGAAGAAATGATACTCCATGAAGCTGTACACTGATTTTTTTTTTTCCTTTTAAGAAAGCAAAATAGACCCTAAAATGTTTGTTGACTTGTAAATTTACATCTAGAAAACTACTGTAGTGTTTTTGGTTTTTACTGCTTTTCTGATTATGAAATTAATATATGCCTGTAAAAATATCCATTATAGAAATGCACGCTGTAGAAAGTGACAGTTCTCCATAATCCCAACATCCAGAGAGAACCAACATGATAGTTTTCTTTTTTCTTTATATCTCAGTACATGTAAGAGCATGAGGATGTTTCAATAAATCACTACACTTTTTTCTCAAAAGCTCTCAGCAGAGCCTTCTGGCTCTAAAGCTAAACATTTGCAGCATCAACTAAACAAAGCTGGTTTGTCTGTCTTTCCATCTTTTTCCAAACATGAGTGAGGATGGATTATCTCCCTCTAGAAGGGATTAATTCAGCCAGAGAAGTAAAACTGAATTAAAACTACATCTATGAATACACATCAAATTTCTCAGCTATCAAAATTACTTATTAACTTAACCTGACACAGCTATAAAAAAGCAAATTAATCACCTGAAGGAACAGCACAAAATAAAACGTGCTTCAGAAAAACTATATGCTGTTGTCAAGTATCTCAGATGCTGAGTGAAGAGGTTTAATCATTTCACAAATCTGGTTCCACAGTCCTATAAAACACTGTCAAACTATGAAATAATATTCTATTGTTAAAGGAGGTCAGAAAATGAAGCCAACATTAGCTGCACTACTATTATGTATTCTGACTAAGATTATGGGCCATTCGCATTCAACTTGACCTCAAGTAGGTAATCTGTTCAATCCTTCTGGACAACAGAGCATCATACATAATCAAAAGCCTCCTTTGAGATGATAAACTAAATTTTTAAGAGAAACAAGCTAAGTATCCAGCAATGGGGAAATAGCTAAGTCAATTATAGAACATTAACTTTAAAAATATTTTAAAATATTAAACCGTTAAAAAAATTAGTAAAACAAATACAGGAAAATGGTAACATATGTTGTATTTTAAGGCCACTATAATTACAGCAGTATAAACAACAACAAAGCCTAGAAGAGATCTGCAACAGTAAAAATATTGGAGTGGGGAGTTTATGCAGAATTTTGAATTTCCTCTTTTTTTTCTATTAATGTATATTAAAGTAATTTTAAATGTTAAGGAAAAATGGAAATATTGACAATAAAATGTTGTAGGGACTTCTCTGGTGGCACAGTGGTTAAGAATCCACCTGCCAATGCAGGGGACACAGGTTCGAGCCCTGGTCTGGGAAGATCCCACATGCCACGGAGCAACTAATCCTGTGCGCCACAGCTACTGAGCCTGCACTCTAGAGCCCGTGAGCCACAACTACGGAAGCCCGCGCGCCTAGAGCCCGTGCTCCGCAACAGAGAAGCCACCGCAATGAGAAGCCCGCGCACCACAAAGAAGAGTAGCCCCCGCTCGCCACAACTGGAGAAAGCCCGCACACAGCAACAAAGACCCAATGAAACCAAAAAAATAAAATGTTGTAAATATATTCTTTTTCCTCTAGCAATCCATTTCAAACCATACATATTTATCTAGGAAAATAAAAGATCTACGAAATAATGACACAAAGACATGCAATGATCAATATTCTGACTGAAAACACACACTGCTTTCTTGTTCTCTGTGAAGTCTACAGTTTTAAGGTCCAAAATGCATTTCCACTCACTTTAAAACTAAACTGATGTTTTTTGTATTTTTTCAAAAGCAAAGTACTACAAAAGGCTTTGCCATTTTGCTAAACCTAGATTTTAAAAGTCTGCTGTTAAACTAAAGAATAAATAAATTAGTTAAAAATCAAAGCCATTGTTAGGGTGAGAAAAACTTTATTTACCACTAATAATTACTACCTGTTTCAACAAAAATATTAGGACAGAAAGTATAAGAGCGACTGCTAGAAATGGGACCATAGTAGGCTCTAAGCTTTCCTACAAGATAAAGAAGGAAACATATCAAAGCATTATCTATAGCATCCTTAAGATTTAAAAAAGTTGTTTGAAGGGGAAATACGCCTATTCTAGGTATCAAGACCAGAGAGAATGTTCTCCCACAGGTCCTCCCTGAGGACACATAATAATGAAAGACTCCTTAATATCCTTAGAGTAAATACACCAACGAATTTTTCCTAAGGCTGTTTCTTCTATCACTTCTTAATATTTGCCAACAGCATAATCCCAAAGCTCCATTCAGCCCAAGAAATATACAAAAGTGAGGTCCCCAATAGGACACTGTGCAGTTACCCACCTCTTTGCTTTCAGGTTTAACCCTGAGAGAGGGCCAAAGACTTTTAAGAATGGAGAAACTACTTGTCTTTCACAAAATCCTCCATCAATACCGTGCTTTCTGCTAAGCTTTGGGACAAAGTTTGCACAGTTCTGAGTTTGAGGTAGTATCAGGACAAGCACCCGGCCAGTTTTATGTGTCGAGTCATGTGACTTAACAGTTACCTGAGCCAGCAGTAGGACTGACATCCTCTTATCAAAGTTGTGCGTCTGAATAACATTAATAAAACTAATGGCAGGTAGCATTACTATCTACTTTACGCGTCACTGCTTTAAGCACACTAACCTATTAGTTCTTTTAATCCTCACTGTGACTCTAGGAAGGTAGATGCTATTGTTCCCATTTTGAGGACTGGAGAACCAAAGGAGAGTCAGCTTCCCAAGACCAAAAGGCCAGATCTGCCAGAAGAAGAAGGTGGGTCTAGCCCTGGAGCACGTTCTTTACCACAATACCACAGGTGTCTCTCATTCCACATCCACTAGGAGGTAAAACAGAGGAAGTATCTGCCAAAAAGACCAAGATTTTCCTCCAAAAGGTGTTGTGAGTCACTTTTTAAAAGGTTTCTAAGTTTTACGACTCTGAACACAGGCACAGTGAACTTTAGCCTAAAGGCAGGTTAAACCTCAGTCATTAAAAATACACAACCAACCAACCCCTGACCAGAGCACTTTAACTTCCTAGAATATCCATCAAGGTAAAACATGCAAAATGTTAACTACTTACCATTTGAATAAAACTGTATTGACTTAATAAAACTGATAAATTAATTAAAGTAATGTAAAAAAAAAAACAAAAAAGAAGTAAGAATCACCTGAAATCCAGCTCCTTGGAGATAACTGTTACCTTTTAGGGGATCATTCAGAAAGAAGTCTATGTATTTAATAAGCAAATAGAAATAGATAGCAATTTTCCCTAAATGGGCTCGCGCCCCCTCCCTCCCTCCCTCCCTCGTCTGACCTCATTTGGGTACAAAAAAGCCCCACGGGGTAGTGGTTAAGAACATGGAATCTGGACTTAACCGGCCTGGATTTGAATGTGAACTTGGGCAAGTGACTTAACATAAGCCTCAGGTTCCTGATCAGTAAATTGGGGATAATAGCATCTGTCTTAATAGGATTATTGTGAGGATTAAAAGAAAATACAAGTAAAATACTTAGCTTAGTGCACAGACATACTAAGAACTCAATAAATCAGATACATTTTCACTTTTTAATAGAGGATCCATAAACACTGGTCTGAGCAACACATATACTGTATTGATATAGTTTTACATCAACGTTAACATCGTCACAGTATCCCACTTTACAGGCACCATGATCTGTTTATGTAGCCTCCCACTGATGGGCTACTTAACGTTTTTTTTTCTAATACGGTAATTCCATGGATTCGAAGATGCCTATTTTTACACCTTTTAATATCTTGGAAATGATATTTCATAATTTAATTGCAGAAATTTCTAGGTGGCACACAGATTCACTGAAATAAACATCCCTATGTCTACATTTAAAAAAACTTGTTTGTGAATTTTCTTAGATTGATTCTTGAAAGTGGAACTGCTGGGTCATTTTATGGTCTAATACGTATCACCAAGCCATGTTCAAAAAGACCAACTGTATTCGTACAAACCTCCACTGGCAGGAGGTGACAGTACCCATTTCCCCACACCCTGGCCAAGAGAGGGTGGGGTCAGTCTTTATCATCTTTGCTAATCCGAAAGGCGAAATGACCGTTTTTTTCCCCCTTCATTTCTTTTATTATTAACCTCAGCTTACTTAGATAGGATATCTAATACGTCACTATGCAGAAGCAGTGCCATAAGACAGCTGTCCATACCTGGCAGGTGAGTAACTCAGGACTGCAGATAAGCTTACATTTCTGGTTTACTCATACCTGACAGTTAACAGAGGCATTAATGTACTGTAGGGGGAGCACTGCAGCCAGGCCTAAGATCAAATCCCAGCTTTGCCTCTTACTAGATGTGTGAACCTGAGCCTGTTACCTAACTCCTGCACCCATAAGATGGGGCTAATAATGCCAACCTTCTGATGCCCAAAATTAGAAATCATGTATAACTTTGTGGCATTTATTAAATGCTTCATAAATAGTAGCTATTCAATGATGACTTAACTATAATGGCTCACAGAGGTGAAAACTGAAGACCCCAAAGGAACGGTGCATTTCCTTAGACATTTCTTTCTCCCAACAGGGATGACTGGTCTTCAGCCAGCAACCCCCTCCACCCCCAAAGGAGTCTTGGACAGGAACCGAAAGTTCATTCTTAGCACCTATTTGGAAACAGTCCATTCAGATGACAGGGGGGAAATGAATATGATGAAAGGCAAACAAATTATGTTGTAAGAGAACTCAAACTGTCCTCATTCTTAAAGATTAAATGCAATATTCTGAGTTTAGTTAACAAGACTGATAACAATTCTTATCAATAGGCAAAGAAATACTTCAAAAAGTATACTGATACCAGTACTTTGAAATAGTGAAGAAAAACCCCACCCCAACCTCTTATTTTTTAGGTTTGATAGTTCAAACACCTGAAACAAGACTCATGTACTGAAATTCAGGACTTAGAGCTGTTGTGAAAACTGTAACCAATCACACTCTAGTTCACATTCCTGGCTCTCAGGAGCATACTCAATGGATGTTCTTTTCTCAGTTACACAGGAGACTTATTCAAATACCCCCAGCTGACAGGCAGAAATCCCGTTATTTTTTCTTTTCCTCAAAGCACCCCCTGTCCTTCATTCCTAGTCTCCTATACCTGTACAGGCACTTATCTCACAACCTGATTACTGGAACCTGCCAGGCTGGGACTCCAGGCTTCCCTCCTTGCAATCCACTATACACACAGGACACTTTCTTCATCAGCTAATAACCTTCAGAGGCTTAAGGACAAGATCAAACTCTTACTGGGTTTTTCTTATCTGGCTCCAGTTCTACCTTATTTTCCACTCCGTCACAGCCTATAACCTTATTCTAGCATTCCTGTCTCAAACACAACAAGCACAGCCCCCGCCCCTCCCTTCTCCTCACCTAGCCCTGTCCTGGTCTTCACAAGGTCCAGTCCAAGTCATGCCTCTTCCACACAGCTTTCTCGGACTTCGGCTCTTACAAATCTCTTCCCTTCAAAATTACACTGGCAGTTACAGTGTGTAACACAACTTCAGCATTCTGTTAAATACCAGTTCAGCACTAAGTACTAATAGCTGTGATCTCGGATAGATCATTAACCTCCATGGGCCATCATTTCCTCACCTGTAAAATAAGAAAGTCTTTTCCTGTTCTAAAGATCCTCTAGGGCTTCCCTGGTGGCGCAGTGGTTAAGAATCCGCCTGCCACTGCAGGGGACACGGGTTCAAGCCCTGGTCCGGGAAGATCCCACACGCCACAGAGCAACTAAGCCCATGTGGCACAACTACTGAGCCTGTGCTCTAGAGCCCGCAAGCCACAACTACTGAAGCCCGTGCGCCTAGAGCCCATGCTCTGCAACGAGAAGCCACCGCAATGAGAAGCCTGCGAAGTGCAACGAAGAGTAGCCCCCGCTCGCCGCAACTAGAGGAAGCCCGTGTGCAGCAACGAAGACACAATGCAGCCAAAAATAAATAAATAAAATAAATAAATTTATTAAAAAAATAAAGATCCTCTAATTTTACACACTGTCACATACTGTTTCACATACTAACCTCACTTCTCTTATTTGATTTTAGAGTTCCTGAAGGGAGAAAGTACATCTTCTATTTCTCCCCCAACTCTCAAGGCAACTTACCCCAGGATGTGGCTCAAGGAGACGCTCTGTAAATGTAACAGTAAAATAGTGTCATCAGCACTGAACCCAAGACCTAGTTCTAAAGCAGTTTAGGAAACTGGTAAAGGAAGTTCGTGCCAGACAGAGAAAAAGATATTGAGATGATCTACTGTTGGTTCTCTTCTAGAGTCTAAGGTCTGTCTTGATAGAAAATAACAACCCAGCTACAGAACGCAATGAGCACAGGTTTGAGAGCTCAAAACAGTCTCTTCATTCCTATGCAGCACTGTCTGAAATATCAATACATGTACAGAAGCCCCTGGATGGCAGACGCAACTTTTAGGTAAGCTCAGGTGTTTTGTGTGCCTAGGGCAGAGTATTCAGGGGCCTCATTTTCAGTGGAGAACCCCTGGGGCTATCTCAAGGCTGCCCTACAATGGTGGGGAAATTTAGGTTCATTTCACCCACCTAGGCCTGAAACTGCAAAAGAAGAGCAATTTCTTCCATACCTAGCCCCAGTGCCCTCCCCGCCCCTCCCCAAGAAAAACACAAGCTTTTATAAGAGGGAAATTAACAGAGGCAGATATATCCAAGCATTAAGTTCTATTTACGGCTTCCAGTAAGATGTTTTTAATTTGCTCTCTCTTCTCAGGGCAGTACAAGTCAACATGTGGACAGAGAGTAAGGAAGTGGTCTGCTGGGGGACACGAGTCAACATTCAGCAAAAGTTAACCAGGAACTCCAAGACAGTGAGAGGGTGTAATCCTTCTGAACCTGGTCGTAGGCAGAGGGCTGAGCCCCTTTCTATTTCATTATCTTCAAATAAAATGTACTCAGTACCCACGTGCACATGTCTGTTTTATCAACAGAGGGTAAATATATCCATATTTCAATCGAGGGAAACTGGTCAATGCTTTCTGGACACTTCAAAACATGATTTGGCTCACAACTACCATCCTAAAGAGTGAGCAAATCAAATCAGAGCCACTCAAATGAAGCCAGTTACTCCCTGAATAATCAAAGAAGAAAACGCTGCCTTTTTTTTTTTTTTTTTTAAACTAATAGCGCTTAAGACAAAGCAATGTCCCTCCTCTTCACTCAGCTGTTTCACAGAATTATGAGACAAAGGGCAACTACTGTATCATCACTCTTTTTAGAGTAAAGCCACACGATTACTAACAAACAGCTAACGGCCACCATTCAAAAGCAATAATGGCATTATGACTTCATATGCCAGTTATCTGCCAACCTGGAAAGAACCAAATATATGTATGTTTCTCTCTCCCCAAAGAAAATCTGAAAGTAAATGTAAGCACTCTGATTCACTTTCTCTCCCATCATAAAAATTTCTGGGGGAATATTAAACAGTATCATCCTAACTGTAGGATGGGAAAGAAGGATATTACACTTGTTCAAGAAGTTTACCAATTTAAGGTGGAGAACTTATAAAATGTTCATGGTCCAAGACTAACTTTAGTGGTAGTAAACAGGGAAAGTTCCTGTCTAAAAATTCTTTAAAACAGACCTCAAAGTTCACAGTTTTGTTTTGATTTGTTGCTTTAGTGCTAAATGTGCAACTGGATAGACTTAGAGAAAAAATATGAACTTCCAGGCTCAAGTTTCAAGTTTCTAGGGTAAGCTTAATGGAGAAATCTAATTTGTTTTTCAGTAAACAAACAAACCAAAAAAACCCCCAAGCTTGGCCCCAAAGCATTTTTGTACAAGTGACAAATGTGGCTACTTGAGTAGCCAATCTTTTTTTTTTCCCTTTATCTGAGTAACCAATCTTATTATGATATCAGGAGCAGGTTATCTGCTGAAAATAGTAATCACCTAAGAAAACATCAAATTATCTCCTCAGTACATCAATGATACAGAGTAATTTAGTAGTCTAAGTTATGATTGCTGATTTCTAGCTAAAGAAATAGAAACAGATGATGTATTTCTCTCTAAAACCTACAGCTGGTTCTGTCTGCTTTCTGATGATTAATTTAGTGCTGACTTTGAGAATACCGTCAAAAAGCTCACACACCTCAGAATGGGAGAAAATATTTGCAAATGAAGCAACTGACAAAGGATTAATCTCCAAAATTTACAAGCAGCTCATGCAGCTCAATATCAAAAAAACAAACAACCCAATCCAAAAATGGGCAGAAGCCCTAAATAGACATTTCTCCAAAGAAGATATACAGATTGCCAACAGACACATGAAAGGATGCTCAACATCACTAATCATTAGAGAAATGCAAATCAAAACTACAATGAGATATCATCTTACACCGGTCAGAATGGCCATCATCAAAAAATCTAGAAACAATAAATGCTGGAGAGAGGGTGGAGAAAAGGGAACACTCTTGCACTGTTGGTGGGAATGTAAATTGATACAGCCACTATGGAGACCAGTATGGAGGTTCCTTAAAAAACTAAAAATAGAACTACCATACGACCCAGCAATCCCACTACTGGGCATATACCCTGAGAAAACCATAATTCAAAAAGAGTCATGTACCAAAATGTTCACTGCACCTCTATTTACAATAGCCAGGACATGGAAGCAACCTAAGTGTCCATCAACAGATGAATGGATAAAGAAGATGTGGTACATATATACAATGGAATATTACTCAGCCATAAAAAGAAACGAAATTGAGTTATTGGTAGTGAGGTGGATGGACCCAGAGTCTGTCATACAGAGTGAAGTAAGTCAGAAAGAGCAAAACAAATACCGTATGCTTACACATATATATGGAATCTAAGAAAAAAAAAAAAAGGTCATGAAGAACCTAGGGACAAGACGGGAATAAAGACACAGACCTACCAGAGAATGGACTTGAGGATATGGGGAGGGGGAAGGGTAAGCTGTGACAAAGTGAGAGAGTGGCATGGACATATATACACTACCAAATGTAAAATAGCTAGCTAGTGGGAAGCAGCCGCATAGCACAGGGAGATCAGCTCGGTGCTTTGTGACCACCTAGAGGGGTGGGATACGGAGGGTGGGAGGGAGGGAGACGCAAGAAGGAAGAGATATGGGAACATATATATAACTGATTCACTTTGTTATAAAGCAGAAACTAACACACCATTGTAAAGCAATTATACTCCAATAAAGATGTTAAAAAAAAAAAAAAAGAAACTCAGAGTTTCCTTCTCCTTAAAGGGCTCTTTATCACCTTCTATGAAGTACGACCAACATTTCTAACATTACAAAAACTACTGTGCAGGTAACTTCAGAGCAGAACTCTACACCTTGGGCAGTGAACAAAATAATAACTCTCCATAGGTCTGCAAAACTTAAAAACAAAAGTCACTAGTCCTTTTATAAAGAATCATATTTCTGTATTTCCACTTCCTTCTTCTTTATAAAATCCTAATAATTTCATTCAAGAGTAGTAAACAAATGGATGGCAAATTCCAACAATCAGGTTTAGAGGAAAAAAGTCAAAACTTGAGACACAGTGAAGACTCAAACATTAAATTTCAGGTTTTTCTCAGAGTTGATACACTATTTGATAACACCCACCCACGTAAAAATAAATTACATATCCAAAAGAGCAAGCTGCTCCAGTTAATTGTGTAAACAACATGATTAACATGTGCCAGGTGGAAGGCGAACCTCATGTAAACAGTGGGGCTCAAAATGAGCTGCAAACTGTAAGGAAGCTTATTTTTAAACTGTCAGCAGGTTTCTTTGGTGCAATCACAGTTTAATATGGGGTAACTGCTCCTCAAGTTTAAGAAAATCGAAATCTGACTGGTACAACAGCAAGTTGAGCCTTGTTATTTAGAACTCCATTAGTTGTTTCACAAAGAATAAGAATACACTGAGGTTCTTTAATGAGTTTTGGCACGTACTTCCAACCACCTCTCTAAACTAGGGGAAATTAATTTCTAACCTACTAGGATCACATTCCAGAATGCAAAAATCTTTTGACTACGTAAGATAAGACTAATTGAGTGCTTTTACAAAAATACTTTTTGGGTCTTTCAAAAAAATACAAGTTTGGGTCTTTCAAAAAAATCCTCTTTTTTTTTTTTTTTATAAAACTCTAGTAGATTAGGTAACCCAATCTACTCATACGCTTCCTTACTATAATCATATTGCTCTGACTTTACTTGAATTGCCAATATCAACAAGCACAGAAACGCTCAAGGCATTCACACAAAGGCAGTTAAAGACCACACATCACACCAACCCTCTGAAGTCATGTTTGATATTCTACTCAGCATCTAGCTCTCCAAATCACACAGGATGGTAAATGTTAAAAGTGGGCAATGAAAAAAGAACAAGCACAGCTTCTTTGTGTGTTATCAGGGCACAAGAAGGCAGGTGAGTACAAGGAGAAGCCATCTGAGCGTTTGCTGGGCATCAACACTTACCTTGAGGATGTCCCCCCTTTTGAAGCTCAGCTCGTCGTCTGCGGTGGCTTTGAAGTCATATTTGGCGATGGCTTCCATTCTGAGCGGGGCTCAGGGCTCAGCAGCCTGAAGCAGGGGGGAAGGGAGTCTTCCCTGCTGAAGCAACCCAGTGCTCTGGGCTCAGCCTCGCCTCTCAGCTGGGACTCGCTCCTGCACGCCGGGACACACAATGCCACCCTGAATCAGAAGAGCAATGATTGAGAGAAGTGGTCAGATCGAAGGCAGCCCCGCCCTGCCAGTCGGCCTGCCGTCCCAGCCCCCACGCCCCCTGGCTCGGCCTGGCGCAGCCCTCCTCCCTCCCTTCCAGGCAGGAGCCCTGAGCTCCTCCTTCCTCTTTCCAGCCTTGGCCCCCAGGCAACTGACAGGCCTGCCGGCCAATGGCGGCAGCTGCTCGAGCTATTCCAGAACACACTTCCTCTTCCCTCCCGCTGGGTGTGCTCAGTGTGCAGGAACCGGCTGGACTCCGATCGGTCTCCGCCTTTCCTCCCTCGCCCCTCACGCTCTTCTCCAGGCACGAAATGCAATCCACGTAAAGAAAGCCCTCGCCCTCGGGATGGCACCCGACTTTTCTCAGTTATATAGGCCTCTCTCCCTCCTTTCTCCCTGCCAACCTTTCTGGTGTTTTGAAAATGTTGGGTCCCATATTCACAGTCAAAAGCCAGCAATGTGGGCTTTGGTCCTGAGCTGCTTTAACTGTTCTCAGAAACTAAACCTTGGTCTGCCCCTAGGAAAGTGGAAGAAACTGACCCTAGGAACTACTTTCTTATTCAGTTTGCTACTCTCAGCATAGGCAACTCTCCCTCTCCACTTGCCAACTGTGATCGGCAAGCTCAGGTGACCAGAGAAAGGAAATCGAGCTCAGAGCCTTTGGTGGGTGGAGACCTGCTCGTGCAGAAGGCTCCCTCTCCCTCAAAGAACCCCAAGACTTCGGGGGCCCCAAAAGCCCTTGAAAATAGACGTCCAAGGTTCAGCATTCCAAAAGCAGCCTCTGCATTATTCCTAACTAGCCTAGGGAGCAAGGTTGAACTCCTAATCTACACTTGAAAGCAATCCCTTTTTCAGAATCTTAGCTACTGCCCAAAAGCCAAACAGAAGCCTCTCACAGTTACCCCTGAGAACAGGTGCTTTTCTCGGAGCCAGGGGAGTACTAGACTGATCCAAACTGCATTTTGCAGGCAAAGATTCTGTAATAACCCTTAGGTAGTATACCAGGTGATGGTGAACCTGGGCAGTACAATCACTGCGGAAGTGAAGAGTCTCGAGCCCTGAATATGGGACACAACCTAGACCTTCGCGTAACTAAAGGAAAACGAAGCCCCATTCTTGTCTTGTCAGTCACTGTTTTCATACAGGCTAAACAAAAGCAGAAAACAACACTGACACTGGCAGAACGGGGACAGATTATTTATAGTGACACCCTTTGGTGGATAATTACCACCTAACAGAGAACTCATTTGAGGGGCACGAGTGATTATTATTCTTCTGTTCTAAAGTTAACAACTGGGGCATTAATCAAGCATAGTTACAAAAGGACTAAGGAGTAAACCAGCTGGGAATACTAAGGTTAGAGGGAAATGAGTATTACCAAGGAGGAAAGAATCACCCGGTAATAAAAAGTCCTTCAGCCGAATTCTGAAGGCCAAACATTCCACTGCAGGTAAACTAATAAACTAAACCAACGTTTATTCATTCTATCAGGCCATACCTAGGATATCCTGTGTTGTGCTGGCTCTAAAACAGGAAAGCAAAAAGAGTCTCAGCAAATTAAAAAAAAAAAAAAAGATTAGTCTCAGTATTTTCGTGTGTCCTTAAACACCCTTTACTTATACTCACCACAGTTACTTATTTATCAAATGAATCCATATACATAATTTTAAAAGTCAGAGCATTAAAAGGCTTATGAAAAAGAGCAGTTCCCTACCCCAAGCAATCACCCTCAATTTTGTTTTTAGCTTTCTCTTTATGTTTACTCACAGTATTTCTAAATAACACCCTTCTACTGCTGTTTCTTAATTTATTCCAGCCATCACCTATCACTTGAAAGATGAGGACTTAGCTGTTCCGCCCCTGCCAATTCTGCCTTGCCCCATCCCAGTAATGCCACATATTCCGGTTTAAGCAGTAGTTATTACATTACGAAACATTGTTCACTGGTGATTTAAATAATGTATGATAACCAACCTTCCTTTCCAGTACAATCCTTCAATTTTTCCCGGAATTAATAACTGTTTCTCCTTTTTTGCCTACTTTCCAGTGTGTACCTATTTAAAACTTTTTACAGCTGCTCCAAAATCTCCGCTACATGCCTATCAATATTTTCCATACCCTGACCTGATCATTTATTTTCACTGGTCTTCAGGTCTGATTGTTGGGACTATGTATCAATGATGGGAAGTTGAAGAATAATTGCACAGATCCAAAAAACTTTAAAAGTTTCATTTTTGAAAAACAGAAATCAGACAGAAACCTAAAGCACTGTCACTGTCAAGGTACTATGCAGTAACAGGGCATAAACTTCTATGTCATTCATGATTCCAGACAGCTGCAGTGTGACTGAACAGCCAGACCATAAAAACCAAGAGTTTTCAACATTTGCTCTCCTGCTGTTACTCAACTTATCTACCACAGATTTCCTAGAGAAAACTTAAACAGACAACACTCTTGAAAATCATGTTTCAAGTAACAATTGCTTTGTAAGATACAGTTTAATAGGAATGAAAACCAACCAATCAATACTTTTGCGGTGGTGCCAAGTAAAAATTAGCATCTCACAGAGAAAACCAGAGGAGGCCAGGTTATTAGGCTACCCACCGAAAAACATGCAGGCTAAAGAAATTCAAAAGGGTGTGTTTCATTAAAGACAAAAAAATTCTATCACATACACCGCATTAATTACTTAAAAAGAAAGAAATCTGAAAGTGGACACAATGTATAATGTTTTTAACAGAGTAGATGTTGCTGTAAATTTCTCAAGAAAATGGGCTGGGAGTACATTTAACCCTGAAGCCTGATGACAGAGTATGTCTGAACTGTTACCAGCACACACCCTGCAGCCCATCACAAGCAGAGAATTTTAACAAGGCAAGTGCAGCTTGAACTGTTCATTTAAAGCAATACGCACTGTATCGTAAACGGCAATCTCCTAAAGGTATTTGTAGGATTTTATTTTCTGTCTTCCATTCAACTCTCTTCTTCCCAAAATTCACAGAAAATAAAATACGCGACACTTTACTGGGCCAGTATGCTTTACTGGGCCAGTATAGCTTAGTGTTAAGCCTGCATGGTTTGTAAAGGCAGGCTGACCCCAAGTTCAAGTAATGACCTTGATGCTTACCAGCTATAATTTTGGGCAAGGCTTTCAAACAAGCCTCAGTTTTCTCATCTGTAAAATGGGTATAAAATCACCAACTTCATAAGATTCACTGAGCATTGAATTAGGTAATATAGATAATAGACATATATGAAGCGCTTTAGACAGAGCCTGACATTAAGTCACTCAAATTAAGTTAAAGCGTGACTCTGCTTAAAACATATTAGATGTTTGTCTTCATTATTAAAAATGGCAAATTAAGGTTTACACTGCCATGGCCCGGGTTCAGTCCCTGGTTGGGGAGCTGAAATCCCCCAAGCTGCATGGTGCAGCCAAAAAAACCGAAACAAACAAAAAAACGGCAAATTAGAACAATGAGATTTCTTTCACCTACTAATTGTCAAATTTTTTAAAGATTTATAACATCCAGTCTCTGCGATACTATGGATAAAGAGATTCTCAGACTCTTTATCCAACGTTTATTAAATTAACATTTTGAACAGCTACTATATGCCTAACAATATGCTTACTACTTGATTATAAAAATAAAATCACCACAGAGCCCACACTCTATCAGGGAATTAATTAGTTCAATGTTTTTGGAGAGTAATTTTACAGCATCTGTTGACAAATTTAAAATACATACCCTTGGACAAGCAATGCCACATCCCAGATTTATCTCACTAAAATAGTGACACAAATACCATGTGCAAAATACATGTATCCCTGATCAATATCCATGAGCATAACAAGAAATATCTTTCTATGTAAGTACCAAGATACATTATTATCAAGTTTTTTAAAAAACTGCAGAAAAATTAGTTTATCATACTTCCATAAAATAATATATCAGTGTGTGCTTAAAAAAAAAAAAAAATTCAAAAGGTTAACAATGATTACCTCTGGAAGCGAGTTCACAGAATATTTTTCCTTTCTGTACCATACACCTCAACTGTATTTTCATTGTCTTTACTATAAGCATGTATTGCTTTTGTAGTCAGAAAAAACAAAAACTAAAATCTTACTGATGCTCTGGAGTTAGACCTGGATTCAACTGTCACTGTACCACTCACTAACTAGGTGGGCAATACTGGAGAAATAACTTACATTCTCTAATCCCTAGTGTCCCTCAGCTGGAAAATGGGGAAAATCATAGCATCTACAGCTTATAAGGTCATTTTGCTAATTAAAAGAGACAGCACCTGTAAATGCTGAGTCCCTGGCATAAAGTGCTAAGAGGTATTAAACCAGCATCACCAGTAACTCTTTAAATCTCGGTCCACGTGTTCTCAGTAAATCTAGAACTTCCCTTCACATACGGACTCAGAGGAACGCAGGCAAATTAACGGTCCTATTAAGTATAAACTAAAATTAAATACCTCCAAATCAAGTCCTAACAATGCTCAAATATTCACACATATAAAATTAATCACATCTATAGTCACTTATTCTACTGGGCTTTTAAACATTTACTGTGTATATACAGAAAGTGTACCTTTGAGTAATTTAAAGCCACATTTCAGTCTCATTAATTTACGAGTGCATTCTGTAACAACAGTTTTGGTTCTTGGATCAGCTACATCAAACTCACCCCATTCAGGGACTGATTCACTGTGAGGGGCCTTCTGGAGTTTGGCAACGTGGTGGCCTTAGCCAGGAACCTAATTTTAAGTAAGATTCACAGGTAATTCTTATGCATGCTAAATTTAAAAAATCACTGCTGTGCTGTAAGGGTGCCTTGACTAGATTTTAAACTTTGCATCTCAGACAATGCACTACAATGTCTTTGCATAAAATGACAATAATACATATTCACTTGGCATAACTGGGAAAAACCCAACTTTGACAAATAAAATGAAAGGCTCTCAATGGCCGTTCAGGAGTGCTGGAAAGTTCTTCTGAATTGAGCAAGTAACTATTAATATTAGTTTCTCTCAGGAGACCATGGTGGGTCTCTACTCTGTATTACTTCATTTCTCCAAAATCTATTACTCTTCTGTTCTAAGAAACAATTAGAATTGTTGTGGCATAACGTGCAACATAACAGGAATTATTGAGAAGAATCTCTAAGTACCACCAACTTAGTATTTAAAACCTAATAGTAGTCCCTCAAATCTGAATACACTGGCTGAGGAAGGAAACTGCCTCAAACATTTAAATGCTTTCTTTTAGTATCAAAGAAAGCTGATTACAAGAATTAACTTTTAATTTTGGGATTCAGAAAATTTTGAACAAAGGAAGGAGCAACAGAACAAATTTCTTTCTTTCTGTCAAAAAAAAAACAAAAACAAAAACCAAACCCAACAACAATAACAAAGAAGGCTGATTATAACAGATGCAGGAAAAGACACCTTATCTTAGAAGGCTGGTAAAGAATAAATTAGTACTATTACAACGGGCAAGCTTTAATTAATTCATCAATGGTCTAAATAAATTCTATTCCCTTAAATGTTTCAAGCTATCTTAATTCTATTGTAATATAGGACTATGGTTGGTTTTCGTTTTTAACATTCACCACCCCCACTAAAAGCCAAAAAGAAGTCACACAAGCCCCAAAATGACCCAATCTCCCTTACTAACATAAAACAGACATAAGAAGAAAAGCATGAGCAGGCACAAAAACATGATCTAAAAGTGAAGAAAACAACTCAAACGCAAAAACACAAGCTACACCTGTGACCGAGTGGCAGTATTGATTACTTACAGCTGAATTCAATCCTTTGAGCCTCCCAGTTCCCAGCGGGAGAACGTTCACATGGCTCTCTAGCAACCCTTCTGGCAGACTGAAGGAACACAGTGGACGCTCAAAAGTAAAGAATAAAGCAGGAAAGAGGGCATCTTCCCGGGAGAGAAACGGGATCTTTATATGAGGGAGAAAACGAATTGTGCCGAAGAGCCGAAACCTCGAAAAATTATGCCAGAGAGGGGACGAAAAGGAGGAAGGGGAAGTAGATTAGAAAAAAAGGGGGGGAGGGGGCAAGTGACTTGCATTATACGAGTAAACATTTAGTGTCCGCAGTGGAATGGAGAGAAATAGTAAGGGAAAGCAACAACTGGGGAGCACAAAGTGAAAGAGGCACTAGAAAGCCAAAGAAACTAAGGCTAATTTCTCTCGTGTCTTTCCCACTTTTTTCTGATAATCCACAGTACCAAAAGTCAGACTGCGAGGCACTTGGCTCCTCTGCAAATTATATTCCTACTGCATCTGAAGCCAGCCTAGTTTAACTCCCTAAATATGCTGTAACTCATATGTAAATCATAGACACGGAGAGCGCTGCAAATGAAAAATACCAGTGAGTCCTTCCCCTCTCTTACTGAAATCTTTCCTCACAGCATTCCAATCAACTGCTGCTTATTTTTCTTGACAAATGTTTTTCAGAGAGTAGTCAAAAAAAAAAAAAAAAAAAGCGCTACAGAAGCAAAGGCATCTTGACTGGCTCCAGTAGCAAACGTCCTCACTCACAGTATTAATAAGGTTGGTGGGTTTCCTCCCAAAATTCGGCCCCGAAACACCAGGAGACGGTGACGTGGTGACCGTGCAGGTCGAAGGAGCATCAATCACCACATTTGCAGCCCTCTGCGAATCCCCCGCCTCCCGGACCAAGTCAGACTGACTCACAGAATGAGTACCCCGTGCTCTCGGGCTTCTCCTGGGCCCCTTCTGGGCAAACCCCCACGAAAAAGGCACGAAATTTAATTAGGAGCCCCCCAGCCTCTTGCCCCGGGGTCCGGAGCTCTGTCCCGAGCCAAGGGTCAGGGGAAGAAAGGTCCCCAGGAAGGAAGCGCCCCAGAAGGGGAAACATGGAGCCCAGAGCCCGGGGATTCCGCTCCCCGCCCCGTTCCTCACTGTCCCGACCTCCAGGCCCGGCAGCCCTCGGTACGCAGGCCCGGGCCCCCCGGGCCGACTCCCGCTGCGGAGAAGGGAGGAAAGGGCACGGGAGCAGCGCCGCCGCCGCCGGCCGTACTCACCGTGGCGCAGCTGCTCCGCTCCGCGCCCGGCCGGCCCCTCCGCAACGGTGCGAGCGGCCGCCGACCCCGCTGCTGCTCCGCGAGGGCAGCGACTGTTCCCGCCGCCGTCACCGCCACAGTCTCCGTCGCCGCCGCCGCCGTCGTCCGGTCGCTGAAGCGGTACTACCGCCTCGCTTCCGCTCCTCGTCGGGGTCCCGCGAGAACTTCCCCCCGCGGCCCCGCCCCGCCCCGCCCCCGCGAGACTTCCCCCAGCGGAAAAGGCGCAGAGCGCAAGCGCTCCTCCTCGGCCAGGCCCCCGCAGGTAGACCAGTTACAGGCCAGGGCGCAGGCGCCGGACCGCCCCGCAGCAGGTGGCACCAGCAGGGCTCCACCCCCGGGGTTGCTGTAACCCTCTCGGTGCCAGAGCGGGTAAATTAGAGCTCACCCCTGAAGGAGTAACTCTTATCCACGTCCTTTCCCCTTCCACCAAACCAAGGCAATTTGGCTGGGGGGTTGGAGGGAGAATCTCCCTCCAGCGTGAAGCACTCCAAATAGAGGACCAGGTCTTGAAATATTTGAGAATCTGGTCCAAACAAACTCTGCAGTATTAGATGAATTAACATAGTCGCTCATAGATTGAATCAAGCGCCTAATACATGCTAAGCGTAGAAGGTACAACGACGAACAGAAATCCCGGCGCTCAAGGAATTCAGGGTCTAGATTCTACACTCTAGAAGAGTGGAAGAAAAGTAAACAAATTATACCCTAAGTCCTTTAGAATTATTTGGAGAGTGCTGAGGAAGCTAAAAAGTTGGGGGGTGAGGCGCTACTCTGCCCATCTCAGAAAAGCCTACCCAGAGAAGGTGATTGTGGTGACGTCTGAGCCGAGTCTTGGAGGATGTGTAGGAGTTCGCCAGAGAAGCAGGGGTAAGAGCATTCCAGGTGAAGGGAACGTCACGCACGTACAGAGGAACCGAGGTGTGAGAGTCGTGTTCCGTGCTATGCTAAGTAGTTCGATTCGTAACGGGGAGTGGCAGAAGATGAGGCTTTTAGTAGTAACTCTTTATTTTTCAGTTCCAAAAGCTCTTTCCAGTTAAAGGAGAGAACAGAGCGTCTAATGGTAAGGTGCTTCCTGGAAGCCAAGAAAATAGCTAGAGGTGAGAATAACCAAACATCTGATTCTATAGAGAAAACAAGCCCATTGCAATAAGGAGAATGAATTGTTCTTTCACATCAGCTTCATGTAAGGCACTATGAAGGGTGATAGATGAACCCAACAAAGCCTCTGCTTTCAGCAGTTTGTCATCTAGAGGAGAGTTGCCTAGTCTGCAAGGCAAAACAGTTGGCCCTATGTGCCATTGAACTACATACAGGACTGCAGAGGAGGGAGTCAGTTACTTGGTGCTCAGGTAATCAAGGAGGACTTGGTGTTTGAACTGCCAACATGAAAGCAGAGAGGAAAGAGGGATGGAGTCAGCCAATATTTCAGATTGGCCAGAGTTCAGGATTTAGGGGGAGGAATAATGAGAGGCAAGGCCAAGATGTACAGTTCAGGCTTCATTGACAAGTAACAATCTCTGAAGGTTTTTGAGCAAGAGATGCCTGACATGAGGTGAAAATAACAAGAGGACCATCTATTCACCACCCAATGTATACTAAAGTCATAGTGTTTCTACAGTGAATAATATCCCCATTTTACAGACTGGGAAATTGAGGCTTACAGAGGTTAGAAACTTACCCAAGGAAACCCAAATATAGTAGATCTGAGATTTGAGCCTAGGCCTGTCTTATTCTAAAACCCATATTTTCCCCCCACTTTGATATTTTGTTCTAGAATGGTGGCCAGAAAAAAAAAAGAAATGAAAGGGAAGGACTTAGCTGCTGAGCACAGAGGGGAAGGAAGTGAGGGAAAAGTTGCAGTTCTTTGTTTTGAGTGGAGAGAACAGCAGACACATTTGCCAGTCAAAAGGAGGAGCTGGGACTTCCCTGGTGGTCCAGTGGCTAAGACTCCATGCTCCCAGTGCAGGGGGCCCAGTTCAATCCCTCAACAGGGAATTAGATCCCACATGCTGCAACTAAGAGTTCGCATGCCGCAGCTAAAGATCCTGCATGTCGCAACTAAGACCCAGCGCAGCCAAATAAATAAATAAACATTTTTTTTAAAGAGGGGGAGGAGCTGACTGGGCAGGAAGTGGTGGGGCAGGGCATGTACAGGGAAGGGACAGGTAAGAAGATGATGATGCCGCAGTCTGGGAAATGTAGAGTTCATCATTCTGGGAGACATGCAGGTAGAAATATCCAGTACACTGTCCAAAAGCTCAATGCATTCATTCTTCCTCTCCACGATATTAGCTGAGCATCTACTCTGGAAACAGCAGGATAACCTGTCACAGAGCTCGCAGTCTGAAGGGGAAGACATACCGCTGAGAATATAACACTCTCAGGAATGGCAGCTTTGGGAGCACACAGCAGGGGACCTGACCTAGTCCAGGATCAGGGAAGACTGAGGAGGGAGGTTTCAACTGAGACTCTGTTAGCCTGAGAGGAAAAGAGTATTCCAGGAGAGGGTACAGCATGTGCAAAGGCCAGACAGTAAGAGAGAACTCCAGAAGCCATATACAGCTGGGATGAAGAATGTGGCACATGGGTGAAGCATTTGGAGAGGGGCATGCTGGGCCTTTCCAGTGCTGCTAAAAACTAGGGACGTGAGGTACTTCCCTAGCGTCCAGTGGTTAGGACTCCGCGCTTCCACAGGCTTGATCCCTGGTCGGGGAACTAAGATCCCGCTTGCCACTTGATTCTATGAGATACTGAAGCAGGGGTGGGCTGTGGTCAGCTTTTCATCTACAAAATACATTCACACTCCAGCTGCAGAGTGAAAAAATCAATTGGAACTAAGCTATTTATCATCTACAAGATAATGTCCTAACATCTGTGCAAGACCCTCATGGATCTGGCCGCTGCCTGCCAGCCCCACTCTCTCGGCCTCTGGCCAACACACACTCCACCAATACTAAACCACTGTGGTTTCCGGAAGGTGTCATGATCTTTTGAGTGTCTGTATCTTTGCACATTCAGTTTCCTCTGCTCAGTTGGTCTTCTCCCCCTTCTTTAGGCCCCCAAGTCAGTTTTAAGGTTTCTTCCTCAAAATTCCCACTGGACCTCCAATCTCACTGCTGCATAATGGTTTGTTCACTCTCCCCGCTTCCCCATCCACCACCAAATGCTCTACAAGCTCCCAAACAGGACCACACCTTCTCACATTTGTATTCCCAGCCCCCAGCACAGTGCCTGGAGTGAATTGATGGATGGAGGGATGGATGAATAAATACCGGAGGTTGACTAGAGATAAAGCTGTGGCTGCCTTTCTGTGCGAATGTGATATTTGAAGCTAAGGAAGTGGGTGAGATCTCAGAAGAGACTAGATACCTAAGGGAAAAGAAAAAAAATGATGTGCTTCCTTTCAAAATTGATAAAACAGACTCTGAGTATGTCTATGTAAAAATATATGCCTATGGACCAGATTTGGAAGGGAACATTTAAAAGTAAAAATAATCATGTTGAAATGAAGCGATTGGGGATGACTTAAAAAAAAAAAAAAAAACCTTCAACATCTGTTACATTGTCTCTTCGATTAAAAACTCCTCTATGCAGACACAGACTCAGAAACTTGAGAGAATGCTGCCCAAGATCATTCCATGCAGAGAAAAAAATCCACACTAGAAGCAGTAATATTTAGAATGCGTTTTAAATAGCAAACAGAAATCGGAGCAAGAGGCAAATTGTGAGGTGCAAGCCACTCCCTGGTATGAAAAGCTGTTGCAACTGTAGCAAAACTTGCTAATTACAAATTGGCCACATCAGTCGCTTTGGAATGCAGAAATTAATCACGAAAACGGCTCTCTTTTCGGTTGGGGTTTGCGGTTATTTTGAGTCGTCGGAAAGGGTTTCTCACTTTGCTTTCTGTGAGTTGTGGTGATGCCACCTGCCGGTCAGAACTGGACACTGCCCTGGCATTGACTGAACCTTGAAAGCCCATCTCAGGCACCTCCTCTGAGCCCACTGTTCTGAGTTTTTCTTTAGTGGGAAAGAACCAGACAGCCAGTGACAACCAAAATCGGTCACTGAAATTCTACTCCCACCTGCTCAATTGATCTTGGAAGTTCTTATCTTAGAATCTCCTCTGCTCTAGCACACCTCTCAAGCTTTGAGGGTGGCCTCTGATGCTGAGCCCACCACCGGGACACCAAGTCCTGTGACTTCCCTTCCTCTACCTCCTGACTCCGTTTCTATCACCTGACCTGGTCCACAGACCACCATCCTTCCTGGGGGGCTCACCGATCATCCTGCCCCTTCCAAGTCACTACAATGCAGCCAGAGTGGGCTCTCTGAAATACAAATCAAATCAGGGGGTCACAGAGGAGGCCCTTAGCATGCCCCATATGGCCCTCGTGGCTGGCCCCTGCCAGCAACTCCAGCCTCAGCCCTTTCAACTCTTCTACTGCCAAGCCCTCAGCTACTCTTCTGGATGACTTGCAGCTTCCTGAATGACTGTACAATTCTCTTACCTCCAAGTTTTTGTGCATACTGCCCCTTTGGGCTAGAATGCCTCCTCTCCCTGCCTTCCCTGCCATCGCCTGGCTCCTGTCTGTCCTCCAAATCTCAACGCAGTGCCACCTCCACCAGGAAGCCTCCCATGATGCTCTGGTCCCTCCATTGTGTTCTCATAGCACCCTTGGCAACTCCATCATTCCTGTTATCGTTAAGACCATATGTGAGCCATCTGCTTACTTGTCCTTCTCTCCTTTAGACCACAAGTTCCTCAAGGACAGGGACCACGTTTTGTTTTCTTGGCTCCTCACACCTAATCTAATGCCTGTATGGATGAAATATATTGCCTGCCATATCAGTAAACAAAGGATGTTGCAGCCATCAAGCCATCACATTATAGCTGCCCCAGTGGTGAGCCCTGAGGGAACTCAGGATGGAGACAAACAGGCTGCCCACTGCCAAGCCCTCAGGTACTGCCGTCACCCTCAACTGTGCACCCTGAGGGGGGTTCAGGATGGAGAAAAGCCGGAGACTGGCCCCAGATAGCCGAGGTGCATTTCAAAGGAATGATTTCAGTGAGCCCAGACTCTTGCCTCTTCCCATACACAGAAAAGTGCTAAATTCCTTAACTTGCAATATCTGGTTTTCTTTAATTAACAGTAATCTTTTGATGTTCTGACAACCTGGTCTTTGTTGCAAAAACTCCTGTATATCCTGGCTCGCCCCCCTTCCCTCAGAGTGATCTGAGAGTCCTATCTCCTGGGCTTGAAGTCCTCAGAATGTCCGCTGAATAAAACATAATTCTTCACTTTAGGTTGTACATTTTTTTCAGTCGACACCTCGCAATTAATGTTTAGCAACCAAATGACAGGCTGGCTTAAGGTATGGTAGGAGGATAGAAGGAGTTTTAAAGAAGGTAAATGGAGACACCTGAAACTAACATAACATTGAACATCAATTACGTTCTCATAAAAAATTTTTTTAAAAAAGAAGGTAAATGGAAACAAGGGAGAGAAAATAGATGAGAAATGCTGGAAAGAGGAACAGGGGAAGGGAAAGAAGGAAAGAGGAAGGAAAGAGAAAAGATAAACGAAGAGGCATGCCTGTTGGGGAGCACTTCCTCGGTTATCGCTAAGAGACATTTATGCCAAAACATCCTATCTTTTCTTAAAATATCGCTCACTCTCCACTTTTCTTAGGCATTGACAGTCATAGTATAGTAACCAGCTATAATTCTGTAATTTCTTTCTTATCTGTCTCCTTCCTTCCACACTCTCGGCCGTCACTCTTCTTTTCTCTTTGGTCATTCGCCAAATCAGTTTTACCAAACAGTATTCATTTATGTGACTAATTTTTATTGAACACTGCGTGCAAGGTTGGGAACTAGGGACAATGGTGGATGGGTAGAAAAATGAATTTTTACAAGTCAGTGTCCCTAAGAACTTTATAAACTCCAGTGGTGATAAAGCCTGACTCCAAATAATGCAATACCGCATAACAAGTGCTTTCGGAGCACTGGACTCAGGGTGAAGGGAGTCCAGGAGAGAGAACTTGGGGATAGGGAGTCCAGGAAGGCTTCACAGAGGATGTAGTATCTGAGTTGTCTTGAAGAGTAGCTGGCATTCTAATAGGTAGAACCAAGTTGAGGCCCCTCTAGACCAAATAGCAAGTTTTTAAAATGGAGACAAGGGCCAATGATTCTTCTCTAATGTAGCAGTGCTCACATTTTAATGCACAAGAGAATTGCCTGGAGACCTGTTTAAAATGCAAGCTCCAGTGACCCAGAGATATTCAACTCATTAGGTCTGGGAAGGGCTCAGAAATATGCATTTTAAATAAGCAGCTGCAGGTAATTCTTAGGCTGGTCGTCTTTGGACCAGGCTTTGAGAGACAATACTTACGGAATAATTGAGTCGTGGGGATTCTGGGATCTTCCCAATGTATCCTTGATTACAGAAATCAGGATGTGAGTTGCTATGGGCAGGAGAGAACTTGGGACTCTTTCCCCAGTGCACTCCCCTGGGTCTTAAGCTGCCTGTGGCTGAGAAATGCCAGTAAAGCCCATTGGTGTGGCCGAGGTCTGGGTGGGTGGCACTTCTTAGCACCACGTTGTAAATAAATTAAAAAATAAAAGCCCAGATAAGCAAATGGACTCTGATCCTGACAGCTCTCTGTAGCAATGTCAGAGTCAGGTTCAAGGAGGGTGGCCCTTCTCTATTCCTTCTGTTTCACTTTCCATGTGGCTCTTTCATTAGAATATGTTCTGTTCATTAAGGAGATGAAGTCAATTCCATTTTGGCCTGAGCTAAATTGCAAGTGATGTATCCAAAGGGTGGAAATGTCCCCACTGTTCCTATGCCTGCGAGAAAGAAGCATTAGCGATTTTAATACTAGGAAGTTTCTCCAATATTGGTTTTATTATATATTTTTTTAAAATTAGATAGTCTGCATATAAGACTCTCCCTCTCCTTCTCTCTTAAGATTTCCCATTTAAAAAAATTTATTTGAGTCTCTGATGTCCTTTTGCTTTTTAATTTTTTCTTTTTTAAAAAAAATTATTTATTTATTTATTTATTTTTGGTTGTGTCAGGTCTTAGTTGTGACACGTGGGATTTTTCATTGTGGCACATGGGCTCTTTGTTGTGGCGCGCAGGCTTAGTTACCCCGTGGCATGTGGGATCTTAATTCCCCGACCAGGGATCGAAGCCACCTCCCCTGCATTGGAAGGCTGATTCTTAACCACTGGACCACCAGTGAACTCCCTAATTTTTTTTTTTTTTTTTACAAACTAAGTTTTAATTAGACAAGTATTACATGAACCCATCCTCCCATGAAAGATGAAAATATTATATTTAAGACTAGCTGGCAGGGACTGAGCACTAATTTGGGGCCAGGAAAAGTCTAAGGGCTTTATGTACGTTATTTCATTTAGTCCCTACAGTAACAATACGTGGTAGATATTATGACTATGTCTGGATGGCGAAATTAAGTGTTTCCATAAGGAGGGGATAGTCAGCTGTGTCCAATGTTGCTAGAGGATGGGCAAGGTGAAAACTGAGTCAACCACTGAATTTAGAGAGATGGAGATTGTGGGTGATATTGACAAGAACAGTCTCAATAGCTGGTCGGGTGAGAGTCTGATGGAGGAGATTAGAGAAAGAATTGGGGGGAAAGAGAAGTAAGGAATGTAAGGAAGTGCAGGCAGTAAGTACAGATAATTCTTTGTAAGAGTTTTGCTATAAAACAGAGCAAAGAGTAGGATTTGGGGAACCCTCCTACACTGTTGGTGGGAATGTAAATTCGTGCAGCCACTATGGAGAACAGTATGGAGGTTCCTCAAAAAACTAAAAATAGGGACTTCACTGGAGGCCCAGTAGTTAAGACTCCCCGCTTCCAGTGCAGGGGGCCCGGGTTCGATCCCTGGTCAGGGAACTAAGATCCCACATGCCACAGGGCATGGCCAGAAAAAAAAAAAAAAAAACCTAAAAATAGAGTTGCCATATGATCCAGCAATCCCACTTATGGGATTACATATCCAGACAAAACAATATAATTCAAAAAGACACATGCACCTCTATGTTCATAGCAGCACTATTCACAATAGCCAGGACATGGAAACAACCTAAACGTCCATTGACAGATGAACAGATAAAGAAGATGTGGTACATATATACAATGGAATACTACTCAGCCATAGAAAGGAATGAAACAATGCCATTTGCATTTGTGTTGTGTTCTCTGTAAGATGTGGATACAATACCTACTTCATAGGGCTTCCATGAGAAACAGTTGAAATAATGTATGTGATGTGTAGCACAGTGCTTTGCAAATTGTCCAATAAATAGTAGATATTAGTCCAAAAACAAAAAATGGACCTAGAGATTATTATACTAAGTGAAGTAAGTCAGAGAAAGACAAATACCATATGATATCACTTATATGTGGAATCTAAAATATGACCCAAATGAACTTATCTATGAAACAGAAACAGACTCACAGACATAGAGGACAGATTTGTGGTTGCCAAGGGGGAGGGGAGAGGGGGAGGGAAGGATTGGGAGCTTGGGGTTAGCAGATGCAAACTATTATATATAGGGTGGATAAACAACAAGGTCCTACTGTATAGCACAGGGAACTATATTCAATATCCTGCAATAAACCATTATGGGAAAGAATATGGGGACTTCCCTGGTGGCGCAGTGGTTAAGAATCCACCTGCCAATGCAGGGGACATGGGTTCAATCCTTGGTCCAGGAAGATCCCACATGCCCTGGAGCAACTAAGCCCATGCACCACAACTACTGAAGCCCACTCGCCTAGAGCCCGTGCTCTGCAACAAGAGAAGCCACTGCAATGAGAAGCCTGCACACTGCAACATAGAGTAGCCCCCGCTCGCCGCAGCTAGAGAAAGCCCACGCACAGCAACGAAGACCCAACGCAGACAAAAAAAAAAAGAAAGAAAAAGAAAAGAATATGAAAAAGAATGTATATATATGTATAACTGAATCACTTTCCTGTACAGCAGAAATTAACACAACATTGTAAATCAACTATACTTCGATAAAATAAAATTTTTAAAAAAGAGTGGGATTTGGATGGCCAAGGAAGAGATTTTAAATATAGGACCTATTAGGGCATGCTTTGTGTGCTGAAGGGAATTATCTAGTAGAGAGGGAAACTTCAGGATACAGGAGAGAGAAGGGAATTGAGGAGCAAAGTCCTTGAAATTCGTCCATTTTCACGGACGAGTAGCGGCATAAGTGAAGACAGATGTAGGTGGGTGGATGGCAGGGGTGGTGGGCAGATGCAGTCTTTCTATACTGATGGCTTCTGTTCTCTCAGTTAAATGCAAGGGGTTGACACCTGAGGTGGGGGAGGGGGGAAAGAGTGCGGGAGGTTTGTTTTGATCAGAAGGTATGAAACTGAACTTTTGGACTGGGGGGATCAAGTCGATATGGGTAACACTGCAGGTGGTGCTAAGGTCTCACTCAGATTTGTGAGTGTAAATTGAAAAGAGGCCACTCAGCCTGGTTGCCTGCTTTTAACAAGTTACATTCAGCTGCCTGGTTGCAGACACAGGGCAGGTGAAGAGCCCGGTTGTGCCCGTTTGGGATTTGCCAGGCCAACACCACCAAAGAGGGGCGGGGTCGGGGGGTGGAGGGTGCATGCAAGGCACCCGATACAGTGATGGGTCTTGGAGTCTAAGCCAGGCAAAAAAGAAAGGGGGAAGGGAAGTGAGTATTTGTTGGGGACTGAGTTTCAGTTTGGAGAGATAAGAAAGTTCTTATCTTACTTTATGGATGGTGATGATGGTTGCACACTGCGTTGTATACTTAAAAATGGTTAAAACAGTAAATTTATGTTATGTATATATATTTAACCATAATGAAAAAAGAAAAAGAAAAAAGAAGAAAGGGAGAAATAAGTGTGAGAGTGTGTTTGTGTGTGTGTGCGTGTGTGTAAAAGCAGTAGGGTGAATAAATTAAAGCTTCCCTGGAGCCAAAGGATTGTTGGGGAGGGGAAACGAGAGTAAAAAGGATCTGGGAAGATAGAAGATGGGACTGAGACAATGGGACACTCGAAATGGGGATGGTCAGCCGTGGCTGGTAGTGATGACAGGCTGTAGGGTCTGACCACGGCAATGGGTGGCTGAGGTGGGGTGGAGGGAAAGATGGCTGGAAGTCAGGAGGGAAGCCCAGGGCCTGAAAGACAGGGGGCTGGATGGATTGTCTGTGCACGGTGCTCAATTCTGACCTTATGTTAGAATCTGCTAGCGGGGAGTTCCCCGATGGTCCAGTGGTTAACTCAGCACTTTCACTTCCGTGGCCCAGGCTCAATCCCTGGTCCCTAAGATCCTGCAAGCCTCACACAGAGCCGCCAAAAGAAAAAAAAAAAAAAAAGAATCTGCTAGGGGGCTGTAAAAAAATATAATGAATATTTATAAACATTTACAAATATGAATATTTGAAAATATTGAATAATAGTTACCAGAGACTGAGGGGAGGGGGAGGGGAGAGTTTCCGTTTGGGAAGATGAAAAATGTCCTGGAGATGGATGGTGGTGATGGTTGCACCATGACGTGAATGTACTTAATGCCACTGAACTGTACACTTTTTAATTTTTATTTATTTATTTATTTGGCTGCACCGGGTCTTAGTTGCAGCACAAGGGATCTTCATTGCTGCATGCGGGATCTTTAGTTGCGGAATTCGGGATCTAGTTCCCCGACCAGGGATGGAACCCAGGCTCCCTGCACTGGGAGCAAGGAGTCTTACTCACTGGACCACCAGGGAAGTCCTAAAAAATACTATCTTGATACCTGTCCCCAACCCAGATAAATTAAAATCTCTGGGGTTGGGACTTCCCCGGTGGTGCAGTGGTTAAGAATCTTCCTGCCAATGCAGGCACACGGGTTCGAGCCCTGGTCCGGGAAGATCCCACATGCCGCGGAACAACTAAGCCCATGCACCACAACTACTGAGCCTGCGCTCTAGAGCCCGTGAGCCACAACTACTGAGCCCGCACACCACAACTACTGAGCCTGCCTGCCGCAACTACTGAAGCCCACGCGCCTAGAGCCCGTGCTCCGCAACAAGAGAAGCCATTGCAAGGAGAAGCCCGTGCACCGCAACGAAGAGTAGCCCCCGCTTGCCACAACTAGAGAAAGCCTGCGGGCAGCAACAAAGACCCAACGCAAGGCCAAAAAAATTAATTAATTAATTAATTAAATTAAATCTTAAAAAAAGAAAAGAAAAAAAAATCTCTGGGGTTTGGGCTCTAGACATGAGTATTTTAATAGGCTGTGGAATTGCTGAATTAGCATGTTTTCTTTCACTCATTCATTCCACAAACACATTGAATGCGCGTTATGAGGATGGCCCTGGGGGTGCTTTGGTGAATTTAAAAGGACAAGGTTCCTGCTCTCATGGAGCTTATAATCCGTGGGGAAAGGTGGACAACAAATCAGTCAACAAATAACTACATAACAACAATTTCAGAAGCGTGTTTCAACCATCTAAGTGAGCTTGGACTAGGATGATGGGTTGGAGATGGACAGAAGGGCTGTGGGGATGGACAGACCTGAGACCTTCACTGCAGGGAGAAACCTAAGGTTGCAGTAACGGATTGTGGAGACACGTGGTTGCATCTTGCTGATGGGTTGAAAGTGAGAGGTGAGTGAGAGCGAGGAATGAAGGATGACACCCCAGTTTCCAGCTTGAGGTTGGGAGGACTGACCCAGGAGACACAGCGTATAAATAAACATAGGATTTAAGGCGAGAGAGGCAGTTCCAGTGCTAGCCTTTCTGTCACTGTAATCTCTGTTATGTGGTATCACCTGTTTGTGACTTAATTTCTTTACCAGGGAAAAAACGGGGAAAATAATACATCTCCAAACAGAGTTGTCGTGAAAATAGCAAATAAGCAAAATAAGATAATGCATCGTAAAAGTGTTGCAAAATGTTTGAGTCATAACCTTTTAGACACACATCTCAGTTTTCCCCGTGTTCATTTTAACTATCCCACATGGATCCATTTCCCATAGTTGTTAAAAATGCATCAGCAACGAAGACCCAATGCGGCCAAAAATAAATAAAATTTCAAAATAAATAAATAATTGATTAAAACAAAAACGCATCAGGCCGTATCTTTTAGCTGTTGGCTCCTGAGTAGACACACCTATACTACCAACCATCCAACGATCTCAAAACAGTTTGTAGATTATCACCATTATTTTTCCTATAAAGTCTTAAGGCCTCTCTAGAGAGAAAACGCTCACTGCCACCCTGTGACCAGGCAGGCTGCACCCCTGGCAGGTGGGCAAGTGTCTCATTCCAATGCGCGGTGATCACTGCCACGGTCGGAAGGTTGGGAACATTCAAACATTCAGGGCTTTTGTGTTTCACATGAAAGCATACTTCACGGTTTTGATTAGCAAGTGGAATGACTTCAACTTGCTCATGTTGCCAGCCCTACTTGTCATCACCTCCACGGGGCAATTAGTGAGGGAAAGAAGGAAGAGGCTTCTGTTGTCGCAAGGAGTCCAATATTTTTAGGGGGATTCTTCCATAGGCTGGAAAATCGGGCAACTCCTGTGGTCATCACTAGAGGTCACTCTAGGGAAGCGCTACCTTGAGGTTGCAGAACTCACTGCAAAAGAATGCTGGCGTTTGGCTCCAAAAATGGATTCGACCTCGCTGCTGTCGGGACTCGCTGCTCCCGAGTGCCAGGAAATGCCGTTTGCCAGGTCCCAGCGATGAAACATGGAGGAAATATCCAGTTGCACCCTATGCAATGGAAACCCCAATTCCCTGGAATCAGAACACAAATCAGGAAGAAACAAGACTACCCTCCCCTCTCACTCTCCTTAACCCCTAAATCTTTAACCGCACGTTTCAATTCTTTGTGGTTACCAGCGAACAGAAGTCATATTTCCCCATTTATTGAATAAACCACAAAGCTGCATTTTCCCTGCCTTCTCGTGTGAAATATCTTTCGTCTCTGCTAGTCTATTCGTTTGGTTTTATGACCCAAGGGCAGAGCGTTATGGAATTTATTCTCTCTTTCTCAAACTTTTTCAGATTTTGATAGCTTAGCGGCCAGGTTTCTGGTGTCCTCCTTTCTGGCAAGGATCCTCAGTGTCTGAACATTTTGTCTTAGGAGCCTCAATGAAATAATACATAGAGTGTGTTTAAGTCAGAGCCTGGCCCTCAGTAAACTCTTAAGAAATGTTCACTGTTGTTATTATTACTGTTATTATGGCGTCTGGACTATGACACCAAGATAACTGTCAGGACTGAGAGAAACAAGACTGGTTTCAGGGATTCAGTGGCATCCCAAGGCCCCTCCCAAGGTGGCCAGACAACTTAAACCAGATTGTCACCGGGAACAACCCTCCCTGGGCAGTTTGGCTACAGACGCAATTTACTGCCTGTGTTTTATATGACAATATAGCTGAGGGTTTAATTGGCAGCTAGCAGAACGTCAACTCCATTACTCCTTTAACCCTTCTTGTTAATAACAATACAATTAGGAAGAGAACGAACTTGTCCTGACTTCCAACTATGTTTCAGGGCGCTGTATGAGGCACTTGGTACAACTGATCTCATCTAACTAAGCTTCAGGGTCCTCAGCCATAATAACAGTAGGGTGTTGTGAGAAATCGTCATGTACATTTACCTGCTTTCTTAAGGCTCATTTTATTTGAAAATAGGATAGGATTGCTTGTAAATCAATTCTCATGCTTTTTGCTTTTCCAATTCTGCCTCATCCCCCCACCCCGCCCCGCTTCTTTTACTTCTTTTTTGTCCAGCTGAGTGTTTTATGAGACTTTACCTAGTCACAAAATCCCTGGAAGCTTACTAAGGCAATCTCTGTTCTTCTGCTCTGAGCTCCAAAATAATAAAGCAACTTGTTTCACGGTGTTGCCAGCAGGCTTTCTGGGTCTAGGAATCAACTCCGTCCCTCAGTCTTTGGCTCAACTCAAGAAATCAAACCTCCACCCTCTCCCAAATTAACGTGAGTGTTTGGGCTTTAGGGAAATTAACACTCTACAAGCATCATCATGGGTTCAGATCAATATAAATACAAGAACTGCCTACAGACCAGAAGGGAGTGTCATTTATTCACTCACTCTGATATTTAGGAATGTCAGATGGGGAAAATCTGCTTTATATAGTTGAGCTTATACACACGCAGACTGAAGACGAACCAGGCAAGCATCTCCAAAGGCTTGGAGGATGCAGGGGAAGCGAAAAATGGAGTAAAAGATGCTATGTCAGGGGTCTTTCCTGATATTCTGAACAGGGAAAGTTCTGGCCTGGTTTGGAGGCCAAGAAAGGAGAGCATACAGACAGTCACAGCAGTAACTGAGAGGTTAGAAATTGAATGTAAATGGAAGATGAAAGAACCTGGATGGACTTTCATTTAGTATTAAAGGGACAAAGGCTAATGAATGTCTTCAAGTACATGGAAGATGATCACTGCCATTTTCCTTAATGACCGGATACCAGACAAATGTCAGCTTAGTGAATTCAGGTTAGATCCAAGTGGGAACTTTTTGACGTAGACTTAAGTACCGGAATGTGTTACCGAGGTCGCAGAATCTCGTTCAATTGGGTGATTCAATACCCATTTGCTTGACAGAAGATTGGAGACATATATATACCTTGATTCCATATATACACACAGATACCCCGTTAACAAATAGCCCTGTTTATCCACTAAACAGGTGCATTTTGGGACTTGAGCAGGTTTAAATTTTCCCAGTGGATCCTGGATAAATATAAGATCTGTGCATTTTTCAGAATAGAAACTGGACTCCAGCAGGCCAGGGGGAGAATGCAAGAAAGGATCCTTGGTTTCTGATCATTGTCTCCTCTAACCTGTCCTCCGGCCCCTCCAGCAGCTGAAGGCAAAACTATGTGACCCCGAGGATCCCTGTCTGGGGAGGAGAGCAGAGGACCTAAGCCCAAGGGGAATGTCGACAATGCGGGCTTGGCACATGGGGAATGTCGGGAATGAATCCGCAGTCCAGAGTTCAGATCTCACAGTGTGGCTTTGCCCTGCCCTGACATCCTCCACCAAACATGAGGGGCTCTGCTTCGGGAGCTGTGAATCCTGCTTCTGAATCATATTGCTTTTCTGAGCCCATGTGTCTTATTATAGCTAGAAAGACTTCACCCAGTCTGGCTTAGGCTGCAGAGAACTAAATATGCTTTCAAAATACTCCCTCCACTTGGGGTCCAACACGACACACAGGCAGCTGTCTTTATTATATCAAAGTCTTCTGCCCTTCAAAACTCATTTCCCTCCAAAGTAATTTTTTTTAAATTGAAGTATAGTTGATTTACAATGTTGTGTTAGTTTCAGGTATAGAGCAAAGTGATTCAGATATATATATATACACACACAAACACACACACACACACATATATATTCTTTTTCAGCTTCTTTTCCATTGTACGTTATTACAAGATCTTGAATATAGTTCCCTGTGCTATACAGTAGGTCCTTGTTGGTTATCTATTTTAGATACAGTAGTGTGTATCTGTTAATTCCAAACTCCTAATTTATCTACACACACCCCCTTCCCCCCTTTGGTAACCATAAGGTTGTTTTCTATGTCTGTGAGTCTATTTCAAAGCAATTTTTTCAATACTGAAAATTTCTGGGAGGATTCTCAGGAAATTGGTATATTAGTTGCCTAGGGGAGGGGAACTGGGAGGTAAGGGGTAGGAGGGAGACCTATTTTTCATCCCTCTTTGTTTCTTTTGAATTATTTATGTGCACGGATTACCTATTCCAAAATAAATACGGTAATTTTTTTTTAACATAAGATTTGTAAAAATCTGTGTGGAATTTCACTTAGCTCCTTTTCTTCCAAATCACATTTTCCCCCCTGTCTTACTCACCTCCCCATTTCACTAACAATCACAAGGACCACATCTACCTTTGACTGAACACTCATTATGTCCTAGGCACTGGGCTCAGCATCTTCTGTTCATGATCTCATTATCTCACTTAACAAGCTAGGGAATTCCTTGGCGGTCCAGTGGTTACGACTCTGCACTCTCAATGCTGGGGGCCCGGGTTCAATCCCTGGTCGGGGAACTAAGATCCCACAAGCCGTGTAGTGCTGCCAAAATCAACAACAACAGCAAAACCCAAAAAAATCCCACAAGCCAATGAGAAGGTTCTCTTGTTACCCAAATTCTACAGATAAGGAAACTGAGGCTTCAAGAGAGGTCCCACTTTGAGAGAGCCGGTAAGTATCAGATCTGCAATTCAAACTTGAGCTTATCTGACTGGGCCCCACTTGTAACCCTCACATCCTTCTGCCTCAGTGACTGTAAGAACACTATGTGTCAACTGTATCAAACATATTAGGAACTTTCTCACAAATTCCTTTGTCAACCAAACCCTTAAAAGGCACAAAAGTGATGCAACATATTTAATGCACATTCTTTGCACGAGAGCAAAGCTGGGTTCTCAGTACATGTGCCTTTTTATGTTGGAGGCACTGGTTATTCTGCAGAATGACTGACTCTCGGGCTTATCAAAGTAGGAAGCCTCTAATCCCCCAGGACCAAATCCTGAGCCAGGACCCTCTCAGTGGGACACATCTTAGGCAGCAGTCAAATGGAAAAGGGGACACTTTGGGTTTGACTTAGAAGACACCACCAGCACATGCACCAGCCCTATTTCTGGCTAAAGGGGCAAAGCTCTCGGGCTCAGAGCAAAGCTGTGAGAATCTTAGAGGCCCCGTGAAAGGACAAGTCCCCGCATTACTGGTAGTTTCTATGGTCACAGGAAGAAAGGACAGGATTGTAATGAAAAATAACTAAGCATCCAGCAATTCGAGACGAGGCTGCAGAAGACCAGGTGGGCTAACAGCTGATAACATATCACACACTCTCACGGAGCCCCTGTCACCCAAAGATAGAGAAGTTTCATAAACATCCATCGATTATTCCAAGTTTTTGTGTTGAAGTCAAGGCAGGGATCTGTTCATAACCCTTAAATAAACCTGCCTTTATTCATGTAGCTTATTCACATCTTTAGGGGGAGGATTTACAAAATACTTTATATACTTTGCAGTCTGGTGATTAGGACTCCGAGCTTCTACTGCAGGGGGCACGGGTTCCATCCCTGGTTGGGGAACTAAGATCCTGCACAAAAAAGCATCTTCACAGGCATTATGTCATCTAATCAGGATCTTCACATATATTATCTCATTTGATCAAGCGAGGGTCCTCGTCTTTCTCTAGTCCTGGTGTCCAATTACCTCTCTCTCCATATCCTCCCTCGACAAGCAACCACATTAGGTAGACTGCCTTTGAATAACAGACCCTGGGAAGCAGCAGCAAGTAAGGTTCTAGGTCTGCAGGTTCTGTCCAAGGTCGAGTATTTTGGGACATACACTTGATTTTAAATACTGAGGGTCACAGTGATTCAGTGTTAGCACCAGCACAAAAAGAGATTCTCCTACCTTCCTTCTCAAAGTTTACATTCATGACGCTCTTGAAATTAACCACTTGCAAGTGAGAGCAACCACCGGAGTGAACCATGTGACCAGGAAGCACAGGGGATGGAGACAGCCTGAGCCCCGAGACCCTCTTCTTTCCCAGTGCTCACCCATCTCTGCCCGGCAAATCCCAGCACGATGCCATCCTCCAGATTATGCAGGACTGACTGCCTTCATTCCAATGCTGTGACCCTGGGAATCTGACTCTCAATTAATAATTGACTTCTAGAAAAAAATCAGAGCTAAAGATGTGCTGTGGCTGACGGAATCTTTCCATGAGAAAGGGGACCTTCTCTTGGAGCAGTGTTTGAAAATTTTTTTAAATTTTCATAATTTCCCCCAAAAGGGAAAAAGTAAATGAAATTCTCCTTCATGAGGGAAATTAAATACTAAGAAATAAGATTGTGTTGGGTAGAGTTAAGTTTTGGAAGACCACAAACTCTTACAAAATCTCATTTTTTTCATCTTCCAAGAACCAATTTTTTTTTAACATCTTTATTGGAGTATAATTGCTTTACAATGGTGTGTTAGTTTCTGCTATATAACAAAGTGAATCAGCTATAAGTATACAAATATCCCCATATCCCCTCCCTCTTGAGTCTCCCTCCCACCCTCTCTATCCCACCCCTCTAGGTGGTCACAGAGCACCGAGCTGATCTCCCTGTGCTATGCAGCTGCTTCCCACTAGCTATCTAGTTTACATTTGGTAGTGTATATATGTCAATGTTACTCTCTCACTTCGTCCCAGCTTACCCTTCCCCCTCCCCGTGTCCTCAAGTCCATTCTCTACATCTGCATCTTTATTCCTGTCCTGCCCCTAGGTTCATCAGAACCTTGTAATAGCCAGGACATGGAAGCAACCTAAGTGTCCATCGACAGATGAATGGATAAAGAAGATGTGGTACATATATACAATGGAATATTACTCAGTCATAAAAAGAAATGAAATTGAGTTATTTGTAGTGAGGTGGATGGACGTAGAGTCTGTCATACAGAGTGAAGTAAGTCAGAAAGAGAAAAACAAATACCATATGCTAACACATGTATATGGAATCTAAAAAAAAAAAAAAAGAACCGATTTTTTTTTTCCCCCTCTAGGGGCAATACCACCTCCACTGAGAATACATTTCATAGAGGAAATTCACATGTTTACCATTTAGGAACATAATTTTTCTCCCCAGATGGCCTCTTAAACATCATTCTTAACTTGGGAATTATGAGTTATATCAAGCAACTAATATTACAATGCTGAATAGAAAAATATAAAAATGTGTATCTTTTCTTATTTAAAGTTTTTTCCCTTTTTTTCCCATCAGGTAAATTTGGTCTTCATCACTTTTCAGTTTTTAAATCTGTGGACTACACATCGATAGCTTGAGCGGAATTGCTCTTCTGCGATCCTGGAATCGCCTGGAATCGCCTGGCTGTTTATCGAGGATAAAGACAAAAGAAACCAGCTACATACTGTACCTTCAAGTTAAGCTGGGATTCTCCCTTCTAGGCTAGAAGCTGGAAGGGCACGTTCGAATCGGCTGGGATCCGGGGCGTGTGCGGGTGCACGCAGCAGGCATCTGCTCCTACACCTCATGCCCCTTCCCCTCGCAAACTCAGGCTTAAGCTCTCCGGCTGTGGGAAGGGTGTGATGAATGACAAGCTTAGGGCTTGTTTTCAGCTTCATCCCACAGCCCATTTACTATGCGATCCTGAGCAAAACCACTTAGCCCGGTTGTCCTACATTTCTGCCTTCTAGGCTATGTATACGATAAGATGTTACTGACTCTGCAGGCCATTTCACAGGGATGTCCTAGGTCATCAGTAAAAAGCTCTGTGAGGACCCAAAGGAAAGGTGGCGAGTGAGTTCAAGGGTTTATTATGAGAACTGCAAACAGACCTGAACTTCAGTCCAATAAAGACATTCAGGGAATGCTAAAGTTCATTTGGTTCTGAACGGCAAGCTCACCACACCCATGATAAAATCAAAACAAAACCAAGGCAACAACCTGTGTTTGTTGGCCTTTACACCCCAGATGAACTGCTCAGCCATGGGGCTGTCTTCTCCTGAGCCCCGGAGTGCCTCCCCAGGAAGGGCACCTGTGTTTATGAGCTGACATTGATCACTCAGTCTTCACTGTGCCAGTAAGCCCCTGAGGCTGGCCCCCTCAGGTGGGCAAGGTGGCAGTCACAGCTGAAGCATGTGACACCGCCAACCTGGCAAGGGATTATCCAGAGCTCAGCAGAGACACCTGAAGGGGAAGTCCCAGGTGTTGCCCTCAGGCAAACCCATCCTGCCCTTTCTTTAAGGCTGGTGGGTCTTGCGGATTGCGTAGCTAACTTCCTTTCATCTGTGCATCCTGGTCCCGGAAGCTGGAACAAGCTCCCTAGGGAGAAAGACCCATCACTGTGAGTGGGCGCAGCCTCGCTCCTAAGGGGCTGAAAGGTGGTGTGAGCCTGAGCTGAAGGGCTGGGAAAGACCTCAGCTGAACTTGATCCCTAAAATGACCAATTTTGGGACTTCCCTGGTGGCGCAGTGGTTAAGAGTCTGCCTGCCATTGCAGGGGACACAGGTTCGAGCCCTGATCCCCTGGTGCAGGAAGATCTCACATGCCGCGGAGCAACTAAGCCCGTGCGCCACAACTACTGAGCCTGCGCTCTAGAGCCTGCAAGCCACAACTACTGAGCCCACATGCCACAACTACTGAAGCCTGTGTGCCTAGAACTCGTGCTCCGTAACAAGAGAAGCCATTGCAATGAGAAGCCCGCACACTGAAAGGAAGAGTACACCCGCTCACCGTAACTAGAGAAAGCCTGTGCGCAGCAACAAAGGCCCAACACAGCCAAAAATAAATACATAAATAAACAAATAAATTTAAAAAAATAAAAATAAAAAAAAAATAAAATGACCAATTTTTTTGGAACAGGAATATTCTATTTCCAGGTATTGACAGCACCTCCAAACACTAACCCGTCACCTCACAAGTTTCTGCCTTTGATCAGAAAGAGCCATGGATGAGAAGATGGCAGGTGAATGGATACAAACCCATTTCTCCCCTTAGAAAAGGAAGTGGGGGAAGGACCTTACATAGGAATCTGCAACTGGCAATAGTTTTTCCTCTGGGGGAATCTTCTGTCATTCTCAGGCCAACCCCTCACCGCTTGGGTTTTAGGTTACCCAGAAGTGATCGGGCCTTAGGGTCTGGCAGGTGTCAGTTGTGCTAAGACCCTCAAGACTGATAGAGTTTAAGCCAAACTGACCATTTGGTTCAACGTATTCATTTGCTACAGGAGGCTGTACAGCAAAGCATTTAAGAGCCTGGTCTCTGTATCCACATGACCCAGCAATTTCACTCCTAGGTGTCTATCTACTCAAGAAATGAAAACACACATCCACACAAAAATGAACACACATGTTCATAGCAACATTATTCATAATAGCCAAAGAGTGGAAATAACTCAAATGGCCACCAACTGATGAATGGATAAACAAAATGTGGTCTATCCATACTAGAATATTACTCAGTAATTAAAAGGAATGGACGGACTTCCCTGGTGGCGCAGTGGTTAAGACTCCATGCTCCCAGTGCAGGGGGCCCGGGTTTGATCCCTGGCCAGGGAACTAGATCCCACATGCATGCCGCAACTAAGAGTTCGCATGCCACAACTAAGGAGCCCGCATACCGCAACTAAGACCTGGCTCAAACAAATAAACAAATAAATATTAAAAAAGAAAAAAAAGGAATGGAGTGCCGGTACACATCACAACACGGATGAACCTTGAAAACGTTGTGCTGAGTGAAATAAGCCAGTCACAAAAGATCACAGGTTGTGTGATTCCATTTATATGAAATGTCCAGAATAGACAAATCCATAAAGATAGAAAGTAGATTAGGGGTTACCTAAGACTGGGGGAGGAGGTTGGGGACAAATGGAATTGAGTGCTAGGGGGTAACAGGGTTTCTTTTTTTTTCTTTTTTTATAATTTTTTTAAAAATTTATTTATTTTATTTATTTATTTTTGACTGCGTTGGGTCTTCATTGCTGTGTGCAGGCTCTCTAGTTGCGGCGAGTGGGGGCCATACTCCTCGTTGCGGTGCGCGGGCTTCTCATTGCAGTGGCCTCTCTTGTTGCGGAGCACAGGCTCTAGACACACAGGCTTCAGTAATTGTGGCATGCGGGCTCAGTAGTTGTGGTTCGCAGGCTCTAGAGCGCAGGCTCAGCAGTTGTGGCACATGGGCTTAGTTGCTCTGCAGCATGTGGGATCTTCCCGGACCAGGGATTGAACCCGTGTCCCCTGCATTGGCAGGCAGATTCTTAACCACTGAGCCACCAGGGAAGCCCCAGGGTTTCTTTCTGAGGTGCTGAAAATGTTCTCTAATTGGTGTGGTGATGGTTGCACGACTCTGTGAATATACTAAAAGCCATTGAATGATACCCTTTAAATGGTTGAATTGCATGACATATGAATTATATCTCAATAAAGCTGTTTAAAAAAAAAAAAAAGAACTTGGCCTCTGGAGACGGACTGCCTGGCTTGAATCCTGCTCTATCACTTATTAGCTACGTGATCTGATGGTAAGCTACTTGGACCCTCTGGGCCTCACTTTTCTCACCTCTGAAATGGGAATGATAGTATTTCTATCCTCATAGGGTTATTATGAGTTATGTAGAGAACTTCAAACAGTGCATAGTACATAGTAAACCCTACACAAGGGTTAACTATTACTAATATTATTATTAGTCACATGTGTCTCCCTGGACATCTCCTAGCTGGTCCTGAGACTAAAGAAGCTGTCAGAAGGATGCTTAGAAAGCATGAAGTCAGAAGCAGGTGGATATTCTTGTGGATACTTCATCAGACCTTGGAAAGCCCTTCATTCACTCATTTGTCAAAGTCATGACTATGTGCCAGGCACTGTTCTAAGTGCTGGGAAGGCAGTGATGACCAAAATAGATTCAATTTCCTGTTCAGATGAGGCTTGTATCCTAGTGAAGGAGACTGACAATGAACAAATAAACAAGAAAATATAGCAGATAGAGATCAGTACTCTAAAAAAAAAATTAAAAAGCTAGTGGGATAGTGACTGGGGGCATGTTAAATTGGGGGTCAGGGGAGTCCCCTCTGAGAAAGGGACATTCTGATTATGAAAACCTCTTGGGGGACTTCCCTGGTGGCAAAGTGGTTAAGAATCCGCCTGCCGGGCTTCCCTGGTAGCGCAGTGGTTGAGAATCTGCCTGCCAATGCAGGGGACACGGGTTCGAGCCCTGGTCTGGGAGGATCCCACATGGCGCGGAGCAGCAGGGCCCGTGAGCCACAACTACTGAGCCTACGCGTCTGGAGCCTGTGCTCCGCAACAAGAGAGGCCGCGACAGTGAGAGGCCCGCGCACCGTGATGAAGAGTGGGCCCCGCTTGCTGCAACTAGAGAAAGCCCTCGCACAGAAACGAAGACCCAACACAGCCAAAAATAAATAAATAAATAAATTTATAAAAATAAAAAAAAAAAAAAGAATCCGCCTGCCGATGCAGGGGACATGGGTTCGAGCCCTGGTCCAGGAAGATTCCACATGCCGCGGAGCAACTAAGTCAGTGCACCACAACTACTGAGCCTGCGCTCTGGAGCCCATGAGACGCAACTACTGAGCCCACGTGCCACGACTACTGAAGTCTGTGCGCCTAGAACCTGTGCTCCGCAACAAGAGAGGCCACCGCAATGAGAAGCCCACGCACCACAACAAAGAGTGGCCCCCACTCCCTGCAACTAGAGAAAAGCCTGCGTGCAGCAATGAAGAGCCAACGTAGCCAAAAGTAAATATAAATAAATAAATTTATAAAAGAAAACCTCTTGGGGAAGGGCATTCTGGGAACAGCAAGTGCAAAGGTCCTGAAGCAGGAACATACCAGGCGTGTTGGAGAAAAAGAAAGAAGGCCAGTGTGGCTGGAGCATACTGAGCAGCAAGGTGGCAGTGGTAGGAAATAAGACTGGAAATGTAAGTAGGGATCAGATTATGTAAGTTCTTGTAGGACATGTGTGACAGCCAGCCTCCAAGGTGGTCCCCGGTGATCCCTGCATCTCGGTATTAACTTCCTGTGTGGTCCCCCCCCCCACACTGAGTGGGGCTATCTTGTGTAACCTGTAGGCTATTGTAGAAATGATGGAGCATGACTTCCAAGGAGAGGTCACAAAAGACATTGGAGCTTCTGCCTTGGATCATTTGCTCTGGGGAGAAGTTAGCAGCCATGTCGTGAGGCCACTCATACAGCCCTATTGAGGGTCCATGTGACGAGGAACTGAGGTCTCCCGCCAACAACCAGCATTAACTTACAAGGCACATGAGTCAGGCACCTTGGGTCTTGTAGCCCCGGTCAAGCCTTCAGATGACTGGCAAGCATCTTGACTGCAACATCATGAGAGACTCCAGAGTCAGAATCATGCAGCCAAGCTTCTCCCATATTCCCAACTCATAGAAACTGTCTGAGATAATAGATGCTTATTGTTTTTAAAATACCAAATTTGGGGGCAATTTGTTACACAGCAATAGATAACTAATACGTCATAGTAAGGACATGAGATTTTAGTCTAAGTATGATGGAAAGCCATGCAAGGAGTTCAAGCAAGGGAGCAACATGTTGTGACTTATGTTGTAAAAAGATCCCTCTAGGGACTTCCCTCTTGGTCCGGTGGGTAAGACTCCGCGCTCCCAATGCAGGGGGTCTGGGTTCGATCCCTGGTTGGGGAACTAGATCCCGCATGCATGCTGCAACTAAGAAGTCCGCATGCCACAAATAAGGAGCCTGCATGCCGCAACTAGGAGCCTGCATGCCACAACTAAAGAGCCCTCACGCCACAACGAAAATCCCACGTGCCACAACTAAGACCCGGCGCAGCCTAAATAAATAAATATTAAAAATAAAAAAAAGATTCTTCTAGCCACTGTGCAGAGACTGGATTGTTGGGGGCAGCCGGAGAAGAAGCAGGGTCCTATCAATAATTAGGAGCTGTTGCAGTAGTACAGCAGGTGTTGATAGCGGCCTGAACCAGGGTGGTAGAGTTGGAAATGAGAAGTAGACAGATTAGGGTTGTAGTTTGGAGTTAGAGCCCATAAAGCTTGCTGATAATCAAATACAGAAAGCGAGGAAAGGGAAGGAATCAAAGATGATAGGTTTTGGCTGGAGCAGCTGGGTATTTGCTAGTGCCACTTACTGCACGGTGGTGGTGGTGGGGACTGGAAGAAGGAAGCTGGTGTAGGGAAGAGGCTATGAACTTGACTTTGGAGGCTTTATTATTTTTTTCCATAAATTTATTTATTTATTTGTTTATTTCTGGCTGCGTTGGGTCTTCGTTGCTGCACGCGGGCTTCTCTAGTTGCGGCGAGTGGGGGCTACTCTTTGTTGGGGTGCGCGGGCTTCTCATTGCGGTGGCTCCTCTTGTTGCAGAGCACGGGCTCTAGGCGTGTGGGCTTCAGTAGTTGTGGTACATGGGCTCAGTAGTTGTGGCTCGCGGGCTCTAGAGCGCAGGCTCAGTAGTTGTAGTGCACGGGCTTAGTTGCTCCGCGGCATGTGGGATCTTCCCGGACCAGGGCTCGAACACGTGTTTGAGCGGTGGATTCTTAACCACTGCACCACCAGGCAAGTCCCTGGATGCTTTAAACTTGAGATGCCTATTAGACATCCAAGTGAAGGTGTCAAGTAAGTGAATCTGGGATTAAGAGGAGAGATTAAGACTGATATAAGTGTGGGACTCATCAGCATGTACATGGTATTTAGGACCATAAGGCTGAATTTGGCCACGTAGAGAGATACTCTAGCAGAGAAGAGAGGAGGCCCTCCCCACTCCAATATCTGGAGGCTGATCAGAGGAGGAGCTGGTAAGGAGGATTGAGAAGGAGTAACAAGTGAGGTGAGAGGTAAACCAGAGTGATCCAGAAGCCAGCAGAAAAATGTCTTCTTCCGAGAGAGAGGAGAGGGCCAGGCGTAGCTGTTTATGTTCCAGGAAGCATGTCTGTTATCCTCTGCGGTCCTGACTGCTCACTAACAAAGAGCACTCCTCTGCAGGATGTTTTACTGTTTCTTTAATGGGCTCCACCCTGTTTGACTAATATGGCCCCCTCTGTAGATAAGCCAATGTTCTCTTGCTCTGGGTGGAAGCTGGCTGCCTTCTCCTGTGAGCATACCTACCAGGGTAGAGGACCCCTGTGACAACGATGTAAATGTAGTTCAGATATCAGCAGGGGGCTTCCTTGGTCCTTTTAGATCTAGACAACATTAGCTTGAACCCCATTCGAAAGAATTCTCTGCAGGGTCTTATGTTCTCATGAGCTTTTCTGGTTCCCAGCTGAACTGGTTTACTTCAGGGATTCTCCCACAATCCCACTGGTGTACTTCCTGTTACCCATACACTTGCGCCTTAATTTTCACTAAACCAAACACTCACACAGGCATCTGTATGAGTAGATCTCTCTGTTGACGGACTGGGGAGATGCAGGGGTTTACACTGTAGAAACACAAGCAACTTTATTTAATTTAATTTATTTATTTATTTTATTTATTGGCCTCGCCATGCGGCTTGCAGAATCTTAGTTCCCTGACCAGGGACTGAACCGGGCCCTCGGCAGTGAGAGCACGGAGTCCTAACCACTGGACTGCCAGGGAAGTCCCGAAACACAAGCAACTCTAAATCCATACCAGGATATGTTTGTTTCCTAAAAGCCCTCTGCCATTTCCACAATTCAGGCTCCAACCTCCCTTCACATCGTTCAGCCTTCCTCTCTGCTCTTTCCTTTCTTTCTCATCCACCTCCAGTTTTGGTGTTCATTTTTCTCATGCAGAGCATTTAGGCTCATTCTCTTATTGTTTGGCCTTGCTGACCTAGGCCTTTTGGGTCTCATCTTTCCTTAAAATATTTATCAAGTATTTTCCTAAACAAAGACAGTTTCCTTCCTTTTCAGGACTTTTGGTGCCACATGAATGTACATGTAAACAGTCACTCTGATAATCTGTGAGGAATTATAAAGCAGTAAGGTGCTGTCCATGCTCTCAGAGAGCTTAAAAGTTAGTTAATGACATGATATTTACACCTAAAGTGCTAAGAAGCAGTGCAAAAAGCAGTCTAGAGGGGCTTCCCTGGTGGCGCAGTGGTTGAGAGTCTGCCTGCTAGTGCAGGGGACACGGGTTCGAGCCCTGGTCTGGGAGGATCCCGCGGAGCAGCTAGGCCCGTGAGCCACAACTACTGAGCCTGCGCGTCTGGAGCCTGTGCTCCACAACGGGAGAGGCCACGATGGTGAGAGGCCCGCGCACCACGATGAAGAGTGGCACCCGCTTGCCGCAACTAGAGAGGGCCCTCGCAGAAACAAAGACCCAACACAGCCAAAAGTAAATAAGTAAATAAATAAATTAATTTAAAAAAAAAACAAAAAAAAAACGGAAGGGAAGGACACTTCTGGTTATGGTATAGACAAAAAAAAAAAAAAAAAAGGAGTCTACAATGCCAGACAGAGAAGCCTGGAGTTGGTGTTTGGGAAGTAAAGGGCTGGTGATGGTGCCTGGGGTTGGGGTGGGGGGTAAGGATGGTGGCTGCCCTGTCACCTGACATCTGGACCACCTCCGATGGCTTCCTGTCTCCACTGGCTCCTCTTTCGAGTTCATCTTCTACAAATTCATCTTTCTTCCTCCCAAACCTGACCGTCTCATTTCCCTATTTAAAAGCTTGAGGGGAGGGAGCATTCTCCTTTTTCTTCAGGTAATAATAACTTTCATGGATCCTCAGAAAACGGCCCCGACCTCCTCTAACAGGATTTTCTGCTGCAGCCCCTCCATGAAACGCACCAGACTCTGACCACAACAGGCAGAGTAGATCTGTCTCAATTCCCACCAATAAGCAGTGAAATATGGCTTTCACTCTGGAAGATTAAAACGGCTGCTTGTGGCACACAGAAGGCCTGGATGTCAGGCCTGGAACAGCAGGAACTGCTGTTATTTCTGGAAAGCAAACAACATAGAGGCCTCTCCTACGTGGAAACCCAAAGATCAGTAGATGATACAATGACGGTTTTTCACCTAAGGCTACACGGGATTTCGCAGCCTTGGTACCACTGATGTTTTGGACCAGATAACTCTTTGTTTTGGGGGCTGTCCTGTGCCTTGCGGCTTGTTTAGCAACATTTCTGGCCTCTACACGTTAGATGCAAATAGCAGTCCCCAATCGTGACAACCAAAAATGTCTCCAGACATTGCTAAATGACCCTGGGGGCAAAAATCACACCCAGTTGAGAGAGGAGATTGTTTTATATATATATTCTTATACATATGCATATATATATATATATATATATACACGCACATATACCTCTATCTATATTGATATATTTGTATTTAAAGATATAGATATGTATATATCTATGTGTCTTTATCTATAGATATATATATATATGTATATATCTATAATGTATCTTTATCTATAGACACATATATATATATATATATTAAATTATACCTCAATAAGAATGTATACATATATATGTATTTCTTACTGAGGTATAATTTAGATACACTAAAACATACAGATTTTAAGTGTATAGTTTGATGAGTTTTGATAGATAAACCTATGTAACTCTCTGCTCTAATCAAGATATAGAACATTTGCTTCATCCCTCCAAATTTCCCTCGTGCCCCTTTGAAGTCGGTCCTCATCCACACCCCCATCCCTGTCCTAGATGTTCATATAAATGGAATTGTACGGTATGTAATCTTCTCTGTCTGACTTCTTGCCTTCACTATAATGTCTGTGAAATTCATTTATATTGTGTATCGGTGGTTTGTTTATTTTACTGCTGCAGGGTGTTCCCTTTTGTGGACATAGCACCATTGTTTATCCATTCTCCTGCTGATGGACATTTGAGTAGTCTCCCATTTGGAGCTACAGTAAGTCCCCTGCATACGAACCTTCAAATTGTATGCAACTTTCAAAGATGCGAATGTGCCCCGGTATGCCAGCTGTTGTACTGTACCTACGTTACTTTTCAAGGTACTGTACTGTAAGATTAAAAATGTTTTCTTTATTTTTTGTGTTTGTTTTTTATGTATTATGTGTGTGAAAAGTATTATAAACCTATTACAGTACAGTACTATATAGCCGATTGTGTTAGTTGGGTACCTAAGCTAGCTTTGTTGGACTTACGAAGAAATTGGATTTACGAATGCACTCTCGGAATGGAACTTGTTCGTATGTAGGGGATTTACTGTATTATGAACCAAGTCTTTGTGTGGATATTCACCTTCATCCGGAGATTTAAGTTTCGGGAAGGGAATGCAGCCAGATGCTCATATTGTGTTGTAAAGTTGTGTCCCTGTTTCAGGATTGCTCTTCAGGAGGACAAACAAGTGTCAGAATTGCCTCATTCTCAGTATTTACAACAAAGTTTCCCCAGAGGATCTCTCGAGTGAGTCAAAGGGCTCAAGAGAAGGTCCTCGTCAGTGAGACGTCACTACGGCTTTCTGCAGATATTAGAGGAGCAGCTTCTCCTAAAAATATCACTCACAACTTAGAGGCAAAGGCTCTTGGCAGCTGAGGAAGGAACATAGGAGCTGCCCACTCAAGAATCAACATCCCTGGGCTTCCCTGGTGGCGCAGTGGTTGAGAATCTGCCTGCCAATGCAGGGGACACGGGTTCGAGCCCTGGTCTGGGAGGATCCCATATGCCGCGGAGCAACTAGGCCCGTGAGCCACAATTACTGAGCCTGCGCGTCTGGAGCCTGTGCTCCGCAACAAGAGAGGCCGCGATGGCGAGAGGCCCACGCACCGCGATGAAGAGTGGCCCCCACCTGCCGCAACTAGAGAAAACCCTCGCACAGAAACAAAGACCCAACACAGCCATAAATAAATAAATAAATAAATAAATAAATAAATAAATAAATTTAAAAAAAAAGAATCAACATCCCAGATAATTTCACCTGGCCTCACATCCCAGTTATCCTCAGGCACGACCCCAAATACCAGTCTGGGCCATTTCCTCCACTGTTACCTCCCTCCAAACCTTCCTCCTGTGTGATCTGAAGCCCTTGTTTCTTTGAGAAGAAAATCTCTAACAGCCTCAGCATCTTCAAAGGATACTCCTGCTAACCCCTCCTTCACCCAGGGAGTGGCTTTCCCATGAAGAGGCCACTTCTCCTGCAGCTCTTGAGGGGAGGGGGAATTCTCCCAAACTCAAGTTGGGAAGGGAAGCAGCTGCATGGTTTTCCTTGCTTTTGTGACTCCTTCTAGACCATTCTGGTTCCTTCCTCATGAAAACTCCCTCTCTCGAGGTGCATGCCATCTGGCAAGCATCTGTGACCCCACATTTCATACTCTTCTCCAAGTTCTACCATGACCCTGTATGGACAACCCATCCAAGAGCTTAGATGTCAAGTTTTTTTTGTTGTTAATTGAGATATACTTGACAAATGACATTGTGTAAGTTTAAAGGGTACAACATGTTGATTTAATACATTTATATATTGCGATGATGATCACCGTAGTAGCATTACTTAATACCTCTATCAACTCACATAATTATCATTTCTTTTTCTGTGTTGAGAACATTTAAGATCTAGTCTCTTAGAGAATTCCCTGGCGGTCCAGTGGTTAGGACTCTTCGCTTTCACTGCCGAGGGCCTGGGTTCAACCTCTGGTTGGGGAACTAGGATCCTGCAAGCTGTGCAGCTCGGCCAAAAGAAAAAAAAAGATCTAGTCTCTTAGCAATTTTAAGTATGTAACACAGTATCGCTGACTATGATCACGGTGTTGTGTTTTCCATCTCTAGAACTCAGCTATCTTGTAGTTGCAGGTTAGCTACTAAGTTTCCTGCCCTCTTAGATGATAAGAATCCCTAACATCCATGTTATTTCAGCCCTTGACTCCCATGCCACACCCCGGACTTTGTCATCATTTGAATAAACAAAGAAACAAAAAAACAAATATATTTAGGAGTTGAGACATATCAAGCCCCTACTTATACTACAAGCCCCCCACTTATATCCACCCCACTCTGCTAACAGATTCAAGGTGTTGGCCATCAGATCGTGCAAGAGAAACGACTATGTTAAAACACACACACACATACACACTGTTCAAAATAACTTCTAATAAAGTCCAGAAGGTTGTAAAAGTTATCCAGAGAATTCAGGTAGGGGCTGAATTATATTCCCAAAGTCCAGACCAACATCATTCAGAGCCCTGCTGTGTGTACAATGATACTTATAGATGAGTGTCTAAGTGCAAAATGCATTAAATCAGGTGTTTGCTCAAATATATGTTCTCAGTGAAGCCTTCTCTGGTCACCGCATCTCAAACTATCCCAACCCTTGGTGTTCTCCATTCACCTCCCCAACTATTTTTCTGTATATCATTTACCATCATCTGACACACTATTTTACTTCCTTGTGTTTTCATCTGTCAGCAACTCTCCCCCATGTCTCCAACTACAATGGGAGCTCCGTGAGGGGAGGGATTTTTATCTACTTGTTCATTGCTGTATCTGCCACCCACCCACCCACACAAAGCTTTGGAATTATTTCCTAAAGCTGTACTGCCATAAAAAGAGATAATCAAGAGTTGATCCTTTTATGGTTCTTTATCACCTGCTGTCAGATTGCCCCTTACAGACACTATAACAATGTAGATTGCAATCAAAAAGTAATGTTTAAACCTACCAGTTTCACTACAGTTTCAGCATTATTAAATTTTATTATTTTATTTAATTGAACAGATGGGAAATGGCTCCTCTGGATTTGTTTTCATTTTTCTTTCTTTGTGGGGCTGTCCCACACTTTGCAGCTTGTGGGATCTTAGTTCCCTGATCAGGGATCGAACCCGGGCCCTCGGCAGTGAAAGTGCCGAATCCTAACCACTGGACCGCCAGGGAGCTCCTTGGATTTGTTTTAATTTAATGTTCTTTGCTTATTAGTGAGATTGAACCTTTCTTCCAAAATAACAATTCCTAATATTTGGTTTCTTCTTGTGTAAATTGTCTGCTCACGTCCTTTGATCATCTGGTCCCTCCTTTCAAAGAGCCTGGAAGTGTCCATAGGTGGGTCTGAAACTTCGGCTGCAGCAACAATCAACACTTAGCCATTTGCAGAATGTGGATCCTGAAAGTATGATTTCTGGCAAGGGACTCTAATTCTGATTGTGGCGTTTAGCTCAGACAAGTTAAAAGAATTTCAGCCCAGGAATCTAAACAATCACCATTTCACCCTGTCACTTTTAAACACCTGATTAGGCTGAAAGGACGGTGCAAGACGAAGGATGCGCCAGTGCGAGGGGGGAGGGGCGTGTTTCTGCATGGATGGGATGCAGCGTGTCACTCCTTGTTCAAAAACCTGAATCAGCCCTGCTGAGTTACTCACGCTTTCTGACTCACCTCTCATGTTTCCATCTAGGTGAAGTGAAGTCATAAATAAACAGGAATGTTTTCCGGCTGATGTTTTTTGTTCAGTCCTTTGCTCTAAATTAGCCTTTCTGAAGCACCTGGAGCTGAACAGGTGCTTTGTCATTATAACTGACACTATATGAGGTCAAGGGTGTAGAAACCTAGGAGTCATCCTTCCCTCTTTCTCCCCAGACCTTAAGTCCAATCGATCACTAAGTTGTGCCTAGTTTACCTGCTAAAGATCTCTTAAGACGTCTACTCACCACCCAGGCAGCCACCAGTTTAGCACAGGGACAGTGTTGGCCACATTACTGCCAGGCCTCCTCTCTGGGCCTCTCAAAGCTATTCTTGCTTCCTTATGATCCATTCTCTACTCAGTAGCCAACCTGAGTATTTTTATAAACACCAATCAGATCGCAGGTACTCTTTCGCTTAAAACACTCCAATGGCTTTTCTTTTTTTAAATTAATTAATTAATTTATTTATGGCTGCGTTGGGTCTTTGTTGCTGCATGCGGGCTTTCTCTAGTTGCAGCAAGCGGGGGCTACTCTTCGCTGCGGTGCATGGGCTTCTCATTGCGGTGGCTTCTCTTGTGGTGGAGCACGGACTCTAGGCGCACGGGCTTCAGTAGCTGTGGCACGTGGGCTCAGTAGCTGTGGCACATGGGCCCTAGAGCACAGGCTCAGTAGTTGTGGCGCATGGGCTTAGTTGCTCCGTGGCATGTGAGATCTTCCCGGACCAGGGCTCGAACCCGTGTCCCCTGCATTGGCAGGTGGATTCTTAACCACTGCGCCACCAGGGAAGCCCACGTTGGTCAGTCTTGAAGGAGTTTATTCCAGGCTGATTTCACAATATTTGAAACATGGTTCTTAGAGTCACACGACATTGAGTTTTTCAGCTATGTCTCTTAAATATTCCCCAGGGCCACAAAATATAATAAATGAAGCAGTGATTCTCTGTTGACTGTAGTAGCTAAGGTGAAGTCATCAGGTGTTACTACACTGGCTAGTCTAACAGAGATATAACATCACAGACAGAGAGGGAGCTTTTTTTTTTTTTTTTTTCTTTTGGCTGTGCTGTGAACCCGTGCCCCCTGCCATGGAAGCATGGAGTCTTAACCACTGGACTGGCAGGGAAGTCCCCTTTTTTTCTAATTAATTTTTTATTAAGATTTCATATTTTTACAGCAGTTTTAGTTTCACAGAGAGGGAGCTTCTTGCTCGTTGATTCGTTAGCTATATGGCAGAGGAGTGTCACATAGACCAGACCATTTAGTATTGAAGGCCTCTTCTTCTTCCTCTCTTTCTTTCTTCTCCCCTTCTCCTTCTCTTTTCCCTCTACTGTTCCCCCTCCCTCTTTTGCTCTAAGGAGAGATGAGAACTATGAATGTTTATACAGCTAGGGGCAAGGAAAGGAAGCAACTAAAGATGCTAGAGAGAGGGCTTCCCTGGTGGCGCAGTGGTTGAGAATCTGCCTGCCAATGCAGGGGACACGGGTTCGAGCCCTGGTCTGGGAAGATCCCACATGCCGCGGAGCGACTAGGCCCGTGAGCCACAATTACTGAGCCTGCGCATCTGGAGCCTGTGCTCCGCAACAAGAGAGGCCATGATAGTGAGAGGCCCGCGCACCGTGATGAAGAGTGGCCCCCGCTTGCCGCAACTAGAGAAAGCCCTCGCACAGAAACGGAGACCCAACACAGCCATAAATAAATAAATAAATAAATAAAAATTAAAAAAAAAAAAAAAGACTTCAAGTGTTCACTTGGGACCCCTGATAACAATATCCTCCAGGAATAAAGGCAAAACTAGAAATTATTTAAAAAAAAAAAAAAAAGAAAAAAGATGCTAGAGAGGATAACTGAGCACCAGCTCATTTATTCAACAAACATTTATCAGACACCTACTGTGTGCCAGGCACTCTGTTAATCAACAGTGACACAAAGATGAAGAAGACACTGTCCTTGGACACAAGGGGCTCACAGGAAGAGAAATGACATATAATTAGACAATGTTATTAACTACATAAAGCCTAGGGATGGATATGTCCAGTATCTATACAGAATCATATACAAAGAAATAATAATTGGCACCCAAAAGTAACTGCAAAGCAACTTCAGATCTTATTGTAGTCTCTTGAGAAAAATGTCAAAGGGGGAATTACATAAATGATTTATGAGAAACCTTCCTAAAATCCTATTCTTCGTTTCTCTTTCCCTCCTCCTCTCCACTAAGGGAGATTCTGCCTTTACCTGTATAGGTTCCCAGGTCATTCACTGTACAGTATCAGACAAACAGGGGAAAGGTATTCCACCTACTCCCCTAAGGCATTTCTCACTCTGCTCTAAAGCTTCTCTATTTCCTCTCCCCAAACTTCCTCCAGCTCTTCCCTAACCCGCACCATCCTGGCTCTTGTCTCTTCACTTTCTCCTGCTCCCTTTTCAAACCCAACTGCTCTCATTTGCTGGTAACTCTGCATCTTATCCAAAGTAAACCCAATCACTCAAGGCTTGCCTTTCTCAGTCCTACCTTTCCTCTATTCTGTTACTGTGCAATGATCTGGCAACCTAACAGGCACAGACAGAATCCAGGAGGAGAGAAAGAGACGTTGGATACTAATGTATTATTAATATTATTTTGCTGTCAAAGATATAAAACAATGTGGTAAGTGAAATGATACAGTTATCTACAGAGCAGGGACAAGCCAATCTGATCTTAAAGGCTGATCGGGAGTTCGAAAGAAAGGACAAGGGCATTTCAGGTACCGCAAACAGCATAAGCTAAGCCTAGAGATGGGAAATAGGCTGGGGTGAGGCAAGGGATTGAGGATACAGATGGGGAAAGGAAGAGGAGTATCTCTTCCCTGGAGGAATGTTGAAAGGGGAATAGGAGTAGATGAAGTGGATGAGACATCTCCACTGGAAGGCCTTGGTCTTCTCATCAAGGTCATTTTGGTAGGGAGAGATAGGGAAAGCTCCGGAAAAGTGAAGAAGGATTGGTACAGCTGCCTGGGGTTACTAGACAACTAAGAAGACATGGCCATAGAGACCTCAGAGCCACAAAAAGTCTAGCCAGGGTGAATTTAGAGTGGGTGTATCAGTATGTTTTGGATCGAGTGATTTGATTTACTTCTTAGGCAAAGTTGTTTTTTTTTTTTTTAATTTTTATTTTTTAGGCCATGCTGCACAGCATGCTGGATCCTAGTTCCCTAACCAGGGATGGAACCTGTGCCCCCTGCAGTAGAAGCAAGGAGTCTTAACCACTGGAACACCAGGGAAGTCCTATCTTAGGCAAAGTTTTATAGCTGGGGGGATTGACAGAGGGGATGGTCAATGCACAGTGAAGGACTGTGGCACAGCCCCTGAAACTGGTAGGCACTCAGTTCAAATTTGTTGAGTGATATTCATAAAACCCAACGGAACAGAGAAACAAGTATGGCCAGAGGCGACTGGGGTACAAAGTGGAGCAGGGCAGGATGACTATGTTACACCTGCTAACCTTCCAAATGCAGCCATATAAGCCTTCTGGGATGAAGTGAAAAGACATTAGATACAGGCAATTGACTAGTTCAGTTCAGCAAACATTTACTGGGTACCAGCCTCCAAATAAGGTGCTGTGTGGACTGCCAGGATAAGCCAGCTGCCTTCAGGTTGCTTGAAGTCTTACAAAAATAATTCTGTGCAAAGCATACTTTTGTAAAGGCAGCAGTGGAGACACAAAGAAAAGCTCAGTGCTACAGAGTTTCAATGACTAAAAGTCAGGGAAGGCTTTTGGGCAGGTAGTGTTTGGGGTAGACCTTTAGGATGGGTGTGGATTTGAACATTGATTTTATTGGTAGGAAGGAACCTACAAAGCACAGGGAAACTCTTGGGCAAAGAAGCAGAGGCGGGAGGGTCCCAGAGGCATTGAGGGGATGGTGGTGAATATACGTGGCTGCAGGAGTAGTTTGGTTTGTGGGGAGTTAAGCCTGGAAATGTATGTCTGAGTCGATTTATGAGGGGCTTTGAATGTCAGGCAGAGAGATTTGGCCTTTTTCTATTGGCGAAGATAAACAGCAGAAGATTTTTGTATGCAGGAAAGGGACATGATTCTACCAGTTTTAGACAACAGCTAAAACAGTTCAAACATACAAGATTAGGCACTGAAATGGCACCTTCTTGTCCAGCTGAAAAGAAAGAGAGATTTAATTACATAATCAAATTCATTAACAGGGAGAAGGGGCTCTTACTTCCCAGGACCAGTCATGACCTTCTTCCAGTTTTATAAACAGACTAAAAAACAAAAAACCAACTCTCCAGACTTAGATCTCTGGGAAAACAGAAGTAAATACTGACACAGGCTTGCTTTGTTTTCCCAAGAGAGGTCTCCCAGGCGACTTCTCTAATTATCTAGAAAAAAAAATTTTTTAAACTTGTTTTTCCCTTTAGAGTTCAGCCGAGCTGAGGAGAAAAACTGCAGTATTGCCTTAGCTTCTCCAGCTTTGGTTTGGAAGCAGTATTGGTCCCAGAGGGACTCCCTCCAAGGTCTCTGAGCGAGGTGTCTCGAGGCATTTGTTCCCAGCAACAAGGAGGGAGCTTTGGAGACACAGGCGCTCTGCAAAGGGCTTATTTTAAAAAGAAAGGCGGGGGGCGGGACGGCCCGTTGATATATTTAGGATAATTCCATAGGAAAACTAACCTAGGTGAAAGCCGTGCCCTCGCCTCTGGTCAAGACCTCTGGATCAGAAAACGCTACGGCATGACGTTCAAGGATGGACAGTGGTTGCGCGCTCTCCCGCCGGCATCACTTGGCACTTAATTCCGCCAGGCTCCCGGAGGGGAGGTTGTGGCTACAGACTAGTGCTCCGCTCAGCCAATAAGAAGCCAAGAATCCCCGCCCGTCTCGGATTGCGACCAATCGACGCCCAGGACTTTAGCTAGCGAGCCGGCGACTCCGTTGTCCGAGAAAGGAGGCAAACCCCCTTGGAGTTGCCAGTAACGGACATGGCTGCGGCCCCTGGAGGAGGGGACGCGAAGTGAGGAGGGGGCAGGGAGGGGAGAGGACGCGGGCGAGGAAGACTGGTCCCCGGGCCCCGGTAAGTACGAGAAGGCCCGTGGCCCGAAGCAAGGGGAGCAAAGGGGCGTGGGGCTCAGCCTTCCGCGTCCTCGGGATTCTTGGGCGAGGGGAGGCGAGTCTGGGGTCTGCACCCAGGTAATGGTCTCGGGGGAATCCCTTCGGTGGAGGAGTCAAGGGACTGGCTCTTGCCTCCAGCTCTTGGCCATTTCCTTCCCCCAGGTGCTCACACTTGCCCTCGGCCCTGGCTTGGCCCTCTGGGGGTCCCGCGTCGGAAATCGAAGCCTCCCGCCAACAAAGACTCCCTGCCCCAGGATTGCGGTGCCTGGGCCCCGGCCCAGAAGGCTTCCAGCGCTGGTGTTCAGTTTATTTATAGGTCTCTGGGAGTCCCCATCCCGGCCCCAGTTCAGACGGTTGCCTCCCTTGCGCGCGCTCTCAGCTGCCGTCCGGGCCCTCGTGCTGACCACGTCCCCTGTGTCCAGGTGGATGGAGCCGGAGGGGCTTTTCAACCCTAAGCAGCGACGTTGCAGTTTGGAGCATGCCCTGCCTGCCCCCCCCCCCACCAGCCCCCGCCCCCTTCCGCCTTTCCAGAAAGTTGTTTAAAGAATCCTTAGAGGCAACCAGAGGAACGTTACTTCCTACCCTATAAACTGATCTCTCTGCTGTGCTCTCGTTCCTTTGCTGCTCACCGCTGAAGCCAGTTCTTAAAGTCCCTCGTGTGCTGCTGTGTGAGCCCCTGCCCGGTGCCAGTTACGAGGGAAACCCTGCTCTTTCATTGGTGTGTGACCACGGGCTGCACTTTGGCGTGTTCATTGATTTGGTCACGTGCTGCTACATCCCACCCTCTTTTTTTGTGTGTGTGGCTCTTGGGGAAAAAAAGGAGGGAGCTCTGTATCCAATCCCTTTTCCTTCTTGTGTGTGATTTTGTGTACTGGGGACGATGATAGTTTTCTTATGCTTCATCCAAGACCCTCACCTTAGCTGTAGTGACACAGTTCAGTTAAGCCTGGGTACTCTTAGAAGATGGAAGTCAGGAGGGAATTTTAACGTTTTATTTTACAGATGTGGAGACTAACTGTTGGGAGAGGCAAAGGGCCAGGGCCAGGGTCATCAAGGTCCCAGGGCTGGAACTCTGAAGTCCAGATTCTTGAGTCCTTTATCCACTAGAGCCGGTTGTTTCCTAGGTGTGATCTGAGAAAACCAAGTTCCCTAACTTCTCTCAGCCTTTGCAGGGCGGTTGTGAGCATTAAATGAGGTGGTCTATATATAAGGATCCCTTGGATGGTGTCTAGGACTTACTAGGTTCTCAATATATTTTTGCATTTATTAATTTTAAGTAACCGGCAGGTAGTTCACTGGCTGATTTCTTGTATTAATATTTATTGTGGTCTCTATTTGTGGGTGTAAATTAGTGGTTCTCAGGAAAGGCAGGGAGGGGCAGAGTCAGGACAAGGTAGCCCTTCCTCTGTTTGGGGGAACCACTGTAGTGTCATTAGAGGTGTTATGAATGAGAGTGTGATTGTGTTTAAGAATAGTGCAGAGGCAGAAAAAGGTTAAGAAGCACTGAAGAAAGAAGAAATACCATGGTGGTATGTCTTTGTGGTGATCTTGGTAAAAGAAGAGCTGATCTTAGTAATCCAACGAGGTAGTTTTTTTTTTTTTTTTTTAATTAATTAATTTATTTATTTTTGGCTGTGTTGGGTCTTAGTTTCTGTGTGAGGACTTTCTCCAGTTGCGGCAAGCAGGGGCCACTCTTCATCGCGATGCGCGGGCCTCTCACTATCGCGGCCCCTCCCGTTGCGGGGCACAGGCTCCAGACGCGCAGGCTCAGTAGTCGTGGCTCACGGGCCTAGTTGCTCCGCGGCACGTGGGATCCTCCCAGACCAGGGCTCGAACCCGTGTCCCCTGCATTGGCAGGCAGATTCTCAACCACTGCGCCACCAGGGAAGCCCTAACGAGGTAGTTTTAATTTTTTTTTAAATGGCACAGGTAAGGTTCATTTTCTAAAAAGTCGAATAAAAATGATCCATGGAGTTAAAAAAAAAAACTGTAAAGATCAGAAGACATCAGAACGTAGACTGTCATTAACTGGAACTGGAACTGGGGGTAGATGTTCACATAAAATCCACATGCTGTATGTACTCTGCAAGGCTTATTTCAACTGCCATGTCAGCTCTAACTTCCTTGCTCTCTGGTCTTTGTCAGAACGACAAACAGGGAAACTGGTGGAGACCATGGAGAAGTGCATTGGCCAGGGAGTTGGAGTACAGACCATCCCCTTGGATAACCGGCCACCAAAGAATTGAGAGTTAACTGCCCTTGAACCCCTACCCTACCCCCCACTCCCACCCCTTGTTTGTGGTGACCCGACATCAGAAGATTAGTCCGGGAGAGCCAGGGCTGGGTGGTGAGATGGAAGAAAACAGAAAGCCCTTCACATTTCTATTTTGAGAAGTTGCTAGGGAGTGCCAGCTCCAAGTGCTGAAAATCAGCCTTTCGGAAAGCTTAACTCCTGCAGAACTCATGAGAAATGAAAGTCGCTATCCTTCGGTTCCTTCCACTTCTGCTTCCCCGGTGTTGGGCTCGGGAAACAATTTCTATGGGGCGAGGGAGGAGCGCTATTGTAAATGTGACCTACACCCAAGGCTTGACTTAACCTCACCTGAGTCGAGTTTGAGCTCTGAGAATAGCCTTTCTCAAATCCATTCCTGGTGTTTAACTGAGAAGGTTCCCAGTCGTGGTTGGCACTTCTCTGCCAGTCAACGTGTGCTAATCTTTTTTATCTGGTTATTGGATCAGCGTTGGTTTCACGAGAGCGTCTTTCTTGACCTAAAAGATAGGCTCCTTTAAAAATATTGTTTGAACTCTGGTTTCTGAGCAGGCCCAGATTTGTTTACAGTACACAGGTGAACTAAAGGCTAAGCAGGCGGCTGCAGCAGGAATGTTTTTCTTCCGAAGGGACCGGCCAGCCAGAAATGTGTGGTTTGGTGACCAGGGGTTCGTGTAATAATAAGCTTTGCCTGTGGTTGCCGAGCCAGTAGTAAACAGGATCACGTGGCGTGGCAAGTAGGTTAAGGACCAGATTTAGACCCGGCCTGATGCCTGCATCCAAAGGCCTAGAGTGATGGGGAATGAGGGGTGCCCAAGGGAAGGACACCCTTTCAGGGCTCACAGCGACCTTTTGGGAAACTGGAAATAGTGTAATGATATGAACCCAGTTTCCTTAATTTCAGGATCATCTTGAAAAAGAGATTCCTGATAGCAGTCTTCCTTAGTAGGAAGGTGAAGAGAAAAATATTGGGAAGCACCTGCAAAAAAGACATATACTGGAGAGAGACTCAAAGGTGTATTGAAAAGAGCATAGGGACTTCCCTGGTGGTCCAGTGGGTAGGACTCCACGATCCCAATGCAGGGGTCCTGGGTTCAATCCCTGGTCGGGGAACTAGATCCTGCATGCATGCCTCAACTAAGAAGTTCGCATGCCCCAACTAAGACCAGGAGCAGCCAAAATAAATAAATAAATAAATACTTGAAGGAAAAAAAAAAAAAAAAAAGAGCATAAACATCCCTAAAGTTGACATGGAATGCAGTGGGGGAATATTCCTTGTAATGTAAGCCAGAACCAATTGCAAAATCAGAAGTTGCTGATTTTTTTTTTTTTTTTTTTTTTTTGGCCACACCGCGTGGCTTTTGGGATCTTAGTTCCCCAGCCAGGGATCGAACCTTGGACTCAGCAGTGAAAGCGCCAAGTCCTAACCACTGGACAGCCAGGGAATTCCCAGAAGTTGCTGATTTTTTTTTATTGTGGTAAAATATACATAATACAAAACTTAACATTTTAACCAGTTATGTGGCATTAAGTACATTCACAGTGTTACACAGCCATCACCACCATCCATCTCCAGAACTTTTTTATTTTCCCCAACTGAAACTATGTCCCCATTAAACACTTAATTTCCCATTCCCCCCTCCTCTGGTCCCCGGCAACCACCATTCTACTTTCTGTCTCTAGGAATTTGACTACTCTAGGACCCTCAAATAAGAGGAATCATACAATATTTGTCCTTCTGTGACTGGCTTATTTCACTTAGTGTAAGGTCTTCACAGTTCATCCATGTGGTAGCATGTGTCAGAATTGTCTTCCTTTTGAAGGCTGAATAATATTCCATTGTATGTATATTCCATAGGCCACATTCTGTTTATCTATTCATCTGTTGATGGACACTTAGGTTGCTTCCACCTTTGCTGTTGTGAATAGTGCTGCTGTGAACATGAGTGTACAGATATCTGTTTGGGTCCCTGTTGTCACTTCTTGTGGGTATATATCCCCAGGAGTGAGAGGTTGCTGATTCTTTAAAGATACATTTGGTACATTCATATGGTTTGAAAATCAAAAGGCACAAAAGTATATACAGTGAAAATTCTCCCTCCCACTCCTATCCTCAGCCACTCAGTTCCAGTTTATTAATATCTTCTTTTGTAGGTTATGCTCTTGGTATTGATTCTAAGAAATCCAACCCACAGTTACAAAGATTTTCTCCCATTATTTCTTCTAGAAATCTTATAGTTTCACTTTTCCATTTAGGTCTATGATCCATTTTTAGTTAACTCTTGTATATGGTGCAAACTATATTTACAAGGTTTTTTTTTTTTTGCATCTGAATATTCAATTGTTCCAGCACAATTTGTTGAAGAGCCTTTTACTCCACTGAATTGCCTTTATACCTTTTTTCGAAAATCAATTGACCACATATGTCTGGGTCTATTTCTAGACTCTATTACCAGGCCAATACCACACTGCATCGATTACTGTAGCTTTATAAAACCTTGATGTCCAGTGGTGAAAATATTCCAGCTTTGTTCCCCTGGGGTAGTCTAATTTGAATGTCTCTTATTGTGGGTAGAGTTGAGCATCTTTTCATGGGTAGATGCTACTGGATTTCTTGATTTCATAGTCTCTCGGAGTTAGAAGAGACCATAAAAAGCCATCTCTTTCTTATTTGCTACCTGATGTATTTATTAGCTCCATAATTCCCCACCTCTGCTTGGATCCCTCTAGTGATGGGGGGCTCATTGCCTCTCAGGGTGGCCTCTTCCATTTTTTTTATACAGTTCTAATATGTATAAAAGATATTGCTTGGGAGTTCCCTGGTGGCCTAGTGGTTAGGATTCCAGGCTTTCACTGCCATGACACAGGTTCAATCCCTGATGGGGACTGAGATCCCACAAGTCACGCAGCCAAAAAAAAAAAAAAAAAAAAAGATATTGCTCATATTAAGTCCCAGTCGGCCTCCGTATAGCTTCCTCCCCCTAATCTAGTCCCTATTTTTGGAGCCTCCCAGAGTTAGCCTGGCCCTTCTTTCCCCTGGCAGCCATCATGCCCTTCTGTCTCTGCTCTAACCTGATGTGTTTTTGGTGTCCTGGCCAAGCATCTTCTGTCCCTTCCATTAATTCTCATGTGATAGTTTCTCCAACCTGGCTGCTGTTTTCTGGAAGCCTTCCACTTTAGTCAGTGTCCTTCTTAAAGTGTGTGATGCACAAATGAACAAAATATTTCAGGTGTGCTCTGAAATGTACAGGAATCAGACTTACCCTTGTCTTTTGGGGGACTTGGCATATCTGTTAATGCAGCCTAAATGTGAGTGAACTCTGGGCGACCATGCCGTTTATTTTGAAAATGCATTTAACTAAGCCATTTGTAGTAGTTTACTACAGTAGTTTTGGAACCTAAGTGCAGGCGTTAATATCGAATCTCTTACAGTTAAATTGAATCTATTAGATTTGGCCCATCATTTCTGCCTGTTGAGATCTTCCTGGAGCTTGACTTTGATCTCCTTTCCAGGTTTGTGCTATCCAAGAATTTGATTAGCATACCATCTGTTTCCTCACCCAAGTTATTGATAAAGATATTGACTAGGACGCCACCAAGGATAGAACCCCGAGACTTGTGATTAAAAACCTCCCTCCCACTGAGTATCCATGCATCCATCAGCGCACTTTCAGCTGAGTAGAGTCCACCAAATTGTATTTTTGGTGTGTTGGGCGTGCCTAGAGTGCCACCAGAGCTAATGAAGATTGTGTTGGAAGAGATAAGGACAGCCAACTCCTCAGCTCGCCCTCAGCCTGAACCTTGGGCACCCATTCTTTTTTTGTTGTTTTCTTTTTTTAAAAAATATTTATTTATTTGGCTGCACCGGGTCTTAGTTGCAGCAGGCGGGCTCCTTAGGTGTGGCTTGCAAACTCTTAGTTGCAGCTTGCAAACTCTTAGTTGCAGCATGCATGTGGGATCTAGTTCCCTGACCAGGGATCGAACCAGGCCCCCTGCATTGGGAGGGTGGAGTCTTAACCACTGCGCCCCACACTAGTTCTTTTTGATGTTGGTTCTGAGCTTGGCAGCAGGAAGCATCGACCCCTTCGTTCTCATTTCCGCCTTTGTCTAGATACCCATCATGGCAAACCAGGGTTATTGTAATTTTCTTTTAACTCTTCTGCCTGTAATTTCTTTCCCTTTCTCCTCTGATCCATTCTCTACCCTTTTAAAATCTTGGGGCCTACTCAGAAACCTTCAGTGACTCCTCAGGGTGTCTTTGTTTCAAGGGCCCCTGATTCCCTGTCCTATGTGGTCATTTATTTCTTCATTTATTTCTTCAGTCTGACCTACTCAGGCCTTCTGCTCTAACCAAATAGGTCAGATCACTGTCTTTCAAAAAGGCTCCCGGGGGGAGGGATAAATTGGGAGATTGGGTTGACACATACACACTACTATATATAAAATAGATAACTAATAAGGACCTACTCTATAGCACAGGGAACACTACTCAATACTCTAATGGCCTGTATGGGAAAAGAAGCTAAAAAAGAGTGGATATATGTATATGAATAACAGATTCAGTTTGCTGTACACCTGAAACTAGCACAACATTGTAAATTATACCCCAATTAAAAAAAAAATAAAGGCTCCTGCATTTCTTCCCTGGTGCCTTGATTGGGACTTGTGGCTCTTGCTTGGGTAGCCCTTCCTCTTCTTACTCCCAAGCACCTGTTTGCAATTCTCATTTAGTATGTCAATGCCAACTTGAATTGTTATCTTTTTTCATAATAGCCCAAACCACTATATTATAAATCCATCTAGGGAAGGGACCGCATCTTATACTTCTTTGAAAACAGGACCATTCCTTATACTTACTAAGTATCTGCTATTGTAACACACTACAGGTGCTGGATAAATGTTTGCTTCATTATCCCTTCTCTTTTATAAATCTGCCAAATCTTGCATGTGCTAGGCATTTTAGAGGTTAGTTGAGCTCGGATTCCACTGTACTTTTGGAAAATCAGCTCTATGGAGGCAACTCTATTTCCATACAATGATATGCACCTATTTAAGTATATAGTTCAAAGAATTTTGACAAATGTATATACCCCTGTAGCCACCACCCACGGTCAAGATATTAAACAAAAGCTCCCTGTGCCCTTTGCAGTCATTCCCTCCCCCTGCCCCCAGGCAACCCCTGATCTGCTTGCTGCCACTATTGATTAGTTTTGCCTGTTCTGAATTTTATACTAATTGAATCATATAGTAGGCAGTCTTTTGTGTGTGGCTTTTTTTTTTGGCTGTGTTGGGTCTTCATTGCTGCGCATGTGCTTTCTCTCGTTGTGGTGAGCGGGGGCTACTCTTCGTTGCAGTGTGCGGGCTTCTCATTGTGGTGGCTTCTCTTGTTGCGGAGCATGAGGTCTAGGTGCACGGGCTTCAGCAGTTGTGGCATGCGGGCTCAGTAGTTGTGGCTTGCGGGCTCTAGAGCACAGGCTCAGTAGTTGTGGCACACGGGCTTAGTTGCTCCGTGGCATGTGGGATCTTCCCGGACCAGGGCTCGAACCCGTGTCCCCTGCATTGGAAGGTGGATTCTCAACTACTGCGCCACCAGGGAAGCCCTGTGTGTGGCTTCTTTCACTCATCAAATGCTTTTGAGATTCAGCCATATTGTTGTGTATATCAGTACTTTATTCTGTTTTGTTGCTGGGTAGAATTCCATTGTATGGATTTACCACAGTGTGTTCATCCATTCACCTGAGTGGACATTTGGATTATTTCCAGTTTGGGGCTATTTTGAATAAAATTGCTATGGACATTTGTATGTAATTCTCTTTGAGGACATATGTTTCCATTACTGGGTCATATAATAAGTGTATATAGTTGACCCTTGAACTGCATGAGTCCACTTATATGTGGATTTCTTTCACTAAATATATACCAGAATGCTACACGATCCATGGTTGGTTGAATCCACAAATACAGAACTGTAGATTTGGAGGGCTGACTGTAAAGTTATATGTGGATTTTCCACTGCGCTTGGGGGGTGGGAGGGTGGTGTCAGGGGTCGGTGTCTCTAACCCCCACCTTGTTAAAGAGTCACCTGTACTTTATCAGAAACAGCCAAAATGGTTTCCTAAATGGTTATACCATGTTATAGTCCCACCAGCAATTTATCAGTTCATATCCTCACCAACACTAGGTACTATCGGTCGTTTTCATTTTAGTCATTCTGATGGGTGCCTATTAATATTAATACTGATAAATAGAAATGTATGAATATGAATATTATTTAATTTAAATATTAAAACATTAATGTTAACATTAAGTCTTCCATTCCATGAACATGGTATAGCTCTCTCTTTGTTTAGGTCTTCTTTAATTTCTCTCAGCAGTGTATAGGACTTATGTGTATTTTCGTTAAAGTCATCCCTAAGTATTTCTTTTTTTTGGTACTGTAAGTGATATTTACACATTTTTACTTTCCTATATTTCATTATAGCATATAGAAATTTATATTTGCATTTTATATTTTGACCTGGTATCATGCAACCTTGCACACTTATTTGTTCTAATATCTTATTTGTAGATTCCTTAGGATTTTCTACATGTATGATTGAGTCTTCTGCAAATAAAGACAGTTTTACTTATTTCTCTACAATCTTTTTTTTTTTTTGGCCATGCCCGCAGCTTGCAGGATATTAGTTGCTGACCAGGGATTGAACCCAGGCCCTGGCAGGGAAAGCACCAAGTCCTAACCACTGCCCCGCCAGGGAATTCCCTCTTTACAATCTTTATGCCTTTTATTTCTTTTTTTTCTCCTTACTTTTGAGTTCTCATTCTTGACTTCGGTGACTCTTTCTTCATATTACTTGTTTGCTGATGATAGTAGATGATAGTAATGGCGACTATTAAGACCTACCATGTACCAAGTACTGTATTAGGCCCTCTGCATATAGTATTTTACATAATTCCTGTTGCATAGCTGTGAAATAGGTATCATCACTTCCATTCAATGAACAAGGACACCGAGGCTCAGAGAGACAAGTGATTTGCCAAGGTCGTTTGGCACTTGATACATGATGGAGCCAGGATTTGAACCCACGAGTGTCTGGCTTTGAAGCCTGTGCTTTTTTTCACAATGGGCGGGGAGTGGACCTGGCCCTTTAAGGATACAGCTGCTGGTTTCAGATCAGACAGCTAAGGACAACTCTCTCCCAGAATCCCATGTATGGAGTGATGGGAAAACAGAGACTCTTAGAAAAATGTCGTGCTCCTGGCTGCCCTTTTGGAACTGCTGTGGTTCCATCCAGCCGCAGAGTTATTTCACTCCTGTAGTGTTGGCAGAAGGAGTTAAGCATAATCCCCATCTGGCTCCTGGTGCCTTTCCCTGTGTGATGACTGCCTCATCCAGCCCCTGCTGGCATGGGATGTCATGGGGACCTTGAGCTGTACTTGTAAACAGGGCCAGGGTGCCTGAGTCAGAGCGGCCTTACGCAGAAGTGCATTCAGCCTCTCAGGATCCCATTTCAGTCGGCTGCCAAAAACCAAATGTCGCTGCACTGTGGTGCTGCTCCCAGCGTCACTGTCTGTCTCTGACCCTCCGGGGCTAGCTCAGTTTTGAGGGCCCTGGTTGGAAAAGCAGAGGTAGGGACAGACCTGGCAGTGCAGGGCTGTGACGTCTTGCGAGGAATTGGACGGGATCGTGGGTCGGATTTAGTGCCTGCAGAGCCTGGGCCTCCTGCCTGGGGTTCTCTGGACACAGCTTTTTTTTTTTTTAATTGTTTCTAGACAGCTCTTTTATGGATCAGTTCTCCTGGGCTTCTGACCAGCTCCTCTTAACGTAGGTTTTGCTGCAGGCGCCCAAAAGAACTGCCCCAGTCAGCAGGTTAGTTCTTTCTCCTCAAGTAGTCACCTGGCACCGAACCAGATTACTCAGTGGCACTCTTTACCCAAACACTCATCTGAAATCATTTAAGGTGTGTTGGCTGCCAGGATGGATGGGTGAGAGTCGGGGTTATGTGGGGAGGGAGTGGTGGGTGGGGAGGTTAGGCTCATCTTCATTTTCTAGATTGTTGTCGCCTTGGATCCCCCATCCTCATGGACACCCGTCCAGGTCCCTGTTGAGCACTCCTTGTTGGCCAGCCGCTCAAGAGGCCCGCTGACTGTGGGCATGTACGTGTTGGCATGTGTGGTGTGTGTTTCCCAGCTGTGCTCCTGGTGGCGGTGGAGTGAGCACGTCTCTACTTTGATCATCTCTGCTGCTCTTCCCGCCATTTGCTTGATTATTCAAGTTGTATCTAGATTCCAATTTACCTTCATTTTTTTTTTTTTTTTTTTTTTTTTTAATTTGGCCACGCCGTGCCCAGCTTGTGGGATTTTAATTCCCTGACTAGGGATTGAACCCGTGCCCCCTGCAGTGGAAGCGTGGAGTCTTAACCACTGGACCGCCAGGGAAGTCCCTCATCACCTCTTTAAAAGTGAAGGTATGGGACTTCCCTGGCAGTCCAGTGGTTAGGACTCTGCGCTTCCACTGCAGGGGGCACGGGTTCGATCCCTGGTCGGGGAACTAAGATCCCACGTGTGGCCAAAATAAATAAATAAATAAAGAGCTGATGAGCCATGGCTTTTCCTGCTTTCTGGAAGTCAGCAAGTCAAAGAGTACACGTGGAACAAAACATACGTGCCTCCAAAAATTAGGGTAAAAGAGGGAAAGCTTGCAGCCCTCCAGCCTCCCTGCTGTAGCCCTCTCCCTCCTGGCCACAGAGAGTGGAATTTGTAAAGCTGACTGCTGCCAGGACAGGCCGGGGCCCTGGAGGTCACCAGCACCGTCTTCTCCACGTCCTGCTCGACTGTTTAGATGGTACTGTTGTGTTTCACAGTAGCTGCCCCTTCCAGCAGCCCGGCCTTACGGGACCTCTTTCTTTTTTTTCCCCAGATGCTGTGACTGTGACAGAGTCACTTGGGTTCGTACATGTTGGGGAGGAGCCTTCCTTTCGGGGGTGACCACCTTCCTCTGGGCATGCCTGCAGTACCCTGGGCCCATGGACCTGAAGGAGAAGCATGCGGTAGGCCATGATCGGTTCCCTAACGGGGATTGTCTGTGTGTCTCTGTTGGACTCTCCCTGCCTGTGTTTGCCTGGGAGGTCCTCATGTGGAGGCTTTACACCAAAAGTGAGGGAGGGGGCGCAGCTCTGAGGCTTGGGGTATGTGATCTGATCCCTGGACGGTGCTATTGCTTGGCTGGAACACACAGGCTCAGGGAGCTGGGACTCAAGGACAAAGGGTGGACCAGTTAACACGGCCGGCCGCATGGGAGCCGGTTTCTGATTGGGGTTGGCTCTGAGCCAGTCTTCCACTCCTTGCCCAGGGGTGTGTAATTTCACTTGTTTGCCCTTTGCTGGGCTCTGCCCCAACCTGCTGAGCTGGGTTGCGTACTCAGTTGGGCACCCTCTCTGTGGTTAGAGAAGAGCTCCCCCAGTCAGACTCCAGACACAGCTGCTGAATCAGCTGGGGGTAAGCAGCCCGGGGGTCCAGGCATCCTCCCCCAGCCTGACTCAGGCACCCCAGCCTCCAGGCATACCATCTTTACGTGGAGTTAGATTTGTCATCCAACAGAGCATCCCTCTCCTGGGACGAGGATTGCCCTAGGGGATGTCCTTCCCCTAGGTCCTTGCCTGGCCTTCTTTTTTTTTTTTTTTGGCTGCGCTGCACAGCATGTGGGATCGTAGTTCCCCAACGAGGGATCGAACCTGTGCCCCTTACAGTGGAAGCGCGGAATCTGAACCGCTGGACCGCCAGGGAAGTCCCCACCTTGCCTGGCCTTCTGTCACACCTTCCTAACAGGTCCCTCTGTCTCTGACTCCTTGCCTCCACTCGGCGGGCAGGGAAGGCTATCCAAAACACAGAGCTGACCTTTTGTTGCCCCTGCTTAAAAGGCATCACACCACCTGCCGAAACGTTTAGCGTGGGGTCCAGAGCCCTCCATAATCCCGCCTCTGCCCGTCGGCCCAGCATCCCTCACCTCCCCTGCCTCGGCCTTTACCACTGGTAATTCTGAATGCTTCAGAGTTTGGGCACACACTCCACGTTTAGGCTGTTACCCAAAAATCCCCCCCCACCCTTTTTCCTGCCAAACTCCTACTTTTCTTTCTTCAAGACCCAGTTTAGGGACTTCCCTGGTGCTCCAGTGGCTAAGACTCCACGCTCCCCATGCAGGGGACCCGGGTTCGATCCCTGGTCAGGGAACTAGATCCCACATGCCGCAACTAAGACCCGGCACAGCCAAATTAAAAAAAAAACAAAGACCCGGTTTAGGCATGACCTTCTCCAGATATGTCCTCCTCATCCCTCCAGGGTCCTCCTTTCAACATCCACAGCACCTCCACCATCATACTTGCTACGCTGTGTTGGCACCATCTGTCTGTCCCGCTTTATCTCAGTGTCCCTGGCTCCTAGCACAGAGCCTGGCATGTAGCAAGGGCTTAGTAAATATTTATTGACTTGAACTTATGGATAGTGATCTTCCTGCCAAAGAGATCTTGGGAGGTCTGGGGAAGGAGCTGAGGGTCCACACAGACTTGGTGCCTGGCTGACTGCCGAGGTGTTCAGCTCCACATTTCACGTGCCTCTGGATCGTGGAACAGGCCTGTGGACCTGAACTTGAACCAGGTGTGTTCAGCCTCCTGTTCACAGATGCCTCTGGCTGCTCTGCAGGTGTCCGTCCTAGCAGTGATTGGTGCGCAGGGAAAGCTACACTTGCCCGTCCCCTAGCCTGGGTGCAGGGCTGCTGCGTACAGTTGCAGAGCTGTGCACTGCTCAGTTCCAGGGAGCAGCCCCCCCAAAGGCTATGATGTTGTGCAATGTGGTGGCCTGCCTAGGGTGGGGCTGAATGTCCCGAAAACAGAAGACAGTGTTGTCCTCCGGTTCCAGCCTGTGGCTGAAACACCCATTCCTAGTGAATCGGGGAAACAAAGATCTGTGGTCCAGCATCTGGCTTCTCTCTCAAGCCCGAGGAAGGACACTTGTGAACCCAGGCTGGATATCTCTCAGGGGCGTTTGTCGGGGAGGGTTTTTCTTCATCCTCTTCTTTTTCTTTCTGGATAGATGCTTTCCTGACCTAGAAAGCACCATTACCACCATTGTCAGCCATATTTATGGAATGCTTCCTTTGGGTGGTAGAACTCTAGGCCCTGGGGGATGGCCTCTGGCTTGGAGAGGCTTACTGTCTAGTTGAGGAATTAATAGGACAAGCAGCTAAGTAATAGATCTGATGGCGTTTCTACCTGAGGTACCTTGCGAGTTGTGTAAATATGGGCTTCTAAAGTGGATCCCTGGGGCCTCTAACAGTGGAAGCCTTCTTGGAGGCGTAGGAGTGGGCGAGGTGGCGCGCTGGGAGTTGATGGTAAGGTGGCCTGTCGTCACCTGGCTACAGCCCACGATCAGTTTGGCTGTTGCTGGTTGATCCTTTGCACCTTGCCCCCCTTCTCTTTGTGACCTACCTGTCCTCAGTGTCCCCTGCAGACCCTCCTCTCCCGTCTCCAGTCCTCCAGCCCATGGTGGATGTGCCGTGGCAGTGATGGTCTGGGTTTCTCCCCAGATGCAGAGCTTCCCTGTTCACTTGCTGAAGTGAGCAGTGTCAGAGGGGGGCCAGACGCCAGAGGGCTGTGTTGGGGGGCGCTGCGGAATACCTGGGTTAGACCCTGTGAGCTGTTCTTCTAGGCCCTGTTGCACAGGAGGGAGAGTGTTTGCTTAGTTGTGGTTCCCCCAGAGCAGTGCCTTGGTGGAAAGCTAAAGGGGAGTGTGACCTGGGAGCAAGGGACAGGAGTCTCCTTGGCAGTTTGCTGAGGCTGCAGCCCGACTACACAGGTGGCAGCCGTCCTCAGAGTGACTGTCTCGGAATCCGACCCCTCCTTCTCTGGCCTCACGGAGACTTCCTGTCCTTAACCTCTGGACTGCCTGGGCCCCTCCTTTTCTGTTCCCATTCAGCTCAGGGTTTGGCGGGGTGTGTGTGTGTGTGTGTGTGTGTGTGTGTGTGTGTGCGCGTGCGTGTGCCCACAGGGAGCTGTGCTGAAAAAGGGGGAGGGGAGAGGCCGGCTGGAACTCGGCTGAGGCTCTCTCTTCCCTTCCCTGCCGATGAGATGGTGTCGTCTAGGAAACAGGGCCCTGGAGAAATGGTCTCAGGCTCCAGCCCGTGCTCTGGTTATTGAACCTGTTAGGCCATTTCCTCTCCCTCGAGGTTTTCCAGCCCCATCCTCAGGGTGGCCTGGATGGAGCCAGAGAAGTTTCCTGCCCCAACATCACCCAGGGGGTCTGTTCTGACAGCTTCCTGTACATCAAACCCGGGGTCGCAGAGTGATGCCCAGGCTCTGCTTGAAGCCCCGGGAGGAGATGGCAGCCCAGGTCACCAGCCTCCTCTTTCTTCCTGGGATGAGGCCTGGTGTCCGCAGGCAGTGTCCTGGTCCCAGCAGCACCTGGGCAGGTGTGTCTGGATGTGGCTGGGCGGTATCGGCTGGCTGAGCTCTGCACTCGCCTTGATTAGCGGCTCTTGGAGCCCCCCCGCCACCTGGTGGGAAGACGTTGGGTCCTAGGTGTTGGAAGAGCCCTTCCTCTCAGCTGGCTCTTCCCTCTTCCACTGGCTTCCTCTGCTCGCTCACTTCCCAGCCCCCTGCTCTGCCCTCCGAGAAGTCACTGCTCCAGTTTTCTCAATTGCCGGTCCTTCCCCCTCCACGTAGGATGTGCTGCTATTAATAAGCCCCCCCCTCCTTCCCGCAGCTCTGACTGTGGAGAGAGCTGTTGTTGGCGTGGCTCCATGCTGGAGTCTCAAAGGGATCTGGGGGGCTCCCCCAAGTGGGGCTCCTCACCTTGCCCAGGAAAGGGAGTCCGGGGGGAGAGGACAGGTACTTCTCGATGCCCGCGGGTGCCCTCGGGGCTCCGGGCCGACAGCAGCCACTTCCTGCACAGCTTCTCCTCCGGTGGGGGTGGGCGGTGGGCGCATCCGAACCCCTGGGCGGCACGTCGCCCTCTGCTTACCCTCCGGTGCCTCCTCTGATGAATGGGCCCAGCCCTTGGACAGCTGGCAGGGCCCCTACCAACTTTCTCCTCTCAACCCCTTCCCTCCTCCCTCCCTCTCCGCAGCCTCTCCCTCCTTCCGTCCTTTCCTCCTGCACCGGCAGCCCGGTCTCCTCCTCCTCCCTCCCTAAATCTGCAGCGTGACTGGAAATAGTCTAAATTAATCAGCAGATTGAAGCTCCACTCTGCTGCCGCTGCCGCCCCGCTCCTCGCTCACACGCGCTCCAGCTCTCTTCTCTCTTCTCTCTTCTCTGTCTTCACTCTTTCCCTCTCTGTCTTTCTCTGTCTCCTTCTCTCCCTCTCCGAGGGCAGTGTTGGCAGTTCTGTGGCTGACGCGCTGTGGCTCAGGCTCTACCCCATGCTCTTTAAACGGGCAGAGCTATGGATGGCCCATCAGGGCAAAGGCAGCAAAGTGAGTATGCCAGCTGGGCTTGACGCCCCCATTCCACACGCCTGCTTCCCCGCTTTGTGTCAGAGGTTTTGGGTTAACGGTTGAAGATGGAAGCTGGGCCGGAGGCAGCTTGGATTACGAGGTAGCGAGGACCGTGGAAGGAGGCTGGGGATGGGAGCCAGAAAGCCTGTGTGTGTAGCTGCCTGCCAGGCTCCTGAGTCACCCAGAGCAGGACCGGAGCCCAAGTTTCCCCGTGGGGCATCCTGTCAAGGTGTGCTGGGACCCGGGTCGCCAGGCACAAGGCTTGGATGCCAGCCCCTCCTCGGGGCCATTAAGGAGGCTTTTCTCGCCGGACCACATGGGTCACTGAGACAGGAGCCACCGGGGCTGGGGTGATTTCTTCCTAGGTCTTGGCTGCAGGAGGTGAGAAAGAAGACAGGTGAAAGTGCCAGGGTCAGTATGAGCCGGGAAGAGTGAGGAAGAGGAGGAGGTGCCTCTGCCTGAGGCTTTGAGCTGCTTGTCTGTAGACAGAGTCGATTTGTGTCTGGCCAAACTTGGAAGAGATTTATGGTGACACCTATAATAGACCCTGGTGGATAGTGGCCGAATCTCTGCTTCAGTGGTTCAGACCTTGTGGAGTCCAGCTTTGGGTCCCTGCTCACCTGCACCGGCCAAGGAGGCTGTGACCGTGGGGACCTGGCGAAGGGGCCAGCTGGTTCTAATTAGTGGTTATCTGCTGTTGCCAAGGCCAAAGGCCAAGGCCAATTCACAGTCTGCCTACCTGAGCCTAGGGGACCTAGATTCCACTTTCTCCCGAAACAGGTAGAATAGGAAGGAAAACAGCTGCTGTGCTGAGGGAACCTCAGGGGAGTCCCGAAAGGACAGGGACTGAGGGCTGGGGGCTTCCGGTTCTGGGCCACCTGAGAAACCTGACCGAGGTGGCACAGGACAGCCCAGGCGTGCTGGCTCTTAAAGCCTCATTAGACGGACCCAGATGCTTAGCTTTGGGCCCTGGGGAGCTGGTTCTGTTCGGTAGCAGATTCCTTGCAGTTCTGATTTAGCAGATAGAATTTTGTCACCACCTGCTGCTCCTCCAGCCCCCAGGCCCTGCCCGTGTCCCCCTTTGACGATGAAGCGGGGCGCGATGGGCGCGTGCTGGCAGCCTCTCCTGAGCCTACACCTCCTATGGCCTCGAGTTCCTCTGTTGGGTTCAGTTGAGGCTGAGCACTTAAAACAGTGGGATGGGGTTGCTTCTACCCGAAAAGCTTCAGTGTCAGGGGAGAAGCGGGGCCACGCCTCCCCTCTGGTGTAGAGGCCTTGCTTAGCCATGGCTCCTTGGCCCCAGGAATTTCCTGGAGGTGCCTGGGGGTGGGGAGTGGGAGTTTCTGAGCATCTGGGAAGTAGGAAGAATTGCTTCCTGCCTTTGGGTACTTAAGTCCGGGGCAGATTTTCCTCACTCTTCTTGGCCCTGCTAGGCAAGAAGAGCAGACCTCAGATGGCACGTGTACGACAGGCGTTCTTATTTCTCACACCATCCCTGTCCTTGCACAGACCTCCCCCCACCCCCGCCATGGGTGCCCGGGCACGCTGGGTGCCAGCCTAACTCTGTGCTTTGAGAAAGGCCACCGAGCCAGCTCACGCATGAGCCCTGTCTGAATTTCCTTTGGAAAGCGTGAATGTCTTTCACCAATTTCCTCAGCTTCAGTTCTCATACCGCATGGGGGAAAAGCCATGGGGTAATGAGAGAAACAGTGATTTTACCCATACCCGGGACCCTCCTGCCGGAGACTGAGTGAAGAGTTGCCATCAGGCCTCAGTGGGCGGCCACGGCAGCTGGATAAGTGGGGTTGGGGCCGGGGAGGGTTGGCTGGCCTTGAGGGCTGGTCCTGGCCCCGGGGCGCTGTGCTGGCAGGCACTTTCTTCAGGAGGCATATAATTACAGAATGGCTTATTTTTCCTCTGTTGTGCTGTCTTTAATCTCCAGTCTGGAGTTGGTGCTCCAAGCCAGACACAACATGCGGGGGCAGACGCACGCCCTCAGCTCCGCAGGCCCCCTCCCGCCTCTGCCGGCCCTGCCCCGGCAGCATCTGCCATCCTCTGGCCCCTCCTCCCACACCTGGAGAGCAGCACGGGACAGGTTCTCAGACCCTGGAGGAAGAGAAGGAGCGAAACAGTTGCTGGGTGGGGTTGCCCGGGGGGGTTGGGGGTGCCTGAAATAAGGCAGCGGATGCAGGGCAGCCACAGGGCAAGCAGAGGGCAGTTCCTGAGGGTCCTAGGTCTAAAGGCCTGGCTGGAGGAAGGCCGCCGCGCTGGCTCTCTGGCTGCTCCCCTTAGCCTTTCCCTGCCTTCCTGAGCCTGGCGCTCATTCCAGACCGAGCAGCTTCCCGGGTGATTGTGCAGCCGCGTGGGCTTTGTCAGCTCTTCCTTTCTCCCGCCCTTTGGCGTGCAGCCTTTCCACCTCTGCGGGCCAGTCCTTCCCTGCCCGCAGGAGGTTTGCGCACTTTATCATTTCTGGAGACCTGGCCTAGGCAAGTCCACCCTGGGAACCTGCACATCCCACTGCGGGGAGGGAGCTTGGCAGGTTGAGCCTGAGGGAGGAAGGGGAAAGGGGAGGGGAGGCTGGGCCTCCCAAACGCTATTCTTCTTGGACCTTCTTGGGATGAGAGGGGCAGGCATCCTCCCTTGGACATGAGAAGGCCTGTGGTCCCCCTTTGCTTTTCTCTTTCTCCTTCCCGCCCCTGGAGGCTTTCTCCCCTCATGCCAGGAGCCAAGGAGGCAGAGGTGCAGGCCTTGCCTGACACTCCTTTGTCCTGGACCACGGCCTCTCAGGGAGGCCCCCGGATCCCTGCCGGAGGGAGGTGGGTGCTTTGGAGTACAGTATTTACCCTTGCGGGGTGCCGGCTCCCTGCCCGGAGGGCCATTTCTTCCTGAGCTGAAATAACCAGTTATCCCCTCGGAGAAGCAGCAGCTCTCATCCTCGTAATCCCCCAAAGCCACCGTGGAGAGCAGGGATTAGGTGAGATTTAGGCAAGGGATCTGGGAGGTCTTTGGGCCGGGCCCACTCTGAAGCCCGTCCTCATCCCTCAGGCCGGGGGAGCTGGCGACAGGCCAGCATGGGGGCTCCACTCAGGGGCCTCCCACCATGCCAGGTCTGCAGCCAGGGGATATGGCCCCCAGTCCATCAACTCCTAGTCTGGCGAGGGTCAAGCCTGCCAAGGGGGCGGGACATGGAGACCGGCAGGAAGGAGGAAATCCAGAACGTTGGTGGGCAAAGCCGGGGCAGAACCCCGGGGATAGGAGGGAAGAGGGTAGGGCGTGAGCCCAGGCAGCCAGGGCATCGCTGGCTCAGTGACCCCTGGCCAGGACTCAGTAGATAAGCCCAGTCCCTTTCTTGGTGCCCCAGGTCCAGGGCTTTGTGCCTCTTGCTCAGGAGCTTTCCCTGGTGGAAGCCCACATTGGTGCTCTTCAGGTGGCCCCTGAGAAAGACACACTCCTCCCCCAGGCCCTACCTTTCCTGGGGGCCTTCTTTTTCCAGGACCCCCAACTGGGGATCTGTGCATCAGATCCAACCTGGGCTGGGCCTCACCTCCAGGAGTTTTGATTCACTGGGTCTGGGTGGGGCCTGGACAGCCACGTTTGTAAAAGCTCCAGGTGTTTCTGCTACAGATCCTGGGTTGACAACCCTGACGAAGGTGTCATTGGGACCGGTGAAACTACATGGGCGTTCATTCATTCATTCAGTCAGTCAGCAAGTATTCACTGAGCTGCTGCCCTGTGATAGGCACTGTCTTAGTGGTTGGTGGAGGGGTGTGGAGATGGAAGAATTTAGTACCCTTTTCCAGGCATTGGCAGTCTGGTGGGAGAGCCAGACAGGCAAATCTATAATGACAGTCCTCCGTGATGCTGCCTGTGAGCGAGGTTGTCCGGGGTGCCTTTGGAATACAAACCTCCCCCTGTATGTGCAGCCCTGGGTTTTGGGAAGATTTCCCAGAGCGGGTGGTGTTTGAGCTGAGTCTCGAAGGAGAAGTAAGAGTTGTCTGGGGCAGGGAGTGTGCTCTTGGCTAGGAAAATCCATAAAGGTGCTGACACATGAGCTGGGGGAGCGCGGCATGTGACAGGAATGGCAGAAAAGGAGGCTGGAGAAGCTGGCGGATCCCGGACCACGCTCAGGAGTCTGGGCTAGATTTTAAAGGTAAACAGGGTCAGTTCAGACGTGCGCTCACTGGCTGGGATGCAGCGGTTGGTTTGGAAAAGGTAGGGACTGGGAGGTGGGAGGGGGAGGCAGAGGTCGCGGGGAAGGGCTGGGGTGCCTGGGTGATGGTAACTGCAGGAGGGGTGCTGGCTCAGGCAGGGAGGGCCGGGTGGCAATTTCAGGGGTTTGGACGTATCAACTCATAGGTACCTATGAAACAGCTGTGCGGCAGTTTAGGGAATGGGTCAGAATTCGGGGTAGCGGTCAGGCTAGAGGTGAAATTTAGGAGTTGTAAGTGTATTGGTGGCAGATGAATCCATGTGGCTGAGGTTGCCCTGGAAACGTACATAAAGTTGTGGAGAAGATGTCATAGGATGGACTGTGGGGTAGATGGACAGGACAAAACAGGAGAGAAGCCCAGGAACAAGGGGTCTCAATGGGAGAGGTCAGGCCATGGGGTCACATAGGACAATGTGCTGGGAACCACCCCTGTCCATACCACGTTCCACCCACCCACGGTGAGATGAGAGTGCGGTGCGGTCAGTGCAGGTCCTTTCCTGGGAGCAGCTGTCTTTTTTTCTGAGATTGTGTCCTTCCCAATGTTGTAGGGTTACAATAGCCTCCCTTTTATGAAATGGTGGTAACAGAAGTTGGTGGGGTTTTTTCCTTAATGTTTTTTACTAGGAACAACGTAAAGCCAGAATCTCCAGGTTAGTTCTCTTCTCCCCACTTAATACATATTTTCTCTAGTTGCGGCGAGCAGGGGCTACTCTTCATTACGGTGCATGGGCTTCTCATTGGGTGGCTTCTCTTGTTGCAGAGCACGGGCTCTAGGTGCGCAGGCTTCAGTAGTTGTGGCACATGGGCTTCAGTAGTTGTGGCCCGTGGGCTCAGTAGTTGTGGTGCACGGGCTTAGTTGCTCTGCGGCATGTGGGATCTTCCCGGACCAGAGCTCGAACCCGTGTCCCCTGCATTGGCAGGCGGATTCTTTTTTTTTATAAATTTATTTTATTTATTTATTTATTTATTTAATTAATTTATTTTTTGGCTGTGTTGGGTTTTCGTTTCTGTGCGAGGGCTTTCTCCAGTTGCGGCAAGCGGGGGCCACTCCTCATCGCGGTGCGCGGGCCTCTCACTATCGCGGCCTCTCTTGTTGCGGAGCACAGGCTCCAGACGCGCAGGCTCAGTAGTTGTGGCTCACGGGCCCAGTTGCTCTGCGGCATGTGGGATCTTCCCGGACCAGAGCTCGAACCCGTGTCCCCTGCATTGGCAGGCGGATTCTTAACCACTGCGCCACCAGGGAAGCCCTCTGGTTTTGTTTTAAACTTGGCTTTGAGGAGCAGGGCACTGTGTACTTGAACGGCTTTTAATTTGGTGGAGATCTGAACATGCTCACGCCCTGAGGGGTCGGGGCTAGTGGAGGGAGGGAGGGTGAGGATTTGGGAGAAGGGAGGAAGGTTCTGGGGAGGTGGGAGGGGAGGGCCTCCCGAGAGATGCTGAGTGCCTCCTGCTTCCCTCCAGGGCGAGGCTCCCTTGGCCCTGGGCCTGTCCACCCGGAAGGCCCTCAGCATCCTGAAGGAGCAGCTGGAGGCGGTGCTGGACGGACACCTGAAAGAACGGAAGAAATGTCTCACGTGGAAGGTGACATGTCCTCATGGGGAGCCCAGAGCCTAGTTGGGGCGGTGGAAAAGCTTGGGAAGCCCATTCTCGGGGCCATGACTCTCCCTGTCACCCTGGATGGTGTGACCCGACTGAGGCATCACTAAAAATCAGAAAGAGGCCAGGGTTCCTTTCAGAGTGATGTCCTGACCCCAGCCGAGACCGAAGCGAGAAGACAGAGGTGGCCGCCTGGGCTCTCCATCGGGTGGGCGGGGGAGGAAGGCGGCCAGATCCTAGCGGGACAGTGCATCTTGGCTCCTTCCTCCTCCCTTGGCCCCCGGGCCTCTCACTCCCTGGCCTGCTGCCCCTCCCTCCTCAGGAGATGCGTAGAAGCAGCTTCCTGCACCACAGTAACCGCTGCTCCTGTTTCCACTGGCCCGGCGCCTCGCTCATGCTCCTGGCCGTGCTGCTGCTGCTGGGCTGCTATGGGGGCCAGCCGGCTGGCAGGTACGCGGCCCGAGGCCCTGGGAGCGGCTCCTTCCCACCTCTCGCAGCGCAGGGTCTGGGTTTGTCCCCCTCCTGCCTCCACACCCGCCTGGGACATCCCGGGGAGAGGGGAGCTGCCCCCCAGAGTCAGCGCCTGGGTCGTGTAGGAATCCACAGTCCCTTGGCCGGCTGATGTCAGAACCAGAAGGAGACACTCTTTTCAGAAGGGACTGGGGAGGGGAGTGTGGGGCCCTGGGTTGGCTGGGCTGGAGACCCCCCGCCCTGCCCCCCGCCGCCAGTGCCCCCTCTTCTCTCCCTGCCAGCCACGGGGTGGAGCTGGTGAACGCCGCTGCACTCTTCCTCTTGCTGCTCCTCAACCTCGTCCTCATTGGGCGGCAAGATCGGCTGAAGCGTCGGGAGGTAGAACGGAGACTCCGGGGGATCATTGACCAAATCCAAGGTGAGGCCAAGGGGCAGGCGAGTCAGGTGGGAAAAGATGCCCTGGGATGTGTCAGAGCCCTGGAGCTCCCGTCCCCAGCCCCAGCCAGGAGCCCCAGCACATTGGCGTTGCCTGCGGTCAGCATTCAGGGGATAAGGATGCCCTGATTTCTTCTCAGTGGTGCAGCGAGAGCCGTGGGACGGCTATGGGTACCCAGGCAGTGGCCTGGGGCGGGCAGGAAGGCTAATGGCTCCTCAAAGCCAGGGACCAAATCAGCTTAATCTTTGACGTTTGTACCCCTCACGAAGCTCAGCACACCCCTCAAAGCCCTTAGCAAAGTTAGCAAAATGTATTTGAATGCAAGGGGGGTACAAAGAATAGGAGCTTCAGGTGTTCAGAGGAGGTGCAAGTGCCTGGGCTGGGGTGGTTGGGAGGTGACCTCGTAGAGGGGAAGTGTTGGAATGAGCGGCGTGGGTTGATGCAGGCCTTCTGGGGAAGGGAGAAGAGCAGACACAGCTTCATAGCTGTGTGCTGGATCTGGCTGGTGTGTGGATCCATGGGTGAGGCTGTTTCCCTCTTTCCATTCTCATCAGATGCCCTCAGGGATGGCAAGGAGATCAAGTGGCTAGATGCCATGTACCCAGACCTCCACATGCCCTTTGCACCATCCTGGTCCCTACACTGGGCCTACAGAGATGGACATCTGGTCAACCTGCCAGTTAGCCTGTTGGTAGAAGGAGACATCATAGCTCTGAGGCCTGGCCAAGAATCGTTTGCTTCTCTGAGGGGGATCAAGGTAGCTGGAGGCTTTTCTCCTTCCCTGGAAATGCTGTGGGAGTGTCCACCGGCAGTGGTGGGAGGGTCCCTGGGCTTAATCCTGATGCTTCCTGCCCAGCTCATGGGTTTCTTGGCAGGGGCTCCAGGAGAATGGAGAAAAGCTGGAACATCTTTCTCCTTGTCCTGTTCTTTCTTCTGTCTGATCCTCAAGCTGCTCGGGATGCAGTCCCCCAGGCCCCACCCTAACTGACTCCTTGCTAACTGATGGTCCCCTAACCCAATGAGATGTCTCCGCTTAGCTAGAACGGCCAAGGAAGAGTGGCTTCCATGGAACCCATTAATTACCCTCGACCTCCTCCCCTTCGTCGCTGGCAGGATGATGAGCACATCGTCTTGGAGCCGGGAGACCTGTTTCCACCTTTCTCTCCGCCCCCCTCCCCCCGGGGAGAAGTGAAGAAAGGGCCACAGAACCCCCAGCAGCACCGGCTCTTCCGCGTCCTTGAGACCCCTGTGATTGACAACATCAGGTGAGGGTGCTGCCCTGCCTTCCTCCCGTCCCCTGACTTCTCCGCCCCAGTGCCTCCTGTGAGCAGGGGGCGCGGTGGGGCCGGTGACAGGAAGGCGCCTTGTCCTTACTGAGGTCCCTTAGCGCAGGCATCTCCGGAGGGTCTTCTCTTTAGTGTCCTGTGAGAATTCTTCGACTGGGTGATTGACCCCCTCTCAGTCTGAACTCCGAGGGGGCAGCTTCAGAGGCTGCCACGAGCCGCTGGCCACAGTGACCAGGAGGCCACTCAGCCGGGGCCAAGGAATAGGAGGGAATTGCAGGACCCGGTGATGCTCGGTGAAGGGGTGGGCTTCAGGCCTCTCCCCTGAGCAGGGCTCGCCCGAGTATAGTATCACGTCTTTGTGCAGGTGGTGCCTGGACATGGCCCTGTCCCGCCCAGTCACCGCTCTGGACAACGAGAGGTTCACGGTGCAGTCAGTGATGCTGCATTTCGCGGTGCCCGTGGTCCTGGTGCGTGAGGCGGGGCCGCACAGGGCAGGGGGAGGGCCGGGAAATGGGGGAGCCTGGGGGCCAGACTCGGACGAGCGCGTGAGTGAAGACTAGAGGGTCCCAGCATGAGCCGGCCTGTGCCGGGGGCGGGGCTGTGAGTGGGCAGAAGACGGGGAGCCTTAGAGCCTGGGTCCCTCTCTGCGGGGGATAAGGCAGCGTCTCTCCTGTTCCCGACAGGCTGGCTTCCTCATCACCAACGCCCTGCGCTTCATGCTGAATGCCCCTGGTGTCACGACCTGGCAGTACACCCTCCTCCAGCTGCAGGTAACGACCGCCCTCTCCCCTCTGTGGCGCTTTTCCCTTTCCCCTGAGACTGCGTCCCCTCATGGTGCCCTGACTGCCCTTCCCTCTCTGCAGCCCAGGGGTCTCTTAGGCTTAGCTTCGGAGTGCCTGCTTCCCTTCCTCCCTTCCTGCCCCTAGCTGTCCTTTTTACTCAGGGGAGGGCCCCAGGGCCGGGGAAGCCCTTCCCTCCCTCTCTCCGCCAGCAAATCTCAGGGAGCCTCAGTGTGGCTCGCTCTTTCCCAGGTGAATGGCGTCCTGCCCATCCTCCCCTTGCTCTTCCCCGTCCTCTGGGTCCTGGCAACTGCCTGTGGAGAAGCCCGTGTCCTGGCCCAGATGAGCAAGGCTTCCCCCAGCTCCCTGGTAGGTTGTTCCGAGGCATCGGGGCAGTGGGGGTCGGGGGACAGTGCAAAAAGAACCAAAGACAGGAATGAAAAGAGTCGGCTGTGCCCCAGCAAACAGGGCAGAAGTCCAGCCCCACCCCTACCCCGTGGCCCAGCGACAGGCAGGGCCTGGGCAGCTCTCCGAGGGCTTTGTCCTCTCCAGCCAGAAGGGTCTCCAGAGCAGGCCCCAGGGGTGGCTGAGTGTCCACCCGGGCTGTCAGCAGACAGGGGATGATTCAAGGGCTGCCCGGGAGTCCTTCACCAAAGGCTTTGGGAGCCTTGCTGGCACGAGTCCCCACCCGCCAGCTCGGAGGCCTGTGAGAGGCTGGCAGTTTCCTCCCCGAGGCTCACACCCTCTTCTCCACACAGCTGGCCAAGTTCTCGGAGGACACTCTGAGCAGCTATACCGAAGCCGTGTCCTCTCAGGTACCCTCACCCAGGATGGATTCTGCTCCAGGCCCCGTACCCCCAGCCCGCGCTCCCTTGGGCCCCTTCTGGAACCCTGGGACTCCCCTACTTTATGGCCTTTGAGCCTCCCACGGGCTCTTGGAGCCCCTCAGTCCACCCGTCCCACATGGGTAATGTGTCACCGCCGTGCTGGACACGGGATTTTCCACCCAACTTCCTGGTGCTCCCCGGACCGTTTCCTCTGTCGGCCCCAGAGGCCACCTCCAGGGAAATATGGCCAAGCCCCAGCTGGCCTCGCGGGCTTTGTCTCTGCCCTCAGGAAATGCTGCGCTGCATTTGGGGCCACTTCCTGCGGGTGATCCAGGGGACGTCTCCTACGCTGAGCCACAGCTCCAGCCTGCTGCACAGCCTGGGCTCCGTCACGGTGAGGGAGGCCCCATGGGAGGACCTGGCCTCGACAGGCTGCTCTCTGGCCATATCCGGTCACTTAAGCGGCCCCTGGCGGCTTGGGGACCTCCAAGGCCCCTTCCCGGTCCCCGTCTCTCCCTGCAGGTCCTGTGCTGTGTGGACAAACAGGGGGTCCTGTCCTGGCCCAACCCCAGCCCGGAGACCGTGCTCTTCTTCAGCGGAAAGGTGGAGCCCCCGCACAGCAGCCACGAGGACCTAACGGATGATCTGTCCACCCGCTCCTTTTGCCATCCCGAGGTCGAGGAGGAGGTACGGCCTGGGCCCGGCTGGTAGCCTCAGGGAGGGCGAGGCGAGGAGCCGGGAGGAGGGCTCAGGCCTCGGGATCTGCTTTGGAGATGACGCCCTGAGGGGACGAAACAGCCCTGCCTCACTGGCCCATGGCAGCCGTCGGGACGCCAGTCCGAGGCCTGTGCCTCTTGCTCTCCTCAGCCCCGTGAACGAGACGCCCTCCTGGCCGGCTCCCTGAACCCTACCCTGCACCTTTCCAATGAGCAGGAGCGCGGCAACTGGCCAGGCGACGGCCCCAAGGCCCCCGAGCCCTCCTCTCACCACAGAGCACACGGCCGCAGCAAACACCTGTCCGGCTCCAGCGTGAGCTTCAGCAGGGACACAGAGGGCGGTGAAGAAGAGCCCGGCAAGGTGAGGGGAGAGGGCGGAGAGCAGCCCTCTTGTCAGCCGCAGGGCGTCCTGGCCTCCCCCGCCGAAGGGGCCACAGGGGTGCAGCCCAGCCTGGACGGATGGAGCCCGAAGCACAGGCGTCTTGGCCTCTGTTCTCGGGCCTCCTGAGGCCTCGCCCACAGCTTTTCCGTGAAGTAGGCCCTTCCCCATTTTCCGGGTTACTCTGATGGTGGTAATTGGTTGGGGCAAGACCCTTCCTCCTAATCACAACCTTCAAGAGACAGAAAGCCGGGACTTCCCTGGTGGTCCAGTGGTTCCAGCCCTTCCACTGCAGGAGTCGCGGGTTCCATCGAACTAAGATCCTACATGCCACTCGGCCAAAAACAAAAAAAAAAAGTACAAAAGACAGAAAGCCAGTGGCTCCTTCTAAAAATGTTTCCCCTGGCTGAGAAAGGTGCTTCGTTGTTTCTTGCTTGGTCTGGACAACCTCCTCTGAGCTGGTGACAGTGTTGTTGGGCACAGATCCTAGAAGCAGCCAGGAGCCGGGAAGGACAGGGAAGGGGTTTCGAGAGGGATGGGAGAGCACGCCCTGCTGGGAGGCGGTGCCTTCTCTTGGGGGCACCCGCCGCATCCCTCCCAGTCTGAGGCCCCTCCTCCCCTCCACGTTTCCTCCAGACCCAGCACGGGCTGGAGGGCGAGCCCTATGAAGCCGAGGACTTCGTGTGCGACTACCACCTGGAGATGCTGAGCCTGTCCCAGGACCAGCAGAATCCCTCCTGCATCCAGTTCGATGACTCCAACTGGCAGCTCCACCTCACCTCCCTCAAGCCCCTGGGCCTCAACGTGCTGCTGAACCTGTGCAACGCCAGCGTCACCGAGCGGCTGTGCCGGTTCTCAGACCACCTGTGCAACATCGCCCTGCAGGAGAGCCACAGCACCGTGCTGCCCGTGCACGTGCCCTGGGGCCTCTGCGAGCTCGCCCGCCTCATTGGTACGCGGCCACTGCCGGGGTAGCGGCTAGGCTGGCTGCCGGCCTCTTCCAAGAGGCTGGGCCCCCGGCTCCAAACATGCCAGGCCCGGGCGTGGCCTTGGTCAAGAGCACCAGCAACCCTTTGGGCTTCTGATCGACCCCCTTTTTTTTTTGGGCCGTGCCACGAGGCTTGTGGCATTTTAGTTCCCCGACCAGGGATTGAACCCGGGCCCTCAGCCATGAGAACGCAGAGTCCTAGCCACTGGACCGCCAGGGAATTCCCTGATCATCCCCTTTAACCAGGCACCGCCGCTTGACGGCGCTTCCTCATCCGGGAAGATAACTCCCTGCGGGATGGTCGCGTGGAGGGAAGCCGCCCAGCCTGACCGGGGTTCCCTCCCCGCCAGGGAGGGTGGTGCGTGGGGGTGGGCTTCCTCCCAGAGGCCCCGTGCCGTCCCTCCTCCTGCAGGCTTCACTCCCGGGGCCAAGGAGCTCTTCAAGCAGGGGAACCACCTTGCGCTCTACCGCCTCCCCAGCGCCGAGACCATGAAGGAGACCTCGCTGGGGAGGCTCTCCTGTGTCACCAAGCGGCGCCCCCCGCTCAGCCACATGATCAGCCTCTTCATCAAGGACACCACCACCAGTGAGCCTCCCCGGCTCCGCCCGCATCAGGCCAAACCTCCCAGGAGCTGGGCGGGGCGGGGCTCTTTTTAGGGTGTCTTTTTTTAGGGAGCGCTGGGCCGACGAGCATTAGATTCTTCCCGAGATCTCAAACGTGGCAGAGATTGGCTTCGGGGAGGGGGGCTGGGATGGTGGTGGCCACAGATGATGGGACTGTCTGGAGGACCGGCAGCTTAGAGCCTGCGTTATGCACCCAGTGGCCTTGCCTACAGGTTTGCTGCCATGAGGCCTGGGGAGTTCCCATCCCCCAGGGGCTCCTTTAGTGCCCTTCTCAAGGGTGGCAGTATGTCCCTGGAGGTGAGGTGGCTTGGGCACTCATGGCTTGGCCTTCCTCTCCCCACCACTGCCCTCAGGCACAGAACAGATGCTGTCCCACGGCACGGCCGACGTGGTCTTGGAGGCCTGCACAGACTTCTGGGATGGAGCCGACATCTACCCTCTTTCGGGTTCCGACAGGTAGGTAAGGAAGCAGATGCCAGGGGAGAGAGCAGTCCGCTCTGGGGGTCTGCCTGCCCGGCTCCCAGGGCTGGGGCATCCCAGGACCACTCACCTCACTTCCACCCCGGTTCCCCGGCAGAAAGAAAGTGCTGGATTTCTACCAGCGAGCCTGCCTGTCTGGTTACTGCTCTGCCTTCGCCTACAAGCCCATGAGCTGTGCCCTGTCGTCCCAGCTCAACGGCAAGTGCATCGAGCTGGTGCAGGCGCCCGGCCAGAGCAGCATCTTCACCACGTACGAGCTGCCCAGCACCATTCCCATTAAGCTGAGTGCCCGCCGCGGCAGCTGGAGCTCCGACGGTACTGTGGGCCCTGTCCCCGGGGGCCGGGGGCCGGGAGGGCTTCCGGGGGCCTGGACCAGATCGCAGCAGAGGGGACAGCAGGCAGCACTGGACCTGGAACACCGCGGTGGCTCTCACTGTCTGGTGACATGGGCGAGTCCCTTAGTCTCATCTATAACCAGGTGCTTTGTCTGCCCTGCTCACGGGTTCATTGTGCTGCTCCAGTGGGATGACATATAGCAAAGTGCTTTCTTTGAAGGTTATAAAGCAGTAGCGTGTATAGGGCGTTAGCCTTATTTGAGTCAGACAAAGGACCGGGTCACAAACCCTGCTGGAGCAGGGGGGACTCAGAGCTCCACCCACCCCTCCCCACTCCGCCAAACATGCGGCCTTCTGGGGTCTCATGACCCAAGAGACCATGAACTGAAGCCATTGCTGAGGGTAGGGCCCGCCCCCTAGCCCTGGACCAGGGATTGTCACCTGACTGATGAGTACCTTTCCTTGTCTTTTCCCCTGTGTCTGTTGGCTTCTTTATGTCTTGGTTGTGCATGTGTGTGGCTGCATGTGTGGTCCCCTGGGGCCCTCGTGCTCGTTGATTTGGGCATGGCATCTGCATGTGTGGCCCCGGGCTGCCTCCTGGAATCTGCCGGTTCCTGGGTGTCCTGCCTGGGCCATGTCCTGGCCGGGCTCTGTGCCTTGTGCCTCCTGAAGAAGGGATCGGGGAGGTGCTGGAGAAGGAAGACTGCATGCAGGCCCTGAGCGGGCAGATCTTCATGGGCATGGTGTCCTCCCAGTACCAGGCCCGGCTGGACATCGTGCGCCTCATCGACGGGCTGGTCAACGCCTGCATCCGCTTCGTCTACTTCTCTTTGGAGGATGAGCTCAAAAGCAAGGTAGGGGAGCCCCCCCCACCCCCGCCACTGCTCCCACTGACCCTTTTCCCCATGGCCTTTTGGGCCCATCTGTTCATTGCCGTCTGCCCGGTGCAGGTGTTTGCAGAAAAGATGGGCCTGGAGACGGGCTGGAATTGTCACATCTCCCTCACACCCAATGGTGACATGCCCGGCTCTGAGATCCCCCCCTCCAGCCCTAGCCACGCTGGATCCCTGCATGATGACCTGAATCAGGGTGAGGGCAAAGGTTTGGTGTGGACACGAGGTGGGTGTGCGTCATTCCCCTTCCTTGGGGCTACAACTAGAAAGAGCCTCCATGGATCCCTCCCTTGGAAAATGGCTCTGATCTCCCTGCGGCAACGGCAGTCGACGGGGTGGGGGGAGAGGACACCTCGAAACAGGAAGTTTTGCGTCATCTGCAAGGCAAGGAAAGGCCCCCAGAAGTCTGGCCCCAAGGTGAGGGACAGGCTTTTGTCCCCACAGTGTCCCGAGATGATGCGGAAGGGCTCCTCCTGATGGAGGAGGAGGGTCACTCGGACCTCATTAGCTTCCAGCCCACGGACAGCGACCTCCCCAGCTTCCTGGAGGACTGCAACCGGGTACGGGGCGGCGGTGGCGGGGGGGGGGGGGTCTGTGCCCCCAGAGCCCTGGGCTTGGCCCGTGGCTTGTCCAGGGCAGAGGAGTGAGGGAGGAGGGACCCTGAGGCAACTGGCATCTCTGCTCTCTGCAGGCCAAGCTGCCCCGGGGCATCCACCAGGTGCGGCCCCACCTGCAGAACATCGACAATGTACCCCTGCTCGTGCCCCTCTTCACCGACTGCACCCCCGAGAGTGAGTGCCCTGGTGGCGGCCACTTGGCCAGCCCGGCCCTCGTGCGGAGCGCTGCCAGTGCGCGGGCACCCCGCGGGCTCTGGAGGGATGTCGGTTTCCTACGCAGGGCGCGGAGGAACCTGGGCTGGGAGGAGCTGGGGGTCTTGTGGGCTGGAGCCTTGGTGGCCCGTTCTAGGGAGTCAGAAGTGACAGTATTCATACGATGTTCACGAAATTGGGGGCAGGATGGTCCCAAAGAGGGGCCTGTTTTCCCTCGTCTCCTGCTTTGTCCTGTGGGTCTCTGCCCAGCACCCCACGTGGGGCTCGCCTGCCTGACTCTTGTGCCCCCCGACTCTGCCCCCTCAGCCATGTGTGAGATGATCAAGATCATGCAGGAGTATGGGGAGGTGACCTGCTGCCTGGGCAGCTCTGCCAACCTGCGGAACAGCTGCCTCTTCCTCCAGAGCGATATCAGGTCAGGGTGACACCCCAGAGCCGGGGGCCAGCCTCTTCCTCCCGGAGACCCCACAACTGATCTTGCCCTGGTCGGGACCAAGGAACCTGGATTTGGCGGGGAGAAGAGGGAGCAGGTGCTTGCTCAGTCCCGTGGGAGACGGGGTCTTGGCACGCTTCAGCTGATGGGTATGCTTCCCCCCCTGTGCTGAGCAGCATTGCCCTGGATCCCCTGTACCCATCCCGCTGCTCCTGGGAGACCTTTGGCTACGCCACCAGCACCAGCATGGCCCAGGCCTCGGACGGCCTTTCTCCTCTGCAGCTCTCGGGGCAGCTCAACAGCCTGCCCTGCTCCCTGACCTTCCGCCAGGAGGAGACCATCAGCATCATCCGGCTCATCGAGCAGGTGGGGGCTCGGGGGGGCTCGGGGGCAGGGGGGCAGGTCCTGCTTGGGGTGGGCAGTCGCGACGCAGGACCGGCCTGAGCTCCCAAGGGTGGTTCACCTCCAGGCGAAGCTCTCCCAGGCCGTTGAGTTTGCCTCCGCCCCTCCCTAGCGGGAACATTTGGGGCATCTGGCTCTTGGCTGAAGCTTATCAGCTGTGGGGCCTGAGAGAGACCACAACCTGTCCCTCCCGGTCCCTAGGCTCGGCACGCCACCTACGGCATTCGCAAGTGCTTCCTCTTCCTGCTGCAGTGCCAGCTGACTCTCGTGGTCATCCAGGTGAGGTGGGGCCAGCACGGGCATCGCCCCTCCCTGCTCACTCCTTCACTCAAGGGCCGGTTGAGAGGCTGGGAGGATGCAGCACAGCCTGGGGGGCCCCCAGAGCCTCTGTGAACCCCCTGGGCTTTTGGAGATGACCCCGCCGGCAGAATAGTGTCCCCTCCAGCGCCATCTCCTCTCAGCCAGGACGTGAGTCTCTGTCTGGGCACAGGGCGAGTCAGCCCTGGGGCTCCCAGTGTCTTACTCTTTGCCAGAATCTAATCGTGCTTCCTGGCTTCTCCTGGTTCAGTTCCTCTCTTGCCTCGTCCAGCTGCCGCCAATCCTGAGCACCACCGATATCCTGTGGCTGTCCTGCTTTTGCTACCCTCTGCTCAGGTGAGAGGCCGGGCCGCCTCTCCGTGCCCAGGCAGGCAGGGTTGGGATGTCACCAAGTGTCCCCAGGAGCCCAGGTTCAGGAAGCCATGCTCAGTGCTCACTTCTGGCACAGGAGGCCCGGGGGCACTCTCTCCCTTGTCTTATCCCATCTGCCCAGCAGACTTGCCCTCACTCTCAGGACTCCCGAAAGCCTTCCCACATGAGAATTGGGGGACAGAGGGTCACAGTCACCACCCTTCACTGAAGTTCCTGCTTTTCAGCATCTCTTTGCTGGGGAAGCCCCCCCATAGCTCCATCATGTCTATGGCAACGGGGAAAAACCTTCAGTCCATTCCTAAGAAGGTGAGCAACGCGGAGCCCTGTGAGCCTGGGCTTTTCCTGAGGAATGTCAGTGTGGAGGGGGCTGAGCCTTGGGGGAGGGAAGGGGGGGGAGGAATTCCATCGGAACTTCCCCAGACCAAGGGGGAGGGGTGGTACAGAGCTGGGAAAGATCCTTGCTCCTTATCCCCCGGGCCTGCCCACTGACTGAGGACCCCGTTGAATCCGTGCGCCAGAGGGGCGGCTGCCACAGGAGTGACGGGCCTCCTCTTCCCGCAGACCCAGCACTACTTCCTGCTCTGCTTCTTGCTCAAGTTCAGCCTCACCATCAGCTCATGCCTCATCTGCTTTGGCTTCACACTGCAGAGCTTCTGCGACAGCTCCCGGGTCCGTAACCTCACCAACTGCTCCTCCATCATGCTGCCCAGGTGGGTCCCGTCCCGACACCCCCGCCCTGGTTTCCCTCCCTGGGGCCCAGAGGAAGCTGAGCCCACACCTTGCTTTGGCAGCCACGCCGACACAGCTCCAGCCTGGTTTGACGACTTCGCCAACGGGCTGCTGCCGGCTCAGAAGCTCGCCGCCGCCCTGACCGTCCTGCACACTGGTGAGGGGCTCCCCGGGGCTGGTGGGGCACCCTGGGGACCAGGCCTCTGGCCGTGCGAAGTCTGACACCCGCCACTGACCCCATTTTCTCCAGTCTTCATCTCCATCACCCACGTGCATCGCACCAAGCCCCTGTGGAGAAAGAGCCCCTTGACAAACCTCTGGTGGGCGGTGACCGTGCCCGTGGTGTGAGTCTCTCTGGGATGGAGGGTGGGAGCAGGGGAGGGGCTGCAGCGGGGCTGTGATTTGAGGGCGGGCTTTGGGCCAGAGGTTGAAGGGTGCCCTCCTTAAGCTGTTCCCGCTGAGAAAAGCAGGGAAGGAAGCAAGAGACCCCGGCTGACGCAGGGCTGCCACCTCCTGCAGGTTGCTGGGGCAGGTGGTCCAGACAGCAGTGGACCTGCAGCTGTGGACACACAGGGACAGCCACGTCCACTTTGGCCTGGAGGACGTGCCTCTGCTGACGTGGCTCCTGGGCTGCCTCTCCCTGGTCCTCGTGGTGGTCACCAACGAGATCGTGAAGCTGCACGAGATTCGGTGAGCCACCGGCTGGGTGCCCCCTCTGGGCCTGGGCGTGTTCCCTAAGCCCGTCACCTCCTGGGGCACCGTTCCCCTGCCTTCCCACTGCCGTCCCGCCCTCCTCCTCGGGTGTCCTGCCCGTCCCCTGGTCTGGAGGTCTGCGCTAACCTGGACTTTAATCTCCCGCCCCACCAGGGTCCGGGTCCGCTACCAGAAGCGACAGAAACTGCAGTTTGAAACTAAGCTGGGCATGAACTCTCCCTTCTGAGCCACTGGCCGTGGTGGTCATAGTTGCCCTGGATCCTAGGGCTAAAGCCAGACCCATTTCTGAGTCTGGGGAGTTGATATCATGAATGTTTCAGGGTTTGCTCTTGCGCCCCATGGCGTTGGAGGCCCAGCTCCCGGTGTCAGACCCAGCTGTCGTCCTGCCCCCGGGGATTACTGAAGAGATGCTGAGCTGTGGCCTTGGCGTCAGGACAGTCTGGCTCTTCCTCACCAGGGGGAGACCCCTGGGCTCTTGAATGTATGACCTCGTGTGCTTAATAGAGGGGCCCTCAGCCCCCGCCACCTGTGGGCCACGCCCCTTCAGGGTCACCAAATGCAGCGCCCTCTGCTCTTGGGTTTTCAGGCAGAGCCATGAGCCGTGGGGCTGAGCTTCCACCTTTTGTGGGAGAGCAGCTGTGGGAGGTCTGAACAGCTCTCTGGGCCACTGCTGGAGGCAGGGGTGGTGGTTCATCCTCCCTGTGCCCCTCTCATCCTGTATTCCTGGGGCAGGGGCCTGGATTTGGTCCTGAGTACTTTCCCTCCCTTCCTCTGCGGGGGAGCCTCACACCGAGACCTGAAGATGAAGCAGAGCCCCGGCCTGGCCCTGGAACCTCCTCCTGTGCCTGCCCTCAAGCTGGCGGAGAGAGCCAGTCCTGGGGTACGGCCCAGGGCTCCTTTCAGCCCCGGCCCTAGTTATCCTGTGAGAATGTTTTCACTGGTGTATTATTTTTTACTGGAAATGAGCCTTTTAGGAATAAATTCCTGAAGAAAAACCTGTGGCTGGTCCATGAGGCAGCCACTAACGGACCTACCCAAGGCTTCGGCCAGTGACGGAGCCCCTCCGCAAAGGTGAGGAGGGGAGGGCCCAAGCCTTCCTCCTTGCACATCAGTGGGAGCGCTCGGGTCCGGCTCAGGCGCGACCCCTGGCTCAGAGGTCCGTGGCGCAGATCCAAACACACAGCCCGATCACGTGGAATGACACTTTCATTGGTGTTAGTTGGGGGAAGAGGTTAATGGTTACAGAGCCGGGGCCTGGGCCAACCAGGCTTCCAGCCCCAAGGCGGGCAGGGGGTGCTCTTGCTGTGGTCCGAAGCCCCTCCCCCACTGCGTCCTCTCAGGCAGTTATAGATAGAATAAATTCCATTTAAAATATATGCATTTCTCTCTGCTTAAAAAATAACATTTACAGTTGGGAAAGTCTGGACTTTGGGGGACCTGTGAATCCCACTGCCCCCACCCCCACCAGCTTTGCCTCACTGAGGGCAGGCAGGGGCGGCGACAGAGGCTGGCCTGGCCGCTTGTTTACGTGTCCTGTGAACACCTGCGGGGGACCAGGCCAGACACACCGCCTCCTCCAGCCTCTCGGTGCCAGGACAGCACAGTGGGTGGCCAGAGGACCTTGGCACAGGGGCTTGAGACACTGGGGGGACAGAGAAGGTACCCCAGAAGCCCGGCCACCACCTCTTTCTTCCTGGAGAGGAAGCTCTCACCAGGGTCCCTGTCCAAGAGGCAGGGCCGTCCCGTCAGGTTACACACTGGGAGGGGGCTCTGCTGAGGTGTCCGGTTCTGACGAGTCCCCTCAGCTCCCCTGGGGGCTGCCTCCCAGAGCCCTAGTGCTGACAGCCGCTGGCTTGGAGCAGCAGGAGGGACCCCGCTAGGGCGGCAGGGGCGGCGTCCGTGCCGGGGGAAAGGCAGTGGCTGAGGAAGGTCGCGGTGGGCACTGCTGCGGGCTGCCAGCAGGTCCAGCTCAATCCAGCATGGCATCCAGCTGGTTAGCCAGGGCGTCGAACATGGTGCTGATGTCATCCAGGATGTGCTTGGTGGAGGTGCCCGGGGGGCTGCAGCAGGGGAAGGACCAGGTCAGATCAGCCAGCGGTCTGCACCCTGCCGGCCCTGGGCAAGGGGTCTGCTACTGAGAGCGTGGTTGGTGCGCACACTTTGTGTGCATCTTCTCCTAATTCTCACAACTTCCCGAGGCAGTAGGAGTTACCGTTCCCTTCCTTGCACAGAGACGCTGGGGCTCACAGGGAGAAGTGACTTGCCCAAGCTCACGTGCCTCTAAGTGGCGGCCACCAGGATTCCCTGCAGGTCAGATCCGGGTGACCCCAGGCCCAGGCTCCTCCCATCCCAATAGGGGCCCCCCAGCCTGAGGATCTGCCCGACGTGACGGTGACACCCCCCTCCCATCATTCCCGGAACCCTGGGAAAAGGATTCAGGATTCGGGAGGAGCTGCCCTTATGCCGCCTTCTCCCCCTCGGAAGCACCCAGCACCCCTCACCCCTCTCGCTCCTCAGCACCAATGCTCTTCTCCGCGGCCCGCAACGCAGCTGCCAGGGATGAGCTGGTCTGCTCCAGTCTCTGCTGGGCCCGGCCTGGGCCTGTGGCCCCAGTGTTCTCTGGCCTTGGAGGGGGCACAGGGCGGGGGCCGAGCCGGGGAGCCAGCTTGGGGCCAGAAAATGCCAGCTGGGTGCAGGCCACAGACACAGGCTTGGGGGCTGTTCCTGCAGAGACAAAGAGGTTGGCTTGTGACTCAGCTGGGCTGGGCACGAGCCCTGCCAACACCACCCTCTCCCCGCAGGTCCCGCCTCATACCTGCTCCGGGCACCTTGAGGAGGGCAGCAGGGGGAGCCGGGGGCTCCATCTCCCCGGGCCGCCGACTGTTTTCCAGAGCTGGCCCAGGGCAGGGAGCCACGGGGGGCTGGGTCGGGGGGCTGGGAGAGAGAGGGGCTGGAGCTCCGGGGTTTGGGAGGCTGCTAGGGTCAGGCCGGGGAGGGCTGGCAGAGGCCAAGGGGGACTCGCCGGGGGTCTGCGAGGACAGGGGGGTAGGGGGGCCAGGCGTGGCGCTGGCCACCCCGAAGGCCAGGAGTGCTGTCTGCAGTGGCTCCCTCTCCCGGCATTTGGGCCTCCGCTTAACAGTGTCTGACTCTGTGAGGTTGAAGTCGAGGCCAGCAGGCACGGGCGTCTCCCGGGGTGGGGGGCCCGCTGGCTTGGGCCTCTGTTTGATCGTCAGGTTCCCCTCCTCCGCGAACGGGAGCCCCTCCCCTGAGCTGCCCCGAGACGGGGGTGTCCCCTCGTGCCCTGGGTCCTCCTCCTCTGTGTCCGATGTGGCGCCAGCTGGGGCGGGCAGGCCGGGGGGCTCCGAGGGGCCCGTGGGTTCGCTGAGTGTTCGCCTCCGGGGCCCCGGGGCCCCCTCCTTGGGTGCCGGGCTTCCATCTGGCGGCGGCGGCGGCTCCAGCGTGGGGCCGGAGACGGAGCTGAGGCGCTTGGGGGGCGGGGGCGGGGGGCCTTTGCGGCGGGCCCGCAGGGCGAAGGACTGGCTGCGGGGCGCCCCTCGGGTTGGGGTCGGGCTGGGGCTGGTCCGGGCGAGGGCGCTGCGTCCTGGTCGCCGAGTGAGGGTGGCGTAACTGCCCAAGGCACTATCCACTGGCCCTTCGGCCTCCCCCTCGGCTTCCCCCTCGGCCGGGCTGGGGCGGCTCAGGCTGTGGGACCGGCGCTTGGGCCGAGGCGGGTCTGGAGGAGTGGCCAGCGGGCCGGCCAAGTAGGAGAAGGCCCGGGGTGCGCCAGGAGGCGGCCCTGGGGCTGGGCTGGAGGGCGAGCCCTGGGGGTACATAAAAACATAAGGGGGGGCCCCTTGGCCAGGAAGTGGGGAACAAAGCTTAGGGGGCCGCTCTGTGCCCTCTGGAAGATTCCTCTCCTGTGGGGTGCTGGGGTCTCCGCCACTGGGCTGGGAGGCAGGCTGTTCCTGCGAGTGCCCGGACCCCCGTGAGCGTGCCCCAATGCTCTCCTGGCTGGGGGAGCGGGCAGGGGGCAGGGGGAGCGGCTCAGGGCCACCCCCTGCCATGGCCGCCTGTAGCTCTGAGCTCAGCTCGCTGCCCTGGAAGGTGAGGAGGCGCGGGCCAGCCACAGCCGGACCGTCCCCATTCTCCAGCCCCTCGATGGCCATCAGCTCCGGGCCCCTGGCCAGCCGGCGGCCGCCGTCACCTGGGGCCTCCCCCTGCAGTAGGCCCCGCCGCAGCTCAGCCAGCCGCTTCACCCCCAGCATGAGCTTCTTCTGATGACCTGAGAGGGGTGGATAGAGGCGGAAGGGTTAGCTGGGGCTGGAAAGGGTCACCCTCATCCCTCCTGGACCCCCGAAACATTTTGGAGACCCTCCAAGGCACGCGGGGGCCCAGTCAGAAGGCCCAGGGCAGTCCTCACCGAGCTTGTTGACTCCGATCTCCTGCAGCTCCTCCCAAGTGAGGTCGGCCACCAGCCCCATGGAATCGTAGCCGCTGCTCACCAGCTGCTTGTGGTACTGCGGCAGCCCCAGCGCGCACAGCCACTCCAGCAGGTCTGCCTGCAAAAGCAGCACCGTCGGCCCCCAAGCCAGGAAGGCACTGCAAAGCCGCAGCTGAAGGTGGGAGCCCGTGCCCGTCGCCCACTCACCGGAATGTAGTTGGGTAACCACTCGGCGATGCTGAGCTGGGCGATCTCTGAGGCGATCTTCTTCCTGTGCCCGGGCTTGGTCACCCCGATGGCCGTCAGGTCCTGCCACACAGAGTCATGCCATCAGGCCCCCTCCTCTGCCCACTGGTTCCTGCACTGCCCTCCCGCTGCAGCACCTACCTCGGGTGTCATGCGGCTGATAGTTGGCACGTCATAGCCAGCCTGCAGAAAGTGGGCAGTGTAGCCCTCCAGCTGGAACTCGCTGAGCCAGTTATGAATGGCCTGAGCGTCCTGTGGTGTGGGGGGAGGGGTGAAGTTAATGGAGCTGAGTCTGCTGGGCCGGGGGCGGGGGCGGGGTGCCAAGGCCACAGACCAGCCACTGACCCCAGCCTCCCCAGGGGCCTGGTCTGAGTAGGGACTTAAGTCCACACTGAGGCCCATCCCAACCCCTACCCTGGGCTCGCAGCCCACTCCCCAGTGCGGGTCACACCTTCCCCTCCAGCAGCTGCTCCGGCCTCACGTCCTGGGTGAAGAGCAGCTCCCCGGAGCGGTAGTTGGCCAGAGGGCGGTGGTTTGGGTTGTCTTCAAGGAAGGACAGAAATGGAATCAGGGTGGCAGGACGAAGGGGCGCCAAGCCCTCAGCCTCCCCACCTGCACCGCTCCTAGCCCACCCAGGTCCCGGTCTCCCTTCCTACCTGCCAGGGACGGGGGGTGCAGTCCTGGCAGCACCTGGTCCTCTCCAGCAGAGGGCAGTGGCTGGAGACAGGGAAGGAGCTGACTCTCACTTGGGGAACTGGCAGTGGGTGTGGGGGGCCCGGCCCTGGTCCCTACCAACGCCCCCCCCCGCCCCCCCACCTGGGCATTCTCAATAAGGAGGCCGGTGCTGTGGCCGTTGGTGCCCTCGGAACTCTGTCCGCTGCCGGCACTGCGGATGCTGCCCACGCTGCCCTCGCTGCCCACACTGTTCCTGTCACCTGCTGCAGGGGGCAGAAGCCAAGGGGTTAGAGCCCCAGTTGGCCCTGCCAACAGCTGACTGGCAGCTTGCCAGAGCCAGATATTTACCCCGGTAACCAGCACTGCCCCCCCGGGAGGAGGTACCTGGGCTGTCTGGGCTGAGGCCCACCCGAGGCAGCTGGCCATAGGTAAGGGGGTGCAGGGGGTCATCAGCAGGGGGCTGTGGTGTCCTGGAGAGGCCTGGGCGCAGGGTGGTGGACGCAGAGGGGAGGCGGGGTGCAAGGACGCCCACCCGCTTGCTGACCACTTCAACGATGCCCGGGGGAAAGTAGCCCACACGGTCCGTGCCCCTCTGGCTCTCATGGATGTGGCCCTTCCAGCGGCCGTCGGGATGCTGCTCAAGCACCTGTGGCAGACGGGCAGGGGGACGGACGATGCCATGGTCACGTGCTGCACCAAGTGCCCAGCCCTGCAGCTGTGGTCCAGCTCTTCCCCTCCCCCCGGGGAGCTGGCCTCTGGTGCCCAAGTCGGCCCACAGTTCTGGCCCTGCCACCAGCATCCAGCCCAATCCCCTGGGTGCCTCCAGGGCATACCAACAAGAGTCTGGAGTCAGCCTGGGTTCAGATCCCAGCTCCACTGCTTGCTAGCTTGTGACTTTGGACAAACTGCTTTCATTCTCTAAGCCTCAATTTTGTCAGCTCCAAAAAGGAAATGGTAAGAGCACCTACCTTACCTGGATTGGGAAGAATTCAACGAGATCGTGCATATAAAGACCCTAACACAGAGCCTGATCCACAGTAGGTGCCCAAGTAAGTGACAGCAATCATTTTGTGTTCTCAAAGGAATGCCTGCATTGGGTCCTCACCGTGATGACGTCCCCTGCCCGGACATTGAGGGCAGTGGGATCGTGGAGGTTCCAGAAATCCTTGAGTGCTCGGACCTTCAGGATCCCTGAGGCCTCTAAAAGAAGAAGGAGGAGGACAGGTGTCATCTGAGGGTCCTTAGGGCATCTTCCCTCCCCTCCAGTCCCCTGTTCATGACCCTCCCCCAGGTCCCTGCTGCATCATCCCCACAGCAATCCCCCAGACCAGCCCGGGGCCCAGGAGCGTGACATCCGCTCCTGCTCCACTTCCCGGGACCCTCTGGAGTGGCTCCGGATTCCCTGGGCTGGGTCTTCTCCCCCACACGCTCACCCCGCAGTAGCTGCTTGATTTCCCGGCTGGCCTGGGAGGTGGTGAACTGATTCACAATGTCCAGCGCAGTCTGGTTATACGTGTTCCGGATGTTCACGTCCACCCCACCCTGGGTGCACAGTGCGGGGTAAGCCTGTGCTGAGCGCCTGGTTTGTCGCTTCTCCCAATTCTCACAGCTACCCAGCAGGTAGTTACTATTTTCAGATTTTACAGGTGAGGAAGCGGAAGCTCAGAGATAGGGTCAAGGATGAGCTCAAGGTCACTCAGCTAGTAAAAGGCAGAACCGGGCCTTGAACCAGGTCCGTCTGCCCTCCAGCCGCTTTGCACGGCCCCCACCCATGCAAAACACCACGTTGCCAGTGGAGATCCCCTCCCTTGCCTCCCCAGCCGGTCTTGGACCCGGCACCCGCTGGGGACCCGTCCACACCCGCGGGCTGACCAGGGGTCCACACGCACCTCCAGGAGCAGCCGCACCACCTCGGTCTTGCCATACAGCGCGGCCTCATGGAGTGCCGTGCCTGTCTTGGTCTGGCGGTTGATCTCAATCCCAGCTCTCAGGAGCTGCCTGTGGAGGGGAGGGTGAGTTACTGGGGCAGAGGGCAGGGGGTGGGGAAGGAGAGGAAGCCGATTGCTGGGGGCTGGGAGAGAGATCCAGAGTGAGGGTGAAGAGGGCAGCAGGGCAGGGCACTGAGGGGACGTCACCAGTCCCACCGGAAGAGGATGAGGATGTTGGGGGGGGCCCCGGTGGGTACCTGATGACCTCTCTGTGGCCGTTCTTGGCAGCCAAGTGCAGGGGTGTGGTATAGTTGGGGTCACACGGGTCCTTGGCCTCACCCTCCAGCAGTGCCACACATAAGTGGCTGTTCAGTAACAGCTGGGCCACCTGCAGCAACCAGCACTCAGGTAGGGCCTCCTCCTGAGACCCCCCAGACGCCCAGAACCCAGTACCCCAAGGACAGCAGGCCCCACCTTGAGCCGTCCAAATTCGCAGGCCAGGTCCAAGGGCGTCTTCTTGGCCTTGTTGACCAGGCACGGGTTGGACTGATGCTGGAGGAGCATTTCTGACTGGGGTGGAGGGAGCCAAGTGAGGGGTCTGGCCTGGCCGGCCCCCCGTGCCAGCCCCCCTCTCCCTGCCCCCGCGCCCCTGTAGGCTGGCAGGGTCACGTACCACTTCATAGTGTCCGTACTGGGCAGCCAGGTGCAGCGGGATCTGCCCATCCAGCGAGGCGGCGTTCACGGCCGCAGAGGCCCGCAGTAGCAGCCTCACGGGCTCCAGCCGGCCCTGCCAGGCTGCGTAGTGCAGCGGTCGCATGCCTGCCAGAGGGAAGGGGTTTCTAAAGGAGGTCGAGGGATGGCGTGGGGCCGGAGGAGGGAACTGAGCAGAGCCTGGAGCCACCCCAGCTGGAGGGAAGAAGCGAAGCTGGCTTCACCCGGGCTTGGTCAGGGAGAGGTCCGGCTGCCTGGGGCTGAAGCCAGAATCCCACCTTGTCCACCACGGATGATCTGGTGACCTTGTAACGGTGATGTGACCTCAACTTCCTTACCTGGACAATGGGATGTCAGTACCACCCACTACCCCAGAAGGCTGTGAAGACTGAAGAGGTAAAGCATTTGCAAGTTCAGAGAAGCTATGCTAACATCTATTAGCATAGCTATGATGTAGCAGGGGCAAACTCTGACCACAGGGTCTGGGGTACGGGTACACTGGGCTCTCACCATTGCTGTCCTTGATGTCAACGGTGGCCTGAGCCTCCAGCAGCAAGGCTATGAGCTCCAGGCTGCCCCCCAGGGCGGCGTGGTGGAGAGCCGAGAATCTGGTGTGGTGGGACACAAGGTCGGGGGTGTCAGTGAGCGGCCCCCCGCCCTCAAATCCTGGTCTTCCACAGCAGACCCATCTTGGGGGCTGTCAGGGATGAGTTATTTGCCCACTGCACCCCCGGCCCCCCACCCTGCCAGCCCTGCCACGGGAGCCAGAGCAGCCGGGCTGCAGCATGAAAGGGCTCAGTGTCTGCGCTGAGAGGCCTGTTTGTCTGGCCTCCCTCACAGCCGGCCCAGGGGAGGGGGCCGTGGGAGCAGGAGCCCGAGGGCTCCTACCCTCCAGGGAGAAAAGGGAGCCTAGCAGGAATCTGACCCAAGGCGGCCCCTCAGAGAGGCACCAGGGCCCCCTCCCCTCCCTCAGGGATAGCTCCACGGGCAGGCGCGCGGGCAGGGCCCTGAGCTCTCGGCAAACACGCTTCAAGGGCCAAGTTTGAGAGGGGAAGGGACTCTAGGCCCCAGGTCTTTCCACTGCCCCTCCCCCCCCCACAGTTTTCAAGAGGGACGGGGGCTCCCGCTCACCCATCAGCATCCTGGTAGTTGATGTTGAGTCTCTTCGTGGAGCCAAGGAGCTCTGGGGGTCAGAGCGGGAGGCATCAGGGCACCCTCGAATGATCCGCCCTTACCCACACCTAACCCAGTGCGCCCTCCCCGCCCACCTCCCGCCTCCAGCTGACCTCTTGGAGTGCAGGAAAGCACCTGCCCCATGGCCCTTTAGCTGTCAGTCCCTATGGCTTCCCACCCTGGCCCATCAGCTGGAGGGCGCCGCTGCAGCAGTGGCCTGGCTTCCCTGGGCCCCCAGCCCCGCTTGTTTATAGGGTCAAAGGGGGCGGAGATGGGGGGGACTGGCATACTGTGCCCTCAAAGGACAGTCCCACGAGCGCATGGTTGGCATTCCTGCCTGAATGGGCCAAGGAGTGAGCCTCATTGTCCCACGGGCCGAGGGGGCTGGGAGAGAAAGGAGAGGGCACCAGAAGCTCGAGAGTAGAGGGCGGATGCCAGGGCTGGACTCAAAGGCCACACTGCCCGGCCCTGGGTCATCCCTGAGTGGAGCAAAGTGGGGAAGGTGGCGTCACACAGACCTCACCATGCCCTGGCTCTGCCACATACTAGCGGTGTGATCTTGGACAAGTCACTTGACCTCTCGGGTTGTGTCCTCATCTGTAAAATGGGCTGATCACAGAAGCTGCTCACGGGGGTTGTGAGTACAATGCCTGACCCTTGTGAAAGATGGGAGCTCTCACCATTTAGCACTCCTTACATGTTAGCCATTATTACCAAGAGGCTGTCCTCCAGCGAAAGCTGGTACAGTCCCCCCAGGGCCCCTGTCAGGGGAGTAACTGCTGACTCTGCACCCACAGGCTCCTGGCAGAGAGCTCTGTGCCCCGGGGAGCAAGGGGAGGATGCTGGTTCATCCCGCTCTCGGGGACAGGGACGGGGTTCAGACAGGTGTGCTCCACGTGTGAGCCAGGGCGTGGGAGGGGGCGGGCCCTGAGGAGTGTTGCGGAGGGGAAGGAGAGTGCCTGTCACAGGCGGGCCCCTGCCTCCTGCTGGAACCCACCCCTGCCGGGAAGGAGGAGGCCTGGCTCAACCCGGCTGGGCAGGGTGCCAAGCATGCTGGTCCAGGCCTGCCCCCCAGGCCCTGGTGGGCCCCTGAATACCCCAACAAGACAGGGCCTCATTCCAATAGGGAGGGACCAAGCCTGCAGTGAGGAGCACAGGATGGGGAGGGGGAGACAGCTACACTTAGGGCTGAGCCGAATTACGCTACAGCGAAAAGGTAAATACAGAGTCAAAGAGTGACGGAAGAGGTGAGGGGGTGGGGGCCACAGGAAAGAAACCCAGGCCTCCCAGCCTTCCTGTAGCCCCCTTGGAAAGTCCTTGTCACACAGAACCATTCAGGGCAGTGGAAAGAACAGGGGCCCTAGAAGCAGGAAGTGCGTGATTCAAATTCTTCTCCCTCTTACTGGCTGTGTGACCTTGGCCAGCCCTGGTACCTCTCTGAGCCTCAGTGAAGACAACGAGGTCAAGCAGGGAAGAGGCACAGAAAGTCCCTCCACCTACTGCCAGCCTGGACAGTCTGGGCTGGGGCAGCTCGGCGGTGAGATGCAGCCCCTCCGGGGAGTGGCAGGACAACATGACAGAAGGGACAGGAACAGGGGCAGGGCCAGGCTGGGTGGCTCTGTTCTTTCCAGAACAATGGCCGGAAAGGCGGTGGGGAGAGGCTCAGAGTGACTGAACTGGGGACCTTGGTGGGAGGGTGGAGGGTCCTAGGTTCTTGGCAGTGGCTCCCGGCACTTCCCCTGCGGTACAACCTTCTTCCCAGGCCTGGCTCTGCGGGTGGAAGGGTCGCTCCTCCTGATTTAGGCTCGGGCAGAGGATGTGAGCTCAGCAGGCCACCCCCAGCCCACTCCATTTCCTCTGGCCAGAGAAGGAGACAGCTCAGAAAAGGGAGCAGGGGAGGGAGGGAGGAAGGGCAGAGGCAAGGCCAGGGCAACTGTAGCCCTCTCCTCCCAGCCACTTGCTCCCTGAAGAGGACCTGGGTAGGCAGGGAAAGCCGGCCCCCAGTGACCAGATATCAGATGCAGCAGGCTGAGGGAGCACCTCTCTTTGGACAGCCAGAAAGCTTTAGCCACCGCCCAGAGGGAAAAAAGGGAGCCCTGACACCTCCCTTCCAGCAGTTTCCTTTGCCTTTCTGGGTATGGAGCAGGAGTTTCCAGCCTCCCTTCTCAGAACTGCTTCAGAATCACCTGAAGAACTTTCGGATTTGCAGAGTCCCAGGCTCTCTGTGATGATTCTGTAATTCTGGGAGAGACCAGGGAGTCTGTACTTTCAGAACTATCCCTAGGTAATTCTGATGGGCAGCCGAGTGTGGCAGCACAGGGCAGAGGGCTCAGGCTTGTCTTTGATCTGCCACACAATGGCCGTGTGACCTTGGGCAAATCACTAACCGTCTCTGAGTGTCAGTTTCCTTATCTGTAAAGTGCAGGTAGAAGTACCCATCTCCCAGGGAATAGAGGGGATTACAATATTTCATGAACTGTAGGGTCTGCAAAGGTCACCTTGTGATCTTTTTGTCACCAGCTTTCCCAGCTTCTCAGAGGACTGGGAGGGGGGGCAGGTGGTTCCAGGACCCTATCACTCTGTGCCTGTGCCTATACTCTGTGCAAGTCCCCTGGGGAGTGGGGGGGAAGGATCATCTTCCTCCACAGATGTTTCCCCCCCTGGGCACAGGGGACCTTCCCGAAGCCTAGGAGCCTGGCTGCAAGGTTTCTGCCACCAGCCTCCAGCCACTTGCCCTCCTGAGGGCCTCACTTTGAGGTCTGAGGCCCCAGGGCTATGAGGCCAGCAGCAGCTCAACCAAGGCCCTACTGGGCAGGTTGCCAAAAGCAACACAGAGGTGAGGGGAGGAGGGGCAGTGGCTCCCACCTTGGGGCCTCCAGGGCCCTCCCTGGACCCTCCTTGGCACCTTCCCCCATCGGGCTCACCCTGCATCCACTCCCCCAGGGCACAGAGAGCACCCCTCACGATTCCATCTCCCTACGCCCTGGCTGTCCTGCCCTGGTGTGTAAGTGGGGACACTCACACACGTGCACAACTTCCAGGCCCTTAAAGTCCTTCCTTTCCGGCACCCCACACTCCCAGGTGTGGGTGGGGATAATTGGACATCTTCAGGTAGCCTGGGGGACTCCTTCCTGTGCAAAGCGCCAAGCTGTGTCTTGGGCTAGAGCCCCAGCACTCCAGAAGGACCCTCTCTCCCCCAGCCCGAATCTGGTGGCAGGAGCCATCTCCTGTCCCTGCTGGTCCAGGAACTCAAGGGGACAAGTCCAGTGTCCTCCTGGGACAGTCCAGAGAGCTTGCCCTGAAGCCCAGAGGTCTACTCTCCTTGCAGGGTCTCACTGCAGAGGTACTCAGGAGATGGAAGTCAGGTGTGGCCACCTGTGCACAGAGCTCCCACAACCCTGTCGACTAGAGACCCCAGGCTGCAGAGAGACCTCCAGAAAACTAACTTTGGACACACACCCCCAGGGGACACAGGCAGATAAGTCAGGGGGATGGGGGCAGTTAGATAATGCTGAACTTTGTTTTAAGCAGAATTCTCTCTAAAAAGCTATCTTACAGATATCTCCATCAAGCTGACAAAAACACAGAGATGCTCTGGTTGAACCGGGGGGTGGGCGTGGAGGTTGAGCTCTAGCTATTCAGTCTTTCCCAACTCACTGCCAGAAACCCCACGGCTCCAAAGAACACATTGGAAAAACCACCTGCTAAAGGCAACTCCATGAGGGCAAGACTTTTAGTTTGTCTTGTTCACTGCTGTGGCTCAGTGCTTAGAGCTTGGCACACAATAGGCACTCAAAAAAATTAGAATGAATGTACTTCAATTCTTTTACTTTACAGGTGAGGAAACTGAGGCCCAGAGAGGTAAAGTGATTTGCCTAAGGGTTCACAGCAAGGGGGACCCAACTTCCTCACCGGTTCTCCCACTCAGAGGCACTCCCACCCCAAGTCCCCAGATCAGAGTGACCACCCAGGCCTCTCTCCACAGCCTGGCCCTCAGGGGAGGGTCTCAGCTGGATAGTCACCCCATCAAGTACTCACTTGTCTTTGTGGCCTTGACCTTAGCCACCAGTTTCTGCACACCAGTCACATCTCCATTCTTGACAGCGAGGATCAGGTCCTGTTCTCGACCCATCCTGGTCCCTGGGCTGGGCTCTGAGCTCAGGAGTCCAGGGCAGAGGCAGGGAAACGGGTCTAAGCCGAGGTGTCAGGGTGCCATCCCTTGGCCCTCTGGAGGGCCAGGCGTCCAGGGGGAGTGTGTCTGGTGTCCCAGGCAGAGGGCTTCTTGTTAGGCGCTGACGGGTACCCCCTCAAGGTGCTTCGTGAGCTGCCGCCACAAGCAGGAAAGCTGATCTCTGAGGGGGCAGAGGCTGTGCGGAAATCTGAACGGATATCAGCTTGCAGCTTCCGACAGCCCAGGGATGGGCCGGGACTGGGGGCGCCAATCTTTCCAACGTGGCTCAGGAGCACCAGTGCCCACCCAGAGAGCAGCCAGCATTCCCTCACACCTCAGTCAGCAGCGGTGGACATGTCTCAGGGGTCTGGAAAAGGTGTGGTCCGCTGAAGGTCTGCTGAAGGCTGGGCCAGAGTCTGTAAGGGTCCCAGAAGCAGGGCTCAGAGAAAGAACAGGACAGGGCTTCCAGGGAGTCCCCCAATCACCCTGGCTGCCCTTCTGAGTCAAGGGAGGGGCTGAGCCACTCAAAAGGGTGAGGGAGCCGCCATGCATGAGAGGAGTATTTGGAAGCGGGGAGGTGGTGTTCTGGGAGGGGGAGGCTGAGTCACTGAGGCCCCAGGGCACCTGGCAGCACCTCAACCTGGGGCAGGAGGGGCCCTGGCAGCACGACACTGGGGCAGGTCGGGCCAGCAGCCTGTTCTCCACAGCCTGAGGCTCTGACACCCATAGACAACTGGTGGGCCAGGAGGTGGGGCCTGGGAGGGTCAGGCACAGGCAGACGGGCAGGGGTCACTCCCTGTGGAAGGTGCCTGCCCCCAGACTCTTCCCTATCCAAGCCTTGCTGTCATTGCTGGATGCCCTAGCCCCAGGGCCCTTTATGAATTCAGAGAGTGGAATGGGGAGTTAGGGCCCCCCATCTCTGGCGGGGTGTCTGCCTGCAGGACAGGGAGGCTTTACAGCACCTGTTGTTGACCCATCCTCACCCCTTGTGTGGGATAGGGAAGCAGCTGGGCGGAGAACAGAGATGAGAGCCGGGGCACTGCTGGTAAATGGGGCTGCCTGCCCTCCCAAGCATGAATCTGAGGCCCAGAGCCCAGACTTCACTTTGGAAAAGCTTACGTCAGTTCCTAGGTGGCCGAGAATTTGTTGCCCGAGTCCTGTGGCATGAGACCTGTGCAGGCCTGGGGCCCTAGCTGGGGTCCTCTTACTCCCCAAAAGTCCCAAGCCCAAACCAGATGGCACTCCAGCTCAAGGCCCGCGGCCGACATTGGGGGAGGGCGCCCCTGGCAGTGCATGGGGTCGGGCTGGCTCCCCCGCCCCCCGGAATGCCAGTCCAGCGCCGCGCAACCCCCCAACCCAGCCCAGCCCAGGCGGACCGGGGAACAAAGCGGCGGGAGGGACCGGGAGGGCCAAGCGCTGGAGGGATTGATGCGGGAAGACGGTACAGGGGAGCGAGGAGGACGGAAGGACACGACAGATGAAGGCGCCCGCGGATCCCGCAAGAAAAGTTAGTTTGTGCCCGCCCTCAAGGGTGCTGACCCCCAGATCAGTCCCCGCAGTCTCACCTCTCCCAGCTTCCCCGCCGGGGGTCCGGCAGGTCCTGCTCGGTCCCTGGCACTCTGGACGGTGGCTCCCACTGCCCCCCTTACCCTTTTTCTCCTCCTTCTCCTCCTTTTCCAAGGCCGGCTCGGCGCCTCCCGCAGGAAATCCCGCCCCTCCCCCCTCCCTCCGGCCGGATCGGGAGCGGAGGGACCGTCCCGGCAGCGCAGTCGGACTGTCAGTCAGTGCCTACGGCCCCGCCCCGATCCGCGTCAGGCCCCGCCCCCTCTGGTCCGGACCCAGGCCGCTGGCCGGGTCAGCGCATGCGCCCAGGTGAAGCGGCGTGGGTGGGGCCGAGAGTGCGCGCAGCTGCCTCCTGGCTGCGGAGCCCCGGGCGACCCGGGGCTCTAGAGTTCAGACCGAATGGTGAGATGCCCTGTTTGTGACTGGGTGGGACAGAAGACGTGATGTGAAGGGATCTGGGAACCGAGACCCAGGAATCCCACTTGGGAAGCCCCCCTTCCTCTTTGACCCTCGCCCTTCCCGGGACTCCCGCGGCGACCTCCGCCCGCGGCCAGAGTCGCCGACCGACAGCCACTGGTCGGAGCAATGGTGCCACCTAGCGGACCGTGTCGGAACGACCCACGGTGGCGGCGGCGGGGACCCCAGCCTTGAGGAGGTGCTAATGACGGGCTGGGGTGGCGCTTCAGCACCATCGTGGGTCGGACAGCGCCTCCCCCCAACCCGCCCCGGCCCTGGAAACCCGGCTTCCGACCCCCTAGGAAGGGATCCAACGGAAGACCCTGAAGGAACTCCGAACCTCCCTAGACTGCACCTGACAGCCCTCGGTGACCTTCAGTTTGTGAAGCTGGAATTCAGGAACCCAAAGCTCTCCCTTCTCTAAACCCCCTCTTCTAACCTCCCTGTCCAGCCTGGGTGGTGGGGACTAAGCAGCTCAGGGCTGCGGCGGGGAGGGTCACGCATTTGACTCTTCATACTACACTTTTCTAACGCCGGGCTCCTCAAGTTTTGCTAGAGAGAAGCCCAGAGGCGGGCTGGGGATAGGAGAGGGGAGCGCCTCCAAATCCAGAAACCTGCAAGCTCTCCGCCCCCGGAATCGAGGCACATGTTTGTGGGCAGCCTCTAGGACCCAGGACACCGAGGAAGGTGGAAAGCAGGTGGGTTGATCCGGAGACCCGAGGAGCAGAGGTAGGATCCCCGGGCGCTAGGGCCGCGCGGAGTTCCGGCGGTGGGCGGGGCGTGGGCGGGGCGCGCGCGCGCGCGCAGCGGCAGACCGCAACCCCATGGAGCCCGAACCCGAGTCAGCCTCCGTGGAGGTGCCTGCCGGGCGCGTGCTCAGGTGCGGCGCGGCCCGGCCCGGGAGAGGCGCCGGGACCGCGGAGTGGGCGCCAGGAAGGGCCCGGGCACCCGGGACGGGGATCCAGGCCTGGGCCGAGCGGCCCCGACTGCGCGGCGCTAACCCCGCGTCCCTTCCTTCCCCAGTGCCCCGGAGCTCTTCGCTGCCCGTTCCAGGTCCCAGAAGCTGCCCCAGCGCTCGCATGGCCCCAAGGACTTCCTCCCCGACGGCTCAGCGGCCCAGGCTGAGCGACTGCGAGTGTGCCGCGAGGAGCTCTGGCAGCTGCTGGCGGAGGAGCGCGTGGAGCGCCTGTGAGGGGGCCGGGCAGGGGCGGGGGCGAAGCCGGGGCGGACGGACCCGGTAGACTAATCCGGTAGACTGAGACGGACCCCTCCCTACTCCTCGCCAGGGGCAGTTTGGTGGCCGCCGAGTGGAAACCGGAAGAAGGCTTCGTGGAGTTGAAGTCTCCTGCGGTGAGCGGTGGGGTTCAGAGACAGGGGACCCGCCTTCTCTGCCCTCCTGGCTCCTTTGTGACATTTGCTCTGGATCCCACGCAGGGTAAATTCTGGCAGACCATGGGCTTCTCAGAGCAGGGCCGGCAGCGGCTTCACCCGGAAGAGGCCTTGTATCTGCTGGAGTGTGTGAGTGGGGTCCTGGGAGAGTGGAGAAGGGGTTGGGACCAAGGAACCGGAAGGACGTTTTTATTGGAGAAAAAGTATATACAACTGAGTATTCAGGGGGCTTGTAACCTGATTTCTAGAGCAGGAGACAAGAATACCACGCAGGGAGCAGGCATTCCAGTCGAAGTTAGTGATGCTGCCTCCCTCTCCCCCCTCCCCTTCCTGGTTGGCCGTATTCTTGCTGTGATGAGGGCGGCGTAGCAGGCAGATATCAGAGCAGGGAAGTTGCTTCATTGGCTGTGCCACTGCAGGGACGGTTCACAAGCTGAGCTGTTGGCTCCGCTTCCAGGGCTCTATCCAGCTCTTCCACCAAGACCTTCCGCTGTCTATCCAAGAGGCCTACCAGCTGCTGCTGACTGAAGACACCGTGACTTTCCTGCAGTACCAGGTATCTGCCACCCTCTCCCGGGAGAGAAGCCACCCATCCACTGAACTAATGAGTATTTATAAGTACCTCCGAGGTGCTAGGTACAGAGCCATGTGCTAAGGCTACAAGACCTGCAAGGGCTCTGTTGTCATGGTGCTTACATCCTAGTGGTGGCACTTGGGTAATATATAAGTAAGCAAGCAAGTGGACGATTGACTTCACAGCTGAGTGCCAGGAAAAAGACAAAGAGGAGGAGGGGCACCAGGCTAGAGACAGAAATGTGGACACCATGATGGCATGGATGGTATTTCAAACCCCACTGGGCTGTACGGAGGTGTGGCCAGAGTAGAGGGCTGTGTCTGAGACCTGGGGCATTCTAACCTGAGGAGGTCAGGGAGAAGATAAGGGACCTGAAGAGGGTCTGGCAATGCAGGAGAAAAACCAGGAGAGGTGGCATCACAGACGCCAAGAGAAGGTCTTTCCAGGAAGAAGTGCTTGGCTGTGTTGAAAGCTTGAGAGATCAAGCAAGCTGGGGGCATTCCTGCCTACATCTCTCAGATATGGATACAGGGACACAAGGATGAACATGTGGTTCATCCAAAGACCATTCCCCCATCCCACCCATCTATGGAGGTGCTGCGGGGCGGCCAGGTGTCCACCACCTTCTGCTATCTTGTCTTTATTGTAGTCAGGAGCTTCACTGGTGACAGCTTTGGTATCAGAATATTCTAGGGTGTAGTTTTTTTCCTAGTCCATCAATTATCAGCTTTTTGGGATTTGTGTTTAAATTAAGAAACCGCTAGATGTCGTTTGTGCCCACAGTAAGGTAAGTGAGAGACAGGAATTCAGAGACTTGAGACCTTAGTTTGGGGAAAACGTTTATAATGGAGTATGGTCCTACCAATCCCAGGGTTTGGAATCTGGGGGTGTGGTGAATGGCTTCTGTCTGGAGAAACTATTTGTTTTCAAAAGTGGACGTCTGACCTCTACTTTTTTATCTTTTGAGGTCTTCAGCCACCTGAAGAGACTGGGCTATGTGCTTCGACGATTCCAAGCAAGGTAAATCCCTATCTTATTTCCCTCGAATTTATTCTAGTCCTGGAACCTGGCTGACTGGCCCCAAAGTAGAAAGTGGCCTCTCCTTACCTGGAATCCTTGGGGAACTGCAGCTCTCTGAACAGGCTGGAAGTGCTCTATTGAGAGGCATGTTGGGACAAATCTGGGTCATTTCACCTTATCCTGGGCTATCAGATTGAGCCCCATCTTCAGCCCGTCCACTCCACAGATAACAACTGAGCACCTATAGCTCAGCGTGAGAATGGAGATACAGTACCGGAACAGTGCCTGGCACTGAGTAGGTGTGCAAGCAGATTTGTTAAGTGAAAATATGAATGAAGGACCAAGTGAGGAATTAACAGTTGAGTAGGGTTTCACATTCCTTTTGCTAGGTTAAATGTTCTTTCCTTCTGGGGCTTCTGAGGATCAACACCTTAGTAATCCAGCATAGCTAAGAGCCACAGAGACTTTCAGACTCAGGAGGAGAAACTGGTACAGCCTTTGCAGGTTCACAGTATGTCACAAGTGCTCTGGAACAAGCACATCCTTTAATTCCTGAAAGTGGAACATATCTTAAGGAAACAGTCACAGATGTGTGTGTAAGTTCACCTGTGAAACGTGTTTATTCATTCAGTCGTTTGTTCAACAATATTTATTGACTATCTACTGGGTGCCAGGCCCTATGCTGGTTGCTGAGGAATAGCAGAGAGCAAAATCACTCCCCCCACGGAACTTGTATTTAGTGGGGAGCTTACATGAAACACCATCACTTTGTGAAATCAGTGATCTTGGAAACATACTATAAGCCCAACAGGGAAAGCATGGTCACACAGATTAAAGTTTATCCCTTAGAGCAGCGCTATTTGGTAGAACTTTCTGTAGTGATAAAAATGGTCTGTGTCTCTGTTATCCAGTATACGTGGCTTGTGTAACCATGGGACTGAATTTTTAATTTTGTTTAATTTTAATAGATTTAAATTTAACTTACATAGTCCCTTTTGTCTAGGGCTACCATATTGGACAGTACAGCCTCACGGCCATAAAAAATTCATGGCAGGGAAGAATGAATAATGTCCATAATATACTGTTAAGTGTAAAAAAAGACTACACAGTAGTATGTTAGTACAATGTTATTTTTGAGAGGGAAAAACATGGAGAAAGACAGTATGTGTGTTTGTAAGAAACAATATTAGAAAGACAGTATGTGTGTTTGTAAGAAACAACATTACAGTAGTATCTATGGGTTTTATTTTCATTTTTCTTTATTTTCCAAGTTTTCTCGTCCTCCTGATTTTTCTCACTAGGGATTAATTATTTATTGCTGGCTCTGCAGGAGCCCTGGTTTCAGGGAACCTCTGTTCAAAGGTGCCATTGGTGAGCCCCAGAGGCCTGGACAAAGATGCATGGGCAGGCCCCTGTGTCTGCCCCCATGTACCCCGTGTGCAGGTCTGCCTGGGGCCTTAGCCCTTGGTTATGGCTCTAGCCCTGGCCCATGACTTACTCTGAGCCAGTCCCTCACACATTCCGTGGGGTGCACCAGACTGAAGAGGTGGATCTGTCGCCTGCCGCATTCTCACCCACAGCTCCGTCCTGTCCCCTTACGAGAGACAGCTGAACTTGGATGGCAGTGTCCAGCGCTTGGAGGATCGGAATGGCAAGAGGAAGAGGAGGAGCTCCAGCTCTCAGTAATGCTCCCCACATGGCCACTCCCCAGGGAGAGCTTTGAGGGAGTGCTGGTGTTTGGGCCTTGGAGAATGCCCGGGCTTAAGAGCTGGGCTTGGGCTCAGGGAGGCAGTAGGGCACGTGTGGGTCGCGTGCACCTCAGCAGTCAGGAGCAGATGTGCTGCATTTCCTCCCCACGTCCCTCAGGTCCATTAATAAGAAGCCCAAGGTCCTGGAGAACCCCCTGCAGGGGGTGGATGGGACACCCGAGAGCCTGGCAACCTCCAGCCCACCTCCCCGAAACCAGAACAGCCGATGTCCAGAGGAGAAATCCCAGGAGTCAAGCCCCGTAAAGGGCCCCGTGGGCCCCTTTCAGCTTCTGGGGTCCCTGGAGCCCTGCCCTCGGCTGGCCAGGGAGGGGGTGCGGTGCAGCCAGGAGAGTGGCAAAATGGAGAACGGGGTCAAGGGGGCTTGCAAGCCACGCTGGAACTTTGAGCAGATCTCCTTCCCCAACATGGCTTCAGATAGTTGCCATACCCTCCTGCTTGCCCCCGCCCCAGAGCTGCTCCCGGCCAACGTGGCAGGGCGGGAGACAGACGCTGAGTCCTGGTGCCAGAAGCTAAACCAGCGGAAGGAGAAGCTCTCCAGGCGGGAACGGGAGCAACAGGCAGAGGCCCAGCACTTCCGGGAGGATGTAAACTCGGATCCCGAGGTGCAGCGCTGCTCCAGCTGGCAGGAGTACAAGCAGCTGCTGCAGAGGCGGTACCTGCAGAAGACCCAGAGCCGCCCCCCACACCTGTGGGACCAGCCTGTCACGCCCTTGCTGAGTCCCGGTCAGGCAGACTCCCCAGGTACCCCCTCATCCTGCCATAGGCCACAAGACTTTGAAAGGGGCATGGATTGACCACAACTGATGGAGGCTTAAGAAAGATGGGGGAGGAGAGAGCTGTCAGTGGAGTGGAACCCACAAGGATAGTCCATTCTGGGAGGCAGCAAAGAGACCCAGGTGGGAAGGTTTAGAAATGGCAAGTCAGTGCCCAAGGAGAGGCGAGGAGGAATGAAAACTACAACCACATCCTTAAAATCATAAACGAGATGCATGTGGAGTGGCTCTGCCACCAACTGGCTGTGGTTCCCTGTTCTCCCACCTCTGTCAGAGGAGACCAAGGGGGTGATATATTGGTCAAATAAAAGGAAAGCGTCTTGTATGCCCTGCATGTTAAGAATAGAGAACTAATAGGCAAGAATTGTGTTAACAAATTCAGAACTACAGTCCTTAATGGGAACATGGTGAGTTGTAAGTAACTAGAGTAGTGTTGTCAGAGCAGTTAAATTTGAATTTCAGATAAACAACTAATTTTTTTAGTATATGTATATTCCCAAAGTTGCATGGGGCATACCTATACAAAAAAAAAAAAAAAAATCTGCTAAATCTGGCAACCCTAAACTAGATGGCAGATTCAGAAATGTCAGGGGGAGTCTGGATGGTTGACTCCCCTCACCAACGCCTTATTTTCACCATCCTTGTAGCCACAGTCCTTCAGCATATCTCTGTGCTGCAGACGACACACCTTGCTGATGGAGGTGCGCGGTGAGTTTCCAGGTAGTGCCTGTCTCCACAGTACTTTGGGTGCCGGCAGGAGTTGGCAGCTGGGATTTTACTCCTGAAGTTGGGCATGAGCTGGGGGAGTCATTCTAGGGACCCCTACCCTGGCTAATATTCATGTATATCTAGGGGAGAGGGAGGAGTGAGAGACAAGAGTAGATTTTTCCCCAGGTTCTCAGCTAAGGTAGCCGTCCCTCCTTAGTCCCCCTGGAGGAACTGGGGGAGGGAAAGGGTGGTGTGGAGAGAAAAGATGGGGGAGGAGAGCCCCTGTTTCCTAAGGTTTCTCACTCTGTCCTCAGGCTGGTGGAGAAGTCTGCGGGCTTGGAGATCAGCTTTGATGTTTACCAGGCCGACGCCGTGGCCACCTTCCGAAAGAATAACCCTGGCAAGCCCTATGTCCGGATGTGCATTAGTGGGTACGAGACCAGTGAGCAGTACCCCAGGCTGCTGCCAGTTCTCTCGTAAACCAGGTGGACCTCCTCTCCATGCCCCTGGCTAGTTCGTCAGTCCCTGAGACGAACCAGCGGTCCAGAGAGAGGCCCCATAGCCAGTTAGTGCTACAGGAACCCAGGCTTCCCAATCCTCACCTCTCATTCCTGGCATTTTCGAGTAGTCTCTCTCCTGTGCCACTTTAGTCCCAGGCTCACCCAGCAGAAGGGATGTGAATCAGAGGGATTTGCAGGCTAAGAGTGGTGAGAACCTTACTCTTCCTAGTCCCCTTACCCAACCAGGGCTCTGGGTGTTACTTGGAGAACTTAATCAGAGCCGTGCAGTTTGCAGAAAGGAGAGCCCAGGGGCCAGACTTCTTGTACCCCCAACTCCTGTCTTAAAATTGCCCTTCCCTGGGAGCCTCAGAGGGCTGGGTTCTCAAAGCCTATGGGTGGGCTCTGTTCAGGTCTCAGTCTAACCTTGATTCTTGCAGATTTGATGAGCCAGTCCCAGACCTCTGCACCCTCAAGCGGTTGTCCTACCAGAGCGGGGATGTTCCTCTGATCTTTGCCCTGGTGGATCACGGAGACATCTCCTTCTACAGCTTCAGGGACTTCACGCTACCCAGGGATCTGGAGCACTGACCACGCAGCTCTGGCAGGGCCTGGGGTCTGCTCTGAAGGACCCGGACTGTCTACTCTCAGGGACCATCTCAGTTGCCTCCTACACCCAGACTCTGATCTGTAGCTTCAGAGGCTAGTCTGGGCCTTGGCCCTGGGTGTCTGATGCTTGCAGGAGAGGGGAGCTTTGCCCCCGCTACCTGGCTGCTACAGCGCTTCCATGCCCCAGGCCTGAGATTGCTGCCTTGCAGTAAATCCCCTTGGAACTCAGGACTAGATTTCAGAGACCAGCGAGGCGGGGCAGAAGAGAGGACTCCGTGCCTTTAAATGAGAGGGTGCCTGCTTCTTGCGATAAAGCCAAAGCCATTAAAAAATAGATCCCTTTTCTGCTGTGGCTGGATATACTGGACGAGTCCTCCCTACCCACCATCCCATTGTCTGTGGAACTGGCCCCCAGGCCCTCACCCCTGCTTTATCCACCCACAGAGAGCGCTGCGTTCTCTGGTGCTAGAGCTAAGAGCAGCCCTCGGGAGGACAGGAATGCGACCCGACCCTTTCTCGGGGACGTCACTGACTTCTAGCTAGCTTGGCTTTCAGAAGGGTAGTCCGAGGAGGGAAGATGGCACTCCACTGGTCCTTCCCTGAACGCAGCCAGGTCCGGGTAGAGGGGCGGCCGAGAGGCGACATGTCGGTGTGGCTTGAATCGTAGTCTTTTTGAGCTGTGCGGTGGAGCGTGCAGTTCACGCCCAGGCCTCGGGCGTGGCCTCCGCGCCCCTTCTGCTCCTGTCTCTCGTCGTTCCTAATCCCCTCCCTCGTCGTGCTGAAAACTCCGGTCGCTGTTGCTGCCGGTGACTCGGAGGAAGGTCCAGGCTTGGGGGCCGCCCAGAGAGGAGGCGCCTCGGCGACGCCCCAGTTCCCAAACCACCTAGTTCTTGGGTCCCGAAACTTGGCCCTGTGTTCGCCGGTCACCCTCTCTGATTGGGTTGGGCGATTTCAGGAAGAGCCTGCCGGGCTATGCCCCTCCCTTCGGGGCAGCTCGGGGCCAGGTTGTGGGAGGGACCGCTCCCCGGGCTTAGGAGGTGGCCCGGGGCCACCGCGCGTTCCGGGAACTATTTCCTCCTCCGGGAGGCGGCGGGACACTGGGCGCGGCGTGGCGTCCTGCGGTCAGGTTCGCCCAGGTGAGGCCGAGGGCGGGCTGGCAGTGCCTCGTGCATATTCACGCCGGCCTCGGCCCCGCCCCCGCCCCCGCGGTCCACGGAGCCGCGGATTGGCCGGAGCACGGCCCCCGCCCTCCCCGAGGGCGCCCGCGTTGCGCTCGGCCTCTAAGACTTTGCGCTACCGGGGGCGGGGCCAGGCCCGGGGGGCGGGCCGCTGGGGCCCTGCGCCCCGGGTTCCGCGGGCCCGGCCGGCTCACCCTTTATGTAAATAGCGGCGGCTCCGCCCCCTGCTCGCCGCGCCGGAGGTGAGCAGGAAGGAGACGGTCGCCCAGCAGCCCGTGGGCCCGCGGCGGAGCGAGCGGAGCCGGCGGCCGGCGCCCGGCGCCGAGGGACGCGGAGGCCTCGGACGGGAGCTGGAGTGGAGTTCCAGGTGAGGTGCGGACCGGGAGCCACCTAGTCGAGCCCGCCCCCTCGGGGCGCCCGCCACTTGGGGCGCCCGCCACTCGGGGCGGGGAGGCAGGGGAGGGCCGAGACCCCTGGCTTCTCCGGGCTGGGCGGGGAGGGCTGCGCGCAGATCCGCTCGCGTCGCTCCGGATCCCGTCGCTCCGCTCGTCTGGGAGAAGGACACCTGTAGAAAGTGCCGCTGGGAACTTTTCTGTGCCTGATCCGCCCGCGATTACAGAATTTGAGTTTCGGGCTTGCACAATAGTGTTGGCTTTGGAGAGCAGGGAAACAGGTGCTCGGCCCGGCTGGGTGCGAGGGTCACTGCGGGCGGAGACGGAGTCCCCGGGTCTCGGGCCCCACGTGTAAGGCGCCTGGCCGGAAAGGCAGGCGACGCGCGTCTCCAGAGTGGCCCTCTCTCCGCGAGCGGGGGCCGGAGCGCTTTACGTTGGCGGCTTAGCCCCTGCTCCTGCCATCTGGGCCTTCTCCCTGCCGGCCCTTTGTGCCTCCTAATCCCCGGACACAGGAAGCCCGCGGAAGGAACTTGGGTCTTGGGGCCTTTCTCCGCCTCGGGCGGCTTTGGATACCTTTAGGGGACGTTACGGAGACCCAGTCTCTTTTCCAAGACCACGGGGGTGGGGTTGCGCTGCGGGACACTGGGACTTGGCAAGAAGTGAAAAATTCCTTCTTGCCAAAGAAAGTGTGCAAAGTTTGCTCTTGGTTTGCTCAGGCTGGACGGTTCGCAGACACACCGAGCTTTGGCTGTGGGGAGAACTGACTGTAACCAGGAGAGCTGTGGTGTGGCCCCCTGAGGCTCTCACCTGAGACAGGTGAGCTTTGGGTGAGGTGGGCGGGGCGTAGACTCGGCGCCGTTCCCATGGGGATCCATGTGCCAGATGCAGGGCCTCTTAACCTGGGCTCTAGGGAGCCTCTGCAGAGTTTACAACTCAAGGTCCTGTCAGGCTGCAGAGGGGATTCTGAGCAGGGAGGGGAGGAGTGTGTCAGGGAGACAGGAAACCCCAGGTGGGAGGAACCGAGCAGCAGTACAGAAGAGCCCTGGCCCAGCCCAGGGGAAGCCAAGGTCAGAAGTGGCTTCTGAGGAACAGTCTGGGTCTTTGTGAGCTGAAGCATGGGAATGGTCCAACTTCTTTATTTTATGCACAGGGGATTCAGATTTGGTTTTCTTCAACTATCTGCCCACAGTGCTCACTTATGTCAGTGAGGGCTCAAACCCAGTTCTGGGGGCTCTGACCAGTGCTTGCTCCTATTCTCTGAAGTTAGACTGGGCCACTGTCTGTGGGAGCCACTGGGCAGTGTTTCCAAGGTCTGGGGTCATCCTGCATCCCTACTTTTCCCTGAGGCAATGGAGTATCCCCTTTAGCAGCAGATTAATATAATTTTTAAAATTTTATTTTATTTATTTATTTTTGGCTGCATTGGGTCTTTGTTGCTGTGTGTGGGCTTTCTCTAGTTGCGGCGAGCGGTGGCTACTCTTCGTTGCGGTGCGCGGGCTTCTCATTGCAGTGGCTTCTCTTGTTGCGGAGCTCAGGCTATAGGCACGCGGGCTCAGTAGTTGTGGCGCACGGGCTTAGTTGCTCCGCGGCATGTGGGATCTTCCCGGACCAGGGATCGAACCCGTGTCCCCTGCATTGGCAGGTGGATTCTTAACCACTGCGCCACCAGGGAAGTTCCGGATTAATATAATTTTAATAACTTAGTAACTTAGTACTTAGTAGCGCCTTAATGCACAATAGCATTAAAAGAAAGAAAAAGGCCCTTAATCCCAGATGACCCCATTGGTTTAAAAAATAAAAAAAGTAATAGGAGCCCACTGGGGCAAATGAAGTGTTTTAGAAAGTGTAAAATGAGACAGAAAAAAACTTCTCCCTCGAGCCTCACAGTCTTTCCTCAGATATAGTGCTCATTAAGTTTTTTAGCGTCTTTTCAGACTCAGGTGTAGTTTTGAATTGTGCCTTGCCGGTTTCTTGCTGGATGACCCTGGCTCTGTCAGTTAACCAAACCTCAGCAAGCCTTGTTTTTACAGTTGTTGACGAGAGGATGAAAAATGTCATAAACACGTGTGGCCTGGCACATAGCTGGCGCCAAGTGAGGGTGGGCTGCTTAGCGTCCCCACGAAGCATAAAAAGCGTGGTCACTTGGCGGGAATTTGGGCAGATGCCTGGGCCTTTTGGATGTGCCTGACGGGTTGTGAGGGAATTTGGCTTCTCTGTCCAGAAATCCTGATTTCTGAAAGCCTCCGGAGATCAGAACTTTTAGAACGAGGATGTTGCTCCTTGGAGAGCAGAGGTAGAGGGCAGTGGCCTCTCCTAACCTCACTTCGGGTTCCAGTGGCCCTTGGGACTTCTGCTGCTCCTTGGGAAAGCCAGGAGTGAGGCCTAACGGCCAGACCCCAGCTGGGAGGCCTTTCCTGGGAGGAGGAGTGTGTGTGTACAATCTAATCTGCTTTGCTTTCTGCTCAGGGGGAGGCTTGGCTGTATACATTCTGCACCCTGGTGGGTGGATAGGTTGGGGTAGCACATTCCTGTGCTGCTCTGTGTCATTAAGGAGGTTTCCTGTGAGCTCCATAGTGCCTCCTTTCAATCTCATTTAGGGAAGGGGTATCCTCTCCTGCCGGGACTTCCTGGCCCCAGGACCCTCCCTCCCCTAGAGAAAATGGTACACGGAGCTGGAAAGTTTGGCTCCTCTGCCATCAGTCTGTGACCCCCTATCTACCCCATTGGTAACATTGAGCATCCCTGGCAAGAGTCTCCAGGGACAATGTGGTGTTCCCTGAAGGGTCCTTCCTGACGTGTCAGAGGCAGCTTTTGAGACACCTGAATCGGGGGCCCGGGTGGAGGCCCGAGAAGCCAATGGCCCTTGCTCCTGGGTTGGCTGCCTAGAGCAGCACTGGCTGCCTGGACTCACTTATCCTGAGTACTCAGCTCGGAGAGGCCTTCTTATCTCATCAGGCGATATCATATCAGGGCTCCTCCTGGGTCTCCTGAGGCATGCCAGGTCTGTTTGGCAACTTTGTTTTCCCCTGCCCAGGAGTAGTTTTCAGGGAGAAGTGGGGGTATGGGACGGAAGATGGGCGTCCCCCAGTAGGGCCACCAGTACTGTTCGCTCTTCTCCAGCCCTGGCTCCCTAGGGTTCCCCGGGAAAGCCTCCTCTCCCTGTGCCCTGTCACCATGGGGCTTGCCCAGCTCCCTTGGGGGTGGCCTTCCCTCCCCGCCCTGCCTCTCAGAGGAAATTGGTCCTTTGAAGCGTCACCCCACTCCTTCCCCTTCCCCTTCCCAGGAACCACAGTGAATTCTTGAGCTAGGAGAGGCTCCTCTGGGCGTGGGGACAGGGAAGCTTCTAGGTACCTGACTCTATCCTTCAGGAATTCAGCAGAGACGGGAGACTTTTCTCGAGACACCCGACTCGGTGTTCCCAGTGTTTGATGAGAGGCACTGGGCACAGGACTGTTTGATTCTAGTAAATAATGTCATTGTTGGATCTACTTGCCAAGGAGCTGGGTGTCCTGGAGCCTGGGGCTGAGGCAGGACCTGTAAGGGTATCCCCAAGCAGGATGTCAGGCATGATAGGCACATGGTCCTGGCCTTGGTCAGAGACTTGAGAACAGGACGGGGAAGTTTCCTGAGGACCCCGTGGGGCCCCAGCCCAGTGCTCTTTAGGGCCAGTGGCTCCTGACTGGAGAACACCTTCGCCTAACTGATCCCCATTCAGTCCTAGCTGTTCATTTATTCAACAGGTATTTATTGGTGCCTCTGTATGTGCGGTGTGGTTTAGACACCAGGCATAATCCTTGCACCAAGCAAAGGTCTTTGCCATCACAGGACTCAAATTCTAAAAGATGGGAAGCGTGAGTGACCGGAAATGAGTGTAGGTAATAAATAATCTGTTAAAAGGCAATACGAGCTATAGAGTAAGAACTAAAGCCAGGGATCAAGACCTTGGGAGGGGGGCAGGTTGCAACTTTAAACAGTGGTCAGGATGGGCCTTGTCAAAAAGGTCACATTTGAGCACAGACTCGCAGGAGGTGAGGGAGTTCTTTAAATAAATTGTGGGTGCCTCTCAGGTGTGAGGACACTAAGCACTGGAGATAAAACCATGGACAGGTCAGGCAGGGCCCGGTCCCTCCTTCCTGGAGATGACATAGCCTGGAAGCTGCTTGGGTCAGCCGTTCAAGTTTTGAGGCAAGTCGGAGGCCGTGGGATGGAGCTTGATGGGATGAGACAGGCAGCCTACCCACCCCCACCCACGCCCACCCCGGGCAAGTCGTCAGTGTTCTCCCAACAACTGCTTTGCTTTTCCTTGTGCTTGACCACATCCAATCTGTCACTTCCCTGGAGAGAGGCTGGTGCTGGATTGCAGAAGGGGACTGAGGCCCCCAGGATGGGCATGTGCGGAGGACGCATGCATTCCGACTTCCCGCTCCACCCTGCAGGAAGAGCCTGGGGGTGGCAGGAGGGCCCTCCCAGGGTTGTGGGACTGGCCTGTGGCTCCGAGGGATGGACAGTGGGGGGTGGAGGGCCAGGTCAGGCTCTGGCTGCTGACCCCCGGTGGTCCCATCCAGCCTGCTGTTGGCGAGCCCCTTTGTCCTGGGAGGGAGGCTTGAACTGAGCGGATGGTCTGCAGCCTAGTTGGCTTTCAGACTGGGACTTGGACTCTTACTGCCCGGGCTCCGTAGCTCTCAGAATTGGCTATTTCGTAAGTAATTGTAAGAATTACATGAGATGATGCTTGTAAAGTGCTTCAAGTAGCATCTGGCCACAGTCCCTCTCAATCCCTTTTATTACCTAACAACAGCAGCGACAACGATTCTGTGGTTCCCATCCCCGCTCTCTCTGTGTTCTAGTCCCACCTCCACAGAGGTGCCCTTTCTGCCCAGGTTTGTTTGCTAAGCTGCTGGCCAGGGGCTGCCTGGTGCCTCTGGGAGATTGGGTTTCCCAGGATAACTCAGGCGCTGGCAAAGCAGCCGCGGGCATCTGAGTTGGGACGGACAGGTGCCCAAGGGTCAGCAGCTGCCCCAGCTGCTTACAGCCCTCTCTTACCACTCCCCGCCGTGGGAGGTGCAGGGGCGTACTCACACCCGGCAGACGGAGGCCAAAGCCACACGCAGGATGTCGGGGAAGGGAGGGCAGCTTAACAGCAGCCGGCTGTGGGGAGCGCGAGCAGAGGGGAGCCTGGGATTGCACCTCGTGCCGTGCGTGCTCCCGGAGATCGTGAACACGAGCAGGTGCTAGTGTGGCTCCAAGAGCCTTCTCTCCCGTGGGCCTGAGATGTCCAGAGTCCTGCTTCCGGATGTAGCCTCTCTTAGCAGCTCCGTGGAAATGCCCAGGCTGTGGAGGGACCTTCTAGGGGGCTGGCCCATCACACACCTCCAGGACAGGCTGACGCAGCTTGGCCAAGCCTTGGTCTCCTGGGGATAGATTAGCCCAGGCACCCCAAACAGTGGCAGTGTGGGACGAGCCGTCTGCTCTGGGGACCCCCTTCTTCCTCCCTGTGCCACAATCAGACCTGCTGCTTAGAGCGGGGAGCCGAGACAAGCCCACTCGCCTGTGTTTATTTCTTCTCTGCCTCCACTGGTCTCCGCCCTGAGCTCCTGAGATGCAGGGGTGGGGGCAGGGTCTATGTGCATCCCTGCCGCAGGGTCTGAGCAGAGGATGGGAAAGGAAGACAGGGTGTGAATTTGCTAGCCTGTTGCCAAGTACGCAGCTCTCCTGTTTTTTTCCAGGGTGGGCATCAGGGTGTAGGGAGACTAATTCTAGGCCCTGGTATGTTTCGCTGGCGGGCAACAGTGTTGGATGATTAGAGCAGTGAGAGTGAAGGGAATCGCCAGGTCAGCTGCCCGCAGGGGACTCTTCAGGCCAGCTCCACGCACGCGGCACAGACCTGTGGGGAGAATGAGTACGAATCAGCCACAGGTCAGCAAACCTCATGGCCCGGCCAACCCTGTACCCTAAGCGCCTGCCCCCGAGGGACCAGAGAGCCCGGCAGAGCAGGGAGGGGGGCTCAGAGGTAGGTCTGGACACGGACAGAGGGCGCAGTGGACAGGAATGGAGGCCGAGGTTGGGCAATCTTTAGAAGTTCAGGGGATAGAGAAGGTGTTTCTTCTCAGGAAGCCCCCCTGCCACGGGTTGTGCTCTAGCCAGGTGGCACCCCCAGCGCAGGAAGCCAGGACCCTTGGAGCTCCTTCCTTCCCCAGTCTTTGCCTCAGACCCTTCTTGGCGTCAGACTTGGGGGGCTCCTCAGCCTGGGGAGCCCCTGAACTCTCTTCCCCCACATCCCTCGCGGTAAAAGCGGCATTGAAGCATACAGCACCTGAGAGCTTGCCAGCCCCTCCCAGGCCTTCCTTTTGAAGCTCACAGCCACCCCACCGGTCACAGCCTGCAAAGTAGTAACATCCTTTCGTCCCGGACCCCGGGGCCCCTGAAGCCTGAGGTCACACAGCTGGTTCCACCCACCTGTCTACTCCCTGCCTCCGTGCCCATTTGGTGTCCATAGCTGTGGGCGGGGCAGGGAGGTGGTCGGTGGCAGGAGCGATCCCCCAACAGGACTGAGTGCCAACTGTGAGCGCAGGGCCGCCCTCACACCTGACCACCACCTGGGCCCCTCCCGTGTGATCCTCTTATTTCCCCTGCCTGGGAGGCAGATAAACAGAAAGAAGAAAAAGCATCACCAGTAATCCCATAACCCTTCCACTGTGTTGTCGACTTATGTGAATATTTTTTATAGATTCTACCTGACTCTTGGATACGTTGGACATATGTTTCCGTGGCCATTGTCTCCTGCCCTTTTCATGACTGTACACTTTCCATCGTCGGGCTGAGCACCTTCACCTGCCCCCTGTTGTTGGCCGCTTAGGTTGCTTCTGATTTTTCCTAGCAGCTTAATGACCAGCACGACAAGGCGGGGGAGACCGTCCACAGAGCTAGACGAGTGCCCGAGTCCACAGTGGTTTTAGGCATCATTTTAGCATAAGGCACAGTCAAGCGCTGAGGGAGCACGGTGAGCGTGGTCCGGATGGGTTCGGGGGAGACGATTTTGGGAAGGTGATTTTTTGTATGCTGCTTGAGGGGCAAGGTTATTTCAGAGAGAAACGTGGAGACAAAAGCACGGAGACCACAGCGAATGGGGCTGGTGTGGGGGCTGAGGAGATGGACACAGGGCCAAGCAGAGGGGGGCGTGGGGTGGGGGAGGGGAGGGTGGCCCACATCAGGCCCCTGCCCAGGACTGTCAGGGGGTTCCCAGTAGAGTCAAACTGAAGCTCTTTGTTGTGGCCCACCAGGCCCCCCTTCCGACCCATGTCATCCCTCCTTGTTGCCTGCGCCCAGCCCCTCGTGGCACACGGAAGCCTGCTCCAGCTGCCTGACACGCCCTGCCCCGAATCCTCCCGTGGCTGACCACTTCCTACCATTCAGGACTGGGTGGAGGTGTTATCACCTCTGTTAATTCACTCAGCGTGCGCACGTTGGCGTGGAGGCGAGGGAGGGAGGCTCGTGAGTATTTGGAGGAAAAGAGCCCCAGGCAGAAGGAACGGCAAACGCGCAGACCCAGATTCGGGAAGGTTCACCGAGTCCTTCTGGCCACCAAACCCTGGTCACTCCATCTGAGCATCTTCCCTTATTTTCTTGTAGGCTCTGAGCTTTCTCTGAAACCATCCCGCTGACTGATTTGTGTACCTCTTAGTCATCGCACTTCCCTGCAAGGATGTAAGCTTGGTGAACTAGAGGATCTTGTCTGTCTGTCACGGTTGTATGCCCAGTCCTCAGACAGTGTTTGGTCCGTGCCAGGCACTGGCTTTTGGCATTGCTCCCACTGTTCACAGCAGACAAGCTCTCTGGACCTCGGGGGGCTGCCACCCAGCTTGGAGGAGCCGAGCTGTGGTGCTTGAGCCCTGGTTGTGGGTCCCAAGCCCTGGCCTCTTTCCCTTACGTCTCCCTGCCCCCCTCAGGAGTGGGTTGAGTAGGTAGGATCTGTTCCACATCAGGAAGCTCCAGGCCCAGGTTCCTGAAGCTTCTCCGCAGAGAACCTCTTGCCTGGGGTGAGTGGAGCTGAGGGTTTGCTTGGAGGTAAGTCCAGCCGGTCCCAGACCTGTCCGCCTTCAAGAAGGGATGCCACTTTTTTATGCCTTGACATGGGCAGTTTTTCTGTACTGGGAGCTACGCTGAAGGTCCTGGCTCCGACACCCCAGGCCAGTGGTGTTCCAGCCCCCGGCTGGAATGAGTGGCAGGTCCAGGCAAGGCCCCCTGACCCTGCCCAGCCAGACCTCACCAGAGGCCAGGACCCACACTGCTTGCTTGGCTCTGAGCTGAAGGCATGTGGGAGTGTGTGTGTCTGCATGTGTCTGTGCCTTTGAACTGCACGGCTGTAACTAGGCATCCTCTGTCCTGTTGGTGCATCCTTTGCTGCCTCCCAGAGCCCTAAGATTGGGGAATTTGCCACACCTGGGGTCAAATCTGAGTTCTGTTGGTGCCTTCTTAGTGACTTGGAAGAGTTGCCCGGCCTCTGTGGTCTTCTTTCCATGTCTGCCAAGTGGGCATATTCCACTCACCTTCCAGGGAGGCTTCTGGAAGGAGAACGAACATCCAGGATGAGGTTTAGGTGCACCTTGTTCTAACGCACAAAGGTTTGGTTCAGTGCCTGGTAGGCAGCAGGGGCTCCAAGAGGCAGCCGGGTGGATGGAGTGCCTGCCCGCCCTCCCCGAGTGGGGCTTTCTCCCACCCAGCTCCGCATCCTGTCTCCCTCCCTCCTACCTGCACGTCTGCCCCTGGGACTGTGCGGTGTCACCCTTGAGCCTGTGTGGGTCCTTGGCACAGATGGCCCTGTGCCCTCTTGTCCCCACCCTGCAGCCTGAGAGGGTCCCCGGGGCAGAGCCCAGGGTGGCCTCTCCCTGGAGTCTGCAGGCCTGTTTCCTCCTCCAGGGCGTCCCTCCCAGCTTCCTCTGGCTTCTGACCCAGTGACCTGGGCCGAGAGAGGGAGAGGGGGCATCGCCAGGAGCCCGGGGTGGCAGATTGATGAGCTGGTGCTACCCTCCCCCATGGCTGGAATGCGAGGCCACCAGCCCAGCTGTTTGTCCAGGAGGCCGAGGTCTCTGCAGGCCCCAAGTCTGTTTTCACTCCCAGGCCCAGGAGCCTCCGGGACTTTCCCGTGTTTGTTCCCTGAACCCATTGCGGGGCCTTGGGTCAAGTGAGCACCTGGGAGTTTCCCGACCACCTGCTGTTCCTTGGAGAAGTGGGGCTCTCCGTTCTGCTCTGGCTCCCCACAATGTGAAGGCACAGACCTCTGCTCTCCAACCCTCTCACAAGTGGTGGCCTTTTTGGTGTCCCCACAAGGTGAGGCGCTCTGAGGGCTGGTCTCCGCCTGTTCCCAGCTGGAGATGTTTGGATTGCCCTGGGACGTGCGTCTCTGCCAGAAAGTCCCTCCAACTCTGCCACGCATGTGCCTGCCAGGGTCCATTAATATGCAAAGTCCTGGCCTGATGGTGAATTTTTGTCACCTTTCAAGAAGCCAGAGACTTCAGGGCATCCTTCCGGTCTCAGCTTAACTACCTTCTTCTCCCGTAGGACACTCCCCTGCCTCCCAGTCTGGGCCGGGTGCCCCTGTGCCTCCCCATGAGGGCACTTGGCACTGTGCACTGTCCTGTCTTTACCTGCCCCTACCCCAGAGTAAGCTCCTCCAGGGCAGGGACTGGCTCTGCCTCCTTCCCTTATAGTGTCAGGCGTGAATGGAGCCATTTCCGGGGTGGGCCTGAGCCCCTGTGTTTCCGAGGACAGGCCTTGGTGTCCTGTGGTCAGTGGGAGGTTGTGCTCCTGGAAGCCGGAAGCTGGAGCACATGTGATCCCACCCCCTTCCCCCAAGGATGAGCCAGAAATAGTTCCCCTTGGATTGGGAATGCATTCTATGGTGGGAGGACAGTTTTGGGGCCTTGAGCTGGTTTCTTTATTGGGAGCAGATTTCTTCTCCTGATTAGTCTCCACTGGGCCCATGGGAAAGGGAGCCTTTCCAAGCACACCCCATCAGAGCCCAGGGGAGCTGGAACTGGAGAGCCAGAGCTGAGGGTGGGAGGTGGGGCAGCCTGGAAGCCTGGGCTTCCAGAGAGAGACCCCCAGCAGCCGTGGGGGTGGACCCAGCTCCACCGTGGGCCCCGGCTGTGGGGTGGGATGGGCCAGCACCCCCCGACTGTGTGCTCTGCACCTCACTCACTCAGGTTCCGGACGGCTGTGGCGGGTGGGAGCAGCCTAAGCCCAGAGTTGCTGGAGAGCCTTCCCTGAAGTTAGAAGGAAGAATCTGCCCAGGTGTGCTGACCCCCCCCCCGAGGGAGTTCTGCTGAGCCCCGGCCTGGAGTTGTGGGGGCATTTCCCCTCCCCCATCGGGGGTTCTGATCTGGGAGCCCAGGTGGACAGCCTTTGCATTCCTACCTTCCAGCCGGCTCTGGAGACGGAGGCTTGTGAAGTTTCCCTTTCCGTTTAGCCAGAGTTTTATGGTTTTTCAGAAAACAGGTTAACAATTAAGCTTTAAAACCTCAGGGCCTCTGGCCCTCCTTGTTCCCATAAAGCCGGGCTAAATGGCTTCCTCCCCCAGCTTCTCCTGTCGGCTTTATTAGGCCACAGGTGGCCGGGAGCAAGCGTCAGAGCATTAACCAGCTCCGGCCGCCAGGTCCAGAGCTCCCTCCGGTTTCCTCTCAGGGAACCGCGCTCCACGGATGGGGCGTGAGGCGTGGGGAAGCCGAGGGTGAAGCTGGCCCGGCCCGGGGGCGGCTGCCTGCCGTGCTTGGGGACAGGCTGCCTAAGCTGGGTGAGCGGGCCTGGGCGCCGGGACGGGCTCTGGGGCGCCGGGCCTCCTTTGCCCGGTGCTCAGCAGCTGCCCCCCTTTCCCCAGGGGGCCGCGCGGCAAGATGAGGAGGTTCCTGAGGCCGGGACACGACCCTGCGAGGGAGAGGCTCAAGCGGGACCTCTTCCAGTTTAACAAGGTAAGGGGAGCGCAGGGCCAGCCGCGCGTTTATGGCAGGCACGAAGCTGTCACGCTCCCAGGGAATCCCATGGCAGTCCAGTGGTGAGGACACCACGCTCTCACTGCCGAGGGCGCGGGTTCGATCCCTGGTTGGAGAACTAAGATTCCGCGAGCTGCGCTGCGTGGCCGAACAAACAAACAAAAGGTATCACCCTCCCCACAGGCTGGGGCTGGTGCTGGGGTCGCTTTTACCTGGACTAAGGTACTTACTTGGCACTGCCTGCTATGCCTCCTGGGAATTGGATTTTGGAAATGGGGTCTGGTTAGAGGCTTTCCTGGGAAAGGGTGACAGGATGCCCAGGAGTCAGCTCTCCTTGTCCCATGTCTCTCGCTGGCTGTGTGACCTCTGCAGGTCACCCCGCCTCTTCCAGCCTAGGTTTCCCCACCTGTAAAATGGGGATAAAACAACCTGTCCTGCCTCCCTCCTCACGGGGTTATGGAGGAGGCCTAGGGCCGGGAAAGGTGAAAGGGCGTTGAACCCTGCAAAGTATAACAATGTTCCCGTGATGGCAGTTTCCTTGGAGCCCTGGGGCCACAGGCCATGGCCGTTCCCTCCCTCCTCAAATTACCCCCAAAGGAAAACACAGCTTTCCCTGCAGGCAGAACACATGATTCCTTCTAGCCGGCTCTAGGCCTGGGTGAGTGGGGAGAGGCACCTGGGAGAAGGTGCCGGGGTTGGCATTTGACCATCCCAACTCCACACCTGCTCCTAAGGCCCCCCAAGCGGGTGTCCTCTTACCCACGATCATGGGGCTTCCCTGGGGGCTGGCCTGTAAAGGGGAGGGAACACAGGGTGGCTTATGAGCTCCGAGGCCACCCAGCAATCTGCAGCCGGTTCGGGGTCATTAGCTCCTCTCACCTCTGCTTTGATCTAGGCCCTTGGCCTCCATGCCTGAGCTTCCCTCCACCCTGGAAGGTGGACTTCAGGAAGGGGAGCGGCGAGATGCTCTTCCCCTCAGGGGTCCCAGGACCCCTCCAGGACATGCTGACGGGTGGGCTTCAAATCCAGCCTAGCCACTTAGAAGCTGGATGACCCTGTACCCATCACCCACTGCACAGGCTTGCTATGAGGATTACACGGAATTAGATCATTGAAGTGCTAGGCACAGTGGTCCAGGAGTGTCAGGTGCTGTTTTCAGGGGCTGCCTGCCTCCCAGGGAGAGAGAGCTCCCGGGGCTTGTTCGAGGCGAGTCAGGGTCCCAACCTGCTCTGCCGGTTTCCTCTGATTTTCTTGACCTGTGGCTGTGAGGCTGCTGCCTCTGGGATCAGGGCTTCCCTACGCGAATACCTCCTCCCACTTGGGGAAGGAAGCTTTGGGTACGGCTTTTGGACCTTGGGATGTGGGTGTGCATATGTTATGAATGGGGCACCTCTGGGCCCCGGCGGCCTGCCATTCTCACTTCCAAGGGAGCAGCCCATGGGTCCCTGATGATGCTGGGATCTCACACCCCAAAAAGGTGGCCAATTCCAGTGGAAACCGGATAGACAGGCTCAGTGAAGAGGGATGAACCCCCGCCCCAAGTTCCAACTGTGCCGCAGCAGGGTGGGGCTGGGGTGGGGCTGGGGCAGAAGAATCATTCCCCCCCCCGCCCCGTGCCCCCAAACTGGACTGCCCCACCCCCAGGCCTGGCTGGGGAGGGGGAGGGGAGGCTCCTGGAATTCCTTCTTCCTCCCATTCACTTCCAAGAAGCATGCATTGAGTACCTACACAGCCCAGCGCTGGGGCTTTGGGAATCTCAGACAAGACCTTTGCCCTCCAGGACATTTATAGTCCGGTGGAAGGAAGGGGGCTGACGGTCTAAAATTCCACTTCCTGGGAGGGGAACATCTTGGGGGGGGGGGTGTTGGGGAGGGGAGAGGCTTAGACTCATTTCATCTAGGTTCTGGGTGAATGCTGGAGCCCAAAGGGTTGGGCTTGGAGGGTGAGTCCAGATCCTGGAAGGTTTGGGAGCCTGGGTGGTCCTACCCACGACAGCCCTGTCCCAGCCCCCTGGCTGTGAGGTCAGCTGTAGGGTCAAGGGAGGCTGGAACCTGGGAATCTGGGTCTGACGCTCCGGAGCCTGGTGAGTTTTGAGCAGAGGAGTGAGCGATCTCATTTATGACTTAGAGGAGGTAACTCTGGGACCTTTTTTTTTTTTTTTTTTTTTCCCCTACCTTTCAGTCAGCAGGTAAGCTGCATTGACTGACTGGGGCCCAGCAGTGGGGGTGGGGCGCAGGGCTTGACCATTGACATTTGGGGCCTTTGGGGCCCACTGAGTTGTGGGGCTGTTTAGCAGCATCCCTGGCCCTGCCTCCCCAAGACGTAACAACCAAAAATGTTCCAGGCACTGCCCAGTGTCCCCTGGCCAGTAAAATAGCCCCTGGTTGAGAGCTATTTAGGGCGAGAGGTTCATGAGACCTGGTGATAGACGGAGTGTAGGAGGGAAGGGAGGTGGGTGTCCTTCATCCTGGCTGAGCAGTGGTGCCACCCACTGGGTTGGGGAGCCCAGGGGGGGCGAGGAGCAGGGTTGAGGAAAGAGATACATTCGATTTGGACAGAACAGCAGCAATGATGATCATCCACTTATCGAGAGGCAGTCTTGCCCAGGGGTGAGTGGCGCCAGCCTCGGCACCTGACTGCCTGGGTTCACCAGCTGGGTGACCTTGGACAAGTTACTCATCTCTAAGTGGAGAGGGTAACAGAAGCCACCCCACAGTGTGGGTGTGCGGATTAAACGAGTTAATGTATGAGTTGAAGGGCCTAAGTGGCTACTGGTTCCAGTATCAGCACAGCTCTGTGAATGTTATCTGGCTCGAGGTTCAGTTTGGAGAATCTTGGCACCCTCGGGTGAGGGCGGGTCCCAGCAGACAGTGAGATACACAGAGCTGGAGCTCTGAGCCTCACGTCTGGGGAAGCAGGCAGTGTCCATCCCGGAAGCGCCGGTCTGCAGGGCAGTGAGCTGGGAGGTGGGACGGTGGCGCCATCATAGGCCAGTCCAAGAGGCTTGCAGACACCGGCTGGGCCTCTCCCTCCAGTACCTTCTGGCCAAACTCCTTGACACCCACACCAAGCGAGGTGCCTCAGAGAGAGCAGGGAATTGGCCCCCGGCGGCCGAGAGCAGCATGTCCTGTTTCTTCGGCTGCGGTACCTGGGAAGGAGCTGTGTCTGTGGACAGATGCTCTGAAATCCCTGCTGGGGACTGATTGTCCGAGGGGCAGCTCCGGTTCACCAAGGGCTCCATGCCAAGCAGCAAAGGGGCCAGGTGGTGCAGTGGTTGGGGCGGGGACTCTGGAGCCAGGCGGCCTGGGTCTAGATGCCAGCTGTGCTGCTTCCTCAATGAGTGACTGCAGAAATGTTAGTTAACCTTTCTGCTCCTCAGTTTCCTCATCTGTAAAGTGGGCGTTATAATCACCCCTACACCCAGATTGGTGGGCTGAGTGAGTTAAATTGCTTTGAATGGCTCCCACACACAGCTGATGCCCTACAGGGTCTGCCTCAGCCTCCTGACGACTCACAGGTGGGCGCTGTTCCCACTCTGCAGGTGAGGAAACTGAGGCCTCCAGGCTCGCACAGCCTGAGTACCTGGAGGGGGCACCGGCTGGGGATGCGGCTGCCGGTTCCATCTGCCCACAGCCGTGTAGCCTCAGGGTGCGGCCTTCTGTCTCTTCACCTGCGCCGGGTCCTCAGGCCTGTTGGGAAGACAGAGAGGTCAGCTGGCAGTGCCAGCAGGGCCACTGAGGACCAAATGAGGGGACTGCGGGACCCACTGGGCGCTTCAGGAGGGAGGAAGTGACTCCGAGGGGAGGGGACAAGGGGACGTAAGCTCATGTTAAATTAAAACCCTTTCCTTGAAAATACCCTCGAGGCCCTGCCTCCCCTGGTGAAACCCGCTGGCCGCCCTTCCTGCCTGGGCCACCCTTCCCCACCCCAGGCCCTGAACAAACAGTGTGTTCCTGACCAGCTGCCCCGTCCAGGGCCAGGCGGTTTGGTCTTGGCTTTTGCATGGCTGGGCCCCTGGTGTCAGGTGACAGCCGCACAGGGAGGGCCAGGTTGCTGCCACCGCCAGGAATCTGGGCTGACCACACCCAGTACGGGGCAGTGCCTCCCTGTCCCCCAGCCCACCCCCTGTGCACCCTCCTACCCCGTGCCCCTGGGCAGCCTTCCTTCCTGCCCCCCCAGCAAGTGCTAGGGACTCCTCAGCCCTCGATCTTGGACAGGGTCCCCCCCCTTGCTGGGGGCAGGACAAAGGGCCCCCTCGCTCTCAGACAAACCGCCTTTGCTCTCTCCCTTCCGGGAACCTGAAATGGGGTCCCGGAGCCGGCGTGAGACAGATGGGCTTTCTCTCTCTCCCACACCAGGCTAATGTTGCAGTTTGGCGGCTCCTAGAAATCTCTCCTTTCCCAACTCTCTGTCAAAAGAGTTCATTGTTCTCTCTTCCCTTGGCAGAGGTCACCTGAGCCAGGTAGCAGGGTGGGGGCAGTGCCAGGTAGGCTGGATGCTGAGCTCAGGAGGTAGGGGAGGACACCCCACTTTGGTCAGCCTCCTAGCTTGAACCTGAGCTGGAGACAGCTGGGGTCTCTGGCTGGGAGGGCCGGACCTGGAACCCGGGCCCGCTGTCCTGGGCGGAGGGCTGATCGGGGTCGCTGTGTGCCTTGGAAGTCCACAGCAGGACACCCCTGGGGCTGAGCGCCTCCTGTGCCCCGGGGGCTGCTTTCTTTAAGGGAGGTCACATACCTTCTATGCTCTGGGGTCCTGGAACTGTGCCTAAACCCTAAACCAGCCTGGAGGGGTCCCTGTCTACGTGGACCTGCGGCTGCAGTGGGGGGAACCACGTCTTAAAAGGCTGTTAGGAGTCGGAGGGAGGGGGAACCAGGGGATGGGAAGGGCACCCCACCTTGGGAGGCAGCCGGAGCACAGGCAGAGGGGCCTCGTGGAAACTTCCTGCTTCCCCAGGCTTCTCGGGCCCTGGGTGTCCAGCTCCTCCCTGTTCCCCTCAATTAACTGACCTCTGTTCTCTCCCCACGTCCAAATCACTCCCTTCCTCATTCCCAGCAAGAGCCCCTGGGCCTCTCGTAACTAGCCTGGGGTCCCCACGCAAGGAACTAGCCTGGGGTCCCCACGCCTCCTTGCTCGGCCAGTTCCCTGAGCTCATGGCTCGCTTTACCTCATCATATCATGTTGCCTCATTCAGGGATTGTGGGTCTTATTTGCATGTTGAAGCAGGGTCGCTTCCCCTCTGGGACCTGGGGAATCCCCTGTCACCACACTATCTACATTTGAATCCATCCTCTTGGCCCCAGCCAGTCAGGGTCACCATGAAGTTCCCACCCCTTATGTTGTTTTTGAGGGAGGCTTGGTCAACTTGGAGAAGATGCCCTGAGGGATAGGAGGGAATGAGGGAGAACCTTTGAAGGAAGGCATGAGGGAGAACCTTTGAAGGAAGGCAAGGCTTGTGTGCGCTGTGAGGCCAGCTGAGCCCTCCAGCCGCGGTCAGGTGGTTGTCCTGAGGCTCATCTTGTTGGAGCCAAGGACAGCCCCGCCCCCGCTCAGTGCAGTCATTAGCATCATCGCGGTTACCACATGTGAAATGAGGCAAAGCAGCTCGTCCAAGTCCAGTCACCTTTTAAGTGGTATTGGGGATTCTAAGTTTCATGGGCCTGACTCAGTTCCTGTTCTTTCGAAACCAGCCTATGGAAAAGAAGGTGGTTCGGGAGTGAGGGGTGGCACAGTGTCCTCAGGACCCTGAAGAAATGAGGAATGAGTATGAGTGACTGAACGATGGGCCTGACCTTTGTCTCCCTCTGGGCTAGGGAAAAGAGCTAATCCGCAGCAGGTGTGACTCAGGTGAGATGTTAGGAGAACTTCCTGCCAGTGAGTTGATAGGAAAACGTGTAGCCTGAGTACCTGACAAAAAGCTGCAGACGGTTTTCTCTTTGGCTTGACTTTCCTGCTGATGCCCGAGGTAGAAATGTCTAGGGTAACACCTTGGTCCCATAGGAATATAATATGAGACATGTAATTTAAAATGTTGTAGAAGCGCATTATAAAATTTTTTAAACAAGTAACATTATTTTGATAACATATTCTGTTTAATCCAATATATCCAAAATATTATTGTTTCAACGTGTAGTCAGTAGATATTAGATTTTTTTTTCTTAGTTTTTTTTTTTTTTTTTTTTTAATACAAAGGTACATTTTTTACTTACAGCACATCTCAATTTGGCCATTAAATTTTCTTTAGGAATATGTGATCTATATTTAGAGTTTGGAAGATTTACAGTTGAAAAAGGAGATTCAAAGCTTTGGTCTGCCTAACTCCAGCCCCTGTTCCTTTGGAACCCAAGAACATACCTGGGAAGTTTTCTAATTACTGAGTTAAGGGTCCATCCTTGAATTTAGTTAATGGCAATTAAACAAAATTAAAAGTTCAGTTCCTTTGTGGCACTAGTCACATTGCAAGTGCTCAGGATCTACACACGGCTTGTGCAAGGGCTCAGGAGCTACACACGGCTTGTGGCTGTTATACTGGGCATCAGGGTCTGGGCCCCTGCTGGCCACCAGGCTCCTGCTGGGTGTTTCCCCCAGAGTCCTCCAAATTCCAGAGACTGTGATGCTGAGCTGCGGCTGCTGGTGATGATGAGGAAATGCTATCATCCCAGGAACCTTCTCTGGAGCTCGGGCCTCTGACTTCCCGAGGCCCCAGCAGCCTGGGGCCAGCCGAGGCCTAGTGGGGGCTCCTGGGGAAGCTCGTCCCACACACCGAGTCACGTGCCCTGCCCTCCTTTTCCTGGGAAATGTTTACATTCCAGATACCCTGCCATCTCCCCAAGGCTTTTCCAGGCTCTGCATTTTTTACATAGCTGAACAGGAACCTGGGCTGGGGGGCCGGGCCGGGGGAGGGCTCCTGCTGGCGGGGGAGGGCTCCTGCTGGCGTGCTGCTTCCCTCCCAGATGACCCTTCCAGGTACAGCCATTTGCAGGGCAGACTGTGTTCCTGGCAGAGAACCAAGCCTGTGGGGCCCTCACACCTACGTGTCCCCAGAATAGGCACTCTTTGGAGCTCTCATCCCTGGGCCAACCCCAGCACAGGGCCCCCGTCCGCGAGCCACTGGCCTGGGTGGGCAGGCAGGCAGCAAAGCAGTTGGGTCTGCTAAGCTGTCGCTCCAGCTGTCACCAGGACTTATCTCCTTCTGCCCCTTGGAGGCCGAGTGAAGCCCAGAGTAGAGCCTTGGGCCTAAGGAGAGCTGCCTCATTGGGGCACCCTTTTTCTGCAGGGCAGTCTCCATGGTTTACAAAAAAAAAAAAAAAATCTTTGAAGTCGCTGGCTGGCATCCTCTGTCCTGCTCGAATCTATAGCTCTACAGGTTCAGTATCCCCTGGCCGGGGGTGGGGGGCGGGGGGTTGCTGGGGGGGGCCAGAGTGGGGTTAGCTGACTAAGAAACAACCGAAAACCTTCCCGAAGATGGTTTGTCAGTCTCAGTCTCTAGTGCTTACATCCGTACCTCTTTAACCTGTAATTCCACCCCTGGGACACCTGCCTAAGGAAATACTGAGTTGCAGGCAGAGATAGGAGCCCAAGAATAGTCATCGATGCAACTGGCAATTACAAAACCTCTAAAAACAAAGTAAATGTTCAATAACAGAGGCCTGGTGAGTTAGGGCACCTCCCCCTGAGGAATATTCTTCAGCCGTTTAAAAGTCGTTTTAGGGAGTTCCCTGGTGGTCTAGTGGTTAGGACTCGGCACTGCCCGTGGCCCGGGTTCAATCCCTGGTTGGCGAACTGAGATCCCGCAAGCCATACCGTGCGACGAAAATAAAAAATAAAAGTCCTTTTACTGCTTTTAACAGCCTGGGCTGGCTATAGGTGGAAAGCCAGACCACAGAGCTATGTGTCTGTATGTATATCCATGTGGCATGGTCCCAATTAGGTCTCTGGGGGTTTTTTTTGTCCTTTCTATATGTTTTTATTTATTTTATTCATATTTTTTATTTAAAACATTTAAAAATTACATATATATATAATTTTTTTTTTTTTTTTGGCCACACCGCGCTGCGTGCAGGATCTTAGTTCAGGGATTGAACCTTCACCCCCTGCAGTGGAAGCGCGGAGTCTTAACCACTGGACCACCAGGGAAGTCCCAAAATCTAAAAAAAATTTTAACACCCTTCCCCACTGGTAATCACTAGTTTGTTTGCTATATCTGTGGGTCTGCTTCTTTTTTGTTATAGTCACTAGTTTGTTGTATTTTTTAGATTCCACATATAAGTGATATCATACAGTATTTGTCTTTCTCTGAGGTGTCTGTTTTTAAGTATAGGCCCATACACGCTTATAGTCGGATACACACCCTTGTTAGGAAGGGTTACTCCGGTTGTGGGAGTGTGGGTGATTTTTGTCTTCTTTTTCAAACTCCTTTATATGTTCCAAGTTTTCTACAATGTGTATTATTTCTATAATAAGAACTGAGCCAAGGCATGTGTCTGCAACAACACTCCAGAAGCTTCCTCCCTGGGAAGATGGTGGAAGAGAACTCATAGTGGCAACGAGGCACTTGAGACAGAGCAGATGTTCAGTGCTGGAGGAGCCTCGGGTGGCCCAGAGTCGGGAAGGGCAGCCGTGGGTTCCGTCGGACCCCAGGGGCCCGCCTGGAGCTGCGGTGCAGCTGGGCTTCCTGAGCCACCTGGTGCCTCCTCTGTGCCAGCCCCCCAGAGCTTCCCCCGCACCCCTGCAGGAGGGCTGGGTGGGTCGCCCACAGTACGGGTGGTGGAGGAACCAGGTCAGAGTTCCTGGAGAGCAAGGGGCCAGCACGGTGTCCCGGGAGAATGAGCTCCCAGGGAGGGCCATGTGGCCAAGGACCGGGTCAGGAATGGACTGAGGGTGGGGCCCAGGTGGGTCCGGGGGACCTGAACGAGACTGAATTCCTTCTTCCTGCTGGGGGTGGCTCTCTGCTGCGGCTCCTCCCTCCGGCACTGACCCCCTGCCCCCGGCCATGGAGGGGCAGAGGGGACGTGTCTACAGGCCCATGCCTGCCTGGTTCTCGTTGCAGACGGTGGAGCATGGCTTCCCGCACCAGCCCAGCGCCCTCGGCTACAGCCCCTCTCTGCGCATCCTGGCCATCGGCACCCGCTCCGGAGCCGTCAAGCTGTATCCTTTCCGTTCTCCCAGTTCCCACCCAGGGATGCCCTGGAAGGGCCAGGGGCCCTGGCATTGGTGAGATTCAGGAAGGATCCCCCCAACCCTCCATAGAAAAGCAAGTTGCAGATGACCCCTCTTGTTCCCGGGACGTTCCAAATACCCTCTTAAGAGTCAGCCCCGAATGCAGTAAGTGGAGGCCGGGGATGGGCCCCACCCCCAAAGGATCAGTAGACTGGGTCCAGGGCTCTGTCCAAACCAGAGACAGGGGTGGCCTTGGGTTAGAGGAGCTGTGCGAAGGCAGCTGCTCTTCCAGATTCTACCCCCGACCCTGCACACCCCCCGCGGACACACACACACACACACACACACACACACACACACTCACACAGAGAGAGAGAGGAGAGAGGACTCCTGGACTCCTAGTTGGCGGGGACAGTCCTTCCCTGGCCTGAGGCTGGACGTGGTCCAGTGGGTCCATTTCAGAGGCAAGCCCACAGGTTCCAGGATGGGGAATCGCTGCTTGGGTCCTCTGGCCTGGGCTGGGCTACGAGTCTGGGAGTCCCACCCCCTGAATCTGACCTGAGCCCCCACGGTGAGCCAGGGTGGGACCTAGGGGAATTGGGAGGTGGGAGACCACCCGTGGAGAGCCCAGCCTGGCACCTCCTCCAGCAAAGCTGTAACTCCCTCCTCTGCTGCAGGGCAGGTGCGGGGAGCCTGGGGGTGCAAGTCAGCAGCACTAGGCTGCAGGGGGTGTGTACACAGGAGGGCAGAGGCCCAGCTTCCACCGACTCAGCCCTCCCTCAGCTGGTTAATCATCGCCAGGCCACGGCCATATCCTGGTTACTATTCTCAGTGGGCCCACGGGTGCCCTGTGCATCTTCTCACAGGTGCCACCATGTGGTAGCTGACAGTCTGTTGCAGTTCAGGTTGTGGGTTTCGGTGGGGCGGAGGTGGGAGGGGGGAGCGGAGGTACAGTGAACAGCCTAACAGTTGCCAAGATAATGCTTCACCCCTCCTGGCTGCGACAGCTCTCCCTGGTTGGCTGGCTTTACCGTCAGGGGTCAGGTTACTGGCCCGGTGCCTTCGGGCCAGGCCCCCTGCTGTTTCCTCCCCACCCTAAACACCCCCCAACCCGGCTGCCTGGGGAGAGGGCGAGCCCTTCTCTGCTGCTGGGTATTTACACTCCTTGCCACGTGGGCCCAGAGGGCAGGCCAAGGGGCGGTGTCCTGCCTTCTGGAGCTTTTCCTGAGCCTGCTACTCCTAGCTATGGTGCCCCAGGGGTGGAGTTCATGGGGCTGCACCGTGAGAACAACGCGGTAGTGCAGATCCACTTCCTGCCTGGCCAGGTGAGGCCCCCCTGCCCCCATGCCCTTCTTACTTTCACAGCTTCCGGAAAGGACGTATGGAAAGGCAGGCATTTGGTGGCCCTGGGTTTGGTGCTGATGGGAGGACCCGGGACAAACCTGCCTTTCCCCAGCTGCGGTTCACGGCCACCCTAACAGTAGCCAGGGGTCTCTTGGCTTTGGGGCTCTTTGAAATGAACCGCACAGGCTGGGCCGCCCCAGTGTGTAAAGGTCACGGTGAATGCTGTCCCTCCCTGGTTAATGAGACAGCATGCTTCTGCCCCGTTTCCTGCCTAGTGCCAGCTGGTCACCCTGCTGGATGACAACAGCCTGCACCTGTGGAGCCTGAAGGTCAAAGGCGGGGTGTCAGAGCTGCAGGAAGATGAGAGTTTCACGCTGCGTGGCCCCCCAGGGTAAGAACTCAGTCTTCTTGCTCTCCTAGCCAGCCTGACCCGCGCACCAACTCCAGGGTGCCCTGGGAGGAGCTGGCAGGGCTGCGGCCCGCCTCCCCCCAACCCCACACGGAGCCTACGCGGGAGGCGCCAAGGGATTTTTTTCTGCCTCTTAGCCCCAGCTCTCTGCCATCTGTCTCCTGTCTTGGCAGAAAAAAAAACAGTATGTTTCTCCGGGCCTGAGTCGCTGGACCCCATCAAAGGACCTTACGGGCCTGCTTCCCCCGCCCGCAGGCATGGCCTTCCCTGGGGCCGCTGAGGGAGTCGGGGGATCCTATCTGTGGGTGCCCTCTGCCTGGTCAGAGCCAGCTCACGGGCCATCATTCCCGTCTGCAGGGCCGCCCCCAGTGCCACGCAGATCACCGTGGTCCTGCCGCATTCCTCCTGCCAGCTGCTCTACCTGGGCACCGAGAGCGGCAGTGTGTTCGTGGTGCAGCTGCCGGCTTTCCGCGTGCTGGAGGACCGGACGATCAGCTCAGATGCTGTGCTGCAGCGGTGAGCCCCGGGCCCGGAGACCCTCGTGCCCTGAGGACCCTGTCCCCTCGAGTGGCCTTCTCCGTTCCATCCCGGTTATGCCTCAGGAGCTTATAATTTCTCTCCTGGGAAGTCTGTAGGGATGGGAGGACAGACTCTCAGCTCTCCATCTGTCCCCCAAATTGAGAATCTCACCCCCAAAAAAGAGTTAGCATCCCAGCACTAAAAGGGGTCTTGGGAGTAACTTGTCACCTCATTTAAAAGGAAAACAAGGCTCAAAATGATTGTGCAGTGACACCAACTCTCAGTCCAGCGTTCTTGGCACTGATACCACCTCTTTCAAAGCCCCGGGGCTCCACAGTGGGGCAGACGGGGCCCAAACCTCCCTGCATCAGCTGGGCAGCTTCTGCTGATGCTTGTGTTTTGGAGTCTCTGCCACATGTTCGTTTGCATGCAGGCTCCATGGCCCCAAATCCCTGGCGGCCACAACCTGTAGGTTTCTTGAGATCATTTCAGAATCTTTGCTCCTTAATGGTGGTGTCCGTGGGAGAGAGGGAGTCAGATCAGGTCTGGGTGTGGAGGGGGGCCAGGGCCCAAAACAGGAGGGGATGGAGGAGTCCAGCAGGAGCTTACGGAAGCCAGGTTGATGGCCGTGGAGTGTTCTGCAGTGAAGAAGGGCAGGGAGGAGGCCAGGGTGCTGGGCTGTGGAGCTGCTTCAGGCCCGACCTTCCTAAGGGCTCTGGACCAGGCTTGTAACACTCATAGTCATCAGGCCCCGGGTGATGGTCAAGCAGGGCTGGGCATTGCTGGGTTGGGAGGATTCCTGCCTGGGGCTGGGTCCCTCTGAGCACCGGGCACGGTACGGTCAGGGCAGCATGACCATGGTCAGAGCAGGACTGTTTACAGGGTGGCAGGCAGGGCTGGTGCTCAGCCGGGGCGCCTGGCCTGTGGGCAGGACGGCGGAAGGACCTGCTCCTCAGAGTGTGGCTGTACCAGTGCCCACCTTACCCGCGCCAGTGGGAGTCTAGTCGAGGAGGAGCCCCTGCTGGGCTTTCCCAGCCTGGGTGCCCTGGGAACCCCTCCTGTTGGTCTAAATCTTCATTCTAAATGTAGAGGGTTTGGTTTGGGTTTGAGCGTAGAAACGCCCTTGGGATCCAGACTGTTTCTGTTTCCTACTCGCCCTCCTCAGTATTGGCTCTTGGTCCTGTGCCTGCCACCTCATGGTCTTCTGTTGGCTGTAGCACCTCCAAACTTCACATCAGCATTCCAGACCCAGAAAAGGAGGAGGGGGTCAAGGCTCAAGGCCAGGCCAACTGATATAGAGAGTTTTATTTTGTAGGTCTTAAAAACTTTTTTTTTATGAAACACCAACACCTTACCGAAATGCACTAAGTTTGAATGTACAGTTTAATGGATTCTTGTTAAGTGAGCGTCTGTGCAGCCAACTCTGGGCAAACACAAAATTTTGCCAGCCCCCCAGGGTCCCCCACCTGCCCTTCTCTGTCACAGCTCCCTCCCTCCCCCAGAGGTAACCACCACATCGGCTTTTCTGGAAATCACTTCCTTGCTTTTCCTTATAGTTGTGCCACCTGTGTTTGCATCCTTAGGGGGTTTTCTCTATCGCCGCCTTGTTCTATGTGTTGCTTCTCTCTCCCCTTGATGATGTGTCCTGGCAGCCTTTCCATGCTGGCACATTCAGTGCCCCCTGCTTCGGGGGATGCCGGGCATGGCTGTGCCGTGCTCTCAGCCATGCCCCATCGGTGGACGGTGACGTGGGCTCACGGTGCTGCCCTCGCCCAGGTTGCCAGAGGAGGTCTGCCACAGGTGGGCATTTGAGATGGTGGAGGCTCTGCAGGAACATCCCCGGGACCCCAACCAGATCCTCGTCGGCTACAGCCGGGGCCTTGTCGTCATCTGGGACCTACAGGGCAGCTGTGTGCTCTGTCATTTCCTCAGCAGCCAGGTAGCGGTGCCACATGGTTCTCCCAGGCCCCACATAACACATCCAGCCCCCGTCTGAGGCATGGGGGTGCAGGCGATGGGACCGCACCCCTGATCCCAGCCTTTGTGCGCTCTCTCTCTCCTTTTCCACCGTGAAGCAACTGGAGAACGTCTGCTGGCAGCGGGACGGGCATCTGATTGTCAGCTGCCATTCTGACGGCAGCTACTGCCAGTGGCCCGTGTCCAGTGACACCCTGCAACCGGAGCCCCTGCGCAGCTGTGTGCCTTACGGTCAGTGCTCTGCCCGCCACCTGGGACCGCCTTCCAGTGAGCAAGGCGGTGTCCTCTCTGGCCCCAGTCGGTCTCTCCTGCTTTCAGGTGTAGGTGTCCAACTCATAGAAGCAAAACCTGGGGCCCAGAGAGGGTGAAGGCTGTGTCCAAAGCCACACAGCGGGTTTTCTGACACCCACTGTGACTTTCTCTGGGAACTGCTCAGAGCAAGACTCCCGAGCCTAGATCTGCTCCGTGGGTATGCAGGATCTGTGCTGCAGACCCACGGGCCTCTGAGAGCGGGAGGACCGTTCAAGGTATTTCCTTTTCTTTTAGGCCCTTTTCCTTGCAAAGCTATTACCAAAATCTTCTGGCTGACCACCAAGCAGGGGTAGGTATCAGTGCTCTGTCCTGTTCCCTTTCTAGAGTTTTCCTGGGGAGCTGGAAAGGCTGCTCAAACCTCTGCCTGGGGGAGATGGTGCCTAGTGACTGCCTTTGGGTCTCATATCCGGGTCTCCAGGGAAGGGAGGGGGGGCCATTCATACCTCTCTCTGACTAATTCCTGAAAACTCATTCCCATTCTTTCCCTTCCACCCTCCTGGAGAGATGATTCAGATCAGCAGGTTCCAAACTCTGTCTTAGGAGCAGACCTGTTTCTTCAAACAGAATCATACAGGGAGACCTGATGTATAAGCAGAAAAGGGGGGCAGGGGGCACTGGTTGAAACGGGAGTGGCGGCAGAGACTCAGAGCCTGCAGCCTGCCTGCTCCGCTGCTTGCCCCCAAGTTCTCCTGGGCTGTTGAGTTGGGAAGAGACGGGGGTCCGCCCCAGCCCCTCCTGGGGACCTTGAGTGAGCACTTACACTGAGACCAGCTCCCATCCCAGGCCCTGCTGCAGAGGCCAGTCACAGGACTACCCCACGGCCGGCTCAGCCCTTGGCTTCTGGGGCGGTGTCAGCAGCCCACCCCCTGTTCTTCTGTGCCTGCCAGGTTGCCCTTCACCATCTTCCAGGGCGGCATGCCGCGGGCCAGCTATGGGGACCGCCACTGCATCTCAGTGGTCCATAACGGCCAACAGACAGCCTTTGACTTCACCTCCCGTGTCATCGACTTCACTGTCCTCATTGAGGCGAACCCTGAGGCTGGTAGGCAAGCGGGAGTGAGTGTGGAGGGCAGGCCACCAGGAGGTGTGGGGATCGGGTCCACCCCCATCCATAAACAAAGAGGAAGGGCCTGCAGGCGTTCCCAAAGCTGCCATCCCCGAGTCCCTAAGCCCCATTGTACCTCTTCTTAGTGTCCCCGAGGCTGCTCCCTTTCCTTCCCTGCTGGCCTGTGGCTTGTCCTTGCTGGCCACACCTCCCATCCACCCCAAACTCTCTTTGCCCTTCCCCGGCTCAGCTGGGACTTGGCCCAAAGGTGGGCAGATCTGCACTCCTGGGCTTAACAGCCACCCGGCTGAGGCAAAGGGCTCCTGGCCTGGACATGGTGAAGCCCTCCTTGGGGGGTGGGGCAGGTAGCAGTGTGGGCCAGCTGAGCTGGTCACCTGGAACTCAGCCAGGCCAACAAAGCCCTGAGTCAGCTTTCTAAATTGGGTGACAGGCAAGACCAGAAAGGGCTGGTGTCGAAACCTAGAGAGGAGGCCTGGCGGGAGATCTCCAGGAGGGCGGGCCTCCTCCCTAGATGACTCTGACCTGACAGGCCCGAGGCCTCCAGGTGAGGGAGGCAGGCCTGCTCAGGACACCCTGGGCTGTGTTCTCCCAGCCTTGCCGGTGGCCCTTTGGAGGGAGACTCCGAACCTGCTTTTCCTCCTTTCTCAGCCTCTTCTTCCCTCCTCACACCTGACAGCATGCTGGGAGCCAGGGCCAGTTTTTGGTCGATTCTTTTAGATTTTCTACATTGATGATCAAAGTTGAGGCAGTTCCCCTCTATTCCTAGTTTACTGAGAGTTTTTTTTTTTTTTTATCATAAATGGATGTTGGGTTTTGTCAAATAGTTTTTCTGCATCTATCGCTATGGTCATGTGATTTTTCTTTTTTTTTGGCCACGCCACACGGCTTGTGGGATCTTAGTTCCCCCGACCAGGAATTGAACCCGGACCCTTGGCAGTGAGAGCATGAGTCCTAACCACTGGACCGCCAGGGAGTTCCCAATTTTTCTTTTTTAGCCTCCTGATGCAATGGGTTTCATTAATTGATTTTCGAAAGTTGACGCAGCCTTGCATACCTGGGATAAATCCCACTTAGTCGTGGAATATGATTCTTTTTTATGCATTGTTGGATTTGGAGCTTGCTTTTAAAATGTGGGTTCCCTGGCTCCACCCCTAGAGCCTCAGATTCTACAGGGCCAGGCTGGACAGACTGCTTCCCAGTGGCTCCTGCAGCCCCTGACCCTTGGCCTGTCCCCACAGCCTTCGATGACCCCTATGCCCTGGTAGTGCTGGCTGAGGAGGAGCTGGTCGTGATTGACCTGCAGACGGCTGGTTGGCCGCCGGTCCAGCCTCCCTACCTGGCCTCCCTGCACTGCTCTGCCATCACCTGCTCCCACCATGTCTCCAACATCCCCCTGAAGCTGTGGGAGCGCATCATCGCTGCCGGCAGCCGGCAGAACACACACTTCTCCACCATGGTAGGTCTGGCCCCGGCCCCAGCCCCGCCCCAGCCCAGAGCCAGGCTCGCCCGTGAACTTCTCCGTCATCTCCTCCAGGAGTGGCCCATTGACGGTGGCACCAGCCTGGCCCCGGCCCCGCCCCAGAGGGACCTGCTGCTCACGGGGTAGGTGACGTTGATCGCACTCTCCTGCCTAGTGGGACGTGTCGGGTGGGAGCAGAGCTCGGGGGGTGTGCGTGCCAGTTCCGAGCACCTCTGGCCCGGCATCCTTCTCATGGGCGGCAGGCGGGCTCTGCCCACAGGCACGAGGACGGCACAGTGCGGTTCTGGGATGCCTCGGGCGTCTGCTTGCAGCTGCTCTACAAACTCAGCACGGTACGGGTGTTCCTCACTGACACAGACCCCAACGAGAGCCTCAATGCCCAGGGTGAGGACGAGTGGCCCCCCCTCCGCAAGGTGAGGCCCGGAGCCTGGGAACCAGGGAGGGCGGGGACGGGCCAGGTCCAGCGCTTATGGCCCCTCACGGAGCTCTTCTCCCCTGTCAGGTGGGTTCCTTCGACCCCTACAGTGACGATCCTCGGCTGGGCATCCAGAAGATTTTCCTCTGCAAATACAGTGGCTACCTGGCTGTGGCCGGCACAGCAGGGCAGGTAGCAGGCCGGGCTGGGCGTGGGGAGCAGTGGGGAGGGCTGATCAGGTGACTTGGGGCAGCGTTCAGGCCCACGAGCTTCCTTCTCAGTATTGGGGGGCAGCAGGGCCGGGAACCAGCTTCCTGAGCGCCCCCCCTGGTACATCACCTGCCCCTGTGGCTCTGACTCCTCCCAGTGAATAGAAGTTCCCTGATCCCATTAGAGGGAGGCCTTTCTCCTCCAGAAATCAGGATTAAGAGCCAGAGGTTGGGCACTTCTGACCCTTGGCCTTGGCGTGGATCTTGGGTCCTTTGCCGTCCCTGCCGTTAGGGTCCCTGAGGTCCTGCTGTCCCTTGGTGCCGGGGGTGGTTCAGCCCGTCTGCCGCCCCGCCCAGGTGCTGGTGCTGGAGCTGAATGACGAGGAGGCGGAGCACGCCATGGAGCAGGTGGAGGCCGACCTGCTGCAGGACCAGGAGGGCTACCGCTGGAAGGGGCACGAGCGCCTGTGTGCCCGCCCAGGGCCCGTGCACTTCGAGCCCGGCTTCCAGCCCTTTGTGTTGGTGCAGTGCCAGCCCCCGGCTGTGGTCACCTCCTTGGCCCTGCACTCCGAGTGGCGGCTGGTGGCCTTTGGCACCAGCCACGGCTTTGGTCTCTTTGACCACCAGCAGCGGCGGCAGGTCTTTGTCAAGTGAGCAGACCTCCCGGGGTGGCCGGGGCCCGGGTCTGGGATGGGTGCCTGGACTGGCAAGGTCCCTCAGGCCCTGGCCACGCTGATGGCCCAACGTCCCCCCAGGTGCACGCTGCACCCCAATGACCAGCTAGCCTTGGAGGGCCCGCTGTCCCGTGTGAAGTCCCTAAAGAAGTCCCTGCGCCAGTCCTTCCGCCGGATACGTCGCAGCCGGGTGTCCAGCAGGAAGCGGCGGCCTGCTGGCCCTCCGGGAGAGGTGAGGCTGAGGCCGGGCACGAGCCCGGGCAGAGCCCGGAGCAGCCAGCGGCAGGTCCCAACCACCCCTCCCTGCCCCGCCTGCTTTGGCCACAGACACGGGCTCTGGGCCACCCCCGACCCTTGCCAACCCTGTGACCTCGGATCCGTCACACTGCTTGTCTGTGCCTCGGCTTCCCTAAGTGTGAAAGGCAGTCACTGTAATGCCTCAGGGTCACGTCCTCAGTCAGTGTTACCAGGCAGGTGGTGGCAGGGGCTGTGGCCAGTCTTCCCGGAAGGCTCGCTGTTGAGCGATCGGGTGCCCCCGGGAAGGAAGGCCAGAGCCCGCCCTCAGGCCTGGCGCACTCCGCTGCAGGTGCAGGAGGGGGGCAGCAGGGCGGAGAGGACTGGCCTGCACAACATGGAGCTGGCGCCCGTGCAGCGCAAGATCGAGGCCCGCTCGGCGGAGGACTCCTTCACGGGCTTTGTCCGGACCCTCTACTTCGCTGACACCTACCTGAGGGACAGTGAGTGGCCAGCTGGAGGTGGGGGGCCCTCTGGCGTGAGGGCGTGTCGGAGGCTGCTGGCTGGTGCACCCCTAAGAGGGGTTCCCCCTGTGAGCAAGGGGAGACTGGAGCCCCCGCCCGCCCCTTTCCCTCCCGTGCCTGGGTCTCCGAGGCTGATCGCCCTGGCTTCGTATCCAGGCTCCACCACTCTCTAGAAGTGTGACCTTGGACGTGTCACTTAGCCTTTCTGGGTCTCGCTTCTCCCCCTGTAAAATGGAGGGATAGCTTCCTCCTAGAGTGGCTGTGAGCATTGGGACGTGCCACGTGCCTGCTGGTACCCAGCAGGCCCTCTAGAAGCTCTTTGGCTGTTTCTCTTCTCCTGCCAGAGCAAGGGTGGGCTGAGGGCTGTCTGCTGCTGTATCTCGAGGGCCGAGCTGTCCTGGGTTTGGGATCATCTGCATGGGGCTCTTGGTTGTCAGAGAGCCTTCCCAGCCTTTCCCGTCTACACCCAGGAGGTAGGCAGGGCCCACAGCAGCTCCATTTTACAGAGGAGGAAATTGAGGTTTATGAAAGTTGGCTGACTTGACCTTGGAGCCACACAGGTAGTGAGCCAGGTCTCCTGGCTCCCCGTGACCCCCAGAGCCAGGGGTTAGCTGTAAACCTTTGCCTCCTGGCAGGCTCCCGCCACTGCCCCTCGCTGTGGGCTGGTACCAATGGAGGTACCGTCTACGCCTTTGCCCTGCGCGTGCCCCCCGCCGAGCGGAGAATGGATGAGCCGGTGCGGGCGGAGCAGGGTGAGTGCTGGGCAGGGGGAGAGCACTTGTATGCCTCGGCTGGGAGCGGGATGGTGTCTCCAGCCTCGTCCTCCGCCCAACCACCAGCCCCCCCAACTACCTCCGTCCCTGCAGCCAAGGAGATCCAGCTGATGCACCGAGCGCCCGTGGTGGGCATCCTGGTGCTGGACGGACACAGCGTGCCCCTTCCCGAGCCCCTGGAAGTGGCCCACGACCTGTCAAAGAGCCCCGACATGCAGGGAAGCCACCAGCTGCTTGTCGTGTCAGAGGAGCAGTTCAAGGTGCCTTATGGGAGGAGGTGGGGTCCCCCGGGAATCCCCGGCACAAATGACAATGGCTGGGACTCACTTAAAGTTGTGTCTGTAGTTGCTGTGTGAGGGCTGCAGAGGCACAGGAAAGAAGCGGGGTCTTGTTGGAGCCCCCGGGCCCCAGGGTCAGTGGTGGGGACACTGAAGCAGGACCTGTGTCTGGGGAAGGGACAGAAAACACAGACAGGGAAGGAAGAGGCCCTGGCGTCCTCGCAGTCTGAGTGCCGCGACCACACATCTGAGGGCCAGGCCCGGCGGCAGCATCGGGCAGGGAAGCGGGAAGTCCTCGCTTGACCGGATGAAGCTCTGCAAACTGGTCTGGCTGCGGGTGTGACCGGCTGCCCTGTGCCCTAGGTGTTCACGCTGCCCAAGGTCAGCGCCAGGCTGAAGCTGAAGCTGACCGCCCTGGAGGGCTCGCGGGTGCGGCGGGTCAGCGCGGCCCGCTTCGGCAGCTGTCGAGCCGAGGACTACGGGGAGCACCACCTGGCCGTCCTCACCAACCTGGGCGACATCCAGGTGGTCTCGCTGCCCCTGCTCAAGCCCCAGGTGCGGTACAGCTGCATCCGCCGGGAGGATGTCAGCGGCATCGCCTCCTGCGTCTTCACCAAATACGGCCAAGGTGTGCAGGCGGTGGGCACGTCGAGACCTCTGCCCGCAGGGCTGCGTTTGGGGCTCCTGCTGTGCTGCGAGGGCTGCTGGGAAGGGCAGTCGTGGGTATTCCGGTCAAGGCCAGGCTCCTCAGGCAGAGAACTTTGGGAGGCTCTGGCCCCTAATCCCCCCCGGGGGGGGCAGCTCTGTTGGCAGCCACAAGGCCCGGGAGACTCAGGCTGGCCTCACCTGCCAGGCTTCTCCACCCCCCAGGTTTCTACCTGATCTCACCCTCCGAGTTTGAGCGCTTCTCTCTCTCCACCAAGTGGCTGGTTGAGCCCCGGTGCCTGGTGGATTCAGCAGAAACGAAGAACCACAGCCGTCTCCGCGACAAATCGGGCCCTGAGAAGGCCTTGGGCCGAGCCAGGTGGGTAACAGGGCAGGTGGCCTTTGCTCCAGCCCTTCCTCACCCCACCCTCCCTGGGGTGCCCCCTGGGGGCTGGTCAGAGTCCCCTTCCCCCGTGAACTCAGCCCACCCTCCCAGCTCTGCCTCCTTGCCCCGCTTTGTATGCCCCACCCTCCCATGCAAGCTGGTCAGTCGACCTCATTCTTCACGGGACCAGGGCTTTCCAGAATGGGGAGCCTAGTGGCCCCCGATCCTTACTGTCTCTCCTCCACAGGAACTCAGGGAGCCAGAGTGATGGAGAGGGTAAGACAGGCCTCTCTGGGGCCAGGGGCGTGGGGGGCCGAGGCGTTGTGAGCACACCTGGGAAGGGAAGGGGATCCCAGGTGAGCAGGTGGTGTTCGGGCTGGGAGTCGAAACAGCTTCCCTTCCAGTCCTGGGCTCAGGCTTCAGCGACCCCACCCCCAGAAGCAGGGAGCTGGGGCAGAGGAGGGCCCAAGGCTCACCTGGCCTGGCCTCTGCCTTCCAGAGAGGAGGTCGGGCCCCATGATGGAGCACGCCCTGCTCAATGACGAGAGTGAGTCAGGGCAGGGGCTGGTGGGCTGGCTGGCAGGAGGGATGTGCGGGGGGGAGCGGTGGCAGCGTGCTTGGAAGGCCAGGGTGGGAACGAGGGCCGTTTTCCTGAAGGGGGCAGGCCCGTTCACCCCATCAGTAGAAGGGGCAGAAAGGGGGGGTGTCTGGCCCAGCCCCAGCTGGCCTCACCACGCCTCTGCTCCCCACCCCTGCCCCCTGCCCCCTGCCCTGCAGGAGTCCTGAAGGAGATCCAGAGCACGCTGGAGGGAGACCGAGGGTGAGTGACTCTCAGGTTTGCAGGGCTGGGCCCCCGGTGCTGGGGGACGTTCCAGGAGAGCTCTGGGAATGAGGGTCCTTGTCTGCAGCCCCCGTGGGCAGTGACGGCCCTGTCTTTGCCCACGCAGGAGCTGTGGTGATTGGCGTTCTCAGCGAGTGGCCGTGGGGTACAGCCTCAGCAATGGGGGAGGTAGGGGCTCTGGGTGCTGCCGCACAGTGGGGTGGGGCACGCTCCTGGGGAGGGATAGGAGGGACGGGAGCCCCTGTCCCAGCTCCCCAAGGCCCTTAGGCCCATCCCAGCCCTGACACACACCTCCACTTGCCCGAAAACCTCCGTGTCTGGGCTCAGGCGGGTGACTGAGGCCCCCGTCCCGCCCAGGATGCTCCTGAGTTGCTGTGGCTCTCTCTCCTTCTGCATGATGAATACACACTACTGACGGCTCTTCCTGGGGGCACCGCCCCACCTGGAGAGGCCCGTGCACTGGGCCGTGCAGGGGCCGGGGGCACCCCCAGTGCCCACCCTGCTGCTGCTCCTGGCCTTGGGAGAGGAGGGACCCCAGGCCCCTGGGGCTCTCCCTCCTCGGGCCTTGACTCTCTCGGTCCTTTTGTCAATGTTGCACAGTTTTTATCCCCGTCTCCCCCCTTTTTGTAGTGGGCTGGGTTTTAAATTATAAATGTTTAACTGCCTCCGGGTGAAAAAGTTTTTAATAAACACCTTATTACCTCTTCACTGGACTGGCCCAACGACTTTAATTTTTTAATGGTGCAGAGATTTTCCATGTAAATAGAAATGATCGTTAGCTGGTTCCTTGCCTTTGCCCCTTGGGTCCGTCCCCTGGACCAGGCTGGTGCTCAGGAGAATCTGTTTTTTAAGCTATTTGAATCAGATCAAACTGTATCTGGTTGTGTCTGAACGCTAGATGCCTTCTCTCTTTGGGAATAAATGGTAAAAGTTAACTGAATTGAGTCTGTCTGACTGCACCCCTGGGTGGGGGGCAGTGGGAGGCCCCTAGCTGCCCCTGGCCGGCCTTTCCTTGCTGTTAGGAGGGGAAGATGCACACAGTATCTCAGGCCTGATGGCTTCTTCCGGACTTCAGGGAAGGACTATGGGGTGCTGCTGAGGTGGGGGGCAGCGCCCGGAGGTTAAGGTCTTCGTAAGCCCGGGGTTTGATTCTCCTTGGGCTACATCTTTATTCGCCTGTCTTCACTGAGCACCAACTATATGCCAGGTGCTTGGGGTTCAGAGGTGGCCAAGACAATGTGATCCCTGCCCTCGTGGGGTCCTTACAAGTGCAGGAAGTGTTAAGATGAGGGAAATCCGGGGGCTTGTGAGAAATGTGCCTGGGGAGGTGACATTCAGTGTGACGGGAGAGGTGACCAGGAGCTGGCTCGGCAGACTGTTCTCTGCAGAGGATGGGGGGCGGGAGGTGCAGCAGCACGAGAGGAAGTGTTCTGCTCGCCGTAGAGCAAGTGAAGAGTTGAGGGTGGCTGGCAGGAAATGAGCTGAAAATGCCAGGGCCAGTCCAGGAGCCTCGTGAGGGCGAGGGCACCGCCATGGGCCGCAGGGACCCACCCTGGCCTGAGTGCGGAAAGGGCCTGTTGGAAAGACGCGGATTAGCTCAGGGAGCAGAGGCCCAGGTCCCAGGACGGACACACCGTGGGAGCATCCTCCCCACCCACCCTCCGGCCCAGCACGTCCAGCTCAAGAGTCGCTGAATTTTGGAACTTGGACCACTCGAGCATCCCTTGTTTCTCCTTAGAGGAATAGTGGGGGCTTACTGAGATGGAGCCCCAAGAACCACAAGGAGTGGGAGGGACAGCTCCCCAAAGAAAGAAAATGCTGTCCCTGGAAGAAGTGGAGAAAGGATGCTGGGCAGGTAAAGACAAAGCCAGGGGGGCGGGGGAGGTGGGGAGAACCGCACCCTCTGCAAGACAGTCTGGACTCCATCCTGAGACAACGGAAGCCTTTGAAGGACTTTTTTTTTCTGCCGCGCTGCGTGGCACGTGGGATCTTAGTTCCCAGATCAGGGATCGAACCCACGCCCCCTGCAATGGAAGTGCTGGACCGCCAGGGAAGTCCCATCTGGAGGGCTTTAAGCAGGGAAGTTCCATGAGATTTATTCTTCTAAAGACCACTGTAGCTTCAACCGCAGCTACAACATCCGAGTTCCACTCAGGCAAATTACTTACCTGCTCCGCATCAGTTTCTCCTGGGAAATGGGATAACAGTATTCCCTCAGTGATCTGTTGCCAGGTTCCTATGAGACCTCGAGGTTAATGGGTTAATGATAGGGGAGGCCCTCTGTCAGGGTCAGGGAGAATACCTTAGAGTTTGATGCACAGGATGTCTTTATCTTTTATCACAAAAGAAATTAAGCTTTGCTGTTTCTAACTTGGGTTGGCACTGGGGTCCTCAGTCTGTGGGTCAGAGGATCCTACGCCAAAAGTGGGTGCCAAGGAAGGAGTGGGAACATCACATCCAGAGAGCTGGGCTCCCCACCTAGGGAGACAGGTATGGTTTTGTGACTGCCAGTTTAGGGGGGCTTCCATGTCTTTTATCCACTTGGCTAAATTACCTCACACTAATGGACAAGCGACATGAAGTTTCCTGCCAAGAAACCAAGAATTGAAGATCACGGTAATAATGCAAACACCAACAAATCAGAAGAAAATGGCAGAGCCAACACCTCCATGGCTTTGTGGCTGCCGCAATGATCCGGCTAGTCAGCTCGAACAAGAAGTCAACAGCAAGCACGCACACGCACCTGAAAATACCAAGAGGGCTCTTTGAAAACGGATTTACCCCGCACCCATTAAGGACGAGATTTGCCTTAAGTACACTATGCTTTGAAGCGTTAGCTTATGTTGGTGGTTCAAATATTTCAGTTCAGAAGAAAACATTCTCATATTAGGAGTGTGAGACCAACCATTTTTACGGATAGGCGTGCTCTAGAAAGGGGATTAACGGAAGCTGGGCTGGCCCCGAGGGAGAAGTGGGGTGTCCAGGGAGAGGTGATGGGAGTGGTGAAACAGAGGTATTGAGAGGTTGAGTTGACCAGGATGGCGGCCAGATAGACCGGTGAGTGAGTGGGAGGAGTCACTGCCAATTCCAAAGGCCCTTGAGACGTGCTATAGGCAGCCAGTCTAGAGACTTAGATCTGGGGGCCTTCGGCATCCAGAGGTGGAAGACTTAGTGTTCACCTACACCTGAAAGTCGGGCGGATCCAACCCTCCATCACTGGCTTTGCCTGTGACCGGCTCTGTGACCTTGGATAGATGACCTCACTCCTGCACCTTTGTTTACTTATCTCCAAAATGGGCTGTGATAATAGGGCCGACCTCAGAGGACTGAAAGGATTAAATGAGAATCTGTAACATCCCACAGCATCTGGCTCCCAGTAAACACCCAACCAAAGGAGGTGAAAGTTACTGTGAGGTGGGTGAGGCCAGGAGAGGAGGAAATAGATCAGGAGGGAGAGAGGGAAGGAGTGTGGAGTGGAGTCAGAAGAGGGCTCGCACAGACCGGAGGAGTTCACAGTCCTTGTGAGCAAAGCAGATGAAGGAATGAGTGGGAAGGAGGAGGCAAAGGGGAGAACTGGGCTTGGGGATGGGGCCCCTCTGCCCTGGTATCAGGTTTGTCTAAGGGAATTCCCTGGAGGTTGTTGGAAATCACACAGCCAGGAAGTGGGATGGGGGAGGGACCAAGCCTGTCTGGTTCTGAAGCCAATTCCCAGCAGAAGTGTCATGGAGCAGAATAGCGGGACCCGGGCTTCCCTGGTGGTGCAGTGGTTAAGAATCCTCCTGCCAATGCAGGAGACATGGGTTCAAGCCCTGGTCCGGGAAGATCCCACACGCCGCGGAGCAACTAAGCCCGTGTGCCACAGCTACTGAGCCTGAGCTCTAAAGCCCACAAGCCACAACTACTGAGCCCACATGCCACAACTACTGAAGCCTGCGTGCCTAGAGCCCGTGCTCCGCACCAAGAGAAGCCACGACAATGAGAAGCCTGCGCACCGCAACGAAGAGTAGTTCCCGCTCGCCACAACTAGAGAAAGCCCGCGTGCAGCAACGAAGACCCAACGCAGCCAATAAATAAATAAATTAATTAATTAATTAATTAAAGAAAAAGAATAGCGGGACCCTTGAATTGGGTCCCCAGTTTCTCACTTACTGGCTGTATGTCCTTAAGCCACTTACCCTCTCAGAGCCGTTTCCCCATCTGTGAAATGAGACCATATCCCCTTCCTAGGGTTTTGGGGGGTTTGAATGAAATGAAGCTTGGGAAGGGAAGTAACTGAGACTCAGAGGATCAGAAGTGGCCACGCCCACCGAGCTGAGTGAGATCCGAGCTCTGTCCTGGATCAGCCAGAGGGAGAGGAGGGCAGGGGAGAAGGTAGGAGATTGGAGACAGGTGTGGAGCTCTCCCCTCTGCCCCCAGAGCTCACAGGACACATTGTAATGGGCCAGACAAACGGAAGTTCCGTGTGTAGCTGATGGTAGCTCCTCACACCTGTTCTTTTGCCAGGTCTTGGGAGCCAGACTGTTTGAGTGGGCATCCCACTTCTTTTTTTTAAATAATAATATATTTATTTTTGGCCGCGCTGTGCAGCTTGTGGGATCTTAGTTCCCCAACCAGGGATTGAACCCAGGCCCTCAGCAGTGAAAGCACAGAGTCCTAACCACTGGCCTGCCAGGGAATTCCTGGCATCCCAGTTCTGACACTCAGCTGTGTGCCTCAGTCTTATCATCCATAAAATGGGAATCCTTATAGCACCAACCTCTCAGAGTGCTTTCAAGAATTAAGTGAATTCAGGGAATTCCCTGGCGGTCCAGTGGTTAGGACTCCGTGCTTTCACTGCTGAGGGCCTGGGTTCAATCCCTGGTTGGGGAACTAAGATCCCACAGGCCGCAGGGCGTGGCCAAAAAAAAAAAAAAATTAAGTGTAGTCCTTAGAACAGTACCTGGCACATCATCAACATCATTGTTATTAGTCCAGGGCAAAACAGTGAGTTCTTTCTCTGTGTTATCTTTTAAATTATAAAACGCATACAGAATAGCACAAGTCATAGGAGTACAACCCGATAAACCTCCACAAACTAAACAAACAGTATCACCCATGGAGGCTCCCTTGTGACCCTTCTAGTCACTACCAACCTCCCACCCCCCACCCCAGGCACCACTCTATAACTAGCTCAGTTTCCTCTTTTTGTACTTTATGTAAATAGAATCATACAGTGATTCTATAACCCTTTCTGGCTTCTTCACTCACCATTACGTTTGTGAAATAACCCATGTATGTTGCGGATAGTGCTGTGTAATCATCCACTGTGTGAATACATCACCCCACTTCCTGCTTTCTGCAGGTGAAACAAGCCCTATGAACCTCATTGCCCTTTGCCTTGGTCAGTATTGGTGGTGGGGAAGCACAGCTTACAGACTTTCAGTCAGAGACACCAGTTTTATGAGTTACATGGTAACTGATGTTACCCATGAGCTTGTGTTCCTTTGGGACAGCTGCTTCCTTCACTAGAAGGCTGCTTCCTTGGCAAAGGCCAAGTCACTTTCAACTCCTTGCTCAAACCAGGCCTCTGGGCTGTGAGTGGCCCTCCTGGGTAACGTGAGTGCTTGCAGCAGCTCCACCCAGGTCTAAGGCTGGCTCCAGGAGATATGCAGAGAGGTGGGTATAAGGCAGGTATAAGCTACCTGGAGAGCATACCAAGGAAAGAGCCACAATCTGGAATGTTACCTCCCCCACTCTGATTCTGGGTGGGGCTGCTGGTGAGGAGAGGCCAGAGTGAGTGGTCAGCAGGGGCACGGAGCCCTGCGGGGCAGGTCACAGGCCCTGGCTGGAGATCTCATCTGACTCCATCTTGGGTGCCCCGGAGCCTACCCTGCAGCAGCTGCCTTGCCCCGGGGCCAGCCAAAAGGGCTCATGAGTCCTGCCTGGGTTTAACTACAGTATAACCATCAAGAAACAGATCCACATCAATACAAAGATGGGTAAAGAATGAGAAAAGACAGGTCTCAGGAAAAAAAAAAAAAAAAGGCTGTAAGATGGAGGAAAGCTGCTTATTTTCACAGAGAAATTAACTTAAAAGACATTGAGATTTTGTCATGTCTCAGAGTGGCAAAAATGTTAAGTAACACCATGCCTCAGTGCCATGTTAAAATGGGTGGTCTCCTATCTTGTTTGTGGGAGTGTAAATTGATACAACCTCCATGGAGGAAAAAATTTGGAGCTCTCCAAATTACAAATACACATACCCTATGGCCCAGAAATTCTACTTCTAGGAATTGATTCTGCTTGGACACAGGTGGAGTCAATGTTGTTTGTAACTGAAGCAAAAGCTGAGATGAAGGCAGCATCTGTTTCAGACATAAAAGTCTGTTAGCCTAAAGCAATTTTAAAAAGTCAGTTATTTTACCAGGAAAACAGGCTTATTCAAGAGCAGCAAAGAATTACAACACAGGATAGCAACTATGGCCAGCAACACACAACCCTGCTAAAGCAAAGGAGAGGAAACTTTTTTATAGAGGAGAAGGGGAAGTTGGGAAAGGCTGTTATAAACAAAAAGACCATTGGAGGAAATTGGGAATTTGAAGTACAGTGGCTTTTCATTGTCTTAGTTTGACAGTTTCTCATTGGCTGAGCTGTTGCCAGGCAAGGAGAAAATCTTTTTTCCTCCAGCTGGCTGTAGTACAAACTACACTTCTTTCCCTTGGGATCTGCATTGAGGTGGAGTGGTAAGCGTGTAAGCGCTCCCCCTTCTGGCCTCTGGACTCCGTTTTAGTAAGGTTTCCCTTGATTAATTTTCACACTATCAATAAAGAATTGGTTAAACTATGGCACGTTCATTTGCTGGATTACTATGCAGTTGTAAAAAGAAAAGAAAAAGAAGATCGTTATGCACTATTATGAAATCTCCAGGTTAATCTGTTAGATTGGAAAAAGCAGAGTGAAGAGCCATGAGCTAGAAAAGCTTCCACCTGTGCTCAAAGGGAAAAGAATACTTGCTTTTCTCTGCGTGGATAGCTCTTGAAGGCAATACAAGAAATGGGTAACCTGGACTTCCCTGGTGGCGCAGTGGTTAAGAATCCACCTGCCAATGCAGGGGAGGAGGGTGCATTCCCCTAGAGACCCCAGGACGAGGAGGACGGTTCTTCTGGCACCCCCTCACCCCCTGCTGAAGAAGCAGTGAGGCGGGAGCAGAGCATGGGCCCCCTCGATTTGGCGTGGTGCCAGGCTGGCCTGGCTGGCAGCAACTCCAGGCGGCATGGTTGCCCTGTCCACGGCCTTTGTCCGCAGTTGCAGCTCCTCTTTCCTGGGCGGCCTCCACTCTATTGTTGGCCGAGGAGGTCAGGACCCGCAGCCACCTGCATTATTGATGCTCACGCGTAAGGCGGGAGACGCGGGGGCGGGTAGATTGAGCCTGTAGCCGCAACCTGTGTGATGTGCTGCCGAGGGCACCTGCGGGCAGCCAGCTCCTAGCGAAGAGGAGAGGAGGGAGACGCCGGGAAACAAACCATGGGCAGGAGCAAGGGCAAAACGCCCCAGCGCCTGGAGGGACCCGGGAGGCCGACCTCCGGGGAGCAGGAATCCAGGTCGGCCAGCGCCGACAGCGCGCCCAGCCGGGAGCGCCGACAGGGCCGCGGTAAAGCCCACGGGGCGAGACCACTCTTGGAGCCCTGCACCGCGGGGGGCCAGGAGACCCCCGGTGGCCGCAGGAAGCGCACCGTAGAGGAGAACGGCGACTGCAGACGGCCAGAGGCTGGGCCGCCACCGGAGGCTGAGGGGAGACGAGGCAGCGCGCGGCGTCGGGGATGCGGGCCTAAGGAGAGCCACAAGCCCGGGGACGGCCGTGGGGGGCGCCTGGAGGAGAAGAGTCTCCTCGGAGGAGGAAGGACACGCGGGCGCGACCGCCGCAGGAGAAGAGGAAAAGGGCGGGGATGCTCGGTTCAGCGGGGCCGCCAAGAGACCCGCAGCCTCAATGGGGACACGTCGGATGGAGACGGGGCCAGCTCCTGCCCGGACAGTGAAGCCCGCGAGGCCCTGGAGAGCGGCAGCCAGAGCGGCGGGGCCCCAGAGCGGCGGCCCAACTCGGAGCAAACGGACATGGGCTCGGGAAGCACCCAAACCGGTCCGGAGTCAGCGCTGGAGGCGCCGAGAGAACGCCCGAGCAGCGACGGCCTGAGCAGCGACGGCAGAGGCGGTGACAAGCCCCCCGCCGGGCCCCGGAGCCCGGAAGGATCGTCGGGGGCGAGGCCCCAGGGAGAGACCGAGGATTCCGAGACTGACACAGACTTGAGTCTGGAGGGGGCCGGGCCTGGACGGAGCCTACGGGCAGCCCCAGGAACGACAAGCGGGTCCACTGAGGCCGAAGAGGCTGACCCGGCCAGTAACGCCGCGGCCTCCAGTCCCCTCGAGGGCAGCCGCGCATGCATTCCCCGGAGCTCGCGGGCTTCTCGAAACCCCAAGCCGGCCCGGGACGCGAGAAACAGTGGGGTGCAGCCCGAGGCTGAGCCGAGGGGCCCCGAGCCCGGAAGAGCCGAGGCCTCGACCGCCCGGGGTCAGCGTACCCAGGTCGGAGAGGGGGTGGGGAAGGTGCAAGAGGAGGAGGGCGTGAGCGAAGCGGGGGCTGGAGGAGAAGGGTCCGGGGACCCAGCGCCGCTGGTCGCCCTGGTGGCGCTCGGCAGGCTTCGCGCGAGGCCCCCGCCAGGGCCCGCTCCCCAGGCCGCGGGTCCCTGCCGCTCGGGCCTCAAGGACCGGCTCCTGCGGGTGGCACGGGGCCTGGGCCTCCTGCGCTGGCTGCGGCTCCGGCCGCGGGCGGGCGAGGCGCGGGCGGCGGGCGAGGGGCGGGGCCGCGGGCCGGGGCTGAGGCGCCGTCTAGTGCTGAGCCTGGCGGGCGTAGCTGGGCTGGGCGGGCGACCGAGGGCTCCCCCTGGTGGCGGCTCGAGTTCCCCGCAGGTTGTGGAAAGGCCAGCCCCCGACGACCCTTCTGAGGACGCGGACCCGACTCCAGATCCCAAGTTCGCGGTCATGTTCCCCAGGATCCACAGGGCAGGGAGGACCTCGAGCAGCCAGAGCTCAGAGGAAGCGTCCGCGGAAGCCCCCGCTGGGGAGGGGCACTTTTGGTTTTGTGCGGGGGCTTCAGGGGACAGTGAGGGGCGCAGGGCGAGTGGAGAAGGGGTGGCCGGGCGCCGCCACGGCTCTCTCGGCCCGACTCTCCCCGACGAGCCCCCACTCGAGAGCGGCTCCAGCAGCGAAGCGGAGCCGGAGACCTTGGGAGCCGAGGCTCCGGTGCACTGGGCGCAGGGCGAGGACCCCCGCGAGGACCCTGGGTTTGGCACCGAAGCACTGCTGCCCCGACTCATCTTGGAGACCCGCCTGCGGCGGGAGAGGAGCCCGAGCCCCTGCGGGTTCCTGACGGATCGATGGGAGCCGGAGGATGAGACCGAGGAGGCGCTGGAGAAGGACCTGGAGCTGAGCCTCGGGCCAGGCCTGGAGGCGCTGTCCTTTCCCGGCGCCGAGGGTAGGAGCCTCGGGGAAGGCCTGGAAGACACCGAGGACCTGGCCCGGCTGCGGTGAGCGGGCGCGGTCCCAAACCTGCCATGCCTGGGTCACACTTGCTCGTATCCCATCCTGCCCCCGTTCTTTTATGAATTGTATCCTTACATGGGATTTTGCCACACAAGGTCGTCTGGCTGGAAGGGGCAGGTGAGGGGTGAGAATTAGGTGTTCCTTCCTTTTCTAATTGGCACAAAGCTTCCCTCTGGGTCAGCAGCCTGGTCCTGCTTGTAGCGCCCACGGCGCTGGTAACTTGTTTAGCAGCCTGACCCCTGTATTATGGACCAGCTCGGAGAGGGTGCATGACTTGGTGGAAGTGTCTCTGCAGCCAGTGGCAGCGCTAACCCAGGATCTCCTTCTGCCCCCAACTTCCTGCTTCTCCACCCTGCTTCCCTACAGGCCGGTGTGCGACAGCTCTGTGCTGCTGTGCCTCAAGAAGAGGTTTTACCTGGGCCGAATCTATGTACGGGGGACCCAAGAGGGGATGGTGGGCTGGGATTCCCTTTCCCCAGGGATCAGAGGGCCCTCCGGGCACCCCTGGAGCTTCCCCCTCCATCTTTCTCCTCCCTGGGCTGGGTGCTGAACCCTCTCTGGGGTCCTGCAGAGCAGGGAGGGGCCGGGGGCATCCGAGCTCCACCCTATTTGCATCACCTGCTCCCTCCATGTTCTGATGAGAGCTTCCACTTTCCTGCCAGACCTTTGGGGGGCCCCTCCTGCTCGCTCTGAACCCCCGCCGGCCCCTGCCTCTCTTCTCACCTGAGGTCCTGGCCAGCTACCGCCCTAGGAAGACCCCTAACACCACCCCGTACGTGAATTTGCCCCACCAGCCCTCTGCTCACCCCCAGGTGGCGAAGCCCCAGCATGTCTCATTGACTGAGGTCCAGGACATGGCAGGCACGACCTGCCTACGCCCAGGAGGCCCCAGATGCCCATCTCTGGTAACCTTCTCTTCTGCTTCCACCCTCCTCCCCCAGACACATCTTTGCCATCGTGGCAGCAGCCTATAGCCTGTCTCAGAGCACTGGGCAGGGCACCTGCATCCTCCTGGGGTGAGTGGTGGCTGCCCTGCTTGGCTGAACCTTCAGGCCACACTGAAGGCCAGGAGGAGGGGGATATGAGGTCTGCATTTGAAACTGCCTGTCTGGTCCACTGCTGGGCAACAGCTCTGGACTTCCTAAGACTGTGCCCCTTGAACGAGGCCTCTTGGGGACATTTTTCTGTTTGGTCTCTATGCCCCAGGTCTATGTTTCTGCATTTCTGGGAGTCTCCTTTAGGGCAGGTATCACTTCCAGGTGGGCATATCCCCACGTTCGGGCTCAATGGGGTTGTCCTCTGTGCCCCTTCCTGGAGACCCTGCCAACCTCTCCCTCCTGCAGTGGGCACAGCGGCTCTGGGAAGACAGAAGCTTCCAAAAAGATTGTGCAGTTCCTAAGCAGCCTGGAACAGGAGCAGACAAGGGACAGAGGATGTCAGGTGAGGGGCAGCTCGCCATTTCCCAGGGATCCAAGGGGGACCATCCTACTCCTTTGGGCCAGAAGGGTGGTCTTCAGGCCTCTGGCTTCTCCTCCGAGGCAGCCCCAGGCATTGCCTACTGCGGGGGCAGGGAGGGCTGGGGTGACTGACCCCTCCATGGACCAGCAGAGCTCCCAGGTACACAGTGTCCTCGGCTGGGATGCCTGATCAGTGGGCACCACTGCTGCTCCCAGGGATACTTGAATGCCCCTCCCCCATCCAGCTGGACCATGTGCTGCCCATGCTCAGCAGCTTTGGCCACGCCAAGACAGTCCTCAATGCCAATGCCAGCCGCTTTGGCCAGGTCTTGGGCCTCTGCCTGCAGCAGTGAGTGACGGGGGTCCAGGTGGGCAGGGTCACCCATGATCACTTTCCCTTATTGGGAACCTGAGACTGCTGCCCTTGGGTCCAGCCCACGGTGGGTCCCATTCTGAGCGGGGGCCCCCTCACTCAGTGTCCTGTGTCCACAGAGGGGTCATCCTGGGAGCTTCTGTGTCACATTATCTGCTTGAGACCTCGAGAGTGGTGTTTCAGGTACGACCTGGCCCGCTGCTCCCAGAGTGGGAAAGAGGGAGGGGCCACTGTGAGGGGCTGTGGTCCCTCAGCCCCCAAGCCTGCCTTCCCCAGGACTTGTCCCTGCTCCCCTGGGGCACAGGACCAGGCCGTTGCTCCCCCTAAGCCAGTCCTTCTCCCCTGAGGCCCAGGCTGAGCGGAGCTTCCATGTTTTTTATGAGCTGCTGGCGGGGCTGGACCCCATGGAACGGGAGCGGCTCTCCCTACAGGGACCGGAGACCTACTACTACCTCAACCAGGTGGGGGAAGGCCCCCTCGGTGCTGGACAACGGGGCCTGCCCAGGGAAGGGTCTGAGGAGAGGGAAGCTGCGGGTGGCCAGGCCCCGACTCCTCACCCCTCACCCCTGCTGTGCTCTGCAGGGCCGGGCCTGCAGGCTCCAGGGCAAGGAGGATGCCCAGGACTTCACGGGACTGGTGAAGGCCCTGCAGGTGCTGGGCTTGTGCACCGAGGAGTTGACTGCAGTCTGGGCTGTGCTGGCCTCTGTCCTGCAGCTGGGCAACATCTGCTTCTCCTCTTCAGAGGTGAGCTCCCTCTGAGACACTGGATTGGTGGTGGCTTGTTTGCATCATCAGGGCAGAAATAACAATGCCAAACACTTGTGTGTAGGAGACAGTAAAGCCCCGGGCCACCATCAGGGCCTCACCACTGCCCCAGAAAGCAGGTGAACTCCCATCGTACAGATGAGAAACCTGAAACCGGGGTCTTCTGCATCTATACCGATCCTGTCCCATTAAACTGCCACCCTAAGGAGGATAATTGGCATTAATTGAGCAGCTATTATGTACCTGGCACTGTGTAGATCACTCTACATATATTTTCTTTTTTTTTTTTTTTTTTTTTTTGGCCACACCGCGCAGCTTGTCGGATCTTAGTTCCCTGACCAGGGATTGAACCTGGGCCCTCGGCAGTGAACATGCAGAGTCCTAACCGCTGGACCGCCAGGGAATTCCCTACATATATTTTCTAATTCATTGCTCCCGACAACACCATAACATAAAAATTGTTGTTTCGCCTTTAACAATAAGACAGTGGAGACTCGGAGAAGGAAAGAGACTTGTCAGGACCGCCAGCTAGTGGAGAGGTAAAGTCAGGATTCACAATCAGGCCCTCAGACTCCGGAGCCAGCTCCTACCTGCCCAGATCTACCTTTGGGTAACAGGGCCCCTTGCCAGGCAAAGCAAGGCCCTGCCCCTGCCCCATGGGAAGCAGCCAGTCCGCAAGCAGAGCTCTCCCTGCTCCCTCCCGCCTGTCCAGAGGGAGTCACAGGAGGTGGCTGCCGTGTCCAGCTGGGCTGAGATCCACACGGCAGGCCGGCTGCTGCGGGTGCCGCCCGAGCACCTGGAGGCGGCTGTCACCAGGAGGGTCGTGGTGAGCTCGGGGGTCCTGGGGAGGCGGGGGCCTGACCAGTCCACCCGCAGGCTTGGGGAGCACTAGTGTGGACCTTGGGCCTGACGTACCACATGTACATCCTCTGCCCTCAGGAGACGCCCTATGGCCAGGTCTCGAGATCCCTGCCCATGGAAAGTGCCATCAATGCCAGGTGGCCCTGGGGACAGGAGAGAGCTGTGAGCAGGCCTAGCCCCTGCTGCACGTGGCTCACTCACCATGCCCACAGGGACGCCCTGGCCAAGGCCCTGTACTCGCGGCTCTTCACCTGGCTTCTGAGGAGAACCAATGTGCGGCTGGCACCCCCCGGGGAGGGAGGCAGCGTGGCCACTGTCACTGTCGTCGACGTCTACGGCTTTGAGGTCACCCCTGGGGGTGGGGCCCAGGACGGGGTGCCCCCGTCATCCTGGTTATTCCTGGGGACCCCAGCAGCTTCCCTTTGCGGGGGCACTCGTGTGCTGCTTGCCTTTCTGACCGTAAGATGGTCCACGAGACAGCTGCGTGCTCCGTAGGTACAGCCATCTGCCCTATGCAACCCTGACGTCGGCTCTGGAGACCTCTGCCTGCTTGGCCTTGCAGAGTCTCACAGGAGCCTTGAGACAATGGAAGACCCTCGGATGGGTCAGCCTCGCCTCCTGTGTACCCAGAGGAGAGGGAAGAGAGGGAATCCCCCAAAGCACGCTGAGTTTTTTATAAGCTCTTCACCCCTTTCCAGAACATCCTGTTTCCTCAAGGCAGGGAGGAGGGGCGAGAGCAAGAGGCGGTGGCCCCCACCTCAGTCCTTGGATGGGCACTGTACCCTGTCCCCTGCTCTCTCCTCCTCTCCAGTGTGTCCTTGGTGACCATCCGCTCTCTGAGGAGGGGGATGACCGTTGCACCTGTGTGTGTGTGTGTGTGTGTGTGTGCATGTATGCACGTGCGTGCTCTTGTGTGTATTTTAGAACATGTCAAAACTCTGTGCAAAGCTACACGAAGCGGGGGCTCTGCTGGGCTTACTAGGAAAGTGCTGAGGGGCACAGAGGAAGGAGCCTGTAATTCCAACAGGAGGGATGCTGGAAGGCTTCTTGGAGGCGGCAGCCTGGAGCTCTGCTTACGAGGATGTGGCATTCTGATAGCCAGCGAGTTAGGCTGTAGCAAGAGGTGCCTTCTAGACCACAGGATGGCTATGATCAGAGGCCTGAAGGCTCACAGTGGTGCTGAGGCAGAGGGCAGGGGTGTGGGTTGTTGGAGGGAGGAAGCATGATTGAGGCTGGGATTGGGCTGAGGCAGCCTGCATGCTGTGCCAGGATCTTTGGACTTGTCCCTGGAGGAGGCAGCATCAGCCCTAGGGCACCACTCCCGCCTAGTGCTGGGGAGAATGGGGGCAGCTGTGGGAGTGGGATGAAGGGCACCAGGCCTGTGTGCTAGCCCCCCGACCAGCTGCCCTGTGCCCCCACCTCATGTGGGTGCCCACCTCACTGCCCACGCGCCCCCCAGGCACTGCGGGTCAACGGCCTGGAGCAGCTGTGCAACAATCTCGCCAGTGAGCGCCTGCAGCTCTTCTCCAGCCAGATGCTTCTGGCCCAGGAGGAGGTATGGGGAGCTGGGCATGGAGGTGGCAGGGGGACACTCAGCTGTTTCCCAGAACAGAGGCCATCCCTGGTAAAGAGAAGGCACTACACCTAGAGCTCTGCCCCAAAGCCCCCTTGCTATGGGCCGTCTCAGTCCTTCTGAGCCTCAGTTTACTCATCTGTAAAGTGGGAGGGCCATCCCTGCTCTGGCTCAGATGAGGTCCCCCCATGAACGTGGGTGGTCTCTGTAAACTAAATGCTGGCTGTTCCCAGGAGGAGTGTCGGCGTGAGTTGTTGCCCTGGGTGCCCATCCCCCAGCCTCCGCAGGAGTCCTGCCTGGACCTCCTGGTAGACCAGCCCCACAGCCTCCTGAGTATCCTGGATGCCCAGACATGGCTGTCCCAGGTGAGCCCCCAGGGTCGGGGACAAGGAGTGGGGGCCCTGGTGGCCAGGCCAGAGCCAGCAGGAACTCCCAGGGGAGCAATAAAGTGCTGAGGTCCTGGGACCCTGCCCACAGGCCCTCAGCACAGCTTGGGAAGGCAGCAGCCAAACTGGGTTCAAATCCTGTCTCTGGGTGATCCTGAGTGAGATTCCCGACTTCTCCAAGAGTCCTCGCTGCAGAAGGGGGACAATTGTGCCTGAGGGGCAGGGTGGTGGGGACTGTGCTGGCTCCATGAGGGGCTTGTGAGGGTTTCCCCAAGTATTTGTTGTTATAAGTTCCTTAGCACTATAAAATAATCTCTTACTGGATGGCTTTTTAAAAGTATCTTTGAAAGACTTGTTCAGAAACACATGTAACTGTGAGACCAGACTCCCAGGAGTGATCGCTAAATCTGCCTTAAAGTTCCCCCAGCTCCATTTCTTTTAAATGATTTCATCAAGGGTCCTCTAAGCCGCCAAATCTTATTGACTGAGGTATACAAGGCTACTGTGTTTTTTCTCAAATGGGAACCAGTTGTTCAAAATAGTCCCTGGAACAGAAGCTGTGCCCTTTATAAGGACTCAGATATGGAGTGACTCTTCCTGAAAAAGAAGTTTGGGGACCAAAACCAAAGCTCACCTTCTGTTCAGTGCCTGTGGTTTTGGGGGGCAGGGGAGGGAAGCACAGTCCCAGCAGGGGAATGGCACCTGCAAAGGCCTGAGAAGCTCTTCCTCTTATCAGGCCACGGACCACACCTTCCTGCAGAAGTGCCACTACCACCACGGCGACCACCCACGCTACACCAAGCCCCAGCTGCCCCTTCCCATCTTCACCGTGCGGCATTACGCCGGGACCGTCACCTACCAGGTATCAGGGTGAATCAGTGAGGGCAATGTGACCCTGGGGAGTCACCTGACGGGTGAGAGGGGTAGGTGTGGGGAGGCCCCTTCCAAGGCTTGGCCATCTGTCCCCACCTGGGCCCTTGGCCTCACCTAGTGCATGACTTACTGAGTTCTGGGTGGGCATTATGGGGTGGGGAGGGTCAAGGCCTTGGGACCCTCCAGACGAAGAGGGGCAGAGTGTATGCATGGGACCTGGCTCTGATAACCTCAGGCAGTCTACTTCTCCTTCTGAGCCTCCATTTCCTCATCTGTAAAATGGGAATGGGAGTCCATCCTATAGCATTGTCCTGAGGATTAATGCAATTACATGGAAATGGCGGGGCAGGTGCCTGGCAGATACTAGGTGCTCACTGAAGGGATTCTCCTCTCCCCTTTATGAGTTTCATGACTACTGCACACCTACCCAGGAGGAGAGCTGCTGAGGGGAGGGGGCCTGGTTTAAAGGCTAGGACCAGGTGACTGGTCTGAGGTGGGGCAAGTCAGGTAAGGCTTCCTGGAGGAGGTGACATGCTCTGGTTGTAGAAGAAAACATACAAACTACACAGGAGTTATCCACACGTGAAACACAAGGAGTATATGTCAATTATACCTCAAAAAAAAAATCACATCTAAAAGAAAAAAGGAAGAAACAGAAGGAGATTGACTAAAGAAAACTATAAAATTGTATTGAAGGTCACAAAAGAAGACTTAAAAATGGAGGGAAAAGCCACATTCCTATTGGGGAGCCCTATATTGTTCACTTTTTCACAGTTAATCTAGAAAAGTCATGTAATTCCAGACAATACTCCAATGGGGCTTTTATGAGAGAAGGAGAGGTGGATTTTAACAAAATTATTCTGAAGTATTATATGGAAAATAAATGCATGAGAATAGCTAATAAGATATAAAAAGCAAATGATTATGGAGGAATTTGCTCTATCAGATATTAAAACATATTTTAAAGCTCTAGTAATTAAAAGAGTATGGTATTGATAAGGAGCAGACCCATCAATGAGACAGAATTGAAAACCCAATAAACAGACCCAAAAGTGTTACAAAGAACTGGGTATGTGACAAAGGCGGCCTTTAAAAAAATGTGGCAAAATATATAAACAACATAAAATTTCCCATTCTAACCATTTTTAAGTGTACATTTCAGTGTCTTTAAGTACATTCACAATGTTGTGTAACCATCACTGCTATCCATTTCCAGTACTTTTTCATTATCCCAAACAGAAACAACTTACCCATTAAACACTAAGCTCTAATTCCTCCTTCCTCAGACTCTGGTAATATCTACTTTCTGTATCTATAAATTTGCCTATTCTTATGTAAGTGGAATCATAACACACACACACACACACACACACACACACACACAAAATCCTTATGTGTCTGACATTGCATTAAGCATAATGCTTCCAAGGTTCATCCGTGTTGTAGCATGTGTCAGAATTTCCTTCCTTTTTATGGCTGAATAATATTCCATTGTATGTATAGACCACATTTGGTTTATCCATTCATCTGCTGATGGACATGAATTGTTTCCACCTTTTTGGCTATTGTGCATAATGCTGCTGTGAACATGGGTGTACAAGTAACTGAGTCACTGCTTTCAATTCTTTTGGGTATCTACCTAGGAGTAGGTCTGCTGGGTCATATAATTCTATGTTTACCTTTTTGAGGAGCCACCAAACTATTCTTCAGTGATTGTACCATTTTATAGTCCCACCAGCAATGTATGGGGGGTTCCAGTTTTTCTGCATCCTTGCAAATACTTGTTATTTTCCGTTTTTTAGAATTATAGTCATCCTAGTGGGTGCGAAGTGGTATCTCATTGTGGTTTTGATATGCATTTCTCTAATGACTAACAATGTCAAGCATCTTTTCATGTGCTTCTTGGCCATTTGTGTATCTTCTTTGGAGAAATATCTATTCAAGTCCTTTGCCCATTTTTGAATTGAGTTGGTTTTGGGTTTATTTATTTATTTTTGGCTGCCTTGGGTCTTCGTTGCCACGCGCAGGCTTTCTCTAGTTGCAGCGAGCAGGGGCTAGTCTTCGTTGCGGTGCGCGTCCTTCTCATTGCGGTGGCTTCTCTTGTTGCGGAGCACGGGCTCTAGGCACGCGGGCTTCAGTAGTTGTGGCCTGTGGGCTCAGTAGTTGTGGTGCATGGGCTTAGTTGCTCTGCGGCATGTGGGATCTTCCTGGACCAGGGACCGAACCAGTGCCCCCTGCATTGGCAGGCGGATCCTTAACCACTGTGCCACCAGGGAAGTCCTGAATTGAATTGTTTTATTTTTTTGTTGTTGTTAAGTTGTAGGAATTCTTTACATAATCTGGATATTAAACCCATATCTGATATGTGATATTTTCTCCTATTTTGTGGGCTGTCTTTTCACCCTCTTAATACTGTATTTTGATACACAAAAGTTTTTCGTTTTAATGAAATCCAGTTTATCTATTTTTCCTTTGTTGCCTGTGCTTTTAGTGTCATACTCAGGAAATCATTGCCAAGTCCAATGTCATGAAGCTTTCTCCCTTTGTTTTCTTCTAAGAGTTTTATAGTTTCAGGTCTTACATCTTGGTCTTTGATCCATTCATTTTGAGTTAATTTTGGTATGTGGTGTGAGATGAGTCCAACTTCAAAGGGGGCCTTGTAAAACTTTTTTTTTATTGAAGTATAGTTGATTTACAGTGTTGTGTCAAAGGTGGCCTTATAACTCAGAGGGGAGAGGCTGGATTATTTTGCAAAGGGACTGGCTTCCACACCCAGCCTTCTCTCCTTGACTTCGCCTCCCCCCGCTCACATTATCTCTTGCAGGTTCACAAGTTTTTAAACAGAAACCAGGATCATCTTGACCCTGCTGTGGTGGAAATGCTTGCCCAGAGCCAGCTCCAGGTGCCCCTGCCGGCCCCCCTGTCCCCCCATTCTGCCCTCCCCACCCGGACAGCCTTGCCCAAGGAGCTGGCCTTCAAGCCCCTGGCACCTTGAATCTTTGGCCGGCCCACCCTGGCTCCCCGGGGGTCGGGGTGAGGGGCAGGCTGGACAGGCCCAGGTGAGCTGGCTTGGCCCCCTCTCACCCCACAGCTGGTGGGTAGCCTGTTCCAGGAAGCAGAGCCCGAGTCTGGGGAAGGACCAGGCAAACCCACACTGGCCTCTCGCTTCCAGCATTCCCTGGGGGACCTCCTAGCCCGGCTGGGCAGGTGAGAATAGGGCCCCCCACACTCAACCCCAGGGAGTTTGAATGGAGGGGCCAGTCTGTGCTCAAGTGACCCCCCTTTCCACCCACCAGGAGCCATGTCTATTTCATCCAGTGCCTCAACCCCAACCCGGGAAAGGTGAGCTCTCCCAGCACCTGGCGCCAGAGCCCTCCCACCCCTGCCCTGCCCCCCTCAGCCCTCCTCGGCCCTGCCCCAGCTTCCCCACAGCTCTGAGCCCCTCAACTCAGCTCTCCTTGGCTCTGCCCCATGGCCACAGCTTCCGGGCCTCTTTGATGTGGGTCACGTGGCAGAACAACTGCGCCAGGCGGGCATCCTGGAGGCCGTGTGTACCCGCAGCGCCAACTTCCCCGTTCGCGTGCCCTTCCAGGCCTTCCTGGCCAGGTAGGGGCCCAGGATGTGGGCAGCCTGGGGCGCAGGCACCTCAGGGCCAGGGCTCACTAGGAAGGCCCCCTGGAGTGGCTGGCGGACCTGGGGCTTTTTCTGGAGCGGGGGATGGACACACTTTCCCAGGGACCCTGGGCCTGACGTCCAACCCTCCCTCCTTCCATTCTCTCTGTCTCTCCTTCTCTCCCTCCATCTGCGTCTCCTTTCACTGTTCGTCACCCGCACACCTCTCCACGCCTCTGTGCATTCACCCGCCCCTCCTCCTCTCAGCAAAACTCTCCTGGGTGCCTGGCACATAGTAGATGCTTTCCAAATCATTGTTGAATGACTTATAGACCGAATAGACCCCGAGGGGTTCGGGGGTCAAATGAGTGTGGAGGGAGGTCCCCGCTGTGCTTGTTCCGACCTCGGTTCTCCGTCCTTGGGGCAGGTTCCGGGCCCTGGGGACAGAGAGGCAGGAAGAGCTCTCTGACCAGGAAAGATGTGGCGCCATCCTGAACCGGGTGTTCGGGGCTGAGTCGCCCCTCTGTCACCTGGGAGCCACCCAGGTGGGTGGTGTGTATGAGCAGGGAAGCAGGTATGGCTGGAAAGTGGGAGGAGCATCCTGGGACCAACTCATGATTTGGTGGTCCTTCTGGGTGGTGGGGAGATGGAGTGGGCCGGGTGTCCCGGGCACCCCAGTAGAATCAGTTGTCCGGCAGAAGGGAGGAGGCTGAGGCCTCGGGAGAAGGGCAGGGTGGTCCCCAGCCACCTGGGCTGCCCCCAGCCCAAACCTCCGCCCCCAGGTGCTACTGCGGGAGCTGGGCTGGCAGCAGCTGGAGCGGCACCGGGCCCAGCAGCGCGCCCAGGCCCTGCTCACCCTGCACCGAGGCCTCTGCACCAGCCTCTCCCGTCAACGCCTTCGCCTCCTACCACGGATTCGCGTGCGTGGGCTCCAGGCCAGGTGTGCAGAGTGGGGCGAGACTGTAGGCCTCCTCACGGTGGTGGGGCAGGGTCGGGGAGGCGTAGGGCCTCAAGGCTAGTCTGCCTGCTTCCCATCAGCACTGGACTCTCCTTGCTGGCATCCCCACCATGCCGTCTCTGCTTGAATACCCCCAGCCACGAGAAGCTCATTATCTGCTAGGCCACTCAAACCTGCGGTCTTGACTCCTTGACAGTTCTTTTTTCTAGTCTATTCTCCACTCTGCAGCAAGAATACTCTTTTAAAAGCGTGAATCAGGTTGTGTGAGGCCCTGCCTACCTCTCCAGCCTCGACGTAGGCCGGACTTTTACACTCCAGGCTCTTTGGGCTTCGTGGTCCTACGATGCTCCCCTCGCCCTTCTCACCTCCTTAGCTCCAGCCCCACTCACCCTTCACTGCCCGTCTTCACTCATCCACCCAACAGCTGTTGGTTGACCACCTTCTCCATCTACCCTGGGCCAGTTGCTGGCAACACAGGGAGGAAGGTGCCAGCATCTTCACACAGGCACAGAGATGGTGCCTTCCAGGCTAGCTGGGGAGTCAGATGCAGACAGTAAACCAGCTGCCAGTCGCCCCAGAGGAGATTGTTAAGGACTGAGAACAAAATGAAGGCAGTGCCGTGGACACCAGGGAAGCCTCGGAGAATGGGGCATCCGTCACCACTATATGTTTGCAAAACGTGTTCATCACCAGCAGGAACTCTATACCCATTCAGCAATGATGCCTCACTCTCCCTTCCCTCCAGCCCCTGGTAACCTCCAGTTTACTTTCCGTTTCTGTGAATTTGCCTATTCTAAATATGCCGTCTAAGTTGACTCATACAAATTCCTTTTACATCTGGCTTACTGCACTACGCATAATGTTTTCAGGGTTCGTCCCTGTCGTAACATGTGTCAGAACTTCATGTCTTTTTTATGGCTGAAAATTGTTCCATTGTGTGGATGGACCGCATTTTGTTTATCCACTTATCTGTCAGTGGGCATGTGGGTTGTTTCTACCTTTTGGCTTATTGTGAATAAGGCTGCTATGAACACAAGTGTACAAGTAACTGTTCAAGTTTCTGCTTTTGGTTCTTTTGGGTCTTTACCTGGGAGTGGAAATCCTGAGTTATATGGTAATTCTGTCTTTACCTTTTTGAGGAATTGCCAAACTGTTTTCCACAGTGGCTGCACCGTTTTATATTCCTACCAGCAACGTGTGAAGGTTCCAATTTCTCTGCATCCTTGCCAATACTTGTTATTTTCTGCTTTTTAAATTATAGCCATCCTAGTGGGTGTGAGGTGGTATTTCATTGTGGTTTTGATTTGCATTTCTTTAATGACTAATGATGTTGAGCATCGTTTCACGTACTTCTTGGCCATTTGTGTATCTCTTTGGAGAAATGTCTATTCAAGTCCTCTGCCTGCTTTTTTTTTTTTTTCTTTTGTAATTTATTTATTTTTGGCTGTGTCGAGTCTTCGTTGCTGCGTGCGGGCTTTCTCTAGTTGCAGTGAATGGGGGGCTGCTCTTTGTCGTGGTGCGTGGGCTTCTCTCTTGGCGGAGCACGGGCTCTAGGCGCGCGGGCTTCAGTAGTTGTGGCACACGGGCTCAGTAGTTGTGGCTCGCGGTCTCAGTAGTTGTGGCTTGTGGGCTCTAGAGCACAGGCTCAGTAGTTGTGGCGCACGGGCTTAGTTGCTCCGCAGCATGTGGGATCTTCCCGGACCAGGGCTCGAACCCTTGTCCCCTGCGTTGGCAGGCGGATTCTTAACCACTGTGCCACCAGGGAAGTCCCCCTCTGCCTGCTTTTTAATTGGGTTGTTTTTTTTCTCATTGAGTTGTAGGAGTTCTTTATATATTCTGGATATTAAACCCTTATCAAATATGTGATTTTCAAGTAGTCTCCCATTACGTGGGTTGTCTTTTCATTCTCTTTTTTAAATTAAAAAAATTTTTTAATTTTTTATTTATTTGATTGATTATTCATTTTTGGCTGCATTGGGTCTTCGTTGCTGCACATTGGCTTTCTCTAGTTGCGGCAAGTGGGGGCTACTCTTTGTTGTGGTGTGGGGGCTTCTCACTGCGGTGGCTTGTTGTGTTGTGGAGCACGGGCTCTAGGCATGCAGGCTTCAGTGGTTGTGGCACGTGGGCTCAGTAGTTGTGGCTCGCGGGCTCTAGAGCGCAGGCTCAGTAATTGTGGCTCACGGGCTTAGTTGCTCCGCAGCATGTGGGATCTTCCCGGACCAGGGCTTGAACCCATGTCCCTTGCATTGGCAGGCTGATTCCCAACCACTGTGCCACCAGGGAAGCCCTCTTTTCATTCTCTTGATAGTGTCCTTTTATGTACAAAAGCTGTAGATTTATTTATTTTTTTTATTGAAGTATAGTGATTTACAATGTTTCAGGTGTACAGCAAAATGATTCAGTTACAAATATATACATAACATATATATATTCTTTTTCAGATTCTTTTCCATTATAGGTAATTACAAGATATTAAATTAGTTCCCTGTGCTATACAGTAGATCCTTGTTGCTTATCTATGTTATATCTAATAGTATATATAGATTTATTTTTAAATATTTATCATGCTCAGGGCTCCTTCATTGAGGAGTCTGGTCTTTCCTATATCTGGAAAATTCTCAAAGATATTGTCTCTTCCAGGATCTCCCATTAGACTTCCAGTGAATGTTATTTTTTCATTTTTTAGAAGTTCTGCTTCTTAAATAATAATATGCCAGACTCTATTCCAAACACACCTTTTAATTCATTTCATCTTATTGTGGGGCAAGCATTACAGTAGTTCCCATTTTATTTATTTATTTATTTTTAAAATAAATTTATTTTATTTATTTATTTATTTTTGGCTGTGTTGGGTCTTCACTGCTGCGCATGGGCTTTCTCTAGTTGCGGCGAGCGGGGGCTACTCTTCGTTGCGGTGCACAGGCTTCTCACTGTGGTGGCTTCTCGTTGTGGAGCACGGGCTCCAGGCGCACGGGCTTCAATAGTTGCAGCACGTGGGCTTCAGTAGTTGTGGCTCGCAGGCTCTAGAGCGCAGGCTCAGTAGTTGTGGCGCACGGGCTTGGTTGCTCCGCGGCATGTGGGATCTTCCCGGACCAGGGCTCGAACCCGTGTCCCCTGCATTGGCAGGCGGATTCTTAACCACTGCGCCACCAGAGAAGCCCTAGTTCTCATTTTAGAGATGATGAAAATAAAACACAGAGAGGTAAAGTAGGGAATTCCCTGGCGGTCCAGTGGTTAGGACTCAGCGCTTTCACTGCCAGGGCCGGGTTTGATCCCTGGTCGGGGAACTCAGATTCCACATGCCATGCGGCGTGGCCAAAAACAAAAGCAAAAAAAACCCAGAGAGGTAAAGTAACTTATCCAAGACCCGCAGTGACTAAACAGTAGGGGAACGAGCCGGGGTGGTCGGCTCCAGGGTCCCAGATCTTAATCCCTTGGGCACAACAGCATCTCAGTTTACCTGCTAGTCTTTCAAAGTGTCGTGTCCTTTCCCTGTTGCTTCCCTTAGGCAGCTGGGGGCTTCCCTGGTGTCCGATTTTACATTCATGTCTTGGCTTGGAGGATTCAGGTATCGGGTGTGAGTTTGGACCCCTCACCGACCCCCTTCCCGGCCTCCAGGAAGTGGTACCTCCGGCGGCGGGCAGCTCTGGGGCAGCTGAACACCATCCTGCTGGCGGGCCGGCACCTGCTCTGGAGACAACAGAGAGGGCAGGTGAAGCACATGGATGGGTCCTGCCCCAGGCAGCTCAGGGGAGAAGTCAGGCAGCCTTGCCGGCCACGTTGGCCAAATCCCGACGGTGTCCACCCTTCAAGCCCAGCCGCACAAGGACCGAGGCCTCGGAGACCATTGCTGGTGGAGCTCCTTCCGTTCCCCTCTGCCTGGCCAGGGTAGCCTGGGGCCTCCAGGAGGTTGTCGCCTTCCTTCATGCCTGCCCACTGCCAGGGCCTGACTCTCCCCTGCTGGCTGGGGGTGACTCCCATCCCCTCCAGGCCTCCCTTGGACTGTTCCCCTCTTGCCCAGTGACTCCAATCTGAGGGCCATAAAGCAGCTCAAAGGTCAATGCCCACATACTGCCCCCCTCTCTGGCCCCTCCCTGGCTGGACTTTGTCCCCTGGGACCATTCCTTCCCTTCTTCCCTCCTCTTCCCGGTGCCCTGGTAGACGGGCAGAGACAGCCACAGCGCTAAGGCTAGTGAGGGCTCTGGAGGGCTGGGGGAAGACAGCTGGCCCCCTGGGTCTGCACCTCTTCCTCCACTGGTGTGGGGTCCTCCTGGGAGGAGGAGAGGGCAGCTGAACTGCTGAGTGGGGGAGGGGCCTCTAGGGAGCTCCTGGTGACACCTCACGGGGGCATCATCTCCTCCTGCATCTCCCCCAACAGCTTGGGCATCGGTGTAGCTGGCACAGAGTTGGGACCTCCAAGAAGGGGCCAAGCATGGTAGGTGGCCTGGAAGCTGGAGGGTGTCTGCTGGGTTGTGAGCCTGCTGAACCTGGCCTGGCTTGAGGGGGAGCGTGGGGTCCCAGGGGTGCCGAGGTGGGTCCTGTCCCTCAGGCCCATCCATTGTGCCCCCAAGAAGAGGCCTGGGGTGCCCTTGGTTTCCCTCTGAGGGCTCTGGGGGCTTTATCTGTTTGAGTGTCCAGGACTAGAATCCTTGGTCTTTGGAGGGGAAGCTTACAGCCCTGGGGGTGAGGAGGGCCCCTGGGTACCTATGCCCCTTCCCTTAGTTCCTGGTCAATTGCTCCTCCCTGCTAGGAGCTGGGGTGCTTGGAGATCCCGGCTGAGCTGGCTGTCATGCTGAAGACAGCGGAAGGTGAGTCCTGATGGGCATCGCTCTTGCCATGACCCCCTCCTGGGCGGAGGCTCTGTCCCTGTGGTCCCTCCCTCTGATGCTCTGGGTCCCCCCAGCTCACTGCCCGGCTCCCTCTGCACTGGAGCTGGGGGCTGAGGCTGAGAGGTGGAGGCGGCGCCAGAGCCAGGCGCCTTACCTGGGCGTTTCTGGGCTGCCGCCTATGTCATCCCAGGCCGTCAGCACACCCTGGCCGAGAGCATCACCGAGGCCATGCCCCCGGAAGTTCCCGCACGGCCCAGCCTGACCCTCCCACCCGACATCGACCAATTCCCCTTCTCCAGCTTCATCTCCATCGGCTTTCAGGTGGGCCCCCAGGCCTTAGCTGTACACGGCTGATGCCCACATCTCCCCAGACGTTAGCCCCCGTCAGGCAGAAGCTGTGTCTGTCCTTCTGTCTCCAGTCCCCTCCTCCCTCTCCTGTTGCAGGGCTGTGGATGCAACTGCGTTGCTCGGAAAATCCTTTGAACCTAAACGCGTCACTGGTTACTTATCTGCAGTGCCACACCTTTGTTACACCTGCGGCACTGCCCTGCCATTGAAGCCGTGTTGTTAAAGCATGTTGAATGACAAGGCAGTGTCCAGGCTACAGTGTTGGCAACAAAAGCAGGATTCAAAACTGCACGTAGAGTATGATCCCAATTTTGTTAATTTTGAGGGTGGGGAAATGACGTGTGTACCTACACGTAGAAAGTAAGACTAGAAAGAAAGAGGCGAAAATGTTAACTGTGGTTATATCTGGCAGTGGAATGTTAATGGTGGTTTTTATTCTTCATCCTTTTAAGTGTTTTCTGAGTTTTCTGCATGCATGAGCTTTAGTTTTCTAATCAGAAGGAGTGATTGAGAGTTTTTTTCCTTAATATTTATTTATTTATTTGGCTGCGCCGGGTCTTAGCTGCGGCACACGGGATCTTCGTTGCCTGTGCAGGATCTTTTTGCAGCATGCGGGACCTTTTTTAGTTGTGGCATGCGGGATCTAGTTCCCTGACCAGGGATCAAACCCGGGCCCCCTGCATTGGGAGCGTGGACTCTTAACCGCTGGACCACCAGGGAAGTCCCGAGATGTATTTTTCTTTTATTTTTTAATAAATGTATTTATTTATTTATTTTTGGCTGCGTTGGGTCTTCGTTGCGGCATGCGGGCTTTCTCTAGTTGTGGCGAGCGGGGGCTACTCTTCGTTGCGGTGCGCGGGCTTCTCATTGCGGTGGCTTCTCTTGTTGCGGAGCACGGGCTCCAGGCGCGCAGGCTTCAGTAGTTGTGGCACGCGGGCTTCAGTAGTTGCGGCTCGCGGGCTCTAGAGAGCGCAGGCTCAGCAGTTGTGGTGCACGGGCCCAGCTGCTCCATGGCACGTGGGATCTTCCCGGACCAGGGCTCGAGCCCATGTCTCCTACACTGGCAGGCAGATTCTTAACTGCTGCGCCACCAGGGAAGCCCCCCGAGATGTATTTTTAATGATGGTTTTCCTCACCGGCCCCTCTTCCTCTCGCAGGGCGCGTGCTCCCTTGGGGCTCCCCCGGGGCTGTGTCTGGCAGGTCAGCACACACCAGCCCCTGCTCAGGCGCCGTGTCGCCCTCCTTCCTTGCAGGAGCCATCCCTGCCCAGACCTGGGCAGCTGCTGACCAAACCCCTGACCCGGCTGGACGGTGAGAACCCTCAGCATGCCCTGGATATCAACAAGGTGGTGAGTGACACACTGGGGGGGGGGCAGGGTGGGCCCGTGCAAGGGGTGCTGGCCGGGCACCAGGAGACCCGCGCGTCCTGCCTCCCCTCGCCCTGTGTCTGCAGATGCTGCGGTTCCTGGGGGACGGGTCCCTGGAGCCCTGGCAGGAGCAGACCATGGGCCGGTACCTGGTGCGGCAGGGGCAGCGCCGGCCGGGGCTGCGCAACGAGCTCTTCAGCCAGCTCGCGGCCCAGCTCTGGCGCAACCCGGACGAGCAGCAGAGCCAGCGCGGCTGGGCCCTCCTGGCCGTCCTGCTCGGCGCCTTCCCCCCAGTGTCCACCCTGCAGAAGCCGCTGCTCAAGTAAGGGGCCCGGAAGGTGGGGGCCCCATGGGTGTGGCCAGCAGGCCACCCCCAGACCCACGGCAGCCCTGTGCTGTGCCCGCAGATTTGTGTCCGACCAGGCCCCCGGGGGCATGGCAGCGCTGTGCCAGCACAAGCTGCTGGGAGCCCTGGAGCAGACGCAGCGGGCCCCTGGGTCCGAGCGGGCCCACCCACCCACCCAGCTCGAGTGGACAGCCGGATGGAGGCGGGGCCGCATGGCGCTGGATGTCTTCACCTTCAACGGTGACGCCTGCCTCCTCTCGGGCCTCCCCAGGCCCACAGTGGAGCCTGCCCGGCACTCTCGCCCTCCCTCGACCCCCTTCCCGCCTCAGCCCTCCCGATGTGACCCTGACCTCCCTGCTCTCCTGCTTTCGGAACCGCCACGGGACAGTAGCCCCTCCCCGTCCGGGTGGACCCTGCTGTCCCTCACTCTTGCCCCTACCCCTCGTCCCTGCAGAGGAGTGCTACTCGGCCGAGGTGGAGTCCTGGACCACAGGGGAGCAGCTCGCCGGGCGGATTCTGCAGAGCAGGTGTGCGGGGCCTGGGACGGGCGAGTGTAGCCCACGCTGGCCATTGTCCCGTCCGCCTCCTGGTTCTCCTCACGCTCCCAGCCCGCTCTCCCGCCAAGCACCTCCTGCGGCTGCTCCTGCAGGCCCAAGGCCAAAGCCTGCTTCCCGGGGGGCGGGATGGGGGCGAGGGGTCGGGGTAGGTGGGCAGGGTCCAGACAGTAGATTCAAGACGGAGAGCAAGTAGAGAGTATACCTGCTAGATCCGGTCCAGATTCTCATCAAGTTGAATGAATAAATGCATCAGAGCCAATGTAGAAGTAGAGGGCTGTGAGTTGCAGGTAAAGGAGAGCTGTCTGAGGGAAACTGGGTCCTCGGCCAGGTTCCTGTCCCCTTCCACAACCCCCTCCCCCCAGCCCACCCTCAGGTCCTTGTCCCTTCCGGATGGTCATCCTCCTGGCTGACCACCCTCTGCTACGTGCCCTTGTCTCACCCAGAGGCCTGGATCCGCCCCCGCGTGGCTGGTCTGTGTCACTGCACTCTAAGGACTCCTGGCAGGACTTGGCTGGCTGCGACTTCGTGCTGGACCTGATCGGCCGGACCGAGGACCTGGGGGACCCGACCGGTCCCCACAGCTACCCAATCGCCCCCCGTGGCTTGTAGGTGCCACCCACAGCACCCCTGGCCTGCTCCTGTCCCTATCCTGTCGTAGGTGACCCCCTCAGCCACCCTGTCATCCGCGGGGGTTCACAGGTGCTGCCACAGGCCCAGCCCGCCCGCCCCCAAGCCTCCGCCCACCGCATGGGGATGACCTCCACAGCAGCTGCTACACCTTGCCTCAACCTGGGAACTTCCCGGCCAGGGCACCTCCTTAGCTGGGCCCACTATCTCCTGCAGAGCCGAGGACATCCCCCCGGCCCCTGGCATCCAGGCCCCCTCACTGCCCCCAGGTCCCCCTCCAGGTCCAGCCCTAGCTCTGCCCAGCAGGGGTCGCACAGGTAAGGCTGGGAGTGGGCACACTGAGGTTGGCAGAGTGCTGGGAATGGGGGTGCCAGAAGCCCCACGCCCCAGGAAGGTGACAGTAACCCTCCACAGGTGAGTCCCGGACCTCAGGGAATCTGGATGGCTTCCTGGACCACCTCTTCTCCCCGTGCCTCAGTGTGAGTGTCCTGCACGCAGACCCCACCCCACTGCTGCCCCTACGCCCCTGGGGCCTCTGCTGCCCCTCCCATCCCTCCTAGGGCTCTAGCTCTGACCTTGGGACCTGTGACTTTTGTCCCTTCAGGAGCTGGAGCAAGGCAGGGCTCTGAGTGGCCGCATGAAGGGAGGGGGCGCCATGGGGCCCATGCAGCAAGGCAGCTACCCTGTGGGTGAGTGCGGGGCTGAGCACCTATCCAGAGCCTCCCTGCCCAGCAACACAGGCAAGCATGGCCTGGGATCCCCACGCAGCTGCAATCAGAGCTCCGGCCAGCACCCTGGTGGCCCGTACTCTTCTCTTCGCCTGGGGCTAAAGGGAGGCTGTCTGTGGGCCCAGGTAGGGACCGACCTGGGGGTGGGGCCCTGTTCCCTCAGTGTACTCAGGGATGATGCAGATGCCCGGATACCAGCCAGCCATGATGCCTGCACCCATGCCCATGATGCCAGCAATGGGGGCGGTCCCTGCCATGCCAGGTAAGGCTGGACTATAGCCACTGAGTCCCTTCTCAGGTAGGGACTGGGGGAGGGAGGGTGTTGCCTGGGGCCTAGAGGGCACAGTGGGCAGAGGGCTGGGAGCTCAGCCATGGCGCTCGTCCGCCCTGACTGCCTGCCATTCTCGCAGCCGTGGTGGTGCCACCGCAGCCGCAGCCACAGCCACAGCCCCTGCTTCCCAGCGTGGATGCGAGGCAGCTGGCAGTCCAGCAGCAGAACTTCATCAACCAGCAGGCGCTGATCCTGGTGAGGACGGGCAGGGCCCCTGGATTGCCTAGTGGGTACAGATCTGTGGGGCGAGGCTAGGCCAGCTCTTACCTGGCACACCACCCTTCCCCCGTCAGGCCCAGCAGATGACCACCCAGGCCATGACCTTGTCCCTGGAGCAACAGGCAAAGCAGCGCCAGAGCCAGCCCCTGGAGCATCATGCCCAGGCCCAGGCCCCTGGAGCTGCCTCCCTGACTCCACCCCCAGCCATCACCCCCAAGCCCAAGAAGACACCCACCGCCCAGAAAGAGCCAGAGTGTGACCTGGAACTGGTAGGTGCCTGCCTGAGGGTGAGGAGCCGAGGCCAGGCAGGTGGCAGGGCCGGGGAGGGGCAGCAGGCTGCAAGGCCACGGAAGTGGGACACATGGGGTGGGGGGGGCGCAGGAAGATGCAGAAAAGATGCTGCCAGGCCCCAGCCCCACGGATCCAAGTGGGTTTGCTCTGTGAGTGGCAGCTTGTCCGGCAGGGCTGCTCCTTCTCTTTCCCTTCCTGCCACAGGAGACCTCACAGGAGGCTGAAGTCAGGCCCCGGCAGCACAAGAGCTTCCAGCAGAAATGGAACTATTTCCAGAACTTGGGTGAGGACCCTTGGGGTGGCAATCCCACACAGAAACTCAGCCACCGCCCCAGCCTGGCCAGGGGACGGCGGGGTGCACTCTATTCCTCTAGGTCAGTGTGGCCTGTCCAGGAGCCCAGATGGGTGGGCCAGGTGGAGAGTAATAGAGAGGGCCATCTGGGGCATTTACAGGGCAGCAGCAGATCAAGGTGAAGACGATGAGGCCTCCGGCCAAGGTGAAGATGCCCCAGGGGGAGGAGCAGGAGGAGGAGCCGGAAGAAGAGGAACAGAGAGCAGGTGGCGGGGAGAGGGGGGAGGGCCAGGCTTTGTGGCTCTGCACAGGGTCTCACATCTTTCCTCTCTTTCTGGTCAGTGCCGTCACCTCCTCCTCCCCCGGTAGTGAAGAAGCCACTGACACGAGATGGGGCCAAAGCTGCACAGGAGGCTGAGGCTGAGCCAGCCACAGAGGCGGGGCCTGGCGGCGGTCGCCAGCCGGCCAAGGGCAGAGCCGTGGTGCGTAGCTCGGACCCTGAGCCCCGGCAGGCAGAGCCCAGCAGGGAGATCCGCAACATCATCCGCATATACCAGAGCCGCCCAGGCCCCGTGCCCGTACCCGTGCAGCCACCCAGGTGCACCCCGGCGGCGGTGGGGAGGGGGAGGGCGGCCGGGGCTGCCCGCTCCCCGGAGTCACCTTGTGGACTCCTGCCCTCCTCCTCCTCTCAGGAAGCCCCCCCAAATCTTCCTGAAGAAAAACAACCCTAAGGCTGAGGCTCTGGCTAAGCTGGGGATCCATGGTGCCTCCTCGCTGCCCTCGGTGAGGTCCCGTCCCGTCCAGAGCATACTGTCTGCTCCAGAGTCCTCCTGGGGCTCCCCGGGGTAAACCTGGCCGCTAGTCACAGCCTGGGTGTATTCTCTGTGCCTCCCCAGACGCTGTCCCCCAGCCCGGGGAAGGGCCCCCCGCCAGCTGTGGCCCCTCGACCCAAGGGCCAGCCATGGCTTGTGCCCTCCAACTCCATCAAGGAGAAGCAGGGGCCCCTTCAAGAGCTGTTTGGCCAGAACCCACCCGCTGCCCAGAGACCCCCGCCTCCGCCAGCACCTCCGCTGCCTCCATCCTGGGACCCAGCGACCCCTCCAGCTGAGCCGCACGGTAAGAAACCCCACATCCCCGGGAGGTGGGCTTTGTGGGGGGCGGGGCAGGATTCCCAAGGGCCTCTCGGCGCTCATGGCGGAGGTCAGCTGCTCGCGCTTCGGGACTTTGGAGCCGTGGGTGAGGAGCCCCAGCTTCCGCGTTCCTGTGGGGGGCAGGGCCCGGGCACCCCTGGGGCCTGCCTGGCACGGAGGGACCGTCACAGGGCGTGGGCCTCGTCAGGAATTTAGTGACCCCGCTGACGTGGTCAGGGAGGGCCCACGCACGTCAGGGACAGCGGGGAACGTTGGAGGCTGGAGACGGAGGCCGGAGACGGGAAGGAGCCGGGGGAGGGAGGCGGCGGAGGTGGACTGAGCTGGGCCACGTGGGGCCCTAGTGGCCCGAGGGTCTTCTCTCCCCGTGCCCGCATCGTTCCGGCTTGGGCAGCTCCTCGCCTGATGCCCTTCGGCCCCTCCATCCGCCAGGCTTTGCGGAGCTCATGGGGGACCAGGGGATCTCCACCCAGCTGCTCGTGCCCTCGGGCAGCGTGTGCTTCTCCTACGCCAGCACCCCCTGGAGGTTGTTCCTGCGCAAGGAGGTGGGCACGAGGGCGGGCCGCAGCCTGGCCTCTCTGGGTGGGGGACGGGGCGCTGGCTGTAGGGGCGCCAGCCTGGGGCCCCAGCATCTCCTCTCCACACACAGACATTGGGGGCTGCTTCCCCAGCCCCACCTCCTCCGGCCCAGGAGGCAGAGGTGGGGTGGGAGGGGGGCTGGCGGGGGCACCGTCCCTGCCCACTCTCACTCGCCCCTGCCCTCGTCCAGGTGTTCTATCCCCGGGAGAACTTCAGCCACCCCTACTGCCTCAGGCTCCTCTGTGAGCAGGTGAGAGCCCAGCCCACCTGGGACGTGTACAGACAGACCGCCCCCACCCCAGGCACGAGAACAGCCCCACTTGCGGGGCGCTGGTGTGTTTCAAGCCCTGCCTTCGTTTATTTAATCCTCACAACATCCCTCAGAACAAGGACCATTTTTGACTTATGACGAGGATTAAAAATAAAGCGTATACAGCACCCAGCACAGGCCTGGCGCACAGCAGGTGCTCGCTGGAGCTTGTCCCTTTGCCACCTCTGGATGCTCCCGGATGCTTGCGTCTGTTCTCCCCAGTTCTACAGTAGCTGCCCCCCCTCCCCCCAACCAAGTCCTGTTCCTTCAGGGAAGCTTATCTCAGCTGACGGAGGAGCAGCAGCCCGACTAGGGCCGGCAGCTTGGGGGAGGCAGGTGGGAGCTCCAGGTGGACGTGGCCCTGGGCTTGGAAGGCCAGGCATCCCTCCCTGCTCCACCCACGTGCCTATGGGGCTCTCCAGCTTTTCCTCCACGTGTGGCTGCTTCTGGGGTGGGCTGTGGCCTCAGGACCTGGTGGTGACCGCCTGGCTTTGCCCCCAGATCCTGAGGGACACCTTTGCAGAGTCCTGCATCCGGATCTCCCAGGACGAGAGGCACAGGATGAAAGACCTGCTGCGTAGGGTCCAGGGACCCTGGAGTCAGGGAACCGGAGCGCGGGGGTTGGGCCTGCCCAGAGGGAGGGAGTAGGCTCTGGGGTCCCCGCTGTGAGGGAGCCTGAGGACGGCCTGGGGCCATTTCTGCCCAACAGGAGACCTGGAGGTGGGCCTGGACTCCCTGGACACAGCTGAGGACAGTGTCAAGAAGCGCATTGTGGTGGCCGCCAGGGACAACTGGGCCAATTACTTCTCCCGCATCTTCCCCGTCTCGGTCAGTGAGGCTGGGGATGGCAGCGCCCAAGGCTGGAGGCCAGCTTGGCCTTCTGCAGCAGGATGAGAGCTGGGGGGGGGGGGGGGGGTGGGCTGGGCCCCAGTGGAACCGACGAAGAACAGCACTGGCCTGAGCAGCCCCAGGGTGTCTTGGACGGTGGCGGGGAGCCCGGAGCCTGTCCATAAGCCAGCCACCTTCCGGGCAGGGCGAGGGTGGCAGCGACGTGCAGCTGCTGGCTGTGTCCCACCGGGGGCTGAGACTGCTCAAGGTGACCCGAGGCCCCAGCTTCCACCCCGACCAGCTGCAGCTGAAGACTCTCTGCTCGTACAGGTGAGCCTGGGCTGGGGTGTGGGGTGGGCTGGCGAGACGGCCCCCAGCTCACGCCCCACCCTCTGCACAGCTTTGCTGAGGTGCTGGGCGTAGAATGCCTGGCTGGCTCCAGCCTGGAGCTGTCACTGAAGAGTGAACAGCTGGTGCTGCACACAGGCCGGGCGGGAGCCATCAAGGCCATGGTTGAGCTGCTCCTGAGCGAGCTCAAGAAGGCAAGTGCGGGCCGGCAGGGGGCCGGGCGGGGGGCCTCCAGCACCGCTGCGTCGTACCCCGTCTGGTTTGCCTGGTCTCGGGGCCGTCAGCCAAGCTCCTGCAAGCTGCCTGGGGTGGGGCTGGAATTTGGGGGCGCTTGGTGGAGAGTGACGCCAACGGGGGAGCAGGTGGGACGGGCAGGGCGGAGTCATAAGCAGGCTGGCCGCTCACCCGCCCGCCTGCAGGACTCCGGCTACGTCATTGCCCTGCGAAGCTACCTCACTGACGACCACAGCCTCCTCAGCTTCCAACGGGGGGACCTCATCAAGCTGTTGCCGGTGGCCACTCTGGAGCCAGGTATCCCCGGGGCAAGCAGGGCGGCTGGCACCCAGCGGGCAGACGAGGCGGAGCCTCCAGGGAGAGAGAGAGGGGCCGGGAACGTGAGGCACCATCCTTGGATGTTTCACCCAGGCTGGCAGTTTGGCTCCACCGGGGGCCGTTCCGGACTCTTTCCTGCTGACATAGTGCAGCCGGCTGCTGCTCCAGACTTTTCCTTCTCGATGCAGCAGAGGAATGGCCAACGCAAGAGTCAGCTGCAGCACAGAGAGCGGGATAAGGCGTCGGAGGTGAGGAAGATGGGAGAGGCCGAGGCGAGGCCTAACTAGGAGTCGAGGAAAGAAAGGGCTCGACTGCCCCAGAGCGGCGGAGGACCACCCCACGCCTGGTGGGCAGCGCTTGGTCTGATGCCGCCTCTCTGCCCGCTCCCGATTTCTTGTCCTGTCTCCCCAGCAGGGCTGTGAGCTCCCTGCAGGCAGGCGCTGGGCTGTCTGCCTCTTGTGTGGCCCTCGTGGTAGCTAGTTCAGTGCCACCTGGAAGATGCTCAATAAACAGCTCTTGACTTTCCTGGCTTCTGGTGGTGTGCTCACTGCAGCTGCTCTGCCTGCTTCTCTTGGGTTGGGCTGGGGTGGGAGCTGGGGCAGGGCCGCTGGACAAGCCAGGGGATTCTCGGGTGGCACTAGGTCTCCCGTGCTCCTAAGTTCCCCACCCACTCCTGGAGCCAGGCACACAGTGACAACTTGGCCACCAGCCTGTCCCCATCTGTGGCCTGCGTCACCCTGCCCACAGACTCCGACTACACCATGCAGGAATTTGCCCTGCGCTACTTCCGGAAGCCCCAGACCCTGTGAGTGCCCTGGGCCCGCCCCATGCCTGCCCATCCTCAGTGTCCCTGAAGTGGGACACTCCCTGCTCAGAGCCACCGGGCCAGGGCTCTTAGCACCCTCCCTACCCAGCCTGGGATGGGGGTGGGAGGGCTGAGCAAGCAGGGCTGTCCTCCCCTCCGCCCCCTCAGGCTGGGCCAGACAGGTGAAGATGCTGAGAGGAAGGCCATGGCCAGCCTGGTGCAGTACAGCAAGGTAAGGGGGACGGTGGGGAGGAGCCGGGACAGCAGACCTGCCCTCTGGCCCCCATGGCCCCAGACCCACAGCCAGCCTCTTTGGCCGCAGGCTCCCATCCAGGCATCACTCATCAGCGTCAGTGACGAGGACGTGAACAGGCAGGCTGTGGGAAGCTTCCAGGGTAAGTAGCCACAGTGTCCCGGGTCGCCATGTCTGCAGTGCCTGGGACCCAGGCACCTGGTTGCCTTCTCTCCTTGAGTTTGCCGACTCGGGGAAGCTCAGTGGTGGCTCCTATACCACATGGCCCTCACCCACTTCTACTCATGCCCAAGGGGCTGTGGGTTGTGTGGAGTCTGGGCTGGAAGGCAGCGGTGGGTCCGGCTTGCTATGCGCCTGGTGTAGCCCTGGGTGGCCACAGAATCTCTCTGGAACATCGGTACAGCTGAGACTGCCGCTCTGCCTGGCTCACACGCATTCTGAGAGCAAGGCATGAGATGGCCCTGCATAGCGACAGCATGAGCCAGGGCCAGGCCCCCAGCCCAGCTCACCGTGCTTTTCATCCTGCCCGCAGCTCTGATGCAGTTTATGGGGGACCAGTCCAAGCCCCGGGGCAAGAACGACCTGGATCTCCTCTACGGGCTGCTGAAGGTAGGAAAGTGAGCTGGAAGCTGTGGGGAGTCAGTGAGCCCTGGGGGCCCCTTCCTGTCCTCCTGCCTGGGCCTCCCTGGGACCCCCTGTCCCTTGGTCACTATACATTCAAAGCATCCAAAATTAGTTATCGAGCACCTACATGCTGGGGGCAGGGCAGTGAACCAAGCAGGCCAAGTCCCTGCAGAGCTTACAACCTGGTTAGAGGAGACACTCAGTAAACCCTGATGCAACGTGTCCAGGGCAAAGAGTGCCGTGGAGAGTGATGAAGCAGGGGAGGGGCTGCTACAGTGCAGAAGGCTTGGTGACAAGGTGACCCTGGAGCAGAGACCTGAAGGAGGCCAGGGAGTGAGGCACATACGCATGGGGGCAGGGCATGGGGGCACGCATGCAGGCAGTGGGGGGCGGGGGGCGGTGAGCCTCGGCCCCAGCAGGGCCAGTGTGGCTGGAGCCCAGTGAGCGAGGGGGAAAGTGGAAGGGGGGAGGACCAGGAGGGACAGTGGGTCCGGGCCACGGTAGGCCTTGTAGTCCACTGTCAGGACTTGGATTTTTTGAGATCTGGGAAAACACTGGAGGGTTCTGAAGAGAGACGTGGCTTACATTTCGTGGGGTCGCTCTGGCGGTTGTTTGCGATTCTGGGAGTTTAAGGGCCAGGAGAGGGTTCCTGCCACGATCCCAGGTGAGACCTGGCTGGCCCAGGCCCAGAGGCAGCAGCAGAGGGGAGAAGAAAGACTCCGAGCAGCAGGGTTTGCTATGAAGTGCACGTGGGGTGTGAGAGCGAGGGCCCGAGGAGGACACGGAGGCCGAGGCCAGAGCAATGCTGGTCTCCACAAGGGAGCCTGAGCGAGGAGCGGGGCCGGCCTGGTGGAGGAATGTTTGGGATGCGTGAAGTCTGAAGTCCCAGTCTTCCAAGTGGAGGGTCTGGGCTTCATGGGAGAAGTCTGGGCTGGAGGCAGGCACCAGGAGTCATCGGCAGACAGAGGCCCAAGGGCACCGCAGCCCTTAGAGGTCAAGGAGATGAGGGGGTCAGGTAGAGATGACTAAGACAGAGGGACCAGAGAAAGAGGACAGGGCCGAGCACGGCCTGGAAGCGGGTAAAGACGGCGACTTAGTCGAGTGGCCAGTTGTGCAGATGCTATTAAGCCGAGTGAGACCAAGACCGAGAGATGACGGTGGGCTGTCACCCTGACTTGGCCCCCAGCCCATGGCCACTGGCAGGACTTCTCTGACTTCAGATCCCACGCCATCCCTCACTCCACCACACCGCACTGCACTGCAGCTCTGCCCCCGACCCGCTACCCCCTGCCCTTCCTGTACCCACAGCTGTGCCAGGAGAAGGAGAACCTCAGGGATGAGATTTACTGCCAGGCCATCAAGCAGATCACAGGACACCCCCGGCCGTGAGTGTGGGGGACGGGCGGGGGTCGGTGGCGGGCCTCTCGGGGGCAGCCCAAAGTGCTGCTGCCCGGCCGGCCCAAAGCCCAGGCTCTCTGCCCTGCAGGGGACTCTGCGCTCGAGGCTGGACTTTCCTCAGCCTCCTCACAGGCTACTTTCCCCCGTCAACCTCGCTGATGCCCTACGTGACCAAGTTTCTGCAGCATTCGGCCCTGAGCCAAGGTGCCGGTGGGAGGGGCTTCCAGGCTGGGGTCTCAGCTGCTTGGGGAGGGGTTTGGAGATGCTCATGACCCCAGCCTGGTTCCTCTCTGCAGAGCTGGCCCGGAGCTGCCAGGAGCACCTCCAGCGCACAGTCAAGTACGGGGGGCGCCGGCGGCTGCCCTCCCCAGGCGAAATGCAGGCTTTCCTGGTAAGGGGGGTGCAGGCGGCTGGGTGTTCTGGGACTCCCTCTGGGTGGGGGGAGCTGGGGCCTCTGCCCACTGGGGGACTGACCCCGCACCTGCTTTGGCAGAAAGGACAAGTGGTCCACCTGCTTCTAATTCACCTGCCTGGGGGTGTGGAGTACAAGGCCAACATCCACACTTTCACGGTGAGCTCGGGGACACAGAGGAGGGGCTGGGGAGACCCAGGGAAGCCGTGGGCATCAGTTCTGGGGACAGCCCTCCCCTCCCGCAGCCTCCTTCCCTCCCCAGCACCCCCGTCATGGCCCTGTCCGCATGTCCAGGTGGCAGCAGAAGTGCTGGAGGAGATGTGTGGGCAGATGGGCATCACGGACCCCCATGAAGTGCAGGAATTTGCCCTCTTCCTCATCAAAGGGGAAGGTAGGCCACCTGGCCTGGGGAGGAAGCGTGGCCCGGCTGGATTCAGGGACGTGGCCTTGCCTGCCAAGTCCGCTCTTTGGCCACGGGGGAGGCAGGGGAGGCTGGGGCTGGCAGGGCTGTGGGCGGGGCTGGCCCCGGGCGGCAGGGCAGGCTGTGGACCCAGGCTCCCCGCGCAGGCCAGCTGGTGCGGCCCCTGTGGCCCCGGGAGTACCTCAACAGCGAGGTGGTGGGTCCGGACGTGAGCCTGCACAGCCGGCGGCTCGGCTGGGAGACCCCGCTGCACTTCGATAATCCCACCTACGTCAGCACCCACTACGGCCAGGTCAGCCCCACTCGGCCCTGTGCTGCCGTGCCGCTGGCGGTTGGAGCCTCGGCTGCAGCTTGAGGGAGAGTCCCTCCCTGGGTGGGGGGAGGGCTTGAGGCCCAGGAGCCACCCACTAGGTGGGGCTTCGGGGCACAGCTGCCCCCTCACTGCTCCCCCCTCAGGTGCTGCGGGACTACCTGCAGGGGAAGCTGTTGGTCAGTGCCCAGGAAGATGCCCGACTCGCCAGGCTGGCTGCCTTGCAGCACCTCAGCGGGAACCACGAGGAGCCCCCCTCAGAGTGAGTGTGAACGCAGCCCTCACGCCTCCTGTCACCCCACCACCCCTACGCCCTCCTCCAAGGTCAAGGCCACTTGTGCCCTTTGTGGCCCTAACCAAATGAGGGCTGGGTACACCTGCCCACCCCCCCCACGCTCAAGGGCAGAGCCCACGCCTCGTTCATGTGTCTGGATCCCCGGTCTCACCCACGGTAGCCACTGGTTCATCTACTTAGCACCTGCTGTATGCCCAGCTTTGACTGACCAGGCTGTGTCCTAGGCAAGGCCTACTGGCTTACTTGCCGAAGCAGCTGCAATGGCAGATGAACGTGGCCGCTGTGAAGAGACTGATGGGCCAGGAGCTGAGGCAGTTGCAAGGATGCAGCTCTCAGGAAGCGCAGATCAGCTTCATCGGTGGGTCTGGGGCTAGGGGGCAGCTGGGGCAGAGGCGGGAGCCCCAGCAAGGAAGGGGTGAGGGTGGAGGGGCTGAGGAAGCTCTCCACCTGCCCCGCCCTCTCCTCTGTCCTGGGGGCAAAGTCCGGCAGGTCCCAGGGCCCCAGCGGTCAGAACTCCTGCTCTATCCCTCCATCTGCAGAGGCCGTGAGTGAGCTGCCCCTCTTTGGCTACACTGTCTACATGGTGCTGAGAGCGAGCAAGCCGGCCCTGCCCAGCCCCACCCTCCTGGGGCTGAACCGCCAGCACCTCATCCTCATGGACCCCAGCTCTCAGGTGGGCCAGGCTCCTGGCCCAAGTGTTGGCCTGGGCACCCTCGGGCCACTCGTCTCCCACCACCCACACTGACCCCTCCCCCAGAGGGACCAAGCTCTGCTCTCTCTCCCCCCGCCCCCCCTCCCCGCCCCCAGGAACTGCACTGCTCCATCGCCCTGAGGGACCTGCAGCGGGTCCACGTGCTGAGCCCACTGGAGGCTGAGGGCTCCCCTGGCCTGGAACTCAACTATGGCTCGGCTGACAACCCCCAGACCATCTGGTTTGAGCTGCCGCAGGTGGGTGGCCTCTGTGCGCCCTGAGAAGGTGGCAAGTGCCTCACCCAGGCCTGGTGTGCCCGGGAGCCTGGGCCCAGGCCGCTGCCCACTGCTCCGGCGTGGTGGGGCTGGGGGCAGAGGCAGGGGGCTGGCTGGGGAGCCCTGGCCTCACAGGCCTGTGCCCGCGCAGGCCCAAGAGCTGAAGCACACCATCACCTTCCTGCTGGACCGCAACTCTCCTTCCATTTAGTGGCCGGGCTTCACCCAAGAGGAGTGGGGGAGGGGCAGAGACGAGGCCAGGAAGCCTCTCTGGCCCAAGTCTCACCCGGACGGTCTCCTTTGGGTGCTGTCAGGCCAGTCTGGCCTGGACTTCACCGCTTGGCTGTTCTGGAACCTGCTGCAGCACAGCCCAGCTGGCCCACGGGGAGGGGCTGCTATAGCGACTTCAACTGGGAAAGAGTCACAAGACTCCCTCTGGGGTGGGCCTGGGCCTGAGCCTGGGGTGGGCGCCGCAGGAACTCGGCTTGGGCGTCCGATGTTGCCCAGTCTGGGGGAGATGCCCACCTGGGCACTGGCCCGACGTGAGCATGAGCCCAGCCCTGGGAGCAGCACCTGCTGAGGAAATAAAACTCCCGAGAGAACAGGGCCGTGTGCGTGTGCATGAGAACCACCAGGACTTTATTCCCCTGGTAACTGTCGAAGCCCCGCCTGGCCTTCTGACCAGGGGCTGAGAGGGAGCAGGGCCTGGCGGCTGCCCATCTTCCCACACGCTCTGCACCTGGGCCGGGCTGGAGGCTGGCATCGCGAGGGAAGACGGTGGTGGGGGCGGACCCGGGGCCAGCCCAGGCTTCTTCTGAGTAGGCCCCAAGGCCTCGGCCTGGTGGGCCTCGCCCCCGGCTTCAAACGTGCTAAGTACAAGAAGTGGAGGGACCTTCCTTCCTTCTGTTCCTCTGGCAGCAGCCACACCACCTGTCACTTTCTGATCTGCGGATCTGGCCCAGAAAACCCAGCCACGAGGGCCGGGGAGGCAGGGAGGCTAGGAGAAAGAGGACCTCAGGCTTCGCAAGCAAAGAGAAAGGTGGGCTGACCTCTGACCTTGATTTGGGAGGTGTCCAGGCCCATTTCCAAAGCAAGGCGTGGCTGGAAGGGGGAAGAGCCTGAGAGCAGACGATGCCCCGGCAGCAGCAGGCCGCCCACCTTCCCCGTTCCTGAGCGAGGCCCGGGCTGGGCCGCGGTGGAGTCCGGGGAGGACACCGGCCCCGTCGGGCAGCTGTCGGTCATCTCTGCGGGCCACACAGGCCATGCCAGTCAGCTTCACTCTCGCACCGGGCTCGGCCGTGGAACAACTGCTTGATGACATTCTGGGCCTCTTCCTTCACTGGATTCGGGACGGGGGAGCGTGAGAGCCAGTCTCCCCACTACAGGGCCCCCACAAGCACCTCCCGGCCGGTGACACAGGCACTCACCGCTCCTTCCCGGAGACGGATTCTGGGTCAGCGAGTGTGAGAGGTGGCGGGCGAAGGCTTTAAACAGCTCCTGGGGACAGAGAGCGCAGAACCTCACCCTGCTCTCTGAGCGACCCACAGCTGCGAGCCAAGAGCGAGGCAGACCCAGGGAGCGGGCAGCGGGCAGCGGGCAGCGGGCCTCTGGGCTGGCCTGCTTCCGCCCTGCTTTTTCCTGGGGCTCACGCTCCCTACCCACCCACGCACTGCACCCAAGTGCCCCAGGCTCAGGGGAGAACAGAGCCCATGCACCTACCCTACCTTGGATGCAAACTTGCCCTCCTTGTAGAAAGGGGTCAGACACTTGACCACGACGTTCGCAGCCTCCTTCAGCGAGATGCCAGGAGCCAAGAGCTGGCAGGAGCCTTGGGGGTTCAAGCTGCCCTGATCTCTGGCTGAGATGCTGCCCTTGGTCTCAGCTAAGACGGAGACCTTGGCTGAGGGGCATGGCCTCTTCTGAGCCTGGCTCTCTGGGTTCTCCTGGGCAGGGCCACAGTGGAGGGTCACTCTTGGGCTCCCTGTTCCTGGCCCCTCCCCTCCTTCTGGAAGACTGGGCCTCAGCACCTCCTGGCTCCCTCTAGCCCAGCCCATCTGCCCTGGGATGTGGAAAGAAGAGATGATTTTCCCAAACCCCTACGCAGAGCAGACACCAGCCTGGTAGACGGGTATCTTCCCCCATGGCCTCGTCCCTCTCAGTACCTGCTGGGGTCTGGGCCGCTTGCCTCTCTGTGCCTCCTTTGTGGGGGTGGGCTGGCCTTCTGGGGGCCTCTGGTCTCTGAGCGGGCAGGCACTGGCCGGAAGGGAGAGCAGGCGTCAGAGCTCCAGATGCTAGCCGCGCCCTCAGCCCAGGTGGCCCAGTGAAGCACATCGTGGGGAACAGGCCCCGAGCTTCAGAGGCCCAGTTAGCAGAGGGGATTCTAGAGGATGCCAGGACTGCCCGTGACCTCACCTTGGCCCGTCCTTGGAGCACTCCTCGGTCTGGGGGTGGGCAGCCAAACGTTCCATGGCTCCATCCTCCTCCCCTGTGTACTTCTCTGGGGCCGTCAGGGGTCCCCGCGCCCCGTCACGGGAAGGGCTGGCACCTTCTGCCCCTGGGGCTGAAGTGAGCGGAGGAGAGCGCTCGGTCCTTTGGTAGAAGAAGCGGGAGATGTTCTGGGAGTCCTTGAGGGCCGCTGCGGCCAGGAGCTGCTGCTGCTTGCCGACCCGGGCCTTGGCGGTAGGACTGCCCCGAGAGGGGCCTTTGGCCTTCTTCTCGGGGGAGGGCCCCCCACAATGAGCACCGCTCCCAGGGGCCTCTCCTCTGGGCCCAGGGAGGGGCTCAGCGCCTTCCTCATCCTGGCGGCCACGGGGCCGGCCGGGCGGCTCCTGCCCGCCTCCCTGCACCGGCCGGGGGTATTGCTCCTTGAGCTGCGTCTTCTCCATCAGCTCAGAGGCCGTCTGGAACGTGCAGGAGCCTTTCGGGAAACCAGCTCCCACCCGCTTGGGTTTGAGCTGTGAGGAGGAGAGAGGCTTCTGACCACAGGTGCCTCCAGGGCACTCTCTAGAGGGCCCAGGGATGGCCGCGTGGGTGGGGCTCCCGGGAGTGGGGGCGGGAAAAGCTGGGCGGGACAAGGCTTGGGGGTCGGGGTGGCGAGACAGGCACTGTGGGGGGCTGCAGAGGCGTAGCTGGCAGAGTATGGAAGCGCGAGGGCCTGCCCTGGGGCGCCCTAGGGCCAGGGCTGTGATGCCAGGAGAGCAAGGACTACACCCTCGCTGAGGGCAAGGGGCTGTGGTGCCTTTCCTGGACCCAGGTTTGGGGTGGACACCAGGACGCCACTCACCGAGTACACCTGGGAGGCCGGCCGGATGTCATACTCGGTGGGCTGTGGGGGCTCGGCCTGGGCGCTGCAGCTCCTGGCACCACCTCCCATGTCGTAGAGCTGCCCATCCTTGGAGGCTTTGTGGATCTCAGCCACCTGGGGCAGGGACAGGTGGGAACGCCGTGGTCGGCACCCCTAGCTCCTGACAGCTCCCAGCCCAGGCTTTCCACGAGTGGGTTCTGCGGCCCGTGGCTGCAGGCACCTGGGCACTGGACAAGTTCTAGTCCGCACGGGGTTGGCTAGAAATACTTCCAACCAGGAAAGGAGGGAAGTCGGGCTCCCCTGGGAATAAGCGGCCCCCTGTGTGGCAGGCTGCCTCTCCCACCCAGAGCCCGGAGCACGCCCCGCCCACCCTGCCCGGTGCCCACCTTCTTCAGCACGCTGGCCTTGTACAGGTTGGCCACCTTGGCATTTCGGAATGTCTCGTGTTCCAGCTCCACTGCCTTGGCCTGGAGGTCAGATCTGAGGGTAGGAATGAGGTTAAGGTGTCAGGTAGGCCTGAGGCCCCTCCCTGTTAGATCCTCCCTGGGGACCCTGGAGATGGCTTCAGGACCGGCCTGGCAGGAACGGCCTTGGGCACAGGGATTCCGACCTGGACTGTCTGGCCCCCTGTGGTTTACTGTCCCTCAGCAGCTCCTGGCAGCCCCTCGCTTGTGGCCAAGCCTGCCCCCTGGTGAGACTGTGGAGACTCACACCCCCTGGGAGTAAGATGGGTCCCAATTTGGGGAGGGGTGCCCAAATAAGCCAGGGGGGCTGGGGTTCCTGCGGTCTCCAAATGAGCCCGGGGACTGCTCCTCGGCCCTGACGACACTCACCCATCAGTGGAACCTGCGGCCTGGCGGTTGCTGCTCAGAGCCTCCTCCAGGAGCCCCAGGCAGTGCTCACGGGCCTGCACAGGGGAGGGAAGTTGGTCAAACAGTCTCAGGTTGGGGGGGATCCTGGGGGGCAGGTGTGACGAGCTGCCCACCTCTTACCTTCACAGTGAGTCTGGGGATCTTCCTACTAGAAGCCTCTTTCAGGGGACAGTCCGCATCTGGGGGGAGCAGAGGCGAGTCCTTCCACTCTACTTTCTGCTCTCTGGCATCCCCAACCCCCCAGTGAGGCATCCTGCATCCACACCCTGAGACCAGCCCAGGGGGCATCTCTGTACTGACCTGGGGGTACGAATTCTTCTATCTTGGGGTCTTTGCCCTGGAAGATGACATGAGGGCCCGTGAGGCGTCCTGCCCCGCAGCAAGACAGCTCCCAGTCCAGCACCAGGGAAGGGGCTGAGAGGGTGTGAGCAGGGGGCCACCTGGACCCCAATGAGCCCCCGTCCCCTTCACCTTGCGCAGGCGCATCTGCTTCTGGTAGAAGAGATTCCATTCCCGCTTGTGGGCCTCGCCTCTGCCCTCATCCCCGCTGCCTTCAGAGCCTTCGTCGTACCTAGGAGACAGGCTGGGCATGAGCAGTCCTGGGTCTGGGCTTTGCCCTCCTGTCACGTGTCTGGTGGGACAGCGATGTCTCTGATGCCCTGGCAGCTCAGGGGCAACACCGAAGTCCTGGCCCCAGTGTGGCCCTCAAGGCCGGGGGGTGGACTACGGCACTGTGTCGCCTCTGGTCTGGCCTTAGCATCAGGGAGAGAATGCCAGACTATTTCCAGTGGGTTGGGGGCCCCTGGCCTCATGGCCCCTCACCTGCTAAAGCCCCCATAACCCCTGCGGCCTCCCTCATACAGCTCAGGGTCAAAGCCGTTCCCCTGGGAGGGCCCAATGGCGGTCTTGCTCCAGCTGCTACTTTGCTCCAAAGCGTCCAGCTGCTTCCGCACAGCTGCAGGGTTCTGGCAGTGGTCACAGCCTTTGGTGCAGGCGGGGGGCGCATCCCCGAAGTACTTGGCAATGGCAGCGTGGCGGCACCTGGAGCAGGCAGCACAGCACAGACAAGGGGTGAGGGACCCACGCCGGCCAGCGTTCGTTCACCCGATCCCGAAACTCTGGTTGAGCACAGCTACGTGTCTGGCACTGTGGGAGGCATCTCACGCGAGCCTCGCAAGGCATCGCTGGGGCGCCCATTGTACAGATGAGGACGGCGAGCGGAAAGAGCTTTCTCAAAGTCATGGAGCACACGCATCCAGAGGAGCCAGGGCACGAACCCCACTCTGTCCTGCTTCTCTATGGAGTGCTCCTCCGGGCCCCAGCCCCCTCTCCATCCTTCGGCAGTGGGGCACCCTGGAAGGAGCACGGACTCTGGGTGCAGACGCTGACTCTGCTGCTGAGGCTGTGTCCTTGGGGAAAGCATCTGACCTCCTGAAGCCTATGCGCTCTTGCCTACAAGCCGGTGCAAGAGGAGCACTGGCCCCTTGGGCGGCATAAGGGCCAGGATGACGCTCTGAAGCGCGCTGCACAGCGCCCAGCACACGGCTCTTATTATCACTCTTCACTCTTTTCTGACGGGGAGGGAGGGAGAGAACAGCAGGAAGTGGCCCTACCCCACCTCAGCACTCTGCTCTACTTCTGTCTCCTGGTGACCTCTTCCTTGTTGTCCCCAACAAGCCTGTGTGTGCCCAGCCCAGTGTACACAGCCCGGGACCGGGTGGGGAGGGGGGGGGAACTGCCTGAGAGCAGGAACTGGGCAGCTCAGGGCCCGCACCGTAGAGCCGGCACTGGTGAGGGCAGCGAGGAGATGCAGCCGTGGCCGGAGTCTTCCTCGTCGTATCTTCCAGGTTGGAAGAATGAACCCCCCCAGGCTGGGGGCACAGTCGGTCACTGGGGCAGATGCAGAGGCCCGGCGGGCCACAGTTCTATCAGGGCTGTTACAAACAGCCATTCCTGCAGCAGGAATGTGGCACGGGGTGGGGGAGCCCGAGAGGAGATGCCGGAGCAGAGGTAGGGCTGTCTAGTCACCATATCCCAAAGACAAGAAGAGCGGGCGTCACTGCTCTAACCAGAACACCTCTCAACGTGAGCGCTGCCTGGGGCTGCAAGAAACACTCTGAGGAGCCACGACCCCGAGGGGCAGGCTCCAGGAACGACAGCAGATTGTGACACAGCCCCCAGGAAGCGCGGGCTGGCTGCCTTGTTTAGCTGAGGAGAGAACGGCTGGAGCCAGCAAGGAGGGCATGGCGGCCACCAGAGGGCGCTGTTCCTGCCGCACCCAAAACCGATGTGTAACTCGTTCCATGGCTCAAGCCCGTGCGACCGCACAGTGGCTGCCTGTCCAGCCTCTGGGAGGCTCTGGCATCCAAGTGGTGTGGCCACAAGGCTGGCTTCCTTCCCCCCACCCTCCCCCAAGCCCCGACTCACTGGCGTTTTGTGCTCACACTCAAAGGGCTCCATTGACAGCTCGCAGATGCGGGCTGGGGTCGGCTCCTGTCCTGCTCCGGGCACAGCCTGGTCTGCTGGGGTGGCATGACCAGCCAAATGTCAAACCAGCCAGCCCCTGGGCTCTGGAGCCCGGCCCTGACAGTCGGGCCGGGAGTGTGGAGACAGCCCCAGCCGACACTCTGGCAAGAACAAGATCAGCAGTGTCCTCTCTCCTCCTCCCGGGGCCGCCCCCGAGGAACAGGCTAAGGCCAGGCCACTCCCAAGTCACTCAGGACTCCCAAGTTCTTCCCCAAGATGCCTCCCCAGAGGGCTGACTGCTTGGGTGGTCCAGCAGCTCCCTCACTGTTTACTTTCTTTCCCAGGAGAAAACAGAGAGGAACCTGCCAGGGAGTCGCCTGAGGGACAGGTTGGGGGTTGAGGGACATGGGCCCAAAGGCCCTCCTGAGGGCGGGGCGGGAGGCAAAGAACTGGGAGAGGTGCAGGCCCCCTCCCTCGCTCCCTCCCTCCCGACTCCACCGCTCAGGTGGAACCTCCCAGGGGGTCATCTTTGCCAGGGAATGTGAGAGCCGACCTCCTCTTTCATCAGCTCACAGCCCAGGCCCAGCCCACACCCGCCAGGGGGGAGGAGAGGAAGAGGAGGAGGAACAGAGGAGGGCCGTGCAGACCTTCGGGGCAGGGAGCAGGCACGGGAATCTGCAGCCGCAGGCCCAGTTCCCAGCAGGGATTCCCTCAGCCTGCCGGGGCAGCGGTGGCACTGGCTCCCTACTTCAGCGGGCCGCCCCGTGTAATGTGACACTTGAATCTCCAGGACGACCAACAACAAAAAAGCTAAGGCCGAGACAGCAGCTGGCTGTCAGCAGCCAGGAGCTCCGCTGCGCTGAGCACAGGCACCCAGGGAGCAGCCACAGGTCCGGAAAGAGGCGTCCGCAAAGGAAGGAAGAGGTGTGAGCCCGGCTGGAGGGGAGGCCAGAGGAGAGGCACGCGGAGGCTGCTGGGCTCCCCAGCACCTGCGGTTGCCCCCCAACCCCAGCACCTGAGCTCCCAGGTGAGTGGCTCCGCTCACAGATGAGGCGGGGACGAAGGGAAAGGAGCCGCCAGGGTCCCCTGTCTCAAGGGTGGAGGACCACAATCTACCACGAGCACGGAGAGGAGGGTCCTGGGGGACACGCTTGGTCGTAGTCTCTGGAGAGCCTCCCTTTCGAACTCAGGCTCTCCCTTCTCTTGCTGGGACCCCGCACGGGGCACAGGCCGAGGCTGCAGCCCTCTGCTGGCTTGCTGAGCAGGCAGAGGGGCCTGGAGTGCCTGCTTACTCGGCAAGTTAGTTTAAGCTTTTCCTATTCAGGGGGCTTAAACGAGGGATTTGGCTGGCCTGGCCTAGGGGAGAACCATCGCCTGCCCACTGAGCCTCCCTTTTTCCGGGGATCAAGTCCCTGCTTTCTCCCAGGCAAGGAGGCTCAGGGCAGGGTCTGCCCGGCTGCCTCGCACCTCCCAGGATGCGAACCTGTGGCAGCTCTGCCCAATGTGTCCTGCACAAGAGCAGCAGCTGCCACCTCTTATGCGGGGCTTGGTGTTCTCAGCTCAGAGCTAGGCCCAGGTGCTCCTTCCTGGGCCCATAGAGATCCCCAGGAACCCCCAATCTCCCTGAATGCCACGCCAGAAGCATGAGGGCCCTAAACCCAGGGTGGGGTGGGAAGGCGACAATGGTGGAAGTGAGGCTTGGGAAGGGACTGCCCCGCCCCATACTTGGCCCTCTGCCGCCATCAGAATGCTGGTGGTTCTCGGGCGGCACTGAGATCAGCTCTCTTGGGCAGGGCCCCGAGAGTCGAGGCTGGCTGCCTACCCCTCCTGCCTCCCTGTCCTCATGCCAGCGTTACAGTCCCCTTCCCCAGCCCCCCAGATGTTTTCCCCAAAGCGAACAAGCTAGTATCTACTTAGAAAAACAGCCACCCAGGTTAAAGTGGAAACCAGGGATCAGTCGACGTGTTCTTGGCTCGGCAGAGGCTGTGGGGTTTGGCCTGGGTTGGTGGCTGGGGAGACTAAAAGCCCGGCAGCGATGAGCAGTGATGGCACAGAGAGGGGACAGACGCCGGGTGAGGGAGGGAGGCAGTGATGAGCCCATGGCTACCCCTGCCGGCTCTCATCTGTAAGACGGCCCAGGCAGGCAGGCAGGGATCAGAGTCGCTAGATCCAGAGGACACAGGTGGATGGGGGCCCCCAAACACAATCCCTGTGCGGGGACAGAAGGGTGATGCCCAGCCTCTGGGGCTGCAGGAGGAATCAGCAGCAGCAGGAAGTGCCTCCTCCTGTCCTGGAAAAGCTATGGGGCTGGGGAAGCGGGGGCTGCTGAGGGTTCAAGTGTCATTGGACCCCACTGGAAGGCGGGGCCAAGGCAGAAAGCGCAGCGCACAGTGGGCATCTCTGCCTTGCTGGTTAGGCCACCGGACCCCGCAAGACTCCCCCAACCTTCAGTTATGCCTCATTCTAGTTCTTTCTCGAACAAGACATTGCCCAGGGGGCAGGGGTGGCTGAAACCCACCTTGACAAAATAACAGGGCAGGGCAAGAAGCCCTTGGGCCCTGAGCCATCAACACACCCTTATCAGACAGCACACATCCGCTGCCTGGGCTCTCCCCACGCAGCTGCGTCTGGAGTTGCAGTGTCAGTTCTGCAAAGAGGAAACAGGGACACTTCAGTACCAAGTGGCAGTTGTCCGGCCTGCAGGAGGCCTGCCTGCTCTGTTGCAAGGTTCTCCGTGCCAGGAGATGCCACACAAAGGCATGTTTTCTAGTCCCTCCAGCTCTGCCAGCCTTCCCTTCAGCCTGGCTCACCTTCCCCCTCCACTGGCTGCCACTCCAGCCGGGGAGCACCCTCCGAAGGTGCCGAGAAGGGCCATGCAGGCAGCCGGGCCAGGGGAAGCCACCACTTGCTCTGGCTGCTTCTAACCGAGGCGCTACCGAGCATGGGGTTGGGGGAGATCCTCATTCACAGGGAGAAAGTACAGTTTGGGAAGGAGTGTGGTGGAGCTGAGATAGAAAGACTGGGAAAATATAGAGAATTACCAGGAGCCCCACTGGGCTTCCCTGCCCTCCGCTCTCCAAACCTGGGAAGGTTAAGAGGACAAGAGGCAGCCAGCCCCAGGACGCCCACCCTCCCTGGGCCACAGCTGGGAACACTCAGGGCTCCCTACAACGCAACAGCTGGGGCACAGGCCTCACGGTCACCTGACGACGGCTGGTTATATCGGGCACCAGGCGTCAGGCACCCCTTGGCCTCGCTTTAAATAGCGTGCTGGAAAGCCCGCCTGGGACCTGCTGGAATGTGCCTCCGCCCTCTTAGGAGAACAGGCCCCTCCAGCCCCCCACGGCCCCTACTAAGGCTCCTCTTCTCAAGGCCAAGCTGGAAATGATAAAACAGCAACTGAAAAGCAAAGGGGGCTTCAGCCTTTGGGGCAGAACAGCCGTGTCCAGCAGCCCCACTCCTGCAGACAGGATGCAGTGAGCAGCCCTGGGGCCAATCCAAGTCCCCAGAGGCCCTGGGTGTCCACGTCCGTGGCCCGCTGGTGTGGACCGACACTCTTCCCAGAGTGGGGCCCGGGTCCCCTGGGCGTGAGTCTGCAGCTTTCTGACTTCCTAACCCCTGGAGGACGGCTGACTTTAAAGGCGAAGCTTCGGATCAACAGGCCCCGCCTTTCCGGCACAGCAGTTCAGCCCGGCCCCACCTTCCCCCTCCCTGCTCTGGAGATCACGCCCCGACTGACCAGGGTCTCCACGCAACCTCTCACTCACAAGCGGAGGCGCCCCCTCTGCAACCCCTCCCGGGTCTTTGGGCGCGGGGGGCACAGGTGAAAAAGCCCCCCGCCCACCCGCTCGCCTCCGCCTCTGTGAAGGAGTGTCTCTGATGGCTCCACTAGGCAGTGCAGGCCCTGGGCCAATCAGGCTGAAAAAGCCAGGCCAAGTAGCCGAAGAGGGGAGGGGAAAGCAGCCCAGCTCCTGAGCCCCGGGCAAGCTCCCCCTGGGCTTCGGTCGGCCCACCGGTCCCTCCTCCAGGAATGGGACCAGCAGGCGGGCTCCGGTCCTCCTGGAAACCCAGGGAGCGAGATGCCCGGAGGCGCCAGACCAAGGGAGGGGACCACCTTCCTGTGCACACCTGCTCCACTGGTCAGTGGGAGGAGGTCTGTTCAGTGTGACCTGAGGAGAGGGGTCTCATGCTCGGGAAGGAGTTCATGAGCCTGAGACAGAAAGACTCGCAAGATCTGGCCCTTTGGTGACAAGTCACAGGAGGTTCTCAAAGAGCAAGTGTGGCCCGGTGAGTGATGAAAGCTGTGTTCCAGACTCCCGAGTGTGGGGTGGGGCTGATCACGCAGAGCCCTGGTCCCCGTGCTGAGCCCATCGCACGGGCCAGGCCCTCTGTGGGCTGCTCCTGGACTGACTTATCTTGCCCGTCAAAGAGCAGGCTGCCCGAGACAGGTGCCCACAGAGGGATGGCGGGGGCAGCGCTGCCAGGCCCACCTCCTGCAGTGTGACCGCGAAGTCCCTTCCTCTCTCCGGTCTCAGTGTCTCCATATGCAAAAGAAAGGAGGCAGGAGTGGATGACCCATGGCATTCTAGAATTCTATGCCTCCTAGTACATTGGAAAACTGGGATCCTGATCTCGTTTGTAGCAACGTGCGGACCCTGGGGTGGGGCGTGGGAGAAGCTGGGAGGCCTTAATTCCAGGAGCCTCCCCCTTTGACAAGAGACATCACCTGCCTGCTACCCTCCATCATCACTTAAAACGTAGCCCCCCCATCTCCAGCCGGCCCCCCACCACTCTCCTTCACCTCACACACCACAAACATCCCGGGCATGAAGGACACAGACGAAACTCCCCAAAGGTGTTGAAGGAAGGTCACTGACAGCGTGTGGGGGGGTGTGACCACCCCCAAAGGCCACCTGGCCTCTGCTGCGCTGGCCGGACCCCGCCCAGAGGGGAATCACATGGGCTGGGCACTCCTAGAGCCCCGGCCCTGTGCTCAACCCTCCCGACAGCCTCGAGAGACGGGCACCTCATCTTCACGGAAAACGAGGAAAGGAACAGACTCAGAGAGACGGAGCCACTCCGTGTCACAAAAGCAGGAAGAAGGCTGGCAGTATTCAAACCCAGGATGATTCGAATGCTATTCTATGGGGGGGGGCGACCTGACCAGATGAGGGCAGTTATCCTGTGGGGAAGGAGATGCAGGAGGAACCTGTGCCGGCCGTCCAGGCCCTGGAGGACCGTGAGGTGGAAGGGGGCGGAACTGGCCTGAGTGACCACAGGTGGGACTGACGAGGTCACCAGGAGGTCCCATCTTCTAACGATCAGAGCTGCCCAAGAAGGAATGGGCGGGGCTGGGCCGCAGGGGGGCTCCCCACTCGAGCAAAGGCCGAATGCCAGAGGGAGGGCAGGGAGCCAAGTGCGGCGCAGAGGACTGGAGCGGATGACCTTCAAGGCGGCTCTCAGGACGCTACGCTGTGGTAGCAGCGCCAGGAGTGACCGGCCTCACAGACCGCAACCACCTGGGGGAGAACGTGCCTGGCTGAGGGACGAGGCAGCAGTAATGAGAGCTTACGGTCTGGCTCAGGCCCCTGGCCGCCTGCAGCCCTGCCCTAGCTAAGAGCTGCCTCGGGGAACAGGCTGATTCTGGGTTGGCACAGGCTGTCCCTGATCCCTCTCTGAAGAGGTGCTGGCTCCCTCGTGCCCACCGGGGAGGCGGAAGGGGAAAGAAGGTCTGTGGCATAATGTGTCCCGACTCACTGACTCGGCCTGGATCTTCACCTTCAGCCCCTTGGGCACAACAGACAGGAGGAGGCTCTCGGTCCTGGGGCCTGGAGGCTCAGTTGCCCCTCACCTGGGGCGGGGGGCAGGGGGTGTTGGGGGGAGGGGGGAGCAGAGGGGACTCTCTTGGTCAGCCAGAGAGGCAGGTCCAAGCCAGCAAGAGAAGGAGGCTAAACCCCCCCGGGACTTCTGGTCCCATCCTGAGAGAGGATCCCTTGGGGAAAACTAGAAGGACACAGTGTCACCTCCACCTTCTCACAGGAAGACACCGTATGAGTAAAGAAATGGGGCTGGTGGGAGAGGTGGGGGGCCCCAGGGGGGCTCAGACCACTGCCCCCAGTCAGCTCTCAACTACGGCCGACCCTGACCAGAAGCCCCCATGAGCCTGCTCTCGGAAGAAGCCGACCCTTCTGTCCCCACATATGATGAAAAGCAAGAGTGCCAGGCTGGCATTCTGGAGCCCCGTCTCCCCACCAGGGAGGCACTCAGGGGCCGCCAGGGGAGCCATGCCCATCCGAGGCACCCTGGCAACACCTAGGAGTGGTGTCTAAGACAAAGGAGCGTGCAGTCCCCTTCACGGTCAGCAACCGTGGCTGACCTTGGCCGGCTGGCAGACCCCTCCTGCGGCAGGCTCTGCCGAGCAGCCCTGCGGCAGGGCCTCAGGCTCACTGTCATCCCCAGCTTCCCTCGCCTGGGCAGTGCCAGCTAGGTGGGGGCTGAGGGCCACAGCGGAGCGCCGAGCAAGGGGCCCTGCCAGCTCCCTGCCTCCCTCGTGAGCTGTGAGCCACCAGGGCTGTGAGGGGTGAGACCTGACAAACTCGTTCTGCGGGCTGGGGTGGGTGAGGGCAGATTCTCTGGAGGCAGCTCCGTGGGGACACCAGGTCCTCTCCCTGCTCTGCAGCTCAGGAGGAAAGCCGGCCGGGACACGACACAGCATGGCAGCCTCCAACCTTGCGCTGGAGATGCGCTCCATAGGGGAGAGGCTGCTGCACAAGCTGCAGACGCTGCCCCAGGCCGAGCCCGTGGAGATCGTGGCCTTCTCGGTCCTTGTCATTTTCACAGGTAAGCTGGGGCTCCCAGAGCCTCCTCAGCGCCCATGGCTCTTCCTGGCATCCAGGAGAGACGAGACCATGGTGCCAACCACGGGGCTGGCAGAGGTGGCTGGGTGGTCCCCCAGACAGAGGAGGAGCAGCAGATGTCCCCTGGGGGGAGCCAGGGGGTCCCCCCCTAATCCTGACATGCTGCTCTAGGAAACGGGAGCGCTGGGCACCAGGCCCCACAGATGGAGGGAGCAAAGCTCTGGGGGCCGGCACGGGGACGGTCCCACCTCTTCCCAGACTCTCGGGTATTTCTGACCACTAAGCCAGGGCTTCGGTGAAGGTCCTCCAGGCCCCCAGAGGGGCCTCTCTGCAAGTGTGGTGGGCGTCTTTTCCTCCTGGCCTCTGAGCTCCCGGAGCGCTCTGCTCTCTCCCCCACCCCCCAGCCATCGTGCTGCTGCTGCTGCTGACAGCCGTCGGCCACTGCTGCTGCCCTAAGCGGGGAGGCAGGAGGGCCGCGGTGGGACCCACCACCCCACCGTGAGGGCCAGGGCGACGGCCGACGAGGAGCCGGAGAGGAGACCGCCAAAGCCATGACCCAGGGAGTCAGCCTGGCCCTGCAGCCCTCACCCCTCAAGACAGAGATCCACCGCCCCGGCCCTGGCCTAGCCCAGGAACCCAGACACTGACTGAGAGCTGGGGCCTCGTCAAGGAAATATGGGCTGTTCGGGCCACAAAACTCTCACCTGACAGTGAACACAGGGGGCCGAGGAGGAGTCGACTGTTTCTAAGACAGAAAACCACCGGGGGTTCTGCGCCTACCTGCGCTTTCCAACAAAACACAGAAGTGGGGTCCCCACACCTGGAGAACAGCCCACACGTGTGGGGAGCTGGCCTCAAGGCTCCCAAGCCAAAGAGGAGCAGGCCAATCGGAGAGGGGCTTTGCGCAGTAGCTCCTGAGTCCTGAGCTCCCCCCAGAGCACGGACACGTCTGTGTTCCATTCCAGTATTTGCCTGTTTCTTTCCCAGTAAAAGCTTTCTGGTTATGTGTTTCTGTGGTGCCAGACTCCCTGGGCTGGGTTATGTGCATCAGGTGGGCAGCGTGCCAGAATTCCAGGGACATGGCCAGTGACCGTCCCTTCCAGGCCTCTGCTCTCCCTGTGCTCTCGGAAGCTGGAAAAACACGCAGGCAGGAATGCCACGCGAGAGGGAAGGCTGCGGAACCAGGGGAGGGCTGCGGCGCCTTTCCTGACCAGCACCAGCTGCTAACAAGCTCCGCCCTCCCAAACGCCTGCTTGGCAGTGGCGGAGGCTGCGTCTGCCCCAGGCAGGTGCCCTGCTCAGGAATGCCACCATTGCCATTAACCGTAGCCGGCACACCCCGTCCTACCAGGCTCAGGCCACTGGGTCTTCCCAAACTTCTGCAGTAAGAGAGGTAAGGCCCCTACTATTGTCCATAACCTGCATCCAGGCTCAGGCCACTGGGTCTTCCCAAACTTCTGCAGTAAGAGAGGTGAGGCCCCTACTATTGTCCATAACCCGCATCCTGACCGCTCCGTCCTTTGCCCAACGTGTGCCGGACTGTTTGCGTTCAAATCCTCGCCCTCCCACCCCCGCCAGCTACGAAACGGAGGTCAGTGACTCAGCCTCTCCAAGCCATGTTTCCTCCCCTGTGAAATGGGGCTAATCCTGGTCCCCACCTCCTGGGATAAACCCAGATGACCTTGGCACAGTGCTGGGCATATGCTAAGACTGATATGAAGCATCGTTATCTGCCCCTCTAAACAGGGGGCCGAGCCAGAGCAATGTGGACTCATTTAAGGACTGGGCCTGCTGACATGCAACACTGCCTGGCCTCTTTCCCTTCAGTTTACTTCCTCTCCCACAGAACTTTCCAGGTAGAGCTACAAAGCCAGGAACGAGGGCAGGGGAGGCAGAGGCTCACGCGGTACCCCCCCCCCCCCGACACACACACACAACCCTGGTCTGCTGGGGCCATAAAGAAGTCTGCGTTTTTTATACTCCTCTGTCATCTTGGCCTGTGCAGCCCATGCTCTGCCTGCCTTGAGGCAGAGCCCCATCTACTCAGAAAACAGGGAGTGGAGAGGGGATGCCAGCCCCTGCCACTCCTCTGCGGCCCCACCATCTCCAGCTGACAGGCAGGCAGGCAGGAGAAGCTCTCTCTGGTTGGTTTCACTTCCTGGTGTCCAGGGACTTCTCTGACGGGTTTGGTTTGGGTTAAAGACCCAGAGAGGAGTGCTTCCATAGAAAATAAAAGAAATTCAAGAATCTGTCTGTACTCTCTACCACCCCCACCACACCACAAAAGAATGGGACTCGTAAAAATAATGATAACCATAATAATACTTGCAACAATGGTGAGGATGAAGATAGCTAAAATTCACTGAGGACTCATCCCCGCTCAGGCAGCGCCTTAAGCATTTTGATGCAGATAAATTCATTTAGTCATCACGACAACCTCAATGCCAAATGTACCATTATTATCCCCATTTTAAAGATGAGGAAATAGGTAACTTCCCTAAATTTGACCAGCTGAAAAGTGGCAGAGCCAGCCTCTGGGCGCCCCCCCCACCTGGCTCCAGAGCCCCTGCTCACCACACCCGGTGCCCTAGGCCTCCAGCTGTAGTATTGATAAGGCTCTCACTCCATTATCCACCACCTACAATACCAACCCTAGATCCCAAACAGCCACACCCCAAACTCTGGGGCCCTCCCTCCCAGAAGAAAAACAGAGGGAGGGTGGGAGGATGTGAAGCCCCGCCCTTTCCAGTCCCAGCACCAACAGCTGGAGGGTCCCCAGGAAGCCCTCCGTTCAGGACACGCTCCAACGGTGCAGCAGCCTGGTCCTCGTGTGACTTTTCCTTACGTGAGTTGCATCAGCATCAAGAACATCCTTCCTCACTGTGGGTGAGGCTTGGCCTCTTTTCTAGAAAAGATTCAGGCTCCCTGGTCCAGCTGCCAAGAAGTCGGCAGACCTGGGCACCGACAGGTTGACAGGAGGTTCATTCGCGTTTTCCTCCTCCAGGCCAGGCAGTACTTAACTGCTGACTCCAAATAAGATTCTGTCCCTCCCCTTGGAGGGCTTACGGGGGCACGCTGAGCCCCACCACCAATGGCTCCCCTGAAGCTGTCACGCCAGGTCCCAGGCAGGCTCCGATCCCACTCAGCTCAACCAACCAGATCTGCTCCAGCGCAAGAGCAGCCTGACGTACTCTGGCTGGTCCTCTGGGGAAGATGGGCATCGACAGGAGGCAGCAATTCCCCCATCATGGCAAAGAATAAACAGGTACAGCAAGGCAGGTGGTGACCATGGAAGGGGTGGCCATCAGGCCGTCTGAGCCCCAGAGAACATCTGGCTGACTCTGGCCGCCACACCTCTCTGTTCCCACCGCCATGCCACCCTGGACCAAGCTGCCAGCAGCGTCTGCCTGAGGTCCCTGCCGCAGCGTCCCAGCCGGTCTTGGCGCTGATCTCCCCGGCCTCTTCACGCCTTCCCCGCCCGTGGCCTCTGCTCCACCACTGACCACGACTGTGGTCTCTCGGTCCCTCACAAGGGTTTCACTCTACACTTCAGATCTGTGCGGTTTACTGTCCATATTGTACGCCTTGTTAGAATCTACAGTAAAGCCACCGGTGCAAGAATCTTATTAGCAAAACTTGGCAGAGCAGACAAAACAGTTTTCTCCTGTTTTCCCAAACATTAACATTTGAAAGCAATCTACAGATAACAATCTTCAAGATGACATATTTGCTTGTGGGTAATAACAAATTGCAGACCATAAAAAACTGAGGACAGGGAGTTCCCTGGTGGCCTAATGGTTAGGATTCTGGGCTTCCACTGCCGTGGCCCGGGTTCAGTCCCTGGTCAGGGAACCGAGATCCCTCAAGCCGCGCAGCAATAACAAAATAATAATTTAAAAAATAAAAGTTAAAAAAGAAAACAAAACTGAAGACAAATTAATTTTGTCCTTAGGAAAAGTCTCCTCGCTCTCCTTGGGAACCGGCTGCCTACCCTGGAACACTGTCTCCTCATTCGAACTCTCACGTCGGCTTCCCATCTCAACTTCAACATCGCTCCTCCCGGGGGAGTCCCCTCAGGCCCCGGGCCAGGCTATGCCATGGGCACCACCAGCATTCTCTACCTCTTCCCATCACATGATTCCCTTTGTGGTGATCATTTCAGAAAGATTTTCCGATCAGGGCCAGCAGTTAATTGAAAAAGTCAATTAAAGCAACGTTTGTGTACCCGAGACATACGTTCTCTACACCTCTCATTTGAAATGGAAACATACAGATGCACATTCCTTGGCCAATCTTTTTGTTGCAGGGCCGAGGTCTTTTCTTCAAGTGTGGGTTTGCTGACCAGAGTTCCTGAATTGTCTATTTGCTAATTTTGATTTCTTTAAGGTGGAATAAGAACTTGAAGACATCTGCAAGGAAACCTGAGTGTGAAATACTTCTGCATTTTTAGGAAATGTTTACAGTTGTCTTGTCCACATCTATTTTTGACAGGAACAGCTGGGTCCAAACCCCAAAGCAGTAACTTCTTAGCTGTGTGACCTTGGGTAAGTTACTTAACCTCTCTGTGCCTGTTCCCCAGTTGTAAAACTGGGGTTTCAGCTATTATCACTACTTCACTTTTATGTAATGTTAAGTGCAATTATCTAATTACAATAACAAGTACAACTGCCACAAAACAGGTTTGGGAACAAGCAGCTGACGCTTAATAAGCATCCAACTAAGCTAATGGAGCGGAAGTCCGAGGGTGTGCTGAGACCAGCCTGCTGGCTCTGAGCATTCGGCAGGCCAAGGGCATTAGTCAGAGTGTTTTACAGAAGGAAATGCAAAGCGGCAGGTAAGCCAAGGTCAATTAAGCCAGGATAGTTAAGAAGGACTTCACGGAACTTGCCCATCATCTCCTCCAGCCCCAGCTGCATGTGAGAATCACACGATGATGGCTTCCCTGGTGCCGCAGTGGTTAAGAATCCACCTGCCAATGCAGGGGACACATGTTTGAGCCCTGGTCCAGGAAGATCCCACATGCCACGGAGCAACTAAGCCCACGCGCCACAACTACTGAGCCTGAGCTCTACAGCCTGCGAGCCACAACTGCTGAAGCCTGCATGCCTAGAGCCCGTGCTCCGCAACAAGAGAAGCCACCGCAATGAGAAGCCCACGCACCGCAACAAAGAGTAGCTCCCACTCGCCGCAACTAGAGAAAGCCCGCGTGCAGCAACGAAGACTCAACGCAGCCAAAAATTAAAATAATAAATAAATTTTAAAAAAAAGAAAACACTAAATTTAAAAAAAAAAAGGAGAATCACCCGAACAGCTTTACCAAGCACAGGGCTCTGACACGCCCAGAGGCTGATCTCTGTGCTGCCAGGTGGGGCCTGGGCACCGGCATTCAGAAAAGCTCCCGGATGATTGGAACAGGCAGGGTTGAGGACCGGTACCATAGAATGTAACCCCTGGGAGGGCAGGGCCTGCCTCTCTCGCTCATGACTGTACACGCAGCACCAGGCGCAGTTCCTGGCCACCGTGGGCACTCGACTCCTGTCTTTCAAGGAGGGAATGGCAGCCACCAGGTTCCACGAGCGGGGGCACAGGCCCCACTCCTGCTTCCCAGCTGCCCCATCACACCAGGGGGTGGGAACCCACACAAAGCAGCTGCGGCCGGGCCTAAGCGGCACACAAAAACACCAAGGGAGAAGCTGGGCCTCCACAGGAACCCGGGACCTCAATGGTGATAAACACCCACATGCTGGTTCCAGGAGGTGCCAGCTGGAGCTGTGGTTAATCATCAACCCGGCGCCACAGGAAGTGAGCGGCCATGCGTGGCAGCCCCAGCCCTGGGGCCTCCCGAGCTCTGGGCAGGTCCTTTCAGTAGACGGGTCATCCGGATTGAGAGGAGGGGCAGGACCCAGCCACAGGTGAGGTGGATGGGAGGCCTGGGGCAAGGGCCCCGGATCCAGTCTCTTCCCCCACCCACCCCAAGTCTGACCTCTCTCAGCCAGGACACCTCAACCTATGCGCCCTGAGCAGCCCCCCAAAACAGCATCACAAGAGGGCAGAACGCGGCGGAGGGGGTAAGTGTGAAAGGCTGAAAGAGAACGCGGTTGCTAGGCAACGGGCCCTAGCCCACCTTTGTTTGCTCTGGTGACAGCAAGCAGGTCTGGTCAGGGGCAGTCAGCAATGCGGCCACCTTTTCCTCCTAAGAGTTGCTTCTCTGAGTCACGGTGCAGCTCTGGTCACCTGGCGGCTTCTTCAGCTCAGGCCCCCCAAAGCGTGGGGCCTGAAGGATTACCCTGATCCGCCTGCCCTCTCTTAGGACACAGGAGTATAAACAGCAGACCCAGGTAATGGCTCCTTCCTTCTCTGCCTTTACTCCCTTCAACTGGCTACAGACTCACAGCCTGCCCATCTCAGCTGTGTTTCAAGATTAGTTAGTCCTTCTGTTTTCACCTGCCTCTAAGGAAGCCTACAGAGGCCCCTCAGCTTGAGACCATCCACTCCTGGGCTCCTGTGCTGATCTCTCAAAATGCTTCCCAAATGTTTGGCAACCGAGGCAGGAAACCCAGGAAGGGTCTGTAGTGCTGCTTTTTAGATTCTGGCTGAGCGGTTCTCAGGGATGGGAGAGAAAGTCCTGCTCACAGCAGGGCTGTTCAGGAAAGGACTGGAGAAGCCAGAGGCAGCCTCCAGGAAGAACTCAAGGGACCCCCCCTCTCTTGGTGCCAGTCCCTGCTTTTGCTTCTACGGAGGAAGAAAGCTCATTTGTTGCTTGCTGGAGGCATCGAGCCCAATGACCCACCATCCCTTCAATGCCCACTAGCTGCAGAGGTGGCCGCCGTTCTCTGAGATCGCACCAGCGGGTGAAGTTGGGGGCAGGGAGTAGCACCTGGGACAGGGCCTTGGAGAAGCCCCTGCACTCAGGGCCTCTGTCCCCACTTTTCCAGGTTCACATGGACAGACTACTGACAAAACGCGCCTGGAAGGATGAGTTCTGGCAGAACCCCTTGGACCAAGGGGGCCTGGTAGTGATCTGCTTGTTCATCATTATGGTCCTGTTTCTCATCTTGTTTGCTATTGTGTTTGGTTTACTCCCCCCACTTGATAGGGTCAACCAGTGTGAAGAGTCGTGACCTGACTTTCTGCAGGCCAAGAAGGGGGCCACTGTTAATACACTCTCAAAACACCATGTACCTTTTCTCCAAAGCCCTTTTAACAGTCTGGAATTATACATTTTTCATGTGATTATCTGATAAGTGCCTGTCTTCCCCACTGGTCCAAGCAACAAAAAGCAGGGGCTGGGTCTCTTTCTGTTCCCCATTGTACCCCCTTTTCTGATGTGCCCTCGCACAGAGTCAGTATCAATCAATATTTGCTGGTTGAATAAATGAATGAATGAACAAATGAGCAAACGAATGGATAAACAGAGGGATGCTGGGCCGTTGGCTCCCCCAGCCTGGAGACCCCAGGAGAGGACAGAGCCCAGTACAATCTAGGCCTAAACCAAAGCTGTTTTTCCCATCTCAGACAGGGTCCAGAGGCCTCTAGGCTGGAGGAAGGTTGCTTTGAACCTAATTACTGTTCCTTTTTACACGCAAAGGTAAATTTGGCCCTGTCATAAATAATCAAATGTATTTCATGGCCACGCTCAGAGAAAGTAGCTGCACTCAAAGAACAGAGGAAGCCATCTGGACGCCCCACGCTGGCCTCATTCATGTGACCCAAGTGTCTTTTCTCTTGGTCCCAGAGATGCCCAGGTATCCCTCACAGGATCCCCCAGCCCCCATGCACCCCAGACCCTACAATGCAGCCCTTGTAGAAATGTCCCCGCCTCTGCCAAAGCCACCGAACAGGCCTGTCCCTCGCTGCCAAGTGCCCTCCCTTTGCAAACAGCTGCTTCAACGTCAACCTCAAACCAGGCTATTCTTAAAAAAGGGGCAAGTATCTGGTGAGGAAGGGGCTTTGCCTTCGTGCTATATACCATTTATGCAATGAAGAAACACTCCTTTTTACTCAAAGAGCAATTTCAAATCCAGCCACACCAGCCGTGCTCACTCCGTCCCAGGGCCTGGAAGTCCTGGAATATGACACCCTCATGTGTAGCAAATGAGATAGAAGAGATGAGGCTGCACACGGGGCAACAGGAGGCCCACCGATGCCCGGACCCCTGATACTCTAACAAGCCCCAGCTCTCTGGTATGAGACAGAAAGCAGAGGGCCCTGGGAGGACCTGTCCTCTTGCCTGGCGAGTTGCTGCAGCCCGGAGGGATACGGCAGAGCTAAGCTTCCAGACAGCTCCCCAGAGCCTCAGACTCACCCAAAACAAGACTCCAGCCAGGGTGACTTCCAGCAGAGGGGACTCTGACAACTAGCAAGGACACTGAGCCCTTTCATGACGAGCGCTTTACTCAAGGGACCAAAGAAGGCCTAATTTAGCAACTCACTATGTCAGTGCCTGAAAAGGGCTCTGGTTGCAATGGCTGTGGGCAAGGGTGCCAACCACCTCTGCTGGGTGTGGTCTTGCCACAGAGGCCAAATGAGACATGGCGGCTTGGAGAAGGAAATAGCTTCAGCCTAGGAGCCACCGACTTGGTGAATAGGAGGGGGTGGGAATCAGAACACATGGCCCAAATAAGTGCCTCTCTGGTTTCCAGAAGAAAGCCCCAAACATCTGGTGGGCACCACCAGTACCAGGCACCTAATCAACTCCATGCTTCAAGAATCCAGTCTTGCAAAAACCAAGATGGCATGTGTGTATGAAAACGTGCATATCACTGAAAATTGGGAAATGGGGGATTAGTGGCATCCGTGAGGGATCTTAGTTCCCCGACTAGGGATTGAACCCCGGCCCTCGGCAGTGAAAGCACCAAGTCCTAACCACTGGACCGCCAGGGAACTCCCAACCACGACCTCTCTGGACAGTGGTCTGTTCATCTCTTAAGTCTGAAGCAATCAATTCTGCCTCATCTACCTTACAGGGTTGTCCAACGAGATCTGACCAGTGAGAGCAGAAGAATCAAAGAGGTTTTTCGAGCAAAGGGCTACACAAATGCAAGTGCTCCCCGCTTGTCCAGAATGCTCTGGATGTCCCTCACACAGCGCGCCCACAGCTGCTCGTGCCCAGGGCTCTCCCTGCCACAATCTGCCTGTCGCCGAGCAGCCATCAGGCTCTTTCATGGCCCCCACCGACAGCAGATGCAGATCAAATAGATAAGTGGGTTCCAAGTAGGCAGGCTGGTGTTATGTTAGAAAAGTTGATTTCTCTCCAAGCACATTACCGCCCCTGCCCTCCCAAGACATAAGCCGGGCCACATGTCTCTGTTTGGGTCTGAGATGAGAGTGACTACTCCACAAGTGAAGCCTGTGGTACAGCACAGTGGCACGTGATGACCACAATGCCAATGGCTCAGAGCTGGTCACATCTCTCGGAACTGAGTCACCCATGGTGCCAGCCACTCCAGAAGTGGGTGGAGTGGGATGGGTGGATGAGCACCCAAAATACTCAACGAATCCTCACAGTACCAGAGTTTCTGGGGCCTTCCACAGAAAGGTGGGAGGGTACCAACTTCCACGCTCTGACAGGAAATATTCCCACACGATGGCTTTCAGCAGGCAGGGGTCCCTTGGTGGCCCGAGAACTGCCCTATGTTAGCTGGTTAACTAGTGGTGCTGGGAGAGGAAAAGATCTCACTAACACTTGTTTCCACACACAAGATAAGTCACTCACCCCGATTCTTCACAGAAGGCCACCAGGGCATCAAAGGCCAAGACAGCAGCTTTATCGGATGCTTTGTTCCCTCTCTTTTCCTGGAGACAAGAAATGACCATTCAGTAAAAGTCTTACATAGTTGGACTACCCTGTAGCCCAACAAATGGTGAGAGAGAAAAATATCAAATGACACTAATAAAGCCATTCACAAAACAGAGTCCCCACACCTGACCATGCATCGGAATCACCTGGGTAACTTTAAAAGACCTGAGGCCCCATTCAGCAAGACTACTGAATTGAACTTTCTGAACCTGGAGCTCCAGGGGGTTTATACGTTCAAAAAGCTGCTCAGGTGATTCTCATGCAAAGGGCCCGGGGAATGGCATTTGGGAATCACTGTATAATATGACCTAATTTAATAGGAATTAAATATATACACGAGTGTGTGAAGGAACATACTAACCTCTGTATGTGTGGAAGGACATACACTAAACGTTGACAGTCATTACTTCTGAGTGTTGGGATTATGCATTATTTGCCTTTTGGTACATGGCTATTTGTTAAATTTTCCTTTTAAAAAATTGTGAAGGGACTTCCCTGGCCGTCCAGTGGTTAAGACTTCGCCTTTCAATGCAGGGGTTGCGGGTTTGATCCCTGGTCGGGGAGCTAAGATCCCACATGCCTCGCAACCAAAACAGCAAAACGTAAAACAGAAGCAATATTGTAACAAATTCAATAAAGACTTTAAAAATGGTCCACATCAAAAAAAAAAATCTTAAAAAAAAAAATTGTGAAAAATTTTAAAATACAGAATAGTCAAGAAAATATAGCAGACACTAATACCCAGGACATTCTCTATTGCCTTTCTGCTTCTGGAAGTTGAACGGTTCCCATCTCCCGAACACACAAATACACATACTTCCTCTACTTCCATTTTCCTAATACATTTATATCATGATTTCTTATTACATCACAATTTCCCTTAAGGTGATTCTTCAGAGCTAACCACGTGATTATATTTTTACTATTTCCCATGATCACATATCCTTCGACAACATTGTTTCTCCTGAAATTAACAGCTGACCTGTTTTTTCATTTCCTTAGATTTCAGTGCATCAAGAATACCCCCCCAAATGTTCTGATGTAATGAAAAATTCACTTCAGTAAGGGGGGGCCAATGATGGCAAGGTCCAGTTTTATCTTTGCAAACATCCTTCCTGGTGTCTTCCGTCCCCGTGTTCGACCTGGGCCTCTGCTCTCCAGGCCTGGTGCACAGCTGAGACTACCCTTTGCTCTCGTCCTAGGACACTCCCTTTGCCTTGCTCCTGGGTCAGGTCTCCATCTTCCTTTCCTAGTTGACTGCCTCTGCAGTGGAGAACATCCTTTAGTAGCTTCTCCAAAGGAGAAAGTTTCTTGAAATCATCTGTCTGAAAATGTCTTTATCCTACTTTCACGCTAACTGGTTGGCTGGGTAGGAAATTCTAGATTGGATGGTTTATTTAGTATTTGGAAGCACTGTTTCTCGTTTCCAGTATTACAATGGTGAAAACTGGTGCTCTTTGGACTCCCTGTCCTCCATGTAACACCTCTCTGGAAGCTTTCTGGATCATCTCTTTTTTATTTATTTTTTATTTAAAAAATTTTTTTTTCACTGCGTTGGGTCTTCATTGCTGTGCATGGGCTTTCTCTAGTTGCAGTGAGCAGGGGCTACCTTTCATTGCAGTGCACGGGCTTTTCATTGCGGTGGCTTCTCTAGAGCACAGGCTCTAGGCACATGGGCTTCAGTAGTTGTGGCACGCAGGCTCAGTAGTTGTGGCGCACAGGCTTAGTCGCTCTGCGGCATGTGGGATCTTCCCGGACCAGGGCTTGAACCTGTGTCCCCTGCATTGGCAGGTGGATTCTTAACCACTGCGCCACCAGCGAAGCCCCTGGATCATCTCTTTATCTCAAATGATCTCAAATGTCTCAATGATGAGCCCAGTGTGAGCTCTTGTAATTCACTGTGTTAGTAGGTTTTAAATAAATACCTTATACCTAATCACCTTACCGAAATCTTTTCCTTGTCTAATTTGAACTTCAGACAAGTTAATCACACTCCCTTAGGTCATGGCAAACTGTCATCCTTGGTCCTCGCAAGGCCCCTTCGTTCCCAATCGCTACTTGCATCCACCTTCTCTCCCGTCATTCAAATTTACTCATTTATTCAATAAACACTTATTAAGCACTTAACTACATTCCCAGCACTGAGCTAGGCATTAATTACAGCTACAGAAAGGTTCCTGCTGTCATGGAACTTACATTTCAATATAGCAAACCTATAAAGTCAAACAGTAATAAATATGATTTTTATAAAAAGGAAGATACGAGACTTCCTGGGCCCCCAGCTATGCCTATTACTCTATGGGGAGTATTTACTATCGTTTCTTCTTCACTCCCCATTGCTGGATATTTAGTTTGTTTCCGATTTTCTGTCCTCATGATCAATTCTACCATTCAAGCCCTTGAGCACATGAGCTTATGCACTGCCACTTTTGTTTACTTATTTATTTTTGGCTGCATTTTTTGGTCTTCTTTGCTGCGTGTGGGCTTTCTCGAGTTGCAGCGAGCGGGGGCTACTCTTCGTTGAGGTGCGCGGGCTTCTCATTGCGGTGGCTTCTCTTGCTGCGGAGCACAGGCTCTAGGGTGCGCGGGCTCAGTAGCTGTGGCGCACGGGCTTAGTTACTCCGTGGCATGTGGGATCTACCCGGACCAGGGATTGAACCCGTGTCCCCTGCATTGGCAGGTGGATTCTTAACCACTGCGCCCCCAGGCAAGCCCCCACTGCCACTCTTATTTCAGGTGATTTGGTTCCAGAAATAGGATATCTAGGTCAAAGGGTATCTGTATTTTAAAATTTAAATAGATATTGCTAGATTGCTTCCCCCCAAAAGACTGTAACACTGCATTTTTCTCTTGGCAAAGTGTAGGCACTCTTTCTTTCACACGCCCACTAGCAACAGGAGTTTGAGCTCTTTTACACGTGTGTCAAATCATTTTACTTTAATTTGCATTTACCTGATTACTACCAAATTTGAACATCTTTAGACGAGCCATTTGGATGAGCTTTTCTGGGAACTTTCCTTTCATATCCTTTGTTTTTCTTGTCAGTTGGTGAAAGCTCTCTATTTATTCTCAGCTTTAACCTTTTGTTTGCCTTTTACGTTAAATATTTTTCCAGATCTACAGTCTATTTGTTTATGGTATCTTTCACCACGTATATTTTTTCCATAGGTTCAGGATTTATAGAAACTTAAGATTTTTTATATATTCAAATATTTGGTTTTTTAAAAGACAGCTTTCTGGATTTTTAATTTTCATTACAAAAATATCTTCACCATATCTCCAGCCCTAGGTGGCACACTGGACTAAATTTTGTTTAGTTTTTACATGAGGTCCTTAATCTGTCTTTTATATAAGGTGTCAAACGGGGCACTTTTATTTTATTCCTGCGGTGTCAGCACCAGCTATTAGACAATTCATTCTTTTCCCATTAAACTGAATTATCAGCTTCATCAATATTAAATGACGTATTCTAGGACCTTTTTTTTTTTTTTTGGTTTGTTTGTTCTTTGAATTTATTTATTTTTTATACAGCAGGTTCTTATCTATTTTATACATATTAGTGTATATATGTCAATCCCAATCTCCCAATTCATCCCACCACCATCCCCCCTGCCACTTTCCCCCCTTGATGTCCATACGTTTGTTCTCTACATCTGTGTCTCTATTTCTGCCTTGCAAACCGGTTCATCTGTACCATTTTTATAATAAATCGGTGTTGAATTTTGTCAAAAGCTTTTTCTGCATCTATTGAGATGATCATATGGTTTTCATTCTTCAGTGTGTTAATATGGTGTATCACATTGATTGATTTGCGTATATTGAAGAATCCTTGCATCCCTGGGATAAATCCCACTTGATCATGGTGTATGATCCTTTTAATGTGTTGCTGGATTCTGTTTGCTAGTATTTTGTTGAGGATTTTTGCATCTATATTCATCAGTGATATTGGTCTGTAATTTTCTTTTTTTGTGACATCTTTGTCTGGTTTTGGTATCAGGGTGATGGTGGCCTCGTAGAACAAGTTTGGGAGTGTTCCTCTGCAATTTTTTGGAAGAGTTTGAGAAGGATGGGTGTTAGCTCTTCTCTAAATGTTTGAAAGAATTCACCTGTGAAGCCATCCGGTCCTGGACTTTTGTTTGTGGGAAGATTTTTGTTGTTGTTGGAAGATTTTTAATCACAGTTTCAATTTTATTACTTGTGCTTGGTCTGTTCATATTTTCTATTTCTTCCTGGTTCAGTCTTGGAAGGTTATACCTTTCCAAGAATTTGTCCATTTCTTCCAGGTTGTCCATTTTATTGGCATAGAGTTGCTTGTAGTAGTCTCTTACGATGCTTTGTATTTCTTCAGTGTCCATTGTAACTTCTCCTTTCTCATTTCTAATTTTATTGATTTGAGTCCTCTCTTTTTCTTGATGAGTCTGGCTAAAGGTTTGTCAATTTTGTTTATCTTCTCAAAGAACCAGCTTCTAGTTTTATTGATCTTTGCTACTGTTTTGTTTCTATTTCATTTATTTCTGCTCTGATCTTTATGATTTCTTTCCTTCTACTAACTTTGGGTTTTGTTTGTTCTTCTTTCTCTAGTTCCTTTAGGTGTAAGGTTAGATTGTTTATTTGAGATTTTTCTTGTTTCTTGAGGTAGGATTGTATTGCTATAAACTTCCCTCTTAGAACTGCTTTTGCTGCATCCCATAGGTTTTGGATCATGTTTTTGTTGTCATTTGTTTCTAGGTATTTTTTGATTTCCTCTTTGACTTCTTCAGTGATCTCTTGGTTATTTAGTGACATATTGTTTAGCCTCCATGTGTTTGTGTTTTTTACGTTATTTTCCCTGTAATTGATTTCTAATCTCATAGCGTTGTGGTCGGAAAAGATGCTTGATATGATTTCAATTTTCTTAAATTTACCGAGGCTTGATTTGTGACCCAAGATGTGATCTATCTTGGAGAATGTTCTGTGTGCACTTGAGAAGAAAGTGTAGTCTGCTGTTTTCGGATGGAATGTCCTATGAATATCAATTAAATCTATCTGGTCTATTGTGTCATTTAAAGGTTGTGTTCCCTCATTAACTTTCTGTCTGGATGATCTATCCATTGGTGTAAGTGAGGTGTTAAAGTCCCCCACTATTATTGTGTTACTATCGATTTCCTCTTTTACAGCTGTTAGCATTTGCCTTATGAATTGAGGTGCTCCTATGTTGGGTACATATATATTTATAATTGTTGTATCTGCTTCTTGGATTGAACCCTTGATCATTATGCAGTGTCCTTCCTTGTCTCTTGTAACATTCTTTAAAGTCTATTTTATCTAATATGAGTATTGGTACTCCAGCTTTCTTTTGATTTCCATTTGCATGGAATATCTTTTTCCATCCCCTCACTTTCAGTTTGTATGTGTCCCTAGGTCTGAAGTGGGTCTCTTGTAGACAGCGTATATATGGGTCTTGTTTTTGTATCCATTCAGTGAGCCTGTGTCTTTTGGCTGGAGCATTTAACCCATTGACATTTAAGGTAATTATCAATATGTATGTTCCTATTACCATTTTCTTAATTGTTTTGGGTTTGTTTTTGTAGGTTCTTTTTTTCTCTTGTGTTTCCCACTTAGAGAAGTTCCTTTAGCATTTGTTGTAGAGCTGGTTTGGTAGTGCTGAATTCTCTTAGCTTTTGCTTGTCTGTAAAGCTTTTGATTTCTCCATCGAACCTGAATGAGATCCTTGCCGGGTAGAGTAATCTTGGTTGTAGGTTCTTCCCTTTCATCACTTTAAATATATCGTGCCACTCCCTTCTGGCTTGTAGAGTTTCTGCTGAGAAATCAGCTGTTAACCTTATGGGAGTCCCCTTGTATGTTATTTGTTGTTTTTTCTAGGACCTATTTTCTAATTCTCTCGTCTGTTCCAATGACGTTACTGTATTACATGGATTTGATCAGGGTGGCAGCACAGCACATTCTGATGCTGGGTTAAGCACATCCCCTTCATCATTCTCCTTTTTCATACTTTTCCTGGCTGTTCTTGAGCACTTATTCTTGCACATAAATTCTAAGATTCTACTTCCCAATAAAAGTCTTTTGGGATTTCAATTGGGACTTCATGAAATATTTATATTAACTTTGAGGAGAAAAGACAGTTTTAAGTCTTCCCAATCACTTTTGTATCTGTTCAGAGTTTGTTTTCTTTCAATGAGATTTTAGTTTTCTTCATCTAAATCAGTGGCTCTCATCCCTGGCTGCATATTAACATCAACTGGGGAGGTTTTAAAAAAAGTCTCTTGATAAGAACCTGTAACATTTACTTCTAGGTATTTTATAAGTTTTATTCTTGCAAATTAAACATGTTTTCATTTCTATTCCTAGGTATTTACAGTAATGTTTCTCTTACATTCACCCATCTTGCCAAGTTTTCTTATGAATCCTAGTAGATTTCTAGTAGAGTCTTTGGGGTTTTCTAGGCAGACATTTGTTAAAATTTCTATCTGCTGGTGTCTCCGCTCCTTGTCCCTGTGAGTTTATATACTTTTCATCCTTTTATTGTCCTTTTGGTGGGGATCAGGAATAAGCCCCTGGGTTCAATCTTTCTTATAAGGAAAAGTCGATGTGTATCCTTTTGCAACGTCACACATTATGTTTTGGGGGGGTTTAATCCATGTTGATTCATGTAGAGTTACTGCTTCATTTTTAACTGCTCTGGACCATTCCACTGTGTGACTAGCCCACTGTTTACTTACCCCACACCCCACAGAGGAAGAGTTTGATGTCCCCACTGTATTGCTGCAGCCAACATCCCTGTATACCCTCATACAGTCCATCATGTGCACTGACACCCTGTCTACCTAGATGTGGAACTGCTGAGTTGCAGTGCACCAGTCCCCTCCACGTACACGTGTCACCTCGTCTCTCTTCAAAGCAGCCGTTCTAGCTTATAATCCTGACCATGTCATGAGCTGCCCTCTCCCCACATCCTTGCCAAAAGTGACTATAAAGATGTTTTACACTTTGGCCAGTCTGATGGGTACAAAATGATAGCTTGTCGTCTGACTTGCATTTCTCTGATTCCTAAGTGAGGCTGAGCATCTCTTTGTATGTTTTTTTTTTTTCCTCTTTGTATGTTTATTAGATATTCTGGCTTCCTCTTCTGTGAAATCCATCCTTTTTGCTATGTAGCTGTTTGCCTTTTACTGTTTTACCTGCAGGAGTTCTATACAGCCAGCCAATGATGTCTATCACGATGAAATCCCCAAATGGCTCATTTTTTCACTTTGTTTATGGTGTCTGTCACGATAAAGAAATTTTTAGCTCGAATTTAGTCAAACAGATCAAGTCTTCTTTGATGGTTTCTGCTTTTAAAAATCTTGACATAGGGACTTCCCTGGTGGTCCAGTGGGTAAGACTCTGTGCTTCCAATGCAGGGGGCCCAGGTTCGATCCCTGGTCAAGGAACTAGATCCCGCACGCATGCCGCAACTGAGAGCTCACATGCCGCAATGAAGATTCCACATGCTGCAACTAAGACAGGTGCAGCCAAAATAAATAATATTAAAAAAAAAAAATCTTGACATACTCTTCCCTTCCTCAAGGCCATGAAATATTTTCTCCCCAGTTTTACAGTTTTTTGAGGTCTTTAATCCACCTGTAATTCATATGTATATGGCATGGGAGGTAGGGTTCTAATTTTATCTTTTTCTAGCATCAATTATTCAATAGTTCATCCTTTTCCTGTTGATTTCTAATGCCACCTATCATACACCAAGTTCCCTTATATTCCTGAGTCTGTGTCTAGGTTCTCTACAAGGAATATGCAACCAGTTTAAAAAAAAAAAAAAAAAAAAGGCTAAAATCAAAGAACTTATAACAATATGGGAAAATGCTTATATAACAATGCTAATTTAAAACAAGGCAGGATTGATCTTGACTATGTAAAGTAACACACACACAACAGACTGTACGAAGATCAATCAAGTATAAAGAAAAAAGTCTAACCTAGTTATAAGCTATCCACCTACAGCCCATTCATTCCCTGCCTTGCTGTACCTTCTAGCCTCAGGAGCACCCCTCCAGATTACAGAAGCTCCATCTGGGTTCGGAAATTGGAGAGCGGTGGGTTCGGACAAGAAGGGCTCCTACTGCCCAGGACTTACCTGGAGTTTCGCTACTTCCTTCCAGATCAGGAACCTGACTTGGTCCCGGTCATTCCTAGAGTAATACAGACGGCACCAGGAAGGCTTTCCGTCTCTGCCCGCCCGGCCAGACTCCTGGTAGTACCCAGCCATAGACTTGGCAATATTCCAGTGGGCAACAAACCTGTAGGATCCAAGGGACAAGCAGCATGAGATGTGGCAGAAAAGCTGAGGGGAGAAGTGACTCCAAGTCAGCAGAGCAGGGGTCTCCACAGGGACCAGGAGTGGGAGGCTGGCAGGCAGAGAGGCAGAGACAGGCCCCCAGAGTAAACATGGCTAGGACCCTGCAGTCCTTCAGCAGGCCTTCCCGCCATGGAGCAGCCCATGGAAAAAATAGCAGACTTAAAGAAACAAGATTAGGACACTTATGAGCTGGGTAAGTCCTTTATAACATCTTTGAAGAGCAAAAAGGATAATACTTATGAAGTACCTACTATGAGCCAGTGTATATATTTGCCTTGTTAAATCATTACAGTCACCATCATGTGAGGTAGCCTCATTTTATAGACAATGAACTTGGGATTCAGAGAGGTAAATTTGTACAAGGGGATGGCAGAGCTAGGATTTGAGCCTAGGGGTGTCTGACTCCAAAGCTGATCCGTAATAAGACACAGCTGACCCAGAGTTCAAACCCTGATTCCAAAGTCCACGTTGTCTCAAGTATAGTTCACGGTCTAATTCCTACCATGACCATCTCAGGGTCACTATGAGGCTTAACAAGACCACATATGCAAAAGTGCTCTGTAAATCACACAAGGCATTACTGTTGGTGTTAATCAGAGCAAAGGGCTTCAGGCTGCAGCCCAAAATGTCTCTGGAGAGTCAAGCATGGCTGGAGGTAAAAGACTTCCCAACAGTGGCCAGTGTGGGGCTAGGAGGCTGGGATGTACCCATCTCTTCTGGACTGTCCAGTAAACAGTAACAAGGAGTGACGGTAACGAGATCTTTGCCTTCAGTTTTGCACAGGGAGCAGTTTTAAGATAGTTCATTCCACCCCCTCACAGGCTCCAGATGCTAAGGTGGGAGTGAGCGGGGCTGTGTTAAAGGGTGAGCCTGATGGTCTGCATGCTGCCCCCTCTTCTGGGGGATGGAAGAACCGTGCTGTGCCATCACCAGGGAGCAGAGGAACTGAGCACAGAACCTGTCAGCGTTTGGACTATGTACCAGGGACTCTATCCTGGGGCCTCCTTCCGCTCTGGCCCTAGAAGGACACAGAGAGCTGGCTCCCCAGACAGAGCACGAGGTGGCCCACCCCACCCGGAGCCAGGCCCCAACTGGCAAAGCAAGACAAGAACCAGGGCTCACCTGACATTGGCTTTGTCCACTCCCATCCCAAAACTAATGGTTGCAACAATTACAGGGACCTTCTCCTCCATCCACTCGTTCTGCACCAGCGTTCTTTCAGGAGCCTTCAGCCCTAGAAAAGAGGGGAAGGTGACGAAGGGAACTTGCATTTCCCTTGGGTTTCCCCTGAGGTCTACCTTGGGTCTGACGCTGTGCTAGGCACAGTACACACACCCTGAATCCATCACTTACCAGCTGTGTGACCTTAGGCCAGGCACTTAACCCACCAAGCCTGAGCCAATAAACATAGAGACCCAGGCCTGTGTGTGGCACAGAGCACTCCATAAATGTGACAGCCAGGATTCAAACCCAAGTCCATTGGCCTCCAGAGCCTGTGCTCTTTCCATGACACCAAAACCTGGGCTAAAAAAACTCATCACCTGCTGCTGGGTGGGCACAGGGTGACAACAAGAACTCAGGAATCACAATTCTCCTTTTAGATCTCATTTGGGTCTAGACTCCTTTTTGTGAATTTAAGTGAATCACTTTAGCTCTGCCTGGGTATCTGGAAAAAGATGATGGACCCCCTGATTATCCAGGATTCTTAAGGAACAAAAGACCGGCTAAGCGGCTTCTGAGAGTAAGGAGGGCCACATGGCCCAGGTGCCCCTTACCTGCGTGGTACGCCTTGGCATTCACGCCCCTGTAACTGAGCTCTATGGCCAGCTGTTCACAGGCCTCCCTGGTCCTGCAGTAGACAATGCCGCAGCCGGACAACTGAAAGGGGAGACGCGGGAAGAAAATAAGCATTGGGAAGAACAAAACAGCCCATCGCACTGCAGCCTGCTCTTTTTATTTATTTATTTATTTATTGGCCGCATCACGCAGCTTGTGCGACCTTCGTTCCCTAACCAGGGACTGAACTCGCGCCCCAGCAATGAAAGAGCCAGGTCCTAACCACTGGTCTGCCGGGGAAGTCCCTGTTTTAAAAGCAGCTCTGACTCTCTCTCGTCAGGCTCACGGTCTCCTCTGAGGCAGACCACCTAGCACAGCCCTGCTACTTTCTAACAAGGCGGGACCAAAGCAGCTCAAAACCCAACTTTTCTAACCCCTGCCTCCTCCCCACAAGCCTCGGATAGGTCTGCAAAGGCCCCCCACAGGAGGACTCCGGGACACGGGAAGCCCAGTAAGGGGGACAAGGCCAGGAAACCAAAGGGGCAACTCTGTGCACGAGTTTTAAGAAGCTATGGCTAGTCCTGGCTGAGGAAGCCAGAAAAGCAAAGATCTTGGAAATGAGAATCCTTCTCTATGCCGCACATAGCAGCCTGCCGCCCCCGATGTACCTCGGCCCCCCAACCTCAATGCCCTCACCCCTTTATCAGCCTTCTGTCCGAGAGCCTTAAGGCAGAAGTCCCTCAGGTTCCCGTAGGGATCAGGAAGCAGTTCCTTGAACTGCACATCATAGAAGAGGTTGGCCCGGAAGCAGGGAGTCTTGAAGGTAGCAACTGGCTGCTTCAGCTGCAGGGCGGCAAACACATCCTCTCGGACCTGCGGGGTGGCTGTGGCAGTGAGAGCCACACAGGGGGCGTGGGCCAGGCGGGGGCGCAGGGCTCCCAGACGCAAGTAGTCAGGACGGAAGTCATGCCCCCACTGGGAAACACAATGAGCTTCATCCACCACGAGGTAGGAGAGCAGGTGGCGGGACACCAAGGAATTCAGGGCGGGCTGGAAGGAGGCAGAAGCCGCCATCTCTGGCGTGATGTACAGAAGCTTGGTCCAGGGATTTTCCTGCTCCAGGTCGGAGAGCAGCTCCTTCTTCTGCTGTGCCGAGAGCTTCGAGTTCAGGGAACTCACTCGGACCTTCAGGGACAGCAAGTGGTCCACTTGGTCCTGAGGGCAGAAGGGGGAGAGGGGACTATAAGTGGCCCTCAGGCCTCAGTCGTAAACGTCACTGTGACTCCTTGGGGTATTTCACAGCCATAAAGCATCCTTCTCCCACCCTCTAACGTGTCTTCTCTTTGCATAAGAAGAAGTACAGAAGGTGAAGTGGTTGATGTGTGGAGCCAGATAGACGTGGATTTAATCCCGGCTCAATTACCACATGCTCTTCAGCTGGTTCTTAACCTTAACCTTTCAATTTTCTCACTCTCATTCTTTCACTTTACTATGAAAAGATTAAAACTACCTAATAGGATTGTTTTAAGAATTAAATGAAATTTTACACTTGGAAGGTACGTTAATGCCCCTAAACACTTAGCACAAAGCCTGAGACTAGTACACACTCACTAAGCATTGTTATTGTTGTTCTCTATCCCTCTCTCTCTCTCTCCTTTTCTTCATGGTGGATGGCTCTTAACCACACGGCCACACTTCCTCATTTCTGATTCTATCCGTCCATCTGCAGGCCTTAAATATAGTCAGAAGCACAGAACAGATGTTAACAACATCCCAATAAGTTTCTCATCTTTTTTTCTGTCTCATGGCTGTGCTCTCGCCAGAATAAAGCAGAATATACCAGGAATTCCCCTATATCGATTTATACCTCTCTATCCACCTGCATCTTCTATAACATCAAGAGTGCACGTGTGTACATACGAGAGTGAGTGTGTATGTGCATACACATACAGTTCCATATTCCTCCAGGCAAAAAGTTACAAAGGAGGGTGAGAGACCTCAGGCCATCAAAACACAGAAGACTCATTCATAACCCACCAGAGTGATATGCACTAGTGGAGAACCCCACATTTGGGCGATTCAGAAACCCAATACAGAGAGGGATATAGGCAAATCAAAGAAAAATAAGAGGCAAAAGACCAAAGAAAGGTGGACTTCCCTGCTGGTGCAGCGGTTAAAAATCCGCCTGCCAATGCAGGGGACACAGGTTCGATCCCTGGTCGGGGAAGATCCCACATGCTGCGGAGCAACTAAGCCCGTGCACCACAACTAGTGAGCCCGTGCGCTAGAGGCCACAAGCCACAACTACTGAGCCCGTGTGCTGCAACTACTGAAGCCCATGCGCCTAGAGTCCAAACACCACAACAAACAGTAGCCCCCACTCGCTGCAACTAGAGAAAGCCCACGTGCAGCAACGAAGACGCAACACAGCCAAAAATAAAATAATTAACAAATTAATTTTTTAAAAAAGACCAAAGAAAGGAGAAGTAAAATTTCCAGCTGTTAACCACCCCCCCACAAAAAAAAAAACCTTCCTCTAAACTTTCTGGGCTGCCACCTTCATACCCCTGAGCCTCACCTGAATCAAAGCAATGAGAGGAGAGATCACGATGGTGATGCCTTTGGCCAACAGAGCAGGGAGCTGATAGCAGAGGGATTTTCCTGCCCCTGTGGGCATGCACACAAAGACATCCTTGTCGCCTGCAAAAATACAAGAAGGCAACATCTCAATGCTTCCTGCCTTTTAATCTCTCCCCTTCATCAAGGCTGTTGAAAATTAAACAAGAATGTAGGAAAAACTCCTCGCAGAGTGTCTGGCACGTGCAAGGGTCTCAGTATAACCTCAATTCTCTTCCCATCCTTTCTATGAAAAGGGGAGTGGTCCAGGGAGATTTGGCAATGCACACAAATCATTTCCAGTAGTGGCAATAACAACTACAAGGGTAAGAAGTCTGAGTCTGCTGGGATATGGATGATTGAACTGAACAGCCATGAAAGCTGAATACTTCTGGAGGAGTGGGCATATCTGTATAGACATGGAAACAACATCACTTAGAGGGCTTTTGTTTATAAATGTTATAATGTAATTAACATGACACTGCTGCGCCCCTCTTGACAACCACCATTTGTCAACATATCTCAGTTTTATAATATTATTACTCCTTCCTTCCCTATTTGGGACCCAGACCACTCAATCTTCAACACAGGAATTACCTAGAAGGTGACTGGCTTAGGCTATTCCTGCCACGCCCCCACCCCACCCCCACCCCACTGCCTACACACAAAGGAGAATGGAAATTTATGAGCTGTTTTCAAAGACAACCTTAGCTCTGGCTATGAACCAGAACAGCTGGGTGGTTCTGCCAATAAAACTGCAAGTTTTGGGTGACAGATCTACAAGAGCTCCAAAATCAAATATGGCCCAAGGGGGGGGGGAGGAAGGAAGGAAGGGGAGGAAGGAAGGTGTTCTTCCTTCTGTAGTGGCAGCGCTATGGTATAGCCAGCACAAACATAAATACAGGTAGTTTGGCAACATTACCTTTCACTACAGCCATGGTTGCCCTCTCCTGCAAAGGCGTCTTAAAAGAGTCAAACCCAAAGACCTTCTTCAACGTGCTCCGGACTCGACGCTCAGGGTCAAAAGGAGAGGAAGGGTTGGTACTCATCTTGACGACAGTGGCCAAAGGTTAAGGCAAAGGTGATGATCATATGGTTGCAAGGAGAACCCTCTGTTCTGCTTTTCAAAGCCTACTTATTTTTTCTATAAGTTTCCTTTATTACACTCGAACTATATTATTTTCAAATAATATAGCTCCAGGTGAACAGCCTCAAGCAATACATTCCTGGGTAATTATCTCCATTTTTATGCTCGGTGAAAATAAAAACACCCAACTATCCCAGGCCACGGTATAGCGCAGAGCTAGAAATCAGATCACGGGAAAAAACACAAATGTCTTCAAAATAGTTTGGAGAAGATGGAATTTTTTTTCTAAGATCCACCCTCTGCTCTATAAGCACAGCCATGACGACCATTCTTCCCCCCGGGACCCCGACCCCTTCTCCCCCCCACGCCCCCCACGCCCAGAGGAGAGCTCTTCCCTTTTCCTCCTCTGAACCCTAGATCTGTTCTTTCCTCCTTTCCCCAGCCGAAGCCTCCCTCTCTTCACCCCAAGATATCAGAGCCGGCCGTGGGCCCCAAGGAGCGAGGGGCTCTTGTCGGGCAGTTGCTGCCCGCTGGCTCGGGAACTACTCGCAGACCCCCATACGCCACAGACTACTCTCAAAAGCCAAACTGCTGGGAACGCAAGGTCAGGTAAAACCCACACAAGCTTGGGTCCGTCGCGCAGTGATGACGTTACGCAAGCGATGGCGCGAGGGGCGGAGCCAGGCGCGGAAACTGCCGTTTTGATTGGTTCTCGGTCTGAAACGGGCGCGGGGTCTCCTGGGATCCGGAAGTAGTTGCCTTTCCGCCCGGAAGTCGGCTCTGTGGAGTCATAGGAGTGAGCCACGCCGGGGCTGTGGGAATAAGATGGCGGGGAAGAAGAATGTTCTGTCGTCTCTGGCAGTTTACGCGGAAGATTCAGAGCCCGAGTCTGACGGCGAGGCAGGAGTTGAAACGGCGGGCGGCGCAGCTGGTGAGGCCCGAGTAGGGAGCTGGAAGGGGAGAATCGGATGTCTGCTCGGAATGCTGCTCTCCTAGCAGGCGGGAGGGAAAGAGATGGTCATTGTGCCCCAAGTATCGGGCTCTGGAGCCCCGAAGGGCGTTCAGCGTCCTGGGATAGACCGAGCGTTAGATGCTCTGTAGCAAGAACGGACCGTCTCCTTCTTTTGTTTCGATTATTTTTCCGAAACTTACTGAAAGTCTTCTTCCTGCTGGGCATCGTGCTGGGCAGAAGGATGGACGAAGGGTGGAGAGAGTCCAAGGCTACTGAACCACCACCTATTTTCTCCGGCCTTGTTGTTTGGTGGGGGAGAGCGAAACTTTTAATTAATAATATGCTTTAGCCATATCTTGGAGCTTTTAAAAATACATACATCCTGTCTCCACTGCGAGGGAGTCTAATTCAGTAGATCTGGGGAAGGACCTGGGCATTTGTGAGCTTTCCAAGGCTTCTTGGTGATTCCATTACTCTGTGAGTTGTTAAAGCCCATCAGTGATTTTGTTGCTCTACTCTGGTTAAGAATCACAATGTTAAGAAATGGGAACAGATCTGTATGGGGACGTAGAGAGGCAGCAAGTTACCCAACGTATCTGGGCCTTGGTTCCCTCATTTGGAAAGTGATGGGGGTCGGGGGGCCTTGGACTGGGTTAGCTCCTCTCAGTTTTGTGTGGTCTCTGCCTGTCAGGAAGTTCTCTGGTGGTTTCCCACTAATTTGTTTTGTTTTGGGGCTTTGTTGTTGTTTTGGTTTTAAACGTAGGAAAAGATTTTGTTTCTCAAGTAGGTATGATTGGGAACCTCTCAGGGTGCCCCCATTTAAGGTCCTGTTCCTAGGGGAGGACACACAAAATGAGGATGACAAAGTCCTTGTCTTGATGAGAAGACAAGTTCATTGGTGCCTATGATACAAGGTAGACATATGCAGATCAAAAGAGATGGGTGGGGGTTTTTTGAATTTTATTTTATTTTGTATATAGCAGGTTCTTATTAGTTATCTACTTTATACATATTAGTGTATATATGTCAATTCCAATCTCCCAAGTCATCCCACCCCCACCACCACCCCCCACCCCCCCGCCACTTTCCCCCCTTGGTGTCCATACGTTTGTTCAAAAGAGATGTTTAAACAACATGGTATAATAGTTCAGAGAAGGGAAGGCTTCAGTTGTCATAATAGGTGGATTGGAAGCGTTAGAAATGGAATTTAATATTGCTTGGTTTTCTTCCCTGTTCTTTTAATGAATTCATACACTAAATTCTGTGATCTTCCCAAAAGCAGAATCTGGGCCTAAGGTCACTTACATGAGATTTAGGTTTCCTTTTCTCTTCAGAGATAGTCCTGGCAACTCAGATCACTCAGGTGTTTTTTTTACATTCTTTTCCCCATTCATTCATTTTATTTTTCTCTTCTGTTTAAGAGGAGAAAGGCGGATTGGTATCTGAAGCCTATGGAGAGGATGATTTTTCTCGCCTCGGGGGTGATGAAGATGGTTATGAAGAAGAGGAGGATGAGAACAGCAAACAGTCGGTAAGTAAGTCTGTTCCCAAATCCAGAGCTGCTCAAAGCACCATTTGTCAGAAACTTTCTGACCTGTACCAACAGTGTTCCATTTCATGCCTAATTTCATCCCCCCCCCCTTTTATTTTCTTTAGTATCAGTTGAGGAAACTGGGTTGGATATCAGTAGTTCTATTTGAAGATCAAATTCGTTTTCACCTGAACCATTTTGTATTAACCTTTGAATTGAAATTTGGGGGAAAAGATAGTGGACAATTTTATTTAACACAGATATCAATGGGTGTTTTATATTGGTTTTCCCTGTTTAGATAATTTATTCCATTTGTAACAGTGCATTCATCCTAATTGGTGTATCATTTATATCTGCACTCAATTCTGTGTTATTTGTAATCTTGGTTGGGGTTCATTCAAATTTCTCAGTTTATTGGAAAGACTAGGAAGGACAGTTATTTGTGGTTTGATGCTTATTAACTCCTTTCTTGACTTTTTACTTGGCGCTTTTTATCAAAGTGTTCTTGATCACAAATCTTGCCTGATGTTTAGTATGTGCTGACTATCAAAGGAAAGAGAACTTGCATCTTAATTAATCAGAAAGACTTTAGGTACACTGTCACCTGAGCATCATGGGCCAGAATTTTAAAGTTTGGAGAAAAACAAGGATTCAGGCTGGTGCTTAACACAAAGACATACAAAGTTGAATCTCAATATAAAATCTGGTTATTTAGCAACAGCTCTAATTAAAATGCTCAGTGTTCTATATTATTTGTTTGAAAATTTTGTTACTCGTTGATACTTAAATGTTAACATTAGACTGCTTCACAGGGAATTGCCTGGCGGTCCAGTGGTTAGGACTCTGTGCTCTCACTGCGAGGGCCCAGGTTCAATCCCTGGTTGGGGAACTAAGATCCCACAAGCCGCGAGGTGCGACCAAAAAAAGGGGGGGGGGGGCGGGGATAAAATGCTTTACAAATTAAACAAAAACGTGTTTTGTATTTTCTGTTGTTTTGGAAGACCTTTTTATCCCCTTAGGCCTCTCCTCCCCCATGATTGCTGATAATTCAGAATTGACTAAAATTGTTTATAAAAGTTTTGTAAGTTATTTCATTTTTCTGCTTTTCTTAAGTGCATACATAGTGGCTTAACATCCGTAACTATTTTCTTCAGCAAATTTGCACGACGTGTGTTTTTGAAGTGTTATTCTATATTTGCTTTGCATAGAATTTTTACCAGATTTAAGCTTTATTTCAAATTTTAGTAAAATCCTCGCATCCAATCCCAATATAGACATTCTAAAATGTGATTGTATTTGGCTGAGCTACATCTCTGATTATTTGGCCTGATGGGTTTCATTTGGAGGAGGTTTTGGAGATTGCGTTTAAAACCTGTGGCTCACTGATGCCTTGCAGGACAATTAAATCTCAAAGCCATCAGTGTAGTTCAAGTCTCTCAGGTGGTGTTTATATTAACATCTGGTGGGCTTTTTAATTTGGGGGTTAAAGTGATTGAAAAAAGCAGTTTCAAATGAAACAGTTTTCTGTTGGATGTTAAATCATGGCTCCCGCGTATTGGGGTGTGCTGGGTAGTGGAACGGATATGGATTATAGCTACCTAACAGGGTAGCTGATCTTTGACCTTCATTAGCATTTAGTGGAATGGTGGGCTAGCTCGGGTGAGGTCAGGGCACACTTTGGAAAATGCCTTGCCCGCGTGGTGCTTTGTGTCAGGCAGGCCCTTTGGATAGGGAAGAAGCCTGGATGGAACGGGTCACCGGCAATTCTGTGAGCACTTGCATGGAGGCAGGGCCCACTCAGCTGGGGCCCAGGACAGGCTGGGCATTGCCTTTCAGTCCTGCCTTTCCCAGCTCACTCGCCCTGGTCGTTTGATGCCTACCTTCCTACTGTTCATGTTGGTGCAGGTGTTGCTGGTTGAAGCGCTGGGGTATAGCGTGTGGGGGTCATGGCACTCCGGGGGCGAACAATGTTACGGGAGCTGAGTCTGATGTGTTTGTGTACATGAAAGGCAAAGAAGGAAAAAAAGACTCATACTGGTTTGAAATCACCGATACTTCATTGGAAACGTCATTCCTGTTTTATCCTGTGGCGCCTGATCGTATTCTTTTCTCAAGCATATTGCCACCTTTCTCCATTTTTGTGTTTGTGGTTTTTAATCTCAGGCATTTTCATTAATCTAGGCTATGGCACTGCTGGCATAACAACTTTGAGCTGCCGATGTCCCCCCTGAACATCTCTTTTTCCCCTTCTCTTTCTCTAGAGCCTGGGTCATGTGGTAGGGGAGGGGTTCTTGGTGGGACAACCCAGGCTGGGTAGATTTGCTCCAAACCCTGTTAATGCATGTGAGAACCTCAGGCCCAGTCCTTTAAGCTTAATCCTCTAAATTCTTTGTCTTGTAGGAAGATGACGATTCAGAGACTGAAAAACCTGAGGCTGATGACCCAAAGGTATTTGGTATTGGCTGTGGTGGGGTGGCTGGATACGAACAAGGCATTTTTAACAGTATGGCTCAGTTCGTGTGTCTGGTCAAGATCTGTCTCACTAACATACTGTGTAACCATGTGTAAGTTGGGGGAGAGAAGCCTGGAGACTACCCTGGACTGTCCTGAGGCAGCTCGATTTCCAGCCTCGCAGCCAAGGTGAGAGGCTTGGCTGAGTGCAGCAACCCACCTCTGCTCCGAATCCAGGTGGGCTCTGGGGGGTCACTGCCTCTGCAGGTGGGTTAGGTGTGGGAATGTTTTTAGAATCAGGAAGCCATAACGGCTGCCTCATGTACCATGGGCTCTCTTGAGTCGTCTAGACATGAAGAAGGGCCATAGAGAGCCAGACAAAATGAGACCTCTCCCAGCTATGGGGGATGCTGAGCCTAAGCCTTGTTTTTCCAGGCTTGTGCCCTTCCACTCTCGGGTAAACCACACAGAATGGTTTGTTTTGAAACAACATAGTCATTTCTTCTTCTAGTTCCATCCCAGTAGCAGCTGAGAGTAATTTGCATGTCCTTGACCCCATCGTGATGAAGGTTAAGGCACACACACACATACATACATACATACATACACACACACACACACACCCCCCCCCACCACCACCCCGCCCCCCCCAGTGTTGGGTACTGTGTGCTGGGCATTAATACAAATGTGCCTGTTGAGGAAGCTTTCTTTGGGGGACAAACTTTTTTTTTTTTTTTCAAAGAAAAAGAGTAATTCCATCACTCTGGGCCTGGGGAATAGGGATCAAGTTTTGTGTCTAAAAACTGCTTTAAAACCAGCTGAGGCCTTTAAGGTGTCCTAGTGGAATTTAGGAAAACTATCCCCAATTATAAGGTAAAGCAGGGGTATATCCAAAAATATAGCATGAGCTGTTCCAAATTTGAGCTGATTTTGTGATTGGCTAGAACTGTGTGCAACCATTGAAATAAACCCACAAAGAGCTGTGGATGATGCAGATAAGAAATTTTACCAAGAAAGAACGTTTAGGCACCAGCATGCAGGAGAAAAAGGAAATGTTGTCCTACAAACCACAAGCGCCAGCTCCTTTCTGTGCCTAGTGAGGAATGCAGGCTTCAGAACCTGGCCAAGCATTACTAGCAGGAGGGTAGACCCATGGCCTGCATCAAGGACCGTCAAGCTCTGCTTGGGCTCACAGAAAGGAAATGGTCAGTAGTGTTAGTGTCCATCTTCTGTCTTAGTATTTGGGGTATTTGGGCCTTGGAGCCCGTGCATAAAATGAGCCTTGGGGGTCGCCAAGTGTCAGGGCTTCAGTTGTGGACAGAAAGGAGGATCTGTGGGACCTGGAGCCTTTATGTGTACAGCTGCCAGCCTTCGCCTGAAGCTAAAGCCTCCTGGGGAAGTTGGCTGGAGAGCAGGGTGCATGCCCTTAACTGTCACCCCTTCTGGAATACAGCAAATCCCCTGGGAATGACATGCCTGTATGAGACAGGAAGAACAGCCAAAAAAGAGAGGAGGTAGGATGGGGAAGTTGGTTAATGTCTTTTTGTGTTCAGCCTCCCCTTTCTTGGTCCCACATGGAGGTTGATGTGCGTTACTGTATTTCATTCAGTCGTTTGAATTTCCAATCTGTGAAATGAAAAGTCCTCAAGGAACAATTTCTGTTCCTGTTAAGGAGCCCTCAGAAATGAGAACACAAAATCCAGCCCTCAGAGTAACTTGATGTAGTTCTTTTGGAGGGTGAGCATAGAGGGGGTCAGACGGAGTTCTCCAGCTCAGACGTCCTCTGGTCCCCAGTAGCTAGCAGAGGCCCACCAGGGGGACAGAAAGACCAAGTCCTCGTGGCATCTCCAAGGACTAGAAACGGTGTCCCCAGCATGAGTTTTGTATGCTTCCCATGCTTCGTCCTGGCCCTGACTTCCTCTCCTGCCTGAGCTGGTGTCACACTGTCTTCGGGTTTCAGCCTCTGCCTCAAACCCCTCTCAACCCTCCCTCTATTCCGGAACTCTTCTGGCACATTTAAGTTTTATTTCAGTTGATATTTAACAATACTTTTGTATTCTAAGCCCTTAATTTTGCATATTTCTGCCTTAAGTATGTGAAGTTTCTAACAATACAATATGTCACTGGAGGTGTCATTTATTTTGTTAGCAAATGAATTGATGTCATAACTCTTTTCACTAGATGGCACTCCTTCCTACTTTGGCTTTTTAAGATCTGCTTTTAATTTTTTACTACAGCAGGTCTCAAAACATTTTCGTTTCTTTACACAATTAAAAACTAGGATCCCAAAGAGCTTTTGTTCATTTTGGTTTTATCTCTTGATGTTTTAAATATTTGTTTATTTAAAAATAACAAACCTATTACATATTCACATAAATAACGTTTTTATGAGAAATTATCATTTCCAAAACAAAAAAAAGTTAGAACAAAAAATGGCATTGTTTTAGCATTTTACAAGTCTCCTTAATGTCTAATGTCTACTTGAATAGGCAGCTAGGTTCTCATAACTGCTTCTGTGTTCAGTCTATTGCAACATGTTATTTTGGTTGAAGAATTCGAAAAAACTCTTGCTTCATACAGACAGGTCGTTGGAAAGAGAAGAGTATTTTGATAGCCCTTCAAGTACTTGTGGATGTTTAACGCTTCATCATAACTCAACAGGTGGTAGTTTCCTAAAGGTTAGTTGCAACGAGAATGTGAATCAATGAACTTTTTGGACTCTGCTTCACTTAAATCCACAGGTCTCTCGCACTTTAAGTGGCTCTTTTGCCCATTCATGATATTACATCATCAGACACTAGTGACTCGGACAATGTTGGTTCACTGAGTTATGCAGGTTTCCTAAATGTTGACACATTTTGTTCTGTAGTATCCAAAAAAAATCTTATTTGTTAGTGACATTTCTGATCTCATCAGACAAGCCATTAAGTATCGGAAAGCTGTCATGCTCACAGTGGGAAGTATGTATTTTCCCAGATTCTAATTTTTGCTTGAGGACTTGAATTTTATTGTTGCCAGTAAATACCATGAGAGTTTTCCCTGAAGTGACGGGCTTTGTTGTTAAGAAAATGCCTGCCAGCTACGTAAGTCTGAATAACCATTGTTTGTCAGTTATTCTTTCAAGTAAACGTGATATTCCATGAAGAAAGCAGCTAGTTCAGCTTGTAACTCAGTCACACAAAATGCTAAAATGTACTCAGTGATCAAGATGAATCATTTTTACTGCTTCGTCAAGGATATTCTTAAGTGAAATTTGCTTTTTTTTTTTTTTTAACCGAGAGTATGACTACTGCTAAATTTGGTGCCACTGCCTTGATTTATTCTAAAGGGCCAAGAAGTTTACCCATTGTTGCCCCTGTAAATATAACACAGTGAAAGGACAAATAATGTCTTAGTATTAAACAAATAGTTTTGACCTTGCAGACCTCCAGGGGTCCACAGATCAACTTCAAGAACTACTGTTCTTCAAAAACAAAAATCTTGGGTTGGTAATGTTAATTAACTATTTGATAGCTGCTTTCATTGCCCTGTACCTGTCCATTGAGCTGTTAGCCTTATGGGGTCTTGAGCCGTATTGGAGGCAGTAGAGCATCCGGAGTACGATGAGACCGCATAATCAAATCTGCCTCATTTGTTTTGTGAGGATTCACTGAGTAAATGTAACAAATACTTAGCTTACTGGTGTCTAGCCCGTCTGTATTCAGTAGCGTTAGTTGCGATGACCAGTGCCCCCTCAGCACGCTTCCCAGGCCGGTCATACATGTCACTGGGCCTGTTTTGGGATATGGGATTCTGCATTATTAAACCGGACTGTGCTCCAAGGAGAGCAGAGGTGAGGAGACTTAAAGCCACGTCACGTAGGGAAAAGTTAAGGAGCTGGAAGAGGGAAGACTGGGGAAGAGCTGGCAGTTCTGTCTGCTGTTTGAAGGCCTGGTGAGGGAAGGGCGGTGGCAGCCCCATGCGGAACTCCAAGCAACGAGGAGATGTTTGCCTTCGCATAACGAAGAGCTGCCCTTCGTCTCTGGCCAGAAGTGAGTCGAGGTGCCACAGGAGGTGGTGAACTCTCTCTTTCTGGCCTTTTCAGGAACGAATGTCCTAAAAGAAACGTGAGGGTGGGGTCGGACTAGAACCCCCAAGGTGTTTCTTGGGAAAGGACTTGGCATTGTGGATAAGCAGAGTTGAGTATTCTCCAACTGTATCATCTGTTGACTTTAGGAAGTACACATGTAGAGTACAAAGACTGGAAATTGCCCTTATTTTTATCACTATGATGTTTGGGGTTACCTATGAGTGCAAAGTCCCATATTTGGGAATTTGAGGAAGAGATGAGAACTCCAGATCCCGCTCTGTAGGGAGCCTTTGGCCCTGATCCGTCAGCCCGGGGTGGCAGGGATCGGGCCCTGGGGTTGCTGAGTTTGCCCTAAACTAGAGAAAAGGAGCTGGAGGAGGTGGCAGAGTGTACCACGGAAACAATGCTTCAGCATTTCTGTTGCATCATGTCTCGTTCTCTAACTTCAATTTTCTGGTCTCATCTCTTCAGTAAGCAGCCCGACTCAGATGTTTCCGTTACTCAGCAGAAGGTGGCACTGCTGTCCTGGAAAGAGTCAGACTAGGAGTGGCAGTCGTCTGTCCAGCTCCTTACCACAGGGACAGGGGCCCGAAGGCTCAAGTGTTTCCTCCATCTGTTTGCCCTTGGCCTGTGAGCTTCCCTTTTCACCACTCTCCTTTGTCCTTGTTTTACCTCAGTTGCCCTGGAACTTTTCGCCTTGTTTATTTTTTTCCCCACTCCCACGGTTCCCGTGGATAAAGGTATTTCCACTCACTCCCTGTCCCTGACACATTCTTCCTTTGCAAACAAACACGGGCACTGATGCGCTGGCACGGGCAAGCTGGAGCAGCCCATTGCCAAGCTAACTGGGAGGCCCGGCTTCCTGGTGCGGGGCGGGATGGCCGGCCCCCTGAGGCGCTGTGGTCCAGGCTTTGACCCAGGGAAAGAATCCTCTCGGCCCAAGGAGCAAACATCTGTCAAAATAAAATAGTGTCTCTGGGTCAAAGAGGTGACATCGGGTGGGGAAAAAATTGTGCCAGCATTTTTTAAAAGGCGTGTACAACCCCAGCTCAAAGAAAACATTTAAAAAATCCTTCGAGCCCAAAAGTAGTGCAGAAATGTGGAGTTCACAACTCAGAGCCGGTCTAGTGGGTTTGGAGTCAGAAGACCTGGGTTGAGCGCTGGCTCGGCTGCCCTCCAGCTGTGGCCAACAGGCACATAACTGAAACTGTGCTCAGCTCGGCTGAAGTCAGGGCTGTGATACCCACTGTTCCAGGTGATTGTGGCAGTGATAGGAGAGAACGTGTAGGAACAAGTTTTTCTCAGCCTAAGATGCAGCTGTGAGCAGTACTCGGCCTTCTCACCCAAACACAGTCTGATTCTACGCCCTCCCCCTGGAGGTCAGAAGTTGCCACAGTTTCTCAGTTCACGGCACCCTTGGTATCACAGGAGTTTTTCACAGAACTCCTAGGCCGAAAGAAATAACCTGACGGTTCTGTTTATTAAGTAATCTGCTCCCTGCAGTCAGCACCCGTGTGCTCACAATTCAGTAGCCACTTGAAAAAAATAATACATAAATTAGTGTGGTATCTGACAGATGTCAAGTAATGCTGTTTCCCTTGAAATTTTTAAATATCACGGGCACTTTTGCGGGGGACCTGGGGGGCCTTGATGGACAGCTTGGGAACTGCGCTGGTAGATAGTCTTAGAGTCCCAGAGCGGTGGGGCTCGGTGAAGTCCTCGCGCAGCCTCCCCTGGAGGCCTGGCTCAGCGCGGTGAACGGGCCTCTGCCTTCGGTGGCTGCACATACACACCTGAATTCCCTCAAGAAGGGCGAGCGTCTTCATCGCCATGTGTTGTTAATTGACTCAGAGTTTAGATGAAGGATTTGCCTCGGGAAGAACTGACTCGGTAATTCCCAAACTTCCTCTCCTCTCGAGCCCTTCCCCACCCCACGCCCCCGCCCCGACCCAGCACTATTATTGATCTTTTAAAATGTCAGAATCAAAGATCTGGAGACCGAAAACAGCCCGAGGAGCTTGTTTCAACAACAGGAGTCTGTTGTTGACAACTGACTCTAGGAAGAACTTTCAGGAGCCTGCCAGCCATTCTCTTATTGACCGCGTAAGGGGAGAGGCTGCCAGTTTCCGCAGGATCCGTGCAGAGCAAAATGTTTTCCTCTTTGGGCTTTGGGTGTGTTTGCTATACCTCCAGGACTCTGGAATCGGAAAAGGAGATGCTAAGGTTTTCACAGACAAGCAGCATGGGTTCTAGTCATCCTGAAGGCTCCTTCAGAGGGCAGGTTGTGGGGTGCGGCAGAGGAACCAAGGCCCTTTCCAGCCAGTGGGGATGGGTCGTTGTGTGCCTTTGCTTGGCGAGCTTCTGGGGAACCCTCACTTGAGGAATGTTCTGTTGAGAATTATTTTTCAGGATGGGACAGCAAAGGTTATCTTGTAAGAGCTTAAACTTGGACTTTTTCTTAGAGGTCTTTGACATGGAAAGGGTCATATAGCACTTTTTCTAGTGGTTATCTTGTCAGGGTTTTGTTGTTTTTATATTGTGCATATTTTATTGTCAGACTATTAGAGAAGCAAGATTGAATATTTAAGAAAAGGAAAAAAACCACCTAATTCCATGGGCCTAACAGCGCAGCCATTTTCATTCTTCCATCTGTGTAGGTTTGCCTGTGTAATAGCATATATATTTTGTATCCAGTTTTGTTCTCATTTGTATTACAAACATCTTCACTGTTGCTATAGTCTGGGTAATTATATAATAGCATGACACAAATGAAAAAATAACACTTGAGAATTAAGTGGTGGGTTATATCTCAATAAAACTGCTGTAGGAAAGATTTTTTTTTGTAATTTTCTAAATACCTCCAAATGGGGAATGATGCAGAAAAGATTGAGATTCACCAGCTTTTGTTCTAGTAGTAATACCAGTCAGTAGCAACACACTTCTTCACATCACTTCCCTTAGTTCTTCTCATATATTCAGCTAGCTAAAATGAAATCCAAAAATGGCACATTATAGTAGCAAAATGTGAATATAGTTTTGTAATTGTTATCGAATAAAGTGTTACTTAGGCAGTTTCTTTCCAATGAGATTCCCTGATGGACAGGAAATGTGTCGTGCTATTTACACAAGTCAAAAGAAAGAACTCATTCTTTAAAATTTGAGTTCTCATTGGAAGTCTGCAGGATTTTTCACCCAGTAAGGGAGGCTGGCTTAGTAGGATTCGGGTTTTGGTAGCATTTTTTCTGTAAGCCCCCAGGAAATCTCTAGGCTAAGGACAGGGGTGGCAGCACCCACTGTGTATATGATTAAGTCCTCAGGACCTTGACTTCCGTTCAAGTCAACTCAGACATTACGCACTGGGGCACCACGGATTCTTGAGCCCTTTCCCCTGATCGTTACAGTTAAAAGGTAATAGATCTGGCCGTCTTCCCCTTAAGTCAAGGGTTTAACACCTGCTTCGCCTGTGATCTGCTATGGAGTCATTCCTGGAGAGGAATTTTACCTCCTTGGTCTTCGATGTTGGCTTCCCCAGTGGTTGAACCAAGGGCTTCGAAGAAACTGTGACTATTCACAGCCTCCTGGTCTCAAGGGAGGAGGTGAGAAGTTGGGAAGTGGTATTTCTAGGCTTTGGAATCAGGCTGGAGCTTGAGTTCCAACATTGCCATTTATTGGGCAAGAGACTGCTTCATTGTATTTTGCTTCAGTTTGCTCGTCTGTAAAATGGAAATAATAAAGTCTGCTTCATGGGGTTATTATGAGACTTGAATAATGTATGTTGGCTTTTACTGAGTTCTGTTTAGAGTGTGAGAGGGAGAATATATTCTTGGTCCCTCCATCTTGGTTTTATTTTCCTATCTGGCCCCCATGTTCTGCACCCCCCATACCCCATGATCCTTTGAGTGCTTATTAGAAAAAAAAAATGACAGCATGACTCACCTAGGACCAGAGAAGGAAATGGCCCTTGACCATTGCTGGCTTGTGAGCCATCCACTCTTTTTTTTTTTTTTTGAATTTTAAAAATACTGTATATTTATTGTGATTGAGTTATATGTACATTTACAAAGAGATAACCAACCAGATTACAGGCTACAGAATCCTGGCAACAGCCCAGAAAGCCCCTGGGAACAACTGAACATTCAGTGGAACATCTTCTCGCCTGTCACTGCTAGACAGCCACTCAATTTAGTGCGTATGCGTGTGCAAAATTTATGGAAAAAGCTGCACTCAGCCAATCTGCAACAGATGAGCCATCCATTCTTAACTTCTGGCTATTGTAATTAGGCCTTTGAACTGTTGAAAATGCCCAGGCCTATTTAACATTGGCATTTCCTTGCTCTCACCGCAGTGAATAGCCACATGGCCTTCTTTAGGCCTGGTCTTTAGCAAGGCGGGGGTTGCCCTTGCAGAGTGAGTGACATAGAATATCCAGGCTGGGGTCTACAAGTCTGTCTGGGTGGTGATCTGGTCTGAGCAGCAGACAGAAAGACATAGAGACAGGGCAGGCTGTGGAAGTAGCTGTCTTGTCCAGATTGAAAGAAACCCAAGGTAGGTCCTTTGTCTTGCCACATTCCGGAGAAGGCCTGGCTGTATCTGTAGCCGAACACCGCTGGGAGAAATGTTGTGATTGCTGGAAGTTGTGATCTCCTGCAAAAGGAGGAAGGACCATTATTCTCCCTCTATCCCCTACTCTTGGCTGCACCACAGCTGCCGTCAGGGCCTTCCTGACTGCACTCGCTCCCAGTCAGCTGAAGCCCCAGAAGCCCCACCCCGCCCCTGTGCGGTTCTCCATCCAAGAAGGAGCCGCTGCGTGCCCGGTCCGCCTGCCCATCAGCCGTGCAAGCCCTGACAGACTTCGATCCCTACGGGACTACATGTCACGGATTACTAACCAAGGTGTGGCTGGGGCCTTCCCCAGTGATGATTTATCTTTTTGAAATTTATGATGCAGAAGGCAAGCTGCCTGTCTTTAGGGATCCAGCACTTCTCACCTTCGTTCTGTGTTTCGATCCAGGTCCCTTGAAATGCTACCGTGCGATTTCTGGATTTGACAGGATTTTACTCGTTTGTATTCTTAACATTGGGATACAGTTGAAAACTAAATTTTCCCTAAGCAGTGCCTTAAAGATTCTGGCGTTCCCTCTGGCCCTGTAGACAGTTAATCCTCTTCCTACCAGTATGTACGTGAGGACCAGTGTGCATGTCCACACTCCTGGCTTTCTGGCATCTCACTGCTTTTTGCCCCGATGTTAATCTAACATTGCAGCTTGGCAGTTGACCTCCCAGGCAAGATAATGCTTTCGTAATTTGGTGGCGCTGTCGAGGTGTGTCTCAAAAGCTTCACTTTGCTGCCCTCAGCCTCACAAAGCTGTCTTCTTTGTGCTTGTCTGGCTCCAAGCTCTCCAACTCAAAGCATAGAGACACTGTTTTTGTGGAGAACCCTTAAGAAGAAAGTGCAACCTGGCCTCACCACTGAGGACTTGACTCAAATCCTTGATGTGAGGTAACCTCTCTGCCCAGGCACAGCCCACCTGACACCCTGGGCGGGAGAGAGAGAAATGGAATGGCCCTCTCTGAGCATCTTCTACAGCTTTCAAGAAACTCAGGGTCTTCAGGGGTCTTGAATCAAATCTGTGGTTACGCTTGCAATAGTCAGATAATAAAGTCTCCCCTTCAGAAGTGGCTCCAGCCAGAGCTTTGCCTTCACATGAATTCTGGTTGGTTCCACGTGACAGAGCATCAGCACCATGCTGAACCCTGTGGGCATCACTGGAGACAGGATTTTCCGAGAGAGACCGTTCCTCTCCCCTTCCCCGCCTTCGCTTCAGTCTGCAAGGCCAGCTCTAGAGCTGGCTTAGTTTGTCTTGGCAGATGCCTGTTTAACGCTTTTCCTGTAGAAACCTCTCTGCTTGGGGAGCTGAGCCTTCCTGGCAATGAGCTGGGAGTGAAGGCGAGTTCATTGCATCCAAAGTGGCCCCACCAACTTCCGCCCATTTTTGCGATAAGTTGAGTGTTTCCATCCCCAGGCAGGCAGCCTGCCGTGGCAGTGGCCCAATCCTGACCCAACAGGATACAACGGAAGGAAATGTGCTGGTGATGGGCTTTCTCCAGGGCTCTCCTGGGTGTGTGGGTAGAACAACCCACACCAGGCATTTGTGCCACGGGTGGGCTGTCCCCCACACGGCACTGGGTTCAGTGACTTCCACTAAGTCTTCGGTTACTGCCACTCTCGATCCACGCCCCCACCCGTGTCTGTCAAACGACAGTAATTTTATTCTGGAGCTTGGAGGTATCTCAACAAAAGTTCCAGAATTGCTGCTTTCTTGGCAACCTGAAGTGACTCACATGTGCCTCAGAAAACCTCGTTTGACCATCAGCTTGAAGCTTTCAGGAGGGCTTCCTAGGCACACCAGTGGCTTCTGAAGCAGCAGGATTGTCTGCCCACAATTTCATGAGCCTGTCGTGAGAATTAAATGAGATCTTTCACTGAAGTGCTTGGCGTGATACCTAAAATTATTCCCCTAGACTGAATTTTGTTCATTCCACATGCCCAGTGTTTGGCCCATTGCCTGGTACATAATAAATGCTTGGTAAGTTATTTGTGGAATAAATAAATGAACTATACGATCATTCTTTTTTTGTCTTAAGATTAGGAGCAACAAGGTAGATTTAAGGTTTTTTTTTAATTCAGCATTGGTGCCTCCACGCACACACCTTCCTGCTTGTCCCATATCAACCTTTATTGCAGCTCTAGCCCCTTACTCAGCTCCTCCGCTGGCCTCCCTTTCTTATATCGAGTCCACACATTGAAATTAACTGTGGACTTGAACAGGTTTGGAGTCTGGGGGTTAACGCACTGCAGGTGATGGTGGCTTTGAACCTCTAAACTGGACTGAAGAAAAACTGGCCACTGGGCAGTTAACTGATGAGAAAGGAGAGAGAGAGGGAGAAAGTGTGTGTGTGTGTGTGTGTGTGTGTCTGTCTGTCTGTCTGTCAGTGTTTGAGCACCTGTTGTGGGCAGGGCACTGACTATTGCAGGTGCTGGGAACACAGTGGTAAATAAGACAGTGAGAGCACAGAATAGGGCACATGTCGTCTCGTTGGCCAGATGCGGGTGTGGTGGAGGAAAGCTTCCTTGAACCAAGGTCTGAAGTCTGAATGGGGCTTACTAGGCTGGAGTGGGGAGGGGGTGATCCAGGGAGCAGCTTTGCCAGGATCCGGGTGGGGGGAGGGTGCTGAAATGGCCGGCAGGGAGCCCCCGGGGCCTCAGGCCACAGTGAGGGTTCATTTTTAAGTGGGTACCCTGCTCCTGAAGTGAGATGTCATTAGGGCGTTATAACTCCTGGGGCAGCCCCAGATCTGAGAGGACAAGATTTGGGAGGCTTTGTTTCGCTAATCTGCCTCCCCAACTGCCCCCTACTTTTAAGGTGCAGGATTACATCATCCAACAGAAAACATGTCTGTAGCACTCTTTCCCATGGAGCGGGGAGAGGCTACCCTTTGCCCTCTGTTCAGAGTGATTTCTCTGTGCCTAATGCTCCCAGAACTGGGGAGAAAAGGTGATGTTGAGGTCTGGCAGAATCCAGCTGCCGGAAGCTCCGTTGCTTTGTCTCAAGTTGGACACCGGACCTTTGAGTGCACTTGGTGGACTGGTTCCGGGAAGGGTTGATGAAGCATTGTTGGCTGTAAATAAACTTCCATTCTCCCCACCAGAAGCTGCTCCTCCTCTGCTGAGTAAATCCTCCCAGCTCACATGGCAGCTTGTCCCGCTTCGTGGAGCCATATTGTTTTTCCTTCCTTCCTCTGCTCCAGTCATAGTTTTGCCGGTGGCTGGACTTTTATATTCTCTGCAGGGGGAACCACATTTCAGATTCTGTAATTCCTGAGGACAAGGCCCCTGCCATGGCCGTTAGATTCTTCCACATCTCAGGCACAGTTGATTAAGAAGTCAGCGGTGTTGGGTTCAGACCACAGTCCTCCAGGGACGACCCCCAGCCCGCAGCAGCCACTCGCGCCCCTGTTGGTGGGACTGAAGTGAAGCCCAGGGAGGTTGGAGGGGTGCAGACAGTCTGAAGAAGAGGCCTCAGAGCTCTCTTTCCTCCCCTCCCTTTCCCATCTTTTCACTAGGCTTCTTAGGAAGATGTGGATTTTGTTTTGCTTTGTTTTTCCTTGTGTCTTAATTGGACTTGAACTAGAGAGCAGAAACGGTTTACCTGGTATTTTCTCCTAGGAACTGCTATGTGAGATGCTCTCCTAGGCAAGAAAAGCACTCAGCCTGCTGTGTCTGAGGGGCGTGTGCTGTCATGTCCAGGTCTGGCCAGGTCTCTGGGCTGTGGGCTTCATGCCTCCCGGCTGACGCAGACATCCAACCGTCTGGTAAATAGATCTCCAGGCTGAGTTCATTTCTTTGAAGAACTGAATATCCACCTGGAGGCCAGGGAGGGTGGATTCACGCAAGTCAGGGCAGGTGTCCTGTGTGCCTTCGGAAACACCGCTTTGGGGGAAGAAAAGGAACAGTGGGGGTTCTTGTTGCTTTTCACTTGTATCCGCTTTGCTGCTCCCTTTCTGCCTCTTTAAGGACATACTGAGACTCTCTCTATAACAGGTTTTGTAAAACCAGTTTCTTGAAGTACTGGCAGTTTAATGGTGTGAACCTTCCTTCTATCTCCTTAGCTCTGTCCTTTTAAATACTTCATCCGTTGTTTTTTCTGACACCATGGCTGGCTTCCGAGATAACTATCATGGGTGCATTGTTCATTTTTGTGCTGAATTCCTGGTATCTGAGGCATGACTGTCTCTCTGGGTCTTTGTCTTGAATGTGGACCCCCCCCTCCTCCCCGCAAGGCTGCTTTCATTGGATGAAACTTGCCTGGATGGACAGTTGAGCATAAATGGTTCTAAAAAGCATCTTTGGGGTATTGGACCCCTGTCTTCAGTGGTCTCACTGGACACCCCGACTCTCCTTCCTTGCTGGGCTTTCTTCAGCATCACTTGAAGTCCTGCACCCAACTCCTTTCCAAGAGCATGTGATGCTGCGGCTCAGGCCCTTTGTTGTGGGGCAGAGCCAAGCCCTTCTTCTCGGGCTCAGGGCAGGGGGCGGGTGGGGGGTGGTTAGGCTGCTTTAGGATCCGGAAGCACCGCGTCGTCAGCTTTCTTCTTCGGGGGCACCTTGGTACCACACCACATGCCCAGGAGCTCAGCAGGCCCACAACCAGCTTGTTCACGTCAGAGGGCAGAGGAATTCCATTCTAAAGCGTAACAAGGTGTGGCCACCAGGAGTCACAGAGTCCCATTGCTTGATTCTCCAGGGCCTTAGGAGTCACACCGGTACATGTGACACGAATGGGGGATCTGAACAACGACAGATTCCAAAGTCTTTCCAGGAGACCTTTGTGCAGAATTGTATGGCTTCCAGTCTGTGGAGACTCATTTATACGTTTGGCTTTCAGGAGTCTCTCAAGGCAGGAGAATCTTCTCTTGCTTGCGGTTGGGTCCATGGTCCATTGGTCGATACTTTGCTTGGGGATAGTGTGGAGCTGGATTCCGCTGCTGGGAAGGTGGGGTGGGACTTCTTCCTGGGGGTGCTGGGTTTGGGATTGAATAAGAGGCCATAGCTCCAGGGGACTTGGGGTGCACTCTGGGCACTACCCGCCCCTTCTGTCCATGTGTGTCTGTGTGTGTGTGTGTGTGTGTGTGTGTGTGTGTGCACCCTGTGAGGGCAGAAAACCAGAGACTAGACTAGTTGGCAGATTGAAACCAACTATCCAGTTAATTTTTTTTTGTTTTGTGGCATGTGTAAAAAGATAAACTTGGGGGGAAATGAGGAGCCAAGCCAAAAAAGGAAAGACTGAAAGAAGTGGAAAAAACTTCCTGTTTGTGATTTTGCCCTATCATTTCTTTTTCTCCCAGAGACGTGACTAAACAGACCTCAGCTAAGCCAGGCCAGGACCTTGTGAGATGCAGGAATCCCCACCTCTCCCCACCCCTCCCCCTCCCTTCGCTGGGGCACAGGAGAGCCCCAGGGAGCCTCACAGCCTTTAATCTCACCGAGGAGCCCCTGGTGTGAACAAGTACTTTCCCCTTTGAAGAGAAGCTGCCTGTTTGGTGACTAACTTCCTGTGCCTCTGGAGCAGATGCGGCTGAATTCCCACGTGGATATCTTGCCTCTTTCCTCGCTGCTCTGCATTTTGGCCATGAAAGGGGCTGGGGCAGTGCTTTGGGAAAGAGCTCTAGGGGGCCTTTGAAGAGTTAACGGGTCAGTCCTGTACGACCAGCCAAATGGCCCGGGAGGGGAGGAAGGATGTACCCACCTGATGCTTTCCCACAATTAGCGCCCAGAAAGCTGTCCCCTAGAGGGAAAATTTAAGGACCTTTTACAGTCCAACGTTTTGTTACTGCCATGCTCTTTAACATTGGTTCCTCCGGAGTCACAGCTACGAAGGGATTGTTGTGGGACCCGTGGAGACCGGCTCTCTCTGGAGAGCAGCTGATGGATAACCAGCCTGAATTTGGCACGGCAGCCCTCGGGTGCGCCTCCGCTTTGCCCACCTGATCGGCAGGGGGCAGGTGGCTGGAGGAGACGGTTGCTAAGCAGCCTGGCCTGGGCATTATGCCCGTCCAGGTCGAATGAATAGCTGCAGTGTGCCGAAGAATGAGGGGGTTTTGGCCTGTCCCAGAACCAGGAGGGACTTTTTGGAGAAGGGGGCTAAGAACTGCTGCTCTGGTCTTGGCGTGGAGCCCGGGGGCGGGGGGTGGTCTTCCTGCCCCTTCCCTTCTGAGACGTCACCTCGGTGTAACATTGCTTCGTGTCAGCGGAGTGCGCAGAGCTCCACGGCCGTTTCCATGTGCCCATCAGGTCCAGAGTTGTTACTGTCTTATGTCCTCCCTCACCAACCAGAGGGAGGGGGCGTGAGATCCAACAATCTCATGAACACAGCTTCTGCCACTGTGATCATTACTGTGTTATGGCACTTGAGACCCCTGACCTAACTGTGTTTGAGGGGCTCGGTTTCCCCAGAAATGGGGAAAGCAGGTACGTTCCTGCCGTTGTGCATTTGGGGCAGCAGAAGCAAGGAAAGGCCTTCCTCCCCAAGGTGCCCGGGTGTGTGACCACGGCTGGGACGGTGCCTTCTCCAGGCTGATTTGGTTTAGATGAAGCATTTGCTCTGAGCAGTGAAATCCAGAGCAAGTCCAGAGCAGTCTGATGAGAAACCTCTGCTCCTAGGGCTCTGCACGCCGCCAGAACTGAAGGACGTGTGGGAGTGGGTGCTGGGGACGGGGGTTTGCAGGAAGGGTCAGAGAAAGCTTTTCTTTGGCGAGACTGTGAGCCAACGTAAGGCGAGCTGACAGGTGGGCCAGCGAGAGCCAGAACGAGGCTGCCTCCAAGCCAGGCCTTCCTGGGGCCAGTGCCGTGACTTGTTGAAGGCCCGCTGCCTGCCTGCCCCGGGTTCCATGAGCTACCCCCTTGTGATAAAGCCTCTCTTTTTTTGCTGAAACTGAGAGTAAGAAAAATCTCTTGGGAGCAGACAGTCTTTTGCGTTTTGGTCTTGCGATTCTCGTGTTGTAAAGTAGCCACCTCTTGCTTCCTGGGCACCAGCTGGAGGCGCTGGTGTTCTGGGGTGGCTGGCCGGGCCCTGAGAGAGCAGCGAGCAGGGTCCAGGTGGGCAGCTGTCCATGGCTGGTGTTTGCTTTCCTCATCATTAGGGGTACTGGTCACTGCTGGAGGCCGTGGAGGAGAGACAAGCAGGTGTCTGGAGCATCCCAGCTGCTCTGATGAAGGAAGAAGGGGTATTTGGAGGTTCAGGGGTCCCAGGATCCCCCAAAGTATCCGCTCACTCTCGGGGCTCTTTACGGTGCTTTCACCTTTTCTCCTTCCTTAAAAATCCTGAGTGGTGTCAGTGAGGAGAGTGACTGTGGGTCAGGAGGCCCGGGCTTACTCCTTGTGTTTCTGTTTTTCTTTTGCAGGATAACCCAGAAGTAGAAAAGCGAGATCCCCAGGAATTAGTTGGTGAGTATCCAGCGGTGGGGGGGGGGGGGGGCGGGGAGCCTCGGGGGCAGGTCTCCGAGCCTCACCAAGAGCCAACTGGCTTCCAGCCACGCAGGCGGCTTCTCTCTGCTTCGGCCAAGGCAACTGTTCTGCCACAAGCCTGCGTCTTCAGTCTCTCACAGGGCCTTTGGCATTTTCTAAGACGTCTGGATAAGACACCCAGGAAACAATTCTTCTTTGACAGTCAGATTCATGGTGCGTTTCACTGGGCTTTGGTCATTTGCCAGTGTTGTCAAGAGGGATTCAGGGCCCGCTTCAGCTGGGAGCTCGTTCCCCTTGTGCCCTGCGCCCGTCCTCCGGCCTTGTACCCCCGCAGCCCCCTCCGCTGGCATATTCACGGGTTCAGGGAGCAAACATGTGGCCTCTGCTGGCACCCTACTCTGTCCCCAGGAGGGAACATGCCTCACAGCCCTGGGGTCTGGGGCCCTTTGTGTGACTGGCCAGGGCGGTTACATTTCTGGAAAGTGACACACGTGTCATCCCAGTTCCGTGTTAACCTCAGCCTCTTAATCCTTTTAGGAAGCCTCTCAGCTCCTTCAGTTTGGCCACGGACTTTGTAAGGGCTCTCCCAAGGCCTGGCCCAACCTCACGGTGGGGGGACTAGCCCTCCCTCTCTGTGGCGACTGTGCCCGTCTCTCTCTGTCTCTCTCCGCCTGCTCCACTGGTCTTCACAAAGCGGGTTCCTGCTCCCTGTGGCCCTGCTTCTGAGGCGGCCTGCAGAGCCCGCTCCTCTGCTTCCAGACGGAACCTTTGAGACGTACTTACTGTGCCCTGGGAAGCCCCGGACTCAGCCTGGAAATGCTGCTTCCTGCAGCCCCTCCAACCTGACCTTTCTCTGGATAGGATCCCTTCACCGGTGATGGGAGATAGGGACCCATTCTGGTTTTCCGGACTGAAAGAACTGAAAATTGTTCATTATATTTGTCTTCTGAGGAAGGACTGGGGAGCAGCGTGGCCACACTGAGCAGCCCAGAGGCTGAGTGGGTCCTGCCTTCACCCCCGCGTTTGCTGATGAGTGGGGTGTGAGTCTTTCCTACCCTATAAAAACCCAAATTTTCCTAAAACCTTAGAGTTTGCTCTTGGAAAATGGCGCTGTAGGGGTGGCCCAGTTGGCTTCACAGGCAGAGAGAACAGAGCACAGCCTCACCAGGCCGCCCGTGGCCTTCCCCGAGTGGGTGATGGACTGGAGCCTCGGCCTCCTGTCGCCTCCGGTCCCTGCTGTTCACACCAAGACGCTGGGGGTGGGGCGTGGGGTCAGAGGCGCCTGCCCAGGAGCCCAACAAGGCAGCGCCCTCCACTCCTGCCGGCAGCGCTTGGCGAGCGGTGGAATGTGTGTGGGCACCAGCCATCTCAGCCCCGACTTCTTCCACAACCAGCTTTCACTTTTCCTCTCCTTGTCACTTTTTTTTTTTTTTTCATAAAGAAGGGAGTCATTATTTTTTAAAGTATTTGTTTACTTATTTATGGCTGTGTTGGGTCTTCGTTTCTGTGCGAGGGCTTTCTCTAGTTGTGGCAAGCGGGGGCCACTCTTCATCGCGGTGCGCGGGCCTCTCACTGTCGCGGCCTCTCTTGTTGCGGAGCACAGGCTCCAGACGCGCAGGCTCAGTAATTGTGGCTCACGGGCCTAGTTGCTCCGTGGCATGTGGGATCTTCCCAGACCAGGGCTCGAACCCGTGTTCCCTGCATTGGCAGGCAGATTCTCAACCACTGCGCCACCAGGGAAGCCCTCCTTGTCACTTTTTGAAAATAGCTTTGTTGAGGTGTAACTTAACATAGAGTAAGATTCGCCAGCTTTTAGTGTTAACTCCCACCACAGTCGTGACGTAGAACATTTCCATGACTCCAAAGTGTTCCCCCGTACCCCTCCCCTTGCAGACATTTCCTCCCTCAGCCTCAGGCAAGCAGTGATCTACTTTCTTCGCTGTAGCTTTGTCTTTTTCAGGATTTCTTGTAAATCAGGATTTGTTGGCCTCGGCACGATTGACATTTCAGGCTGGATAATTCTTTGCAGTGGGGGCCTGGCCTGTGCACTGTACAGTGTTTTAGCAGCATCCCTGGTCTCTGCCCACTAGGTGCCAATCGCAACCCCCTCGTCCTGCCAGATATGACAACGAAAAATGTTTCCAGACACTGCCAGATGTTGCCTTGGGGGGCAGAAATGCCCCTGGTTGAGAACCATTGATACAAATGGAATCACAGTTTGTTGGGGGATTTTCTGTTGCTTTTTTGTTTGTTTGCTTGTTTTTTTGGTCTAGTTTCTTACACTTCCCATAGTGTTTTTGAGACCCATCCACGTTCTTGAGAATATCCATAGTTTCTTTTTTTTATTGCTAATATTATCTCATTGTAGAGTTACACCGCAATTTTTTGAATCCAGTCACCCACAGAGAACACAGGTGGAGCTTTAAGCCTCATAGTTTGGATTCCTCTTCCCATTTCTCACTGAGGAGGTAGTAGTTGACCTGTACAGAGTGGCTTCTGCTCATGGGACCGTGGTTGTCAGCCCCTCTGCCTGAACTCAGCTCCTTTTTTTTTTTCTTTTTTTTGATTTTATTCATTTATTTATTTTTGGCTGTGTTGGGTCTTCGTTGCTGCGCACGGGCTTCTCATTGCGGTGGCTTCTCTTGTTGCGGAGCACGGGTTCTAGGTGCGCAGGCTTCAGTAGTTGTGGCACACGGGCTCAGTAGTTGTGGCTCACAGGCTTGGCTGCTCCACGGCATGTGGGATCTTCCCGGACCAGGGCTCGAACCCGTGTCCCCTGCATCGGCGGGCGGACTCCCAACCACTGCACCACCAGGGAGGCCCCTCCGCTCCTTTTATTCATGCCTCTGGATGTAGGACTTGGGTTGCTCTGCTGGTGTGGGCAGCGTTTTCATATGTATAGACAGCCCCAGGTTTAATGGAGCAAAGGAAAGCAGAGAAGCTGGCCCAGGGCTCCCCAGCACTGTAGCTGCCTGACAGAGCTGAGCGTGGGTGTCCTGCCGTCCCCTCCAGTTGCCCCACGGGTGCCCCGTGGGTGGGCCTGGAACAGTGGCCCTGGGTGGTAAGCCAGTTGGGTCTCTAGTGAGCCAGAGACACTCCACTGCCTCCTGCTTCCAGCCCCACAATACCTGCCAGGCATCCCTTCACTCCTGCCATTACAGAAGCCCAGCTGACTAGCTGCTCCTGCACAGATTCATACCTGGCAACTATGGATACCAGCACTGTTTTGGGACTTGGGCACGCACCTGGGGTGAATCATGTTGACGGCAGGCTTCTCAGATCCTGAGTATGGCTGCCTGCCTAGAACACCCCAAGCAGACCTGGAGCAGCCACAGACACGACCTGCCCCCATGTGCCTGGATACACATCTCAATGTGTTTCCAGGGAAAATGGTTTGAGGCTGGCTGCCCAATAGCCATGTATATGGGTCTGATGTCTTCTGCTTTCGATTCATTTTGAGACTTAGGAAAGACAGAATCACAGAAAGATTGGTTCTGAAATCTGTGAGGTAAACTTTTATCGAGTTTCCTGAATGTATCCCTTCATTTGCCAGCTACTCCCGAGGAATTTTCTCATTCCTAGCCCAGTTCCAAGCCCAGGAGCTCAGGAGGGGCTCTCCCTCTCCCTGTCACACTGTATGCCATTTGAGCCCAAGTGTGGCTGGGTTGCTAATGGTAACAGTGCCACACCCTGTTTTTCCAAAAGGCTTTCCTGGCAAATGCCAGAGGGCACTCTTTGTCTCTCTGTCACATGCACACATACACTCTCCACCGCAGGGAAGCCTTGACCCTCTTTGCTGTGCGCCCAAAGCCTGTCCCGGCCCTTCTTGCTTTCGTTGCTGATGCTTACGAAATGCGAGAACCAGCACACCCCAGCTGATTCCACTCTCAGCCGGCCTCTGCAGCCTGCTTGAGCCTCAGGCTTAGACCTCCTGCCTCTCCCAGAGCTGGGAGGAAGGAGGAAGTCAGGATGAGATTGAACTCCTGCCAGATCTGGGTGTCCCTTGCTTCAGGAGACAGGAGACAGGAGACAGACAGGAGACAGAAGGAGGGTGCTGGGCAAAGAGAAGCACATGGTTCTGTGGTGAAAACCGCTCCCGGGCTGCACTGGTGTCTCAGTCCACAGCAGGATATGTCACCCAGTCTCTGTCCTCTTCCCTTCACCCAAAATGGCAGATCTAGTGCTCTGTTCCTGGGGCACGTCCAGTGAGAATCCACCGACAGTGAGAATCGGCACATGTATCCAGGGTAGGAGACTGTGCCTGGGCTTGGGCCCCAGCCTCAGTGTTTACAGTGCGTGCGCAGGCTCCTTGGGCAGCAGCTGAGACCAGTGAAGCTCGAAGCAGAAATCAAAGCACTTTCTGTGCTAGGAAAATATTAACCCAGCCTTGGGAGAGAAGGGGAAGGCTCGCTAGGCCATCCCCAGGCAGTCCAGGCAGCCACTTGGGGCTAAGAAGTTTCGCCTGGGGCCGGGCACATGGCGGATACCCAGTAAGTACTTGCCGGGTGTCATTGGTGCTGGCTTGTGCATTCTTTGCCTTCATCCTGCCCCACCCCGCTCCGCCTGCTGTTTGCTCACTGTATAGTCCTTTTCATGAGAGAACGTTTTAAAAGCACATACAGAATCTTACAACAAACAGCGCATTGTCTGAGCGATCCAGAGCACAACTCTGCAGTCTGCAAGGGTGGCCAGAGGCAGCACGGAGGGGAGTGGAGAGAGAGAGAAGCTTGGGTGGGCAGGGGCAGATCTCCAAGGGAATTGCCCCCTGGGAGTTGTGGTTCTTCACTTCAGAATCAGACCTTTTGTTCCCAAGAACGAAGTGGACCAAGAGCGGGTTGATTGGTTTACTAGTAAAGGGCCGTGGACTGCTCAGGTGGCGCAGGGGTTAAGAATCCGCCTGCCAGTGCAGCGGACACGGGTTCGAGCCCTGGTCCGGGAAGATCCCACATGCCGCGGAGCAGCTAAGCCCGTGCACCACAACTACTGAGCCTGCGCTCTAGAGCCCGCGCGCCCCAACTACTGAGCCCGTGCGCCTAGAGCCCGAGCTCCGCAACAAGAGAAGCCACCACAATGAGAAGCCCGCGCACCGCCACAAAGAGTAGCCCCCGCTCGCCACAACTAGAGAAAGCCCGTGCAGCAACGAAGACCCATTGCAGCCAAAAATTAATTAATTAATTAATTGATTAATTTTAAAAAACATTAAAGGGCCCTAAGCTAATAACCAACAGGTCCTTTTGTAAATGTCATTTATGCACAAGGCAGTATTGAGTGCTTTGAGTCCCGAAGCCTAGGGAACCCTCAGCTGCTCCTGTAGGCTGGGTAGGAGAGCCTGAGGTGAGAAGGATGGCACCAAGCAACTCTGAGTTTCCGGGATTCTGGGAGGGTGTTTCAGGGGCAGAGCCCCTGGGGGGCTGGAGCTGGTCACGTTATGAGCCAGCGGTGTGCACATCTCTTCCCAGCCTCAAGTTCAGCGACTTCACATTGGTAGCTTGACATTAGCCATGGGGAGAATTTACACCACAGAAATGGGCAGATGCTGCAGGTCGTGGCTGTGCCCCTCCCCGCCTCCCAGCTGGGTGTTAAACATCCACCAGCGCGCCCCAGGACATAGCCTTTCGTGGGTGAACTGCTGTGACGTGGCCACACGCCATCTTTATGCTCGTGCCCTCCGCCTGACCTTCTCTTCCCCTGGGTTGGCACGTGCCGGCTCCTTCTGGTCATTTGATCTCAACTCACAGGCACCCTCTCGGAGTGCTACTCCAAACGCCCTGCTTTACTGTTTCATAGTGTGTATCCCTCCTCGAAAGTGTGTTATCGGCCTTTTTTTGGGGGGGGGGGATTATTGTCCATGTCTGTCCCCCACCCTAACCCTCCCACCCACCCACAGAATTCTTCTCTGTTCTTTCCACAGCCTCTTTTTCTGAAAGAGTCCGGAACATGTCACCTGATGAAATCAAGATCCCGCCGGAGCCCCCCGGCAGATGCTCAAATCACTTACAGGTAAGCACAGCGCTCGGCTGCTGAGGCCCATGTAGCCTAGGAGGCCTGGGACAGGTGTCTGGCTCGGTCTGACTTTAAGAGGCTTCTGGACGGCCTGAGTGGGAAGGAGCCTGCAGTCCTGGTGACCGCCCTTAGGCTGCTCTCAGGAGTTTGCTCTGTACCCAACGCCACCCTCTGCTGCTTCAGCCGGGGCCCCTAGCTGCCCTCAGTGATGTCCTAACCAGAGAAAACAACATGCCTCTTCTGGGCAACCCTGAGCCAATGGGACCATCTCGGAAGGAACTTTGCTAAGAAACTGAGGGGTTGTCAGAATGTAAAATAAACAAATAGAAGTGCAAAAGCACAAGCACGGATACGCGTAAACTTCAGCCCTCGTTTTCCTGAAATGCCAGTTCACTGGCTCCTTGTTGGACGAAATCTGGTGCAGACCTGACCTGAGGAGATGGAACGGTGAGTGCGGTCACGCCCTTGGGAGCAGGACCTCAGGGGACAGCCGGGATTACACCTCCTGGTCAGCCTCAGTGGTTGTTTCTCCCTGTCCCTCTGCACGTTCCGCTGTGAAGGAGACTTTGTGACAGTAGGGCAGACACGCACGGCTGCCCCCAGAGTGGTGCCCGGTCCACCTGCTCTACCTTTGATCCTGTAGGTTCTACTGGTGCCTCTGGCCACACCCCAAGCCCTCGCAGCACGCTGGCAGACGGATGACTAAAGGGACCTGGGGCTGGGGATGCGGCTCACAGTCTCTTCTCCTCCCGCGAGTCGCCTGCCTTTGCTGAGGTCGTCCCCCACCACCACCACCTACCACCCGCCCAGCATCGAGTCACCCCTGCGCCAGGCAACAGTCCACAGCCTGTAAGAACTCTCCAGCAGTCCACCAGGCGGAGACAGGCGGCCCAGCCTTCAAGATCAGAGTATTTCTCCATTTTCGATCCTCCTAGTGGTAGAAACCATGACACTGAGCAAACGTTTTAGTTCACCTGAAACGGGAGGACCCGTCTGACGGCCCGGGAGACACAGAAAAGTCTTCTATAAAATACAGATCTTCCTCCATCTGCCGAGCCTTCTGGATAGGCTGCCCTCCGTCACCCTTAAAGAGATAACGTGGAGGCGTGTCGCACCCAGCTTCTCTCTTCCCTGGTAAATGTGTCACGAACTTCTCTCTGCAATTCAGTGCTTCCTCCAGCCATTCTTGGCTTCCGACAGAGGGAGTGGGTCACCTCTCCTGATGTGCCCAAAGGGCCTCGCTCAGGCCCTCCCAGCCTGCCCACCTCCTCTTGCAGGTGAAGAGTGCCCCAAATGTTTTCCTTCTGGACAGTCTGTGTTTAGCTGCCGCTAGTGGGGGAGGCGGCCGAGTGACCCTTACCTGGGCCAGCGCCAGCCTTCCTGGGTAAGACTGCTCCTCCTCAGAGGTGGCTCTGCCCTGAGACTCGGGTTCCTGGGGCCTCTTCACGCGCCAGACAGCCCTGATGCCATCTGTTGTGGACTTCATCTCTGTGGGCCTGGGGACACTTGTGGCACTGGCCCAGATCCCTGCCAGGTGGTTCTTCTGTTTCCCATTGAGCCAGGGCAGGGGCCTGGAGGGGAGTTTGGATGAAAAATGACCTCTTGACCCCTGACGGTGCCTCTTGATAAAGTGGTGGGGACCGGCCATCTGTGAGCCGCCCCTCAAAGGACACTGGGGAGGCTTGTGACACCTCTACTCCTGCCTTCCTAGATCTCCTGCTGAGGACTTATCCCCACGTTAAAATTAAAAACCAGCCTTCAGCCCCTGCCCGTCAACGCTAAAGCCTGAAACACCTCTTCAAGTGATTCAGGAACTGATTAACCAAGTGGGGATTTGTTCACTGTCTTCTCTGCGGCTTCTCTGCCTTGACCTTCTTATTCTTGCCTCTACTAACCACCCAAAGGGGGTCAGAAGAGAGCAAAGCAAAAGCAGACTGGTCCTCGTCTGTCTTATCTGTGCTCGGTGCTGGTCACAGGCTGGGTGGTGGAAGACCGTATGGCTGGAGCAGGGCTTCATGTGGCTCTGTGGCTCTCCTGGGTCCTCATGTCCACACAGCATGTGTGACCACAGACTGGGATCATGAGGCGGTGGGGTTCTGTCATAGTCATCCTTCTGTTTCTCTTCCACAGGACAAGATCCAGAAGCTTTATGAGCGGAAGATAAAGGAGGGAATGGATATGAACTACATTATCCAAAGGAAGAAGGAATTTCGGAATCCCAGGTGAGTTTCCCATGAGCCTGCAGGGTCAGTTGGGTGGTTGACGTTGGACAGGGGACGGGGATGCCGCCATGGAGGTGGCAGGGAGAGGCCCAGCTCAGATCACACCTGAGCCCAAAAGGGCCATCACCCAGACTGCATTACCCTCGCCGAGGCTTACCGTTTACCGTTGAAGAGCCAGATTGAACACGTAAAGCAGAGTGGAAGCCGAGAGACCTGGGCTGGGTGGGGGCGCCTGGCTGGGTTCTCATTCCCACTGTGCTCCTAAAGCATGTGACCTCTCAAGGCCTCAGTGTCCGCTGCTGTTCGATGAGGGGATTGGACCAGATGATCACCCCAGGTCCTTCCACCTCTAGGAAGTGGTTGATTCTGTGCGCAGGTGAGAGGTCTGAGAAACAGAACTGTGTCTGGGTCTTACTCCGTCCAGTGCTCAAGCAAGTGACACACCCAGGAAAGAGCCTCGTGTGCGGATAGGTGAGACCTGCCCTGGCCCCTATGGGCCTAAGTGGGGTGGCCCTGACCAAACCACGCACACTGAAGGTCAGATGTCTGGTTAAGAACAAAAACTGCAGCCCTCACCTCGACACCATATTCGTCCTGGCCACTGGCCCCAGTCCATCTCTCTGGGAGGCTGGAGGGGCAGAAGTGACTTCTAATGTCAAGCCAGTGGACGTTTCCCCTTCCATCCGGAAGCTTGCTTAGAACAGTTTGGCCGGATTTAAAGGCTTCACCTGAGCCCAGGCACCAAATGGTTCTGATCTCTTGAAATCTGGTGCCACACAGGGCCCGGCTCTCAGGCCTGCTCAGCGCCTTGTGGTTTTCCTCTTTCAGCATCTATGAGAAGCTCATCCAGTTCTGTGCGATTGATGAGCTCGGCACCAACTACCCGAAGGTATGTCCCACCCGCAGAGGCTGAGGGTGAGAGAGGGTACCCGGGGCCCTGTGCTCATCCCGCTGGATCCAGCCTGGCGCCTCTGAAAGGTCCACACTGCAGCGCTGCCAGCTGAGGAGCGCAGTCCCCGTCTCTCTTGTTTGAGCCCCGGGGCCTCTGATTGGCTAGGGCCTGAGCGTGGACTCGCCGTGCCCTGTAGAACAGCCTGTGCACACATGCATCTCTGCCCTCATAATCCTAAGGAGGACTGGCTGGAGACCAGGGCTAACAGCTGAGCCCCTGTGCCCTTGAAGGCAGGAGACTCCAGGCCAGGAAGATCCATGGAAAGACTCAGGGAAGGCACTTTAACCTTTACTGCAGCTTTAACCTTTTCTTTTTCAGGATATGTTTGACCCCCATGGCTGGTCTGAAGACTCCTACTATGAGGCATTAGGTGCGTAGCTGTCCGTCTGCCTGCTCACCCATCCGTCTGTCTATCCATCCAGTCATCAGGCAGCACAGATTTCAGGGTCTCCTCCATGTCCGGCCATGTCTGAGGAGCTGGGTATACAGCCTTGAAAGGTCCAGACCCCATCCCTGACTTATGAGGCTTACAGTACAGCAAAGAAGACAGGATTAAAGGAGTGATCCAGCGATGACAGGTGTGGGGATGGTGGGCGTGCAGGCAGGGCCACCTAATTGGGCCAGGGGTGGGGCGGCCTCGCTGAGGAAGCCGGGTCCGAGGTGAGGTTTGGAGGTGCACAGAGACTGGCCGAGCAGGTGTAGACGGTGTCCCAGGCGGGGGCCAGCGGGAGTGCAGCAATCTCGGAAGGGGCCCATCTGGGAGAACTGGGAGGAATTTCAAAGGGCCCATTTCCTCGGATGCCTGGTCCCAAACCAGCAGCCTGTGAACCAGATCTGGCCTGTAGGTGTGTTTTGTTTGGCCCATACCGAGTTTTGTCTTGCTTTAATTTGAATTAGTTGACGACGTTTTATCTAAAAATGTAGGGACTTCCCTGGTGGTCCAGTGGTTAAGACTCCGAGCTTCCAATGCAGGGGGCGTGGGTTCAATCCCTGGTCAGGAAACGAAGGTCCCACGGGCTGCGTGGCGCGGTAAATAAATACATACATACATACATTAAAAAATACATTAAGGGACTTCCCTGGTGGCGCAGTGGTTAAGCATCCACCTGCCAATGCAGGGGACACGGGTTCGAGCCCTGGTCCAGGAAGATCCCACATGCCGCGGAGCAACTAAGCCCGTGCGCCACAACTACCGAGCCTGTGCTCTAGAGCCCGCAAGCCACAACTACTGAGCCCACGTGCCACAACTCCTGAAGCCCGCACGCCTAGAGCCATGCTCCGCAACAAGAGAAGCCACCGCAATGAGAAGCCCGCGCACCACAACAAAGAGTAGCCCCCGCTCGCCGCAACTAGAGAAAGCCCACGCGCAGCAACGAAGAACCACGCAGCCAAAAATACATTAAAAATAAATAAATAAATTTATTTTTAAAAATACATTAAAAATACATGCATAAAAAAATGCATACGTTAAAAAATAAAAATCCAAGGTTCCGGCTGCTCTTGGTTGCTGAGAAGGTAGTCACACTAGGCCAGCATTCCCAGCCAGCTGAAGCCGGGAACAGCTGACCCCTCCAGACGGCAGTGCACAGCCCCAGCCTCGGGGCCTTTAAGTTTGAGGCCCCTGCTTCATGCTGGCCGAGCGCTGGCACTTAATTTTGCCCACCACAAAGGGATGCTTCAAACAAGAACCCCGGGGAAGCGGCAAGTGCTAGTCCTTCAGCCTGAAGTATCTCCTCGTGTGGGAGTTGTTTCGGCTGCTTGTGTAACTGCCCGTCTTGTCTTCGTAGCCAAAGCCCAGAAGATTGAAATGGACAAATTGGAAAAGGCCAAAAAGGAGCGAACCAAAGTAAGTGATGGACGGCAGTCCTGATGAAGAGGGCAGCTGTTCAGAGCGCACGGGTCCTGCTGGCTAAGCCCTGGGACTTCCAGGCTGCTCTCCCCGCAACCACTGGTTCATCGCCTGACGATGCTCTGAGCAGCCTTAGGTGTGCCCTGTGCTGGATTTTAAGCCTCCCTAACTCAGCTTGAAGACGCTTCCCGGTTGCTTCCGTTTGGTTTCTTGGCATCTTATATTTGCTGCATTACATCCCTTCACACACACACACACACACAAACACACACAGACACACAGACACACACACACACCCCGTTACAGCCATAGACCCCTGGGGGCTTTCTCCCTTTGTTGTCATAGGTGTTCTCCTCGGCCTGAACGGAGGCAGATATTTCCTTCCCAGAGAGCTCTGGTCTGTGCCTTTCTTGTCTTCCAGAGCTGACCTCTGCAGCCTGCCTTAGTGCTTCCCTGTAGATCCCATGTCTGATGGCCCGGCGACCCCTCCTTTTGGGATCCTGAGCACGCTGCTTCCCAAGCAGCACCGCCTTCCGCGGAGTGTGAGGGCGGGGGCCTGGGCCTGAGGTGGGGCGGCGGGCAGGGGTGCCCGAGCACAGAGACACAGTGGTGCCGGGAGGGGTCCGATGTCTGTTGGGGAAGCTCTCTTCAGAGGATTAAACCCCCTTCGAGCGCCTGCCCCGCACCTCTCCTGCCCCTGGACGGTCAGAGCAGAGCTGATTCTCATGGCCTCCTTTGTGTGGTGCCGATCTCCTGTCCCCTGGGAGCAGACAGCTGGCAGGACGACGTGGATACCCAGCTTTGCACGGGTTTTAACGCTCGTCCCTCTCGCCCTCCAGATAGAGTTTGTGACGGGCACCAAGAAAGGGACCACGACCAACGCCGCCGCCGCCACCACCGCCACAGCCAGCACAGCTGTTGCAGGTAGACGGCGGCTCCGCTTCCCGGCCACTTCCCAGACGGAGCGAGGGCTTCCCTCCCTTGTTCTGGGGAACAGGGCCCGGCCTCGCTGTGGTTTGTGCTGGGCCCGCTGTGGAGCAGGGCTTCCCTCCCTCGTTCTGGGGAACAGGGCCCGGGCTCGCTGTGGTTTGTGCTGGGCCCGCTGTGGAGCCTGGGGTGGGGTCCCGGTTCACTGGCTGCCCCTTGGCTTTCTGAGGCTAGGGGCCCTGCAGTTCCTGCCCCCTGTGCTCTGACTGCCGGCCTCCTGGAAAGGGAGTGTTGCTTTACGGTTGGTGTTGATCCTGGCTTCTCGCTTGCCTTACCCCCAGACGCCCAGAAGAGAAAGAGCAAGTGGGACTCGGCCATCCCGGTGACGACGATAGCCCAGCCCACCATCCTCACCACTACGGCCACCCTGCCCGCTGTCGTCACGGTGACGACCAGTGCCAGTGGCTCCAAGACCACCGTTATCTCTGCCGTGGGCACCATCGTGAAGAAGGCCAAGCAGTGACCTGAGGGACCAGCTCAGGGTGGCTCGGACATTCTCCTTTCCGTCAAGGGGAGGAGCCACTCTGGGACTTGACGAGACTGTGCAGCCCGGTGACCTGTGCCCACTGGGAAGCGCCACTTTGTATACTTCAGGACTGGGACCTACCTGCTCCCCGGGTGCCACCCCGAGAGGAGACTCCGTGCAGCCTTCCAGCTGGAAGAGACGTTGCTGCAGTGGAGTGGGGCACTGTGGACAGTGTCCTCCACGCCGTGGGGTCTGCCGCCCTATTAAAAGCGCTGTGTCCTTACATCTCAGCATCTCGGATGCACTGGCCTCTTCTACAGTCTGTTTTCAGGCAAATGTGAAAGCTCAAGTGTCCTCCCCATCTTCTTGGTTGGGATTGTCAGGGTTGACAGTGGGATGACCAAAGCCTGTGGCGCTGCTCAGAGAAGGTGACCCAGGAAGTGACTGTGGTCATTCCCAGTGAACGCCTCTTGGCGTGGGCGGGCAGGGTCCAGAGGGCAGGGGAGGCCCCAGTTCCTGCTGTCTGCTACCCTGACCCTGCAACTCAGCCAGTCCTCAGGCAGGAGCCCAGGCCTCTACTCCCTTGGGGGCAGTTGAGCCCTCCTCGGACCACTTCTTGGACACACCCCAGTTTTTGAAGCCAAGCCAGTGACCAGGAGGGCTGGGGTTGACCCCCAGCCCATGCAGGGAGGGGGCGAGGTGTGAGCAGGCCCGGTGTGGGGAGGTGAGTCACCTCCTGGCATGGCTGGGCAGCCGCTCATTGTTTACGTGAAACCCGGCTCCTGGGAGGCTCCCGCCACCCCACCCTTCCTGTGCCGGTTATCTCTGCCCCACAGCAGCACCCGGGCAGCGCCAGTGGCCGCCGGGCTCCTTTTGGGGCCAAAACAGATTTCCCAGCCGCTGCCAGGCCTGGAGTCCGAGGCCGGAGGGAACGGGTCTGCCTTCCCTGGTCTCTGGCAGCTCTCTCCTCCGGCGGGAGGGCTTCGCGTTCAGAGAAGGAAGCGGGGCTGTGAGGAGCATGGTTGCGTCCCTGGGGCGGGCGGGGGATTAGAAAGATGGTCCCAAGGTTGTGCCCGATACGGTTGCATGACCAGAGGGGTGTGACAACCCTGCCCTGTGGTCCCCAAAATAGAGATCGAGTCACACTCGCCCCCTCCCCACAAACACACACTCGGCACCAGAAGAGGTCGGTTCTCCCCCTGCCCTCCTTTGTGAAGACTTCTCAACCCTGGAGAGAGGGGCTGCTGTCCCCTGAGTCAGAAGGGATTTCCTGCCCTGCAGCCTCCTCCGACAGGGACCCCTCGTTCCACAAGGGCCCCGTGGAGCTTGTGTGGGCGGCAGCGTGGGACCATGGGGACAGCAGGAGCGGGGTCAGCACCTCTGCTCTGGATCCCAGTTTAAAACGAGTTTGAGTCGCGTCTTGGGCCCTTCTGTAAGCCTTCTTTGTCAGATCACGGTAATAAAGCTTCTTAAGGTGGTTGTGGAGAATCAATGAGATGATTTATACAAAAGTTTTATTAACTGTAAAGTACTCTACACATGTCTGTTGTTGGCCAATCCAGTTCCTTCTTGTTTTAGACCAAGGAGGGAAGCAAACTCCCGAGATGATAAAACTGGCCAGGGTCGTGGCCTTTGACTGTGCTCTGGGCACCCCCAGCCCTGGCCGTCAAGCTGTCCGGTTGGATCAGTAATGACTGTTTGCCCTGCGGGGCCCAGCCGCTGGGGCCCTGGGCAATGAACACAGTCTGGGGGTTGGGCAGCCCAGAGTTGGCAGAATTGTTCCACTTACAAGCCTTGTGAGTGGGGTGAAGGTCTTTAATACCGCTGAATTTCAGTTTATTCTCCTGTAAAACAGGATTGGTGCCTGCCCACCTTAGTTCCACTGAGGGTGCCACAGGGGTGGATTATCAGCTTTCTCTGGAGACTGGGTGTCCCCAGCACGCGGGTCCAAAGTCCTCTGTCTCTGCTCACAGACCGCCTGTGCAAGCTGAACCCTACTCCCACCCACCCATACATCCCCTCCCCTCTTCCTATGGTCCTCATCTTGGGTGATGGCATCATGATCATCCAGGGCTCACAGCTGCATCCTGGACCCCTGTGCTCTACCCCACAACGAATGGGTCACTTCAGAACCCCTCCCCCACCATTGTTATTGCTGCCTCAGTCCACTGATTGCTTCGGCCTCATCTGCTGCCTTTCTCACTCTCCCACTCCCATCCAAGCTCCAGTCCAGCTCTGGGGAGCATCTTCCTGCACCCCAGCTCTGGCCACGTCATGTGCTCTCCCGCTGCCCACAGGAGATTCCACTTCAGCCTGGCAGGCAAGGCCACCAGCATTCTCATCACCTCGCCAGTCTCCCCCCTCCACACCCCGCCGCGCCGCTGACTCTGCCCACGCCCCCATGCTTGGCTTCTCCCAACTTTCTCACCATTGCCCTTGTATCACTCCCTACCTGGGCACAGATACCTTCAAGATGCAGCTCAGATTTTCTTAACCCCTTCCTGACTCCCCTGGGCGTTAGTTGCTCCTTTCTCAGGGCTCCCACATCTCTGATAACACTACTGCCTTACCACTTCTGTCCACACATTGGGCTGGCCTCTTCTACCACGGTTCTCTTATGAGTGGAAATAACACAATCCAACAAAGCTGTGTCCCAAGTGCTTGGTGTGAGGTAAGTGCCCAGGTGTTTGGAGGGATGGAGGGAGCAGTGGTCCCTGCCCCCATGGTCACTGGACTGAAAATTCCCAACCCATGTGCCAACCTCACAGCATCCCGCTGCACATTGGCCACGTGTTGGCAGTTGATAAGGCTCAGTGCTGGGTACTCTCTAACTTTGTGTGTTTTTTGTTTTTTTGTTTTGGAGAGCACACAGAGAAACAGTTTGTTTATTTAAGACAGAAGCAAGGCAGAGATACACACCCAGAGAGAAAGGGTGTGGGCGTCCTCCCTAATGAGGAGGAGCACCTTTATGTATGTTTAAAATCTCTATTAAAAAAAAAAAAAAAGTAAGGCCCTTTGAGCCATAAAGAATGAAGAAGATCTCTGTGGCCAAATTTGGACTGATCTTCAGGAGAGAGAAAACGGAAAGGGCAAGGTGCCGAACAGTGCATAGAATATGCTTTTGTGTAAGAAAGGGAAGAAATACAAAACAAAAAATAGAGGAAAGAGACACAAGAAAAATCTTTCATTTTAAATTTGAATTGGAAACATCAGTATGAACTCATGATTCAGGGACTAAGTATCTTGGCAGTAGCTAAGAATCCGCCTGCCAAGGCAGGGAACACAGGTTCGAGCCCTGGTCCAGGAAGATACCACATGCCGCAGAGCAACTAAGCCCGTGCGCCACAACTGCTGAGCCTACGCTCTAGAGCCTGCGAGCCACAACTACTGAGCCCACATGCCACAACTACTGAAGCCCACGTGCCTAGAGCCCGTGCTCCGCAACAAGAGAAGCCACCGCAATGAAAAGCCCGCGCACCGCAATGAAGAGTAGCCCCCGCTCGCCGCAACTAGAGAAAAGCCCATGTGCAGCAAAGAAGACCCAATGCAGCCAAAAATAAATTTAAAAAATAAATTTATTTAAAAAAAAAAGATGAACTTGTGATTCAAAAATAAGAAAAAAGTCCCAGCTATGTCCTTTGAAAGGACCCCCCCAGAAGCAATGGCCCCCAGTAGGAATGAGCACATGTAGCACCCAAATCTTGATATCTAATACCATTCCCCACTAAAAGGAACCAGGGCTCCTTGGAGAGAAATGGCTGATCTAGAGATCTAAGTGGAACTGGGCCAGTTTGTCTCAGAAAGCAGGGAGGATTGCAAGGAGTGTTTCAAAGGTCAAAGGAGCTGGTTTGAAGAGATCTCCCACTGGCCAATTATTGTGAAAAAGGAAAAACTCCCTTGCTTCCTATACACTGCTACTCACAACATCCATAAAACGCTTCTGACACCTAATGTGTGGGTTTTCCACAGCCAAGCAATTCTGACACCAACTGCCAGGAGTTAGCCCAGACCCCACAGTTCTGTCCCACAAGACTGCTCCCTACTCAGAGGCCAGTTGCCTGTCTGGGCCTCCCCTACTCCTGACCAACTGGTTATAAATTGGAGGTTCCCATGACTCTTCCTTGGGCTCAATAATTTGCTAGAATGGCTCCCAGAACTCAGGAAAACAGTTTACTTACTAGATTACTGGTTTATTACAACAGGATACAACTCAGGATCAGCCAGAAGGAAGAGATGCATAGGGAACAGTATGGGGTAAGGGGTGTGGAGCTTCCGTGCTCTCTCTGGGCACACTACCCTCCCAGCACTCCATGTATTTAGCAATCTGGAAGCAATCTGAACCCACTTCGATTAGGATTTTTGTGGAGGCTTCATTACTAGGCATGATTCATTAAATCGTTGGCCATTGGTGATGAAACGCAATCTCTAGCCCATCCCCCTTCTCTGGAGGTGGGTGGAGGTTGGGGTGAGGGTGGGGCAGTGTTGAGGCTGAAAGTTTCAACTCTCTAATCACGTGGTTGGTTCCCCTGACAACCAGTGCCCCCCAACCTTAGTGGCTTTCCAAAAGTCACCTTATTAACATAAACTCTGGTGTGGTTGAAAGGGGCTTGTTATGAATAACAAAGACTCTCCTTTCACCTTTATCGCTCCGGAGCTGTTCGAAAAAACCATGGACAAAGACCAAATAGGTATTACTTGTTATATCGCAACATCACAATTGTAAACTATTGAATAAATGAAAATCCATGCATGCATCGTATTTGAAAAAAGAAAGGAAAAAACGTATTTGCCACCATTTGAGTTGAATATATCAACTCTTTACTCTGAAATTTATAGTTAAAAGAATTAAGCCTTGTGCACTGTTGATGGGATTATAAAATTATGCAATTGCTATGGAAAACAGCATGGTGGTCCTCAAAACATTAAAAATAGGACTACCGTGTGATCCACCACTTCTGGGTTTATGTCCAATAAAATTGAAAGCAGGGTCTGGAAGGTATGGTTGCACACCCATGTTCACAGCAGCATTATTTACAATAACCAAGAGATGGAAGCTACCCAATGTCCACCAACAGATGAGTGGATAAACAAAATGTGGTCTATACATACAATGAAATATTATGCAGCCTTAAAAAGGAAGGAAATCCTGCCACATGCTACAACATAGACGAACCTTGTGGGCATTATGCTAAGTGAAATAAGCCAAACACAAAAAGACATAGTATATGATTCCACTTACATGAGACACCTAGAGTAGCCAAAATCATTGAGACAGAAAATAGAATGATAATTAATCAGGGGCTGGGGGGAGGGGGAAATGAGGAGCTATTTAATGGGTATAGAGTTTCAGTTTGCAGGATGAAAAAGTTCTGGAAATATGTTGCCCAACAATGTGTACATATTTAACACTATTGAACTATACACTTAAAACAGATTAAGGGAATTCCCTGGTGGTCCAGTGGTTAGGACTCTGCGCTTTCACTGTGGTGGCCTGAGTTCCATCCCTGGTCGGGGAACTAAGATCCCGCAAGCCAAAAAATTTAAAAAAAAAAAAAAGAAAGAAAACTAATTAAGATGGTAATATTTATGTAATGGTGGGTTTTTTTGTTTTGTTTTGGGGTTTTTTGGCCGTGCCGCTCGGTATGTGGGATCTTAGTTCCCCGACCAGAGGCTGAACCCGTGTACCCTATGGTGGAAGCACAGAGTCTTAACCACTGGACTGCCAGGGAAGTCCATATGTTATGTTTTTAGCACAATTTAAAAACATTTTGGGGGGGTTGCTTTTTCTTTTAAGTTTATTTATTTATTTATTTTTGGCTGCGTTGGGTCTTCATTGCTGCACACAGTCTTTCTCTAATTGCAGTGAACGGGGGCTGCTCTTCATTGCGGTGCGTGGGCTTCTCATTGTGGTGGCTTCTCTTGTTGCAGAGCACGGGCTCTAGGTGTGCGGGCTTCAGTAGTTGTGGCACACGGGCTCTAGAGCGCAGGCTCAGTAGTTGCGGAGCACGGGCTTAGTTGCTCCGCAGCATGTGGGATCTTCCCGAACCAGGGCTCAAATCTGTGTCCCCTGCACTGGCAGGCAGATTCTTAACCATTGCGCCACCAGGGGAGAAGTCCCTTGGGGTTGCTTTGTAGCAATCATTGTAATTTTTTTTTTTTTTTTAAAGATTTATTGATTGAGTGATTGCTATGTTGGGTCTTCGTTTCTGTGCTAGGGCTTTCTCTAGTTGCGGCAAGCGGGGGCCCCTCTTCATCGCGGTGCGCGGGCCTCTCACTATCGCGGCCTCTCTTGTTGCGGAGCACAGGCTCCAGACGCACAGGCTCAGTAGTTGTGGCTCACGGGCCTAGTTGCTCCGTGGCATGTGGGATCTTCCCAGACCAGGGCTCGAACCCGTGTCCCCTGCATTAGCAGGCAGATTCTCAACCGCTGCGCCACCAGGGAAGCCCTGTAATTTTTTAAAGTTCTATAACTCAAAAAGAAAAGAAGCATTTACCCTTTGTGTATGTGTACTTTGGAGGCACATAATTCATTCCCAGTTGACGAAGGAAACCTCTATTTTTTTTTTTAATTAGAAGGATACCTTCTATTAAATGTAGAAATGGAATATCACTACTCTTCAACCCCCAAAGAATAATTGATTCAAGCAAGGATCAACAATGGATGCTAAAACCCATTCAGTGAAAGTTTGTTGGGAAACGGGCAGGGTGACAAAACATCATTACCCCCTCTTAATTACTTCTTAATCATAAAGTGAAAATGTATTTTTACAGTGGAGAGAGATGGTGGTCACTTCCTCAATCGTCACTAATAGGGGGGCAGCTGACATCACACGCCACCCAATAAAACACAGCACCACCTCTGACCATCCTTGCCAAAAAAGTTTAAACTGAATCTAATCAGGCTTTTAGACTTAACTTCCAGTTTACAGGAGGCTAAAAAATCAAGTCCAAAGACACCATGAGGAAGCAATCAGACAAATTCAGACAGTGAGACATTCTGCAAGTCAACTGGCCTGTCTCTTTAAAAGGTCAATTTTGGGGACTTCCCTGGTGGCGCAATGGTTAAGAATCCGCCTGCCCATGCAGGGGACATGGGTTCGATCTCTGGTCCGGGAAGATCCCACATGCTGCAGAGCAACTAAGCCCGTGCGCCACAGCTGCTGAGCCTGTGCTCTAGAGCCTGCGAGCCACAACTACTGAAGCCCGCGTACCTAGAGCCCGTGCTCCGCAATAAGAGAAGCCACCACAATGAGAAGCCCACGCACGGCAATGAAGAGTAGCCCCCGCTCGCCGCAACTAGAGAAAGCCCGCGCGCAGCAATGAAGACTCAACGCAGCCAAAAAAATAAATTAATTAATTTTTAAAAAATAAAAATAAAAAAAATAAAAGGTCAATTTTTTTGGGGGGGGTGGGTCGGGGAAAGACTCTTTTAGGAGTTAGAAAGATAAAACAATCAGATGCATTGGGGGTTGATACAAGGTCTCTAGACGGGTCACCAAACTGTTCTAGTCACACATCCACTGTCTATTTATCATTTAAGTTGTTTATTTATAGAAATAGGTACCATTCTGCCAACAAGTGATGTACATTGTCAAGCAAAAAACAGTGGATCATGTGGCATATCCCTGGAGAATATGCAGCCCGCTTTGGAGGTCCATGGTTTAAACTGAGCTCCGTGAAGCAAGCAGGTGGTGCGTATCATTCCTCTGGGGATCCCCAGCACCTGGCATGAGTTCATTAAATGCTTGTTAAATGAATAAACGATTGAACTAATGAGGGAGCAAGTCTGGCCTGCCAGAGGCCACAGGATGAGTGCAGGCAGGTAGGAGCTGCAGTCTGAGGTTCTTGGGCTTCTCCATCCTGTTCCAGGGACCTCAGCTATTTGGCAAAGCCTGCAGAAGGAAACTCCACTACATACCGGGCTCACTCTGGCCCTAAGGCTGCAGAATGAGACACTGGGACACTTGGTGTCCACAGCTCGTCCACATCTAGTCCCAGCTGCTCCCATGGTCACTCAGAGTTTGGTGGTGTACGCGTCTGTTTACAGATGAGAATGCTGAGGCTCAGGGAGGCGATGTGGCAATCCCATTTGGGTCACACACATTTATTGAGCACCTGCTATGTGCTAGGCACTGAGGTAGGTGCTGGGGATCAAAAGATGTGCTAGACTATGTCCGTCCTTGGGGTTCACAGTCCAACGGGGAAGAGACCCCTAAACAGATTATTTCAAATCAATGTGGCAAATAACGTGAAAAAAACATGCCCCAGGGGCACGCATAACGTAATCCAGCATGCTAGGAGGTCAAGGAGGCTCCCTGGAGCATGCGACATCAGCACAATGCCTTCAAGGATAAGGAGGATAAACCAGGCTGGGGTGGGGGTGGGAGGAACCCAAGCAAAGGGACCAGCCTGGTGCAAAACAGCCCCGGGTTGCAAGAGCATGCTGGCTTGAAGCTGCTTGGTGGCTGGGGTGGGGGGGCTGCCAGCAATCGGGTTTTGTCCAGCATTGTTGGCAGGTGGGGCCAGAGAAATACACCCAGTTGAGGTCAGGGAGCAACTTGAGAGGGTCCAGCTCGAACACACTTAACCAGCAGCACTTGAAAGAGGATTGGAGGGGTCAGATTTGTGAACCAGCTTGTCAAGAGCAGCTGTAACGATTCGAGTGCCTACTCCACGTCAGGTGGGTGCTGCCTCTTGATGGGTATTATTGACACTTTAAGAAGGTTCAATTAGCTTGCCTGAAGACACTCAGGGAACCAGTCCTTGCTCAGATCTCCCTCTGGGCACACGTGTGTGCGTTGGAGAGTTGGGGGAAGGCTGCGAAGACCCGGTGAATGGCTGACCTGGCTTGGGGCAGCCCCGGGGCCCATCCTTCGCGCTGGCGCAGGGGGGAGCGAAGCGGTGCGCGCACTCGATCGCCGCCGGGCTGTGTGTCTGCGGCTCTATCTAGATGGCTCCCAAGGGCAGTGGGGATGGTTCACAGTCTGGAGGAGAGAGGGCGGCAGTCCGAGAAGGGTGCTAAGAGGCCACCCCCAGCCCGGGGCAGCCCGGCACCCGAGTCTGGAGCCTGGGGTGGGGAGGGGAGGCGCCGCTCCCGGCGCCGGATCGGAGAGAGGGGGTTGGCTCCTCCCCGCCCCCGCCGTTCTGGGTCGGGGCGCGGGACCGGGCTGCGCGGGAGCCGCAGCCTTTTCCGGGGGGCGGGTCCGGAGGCGGCAGCGCCCGGCTCCTGCCCCGACAGGTGCGCGCCGCGCGCAGGAATGCGGTCTGCCTGACTCATCAGCTCCTCCTTCCTACCTGCCTCCCAGCCCATAAAGCGGTCGCCTCCCAGCCCATAAAGCGGTCCCCTCCCCGCCGCCGCCCGCCCTCCCTGCAGCCCGCCCTCCGGACAGTCCCGGCTCGCCCGCGCGCCGCATCCGGAGCCGCCGAGCGGAGCCCAGCGCGGGGAGGGCGCGAGTCAGCCCCAAGGTAGGTCCATCCTCGGACCGCGGCAGGCGGCCGGGGCACAGGCGCGGGGCGGGAAGGCAGTCCCTCCGCACGCCGCACGCCCCTCCAGTGCCTCGGGCCGCCGGGGCTGGGCGCCCATTCAGGGACCTCCGAGGGGTGAAGAAGAAAGTGAGTGCGCACCCCAACTGGGCAGGCCCGCGGGGAGCTGATTGGTGGGCCGAGTGGCTTTTGTTTCCCCGGCTCTTCCCTTCCTAAAGGCTGGCCGCCCGGCCCTTGGGTGAATATGAGGGAGAAGTGGGCAGGGGCCAGGCAGTGGCTGGCAGGCCTACTGGGCTGGGCCCCTCTGGGGTTCAAAAAGAAGCAGCCACCTAGAGGCAGAGGCCCTCCCGGCTTGGCTGTGTGGTGCCACAGTCTGTCTGGGATCTGGGGAGTCCCTGACTCTCCTCTTCTCTTGGCCCTCCTCCCAAAGTCAGCTCAGGACACCCTTCCTCCAGGAAGCTCTCCTGACCTCATCCAACACCCCTGGAGGCTGTGCCCACCACTGTAACCTCCTCCAGAGCCAGCCCCCTTTCCCACCCCCTTAGCCCCGGGTGGGCCTCTGGTTGTAGGTGGGGGGCCTCTAGATGGCTCCCAGAGGGCAGCGGCTGGGCTCCTCCTTCTCCCCCATGGCCTTGCCACACCCTGAGCCCAAGGGTGGGCATGGTTGGTGCTGCCTCGGAAGGAGCTGGAAGTGAAGACCGAGGGGCTCCATCCTGGGGGCTGAGTGGGGAGAGGAGAGTGGGAGGGACAGCAGGGAAGGAGAGCCTATCTCCTTGGCCTTGATTTCTGTGGGCAATAGAGCAGCAGAAGGTCCAGGAAAGCAGGAAGGGAGAGAACCATGGAGGGCAGGTGCAGACACGCAACAGGGGTCCCATGGGTGGGAGGGAGGGCGGGTGTGGGGAGAGCGCCGAGCCTATGTTCATGTGGGTCACAGTGTGTGTCCAAGAATATGCATGTCCCTGTGCCTGCAAGGCCTGGGTGTGCCACTATGTGATAACACTGGGTGACAATCACATACTTCCAGGACCCAGGTGGTACATAAAAAGGCCCTGCAGCCTGGGGACCCAGAGTAGCCTGGGGACCCAGAGTAGCCTGGAGAGTATGTTTCCCGAGGGCTCTGCCCAGCCTGCCACGGCCAGCCACCTCTTCCAATAAGCCCACAATCCTAACTTCTTTGTGAAACCTTATTATTTTTAACACCAACAACTACTTTTAAAACTTTTTAGGGATTTTCCTTGGTGGTCCAGTGGTTAGGACTCGGCGCTTTCACTGCCAGGGTCCGGGTCCAGTCCCTGGTCGGGGAACTAAGATCCCACAAGCTGTGCAGGGAGGCCAAAAAAAAAAAAACCAAAAAACTTTTTAAACACAAGTTGAGTCAAACACAACACTCCTTAGTGCATAACTAGCCCCCAGCTGCCATTTTAGAGCCTCCGAGTATAAAGTGAAGGTTAAACGGGGGGTGTGTGCTGCCCGGGTCTCACCCGGGATATGGGGACAATGCGATCATCCCCACTGGTTCCTGTACAGATTAAATGGCAATTATGTACATGAAGTGCTGGGCACTTGCCCACTGTGTGCCCAGCCTGGGGGCACAGGAGGGTGAGTAAGAGCTGGGCTGGGCCCTCCAGTGTCTGTACCTGCGTGTGTAATGGTGCCCCCGGGAGGCCTGGGTAAGCAGCCTATATTGTGTAGTGTGTGGGTGTGGTGCCTATGCCCCAAGGTTGCAGGAAAGTCATTTCCCCCAAGAAGTGCCCGCTTGGCTGGCTCAGGGCTCCCTTACCCCAAGCCCCTCTTAGAGGGTGGCTTCTTCCCAGCAGGCTCTGCCTGCGATATGTTGGAGCTGCTAGTGCCTCCTGGAAGCCACCTGCCTTGGAGCAACGGAGGCAATGCCTTCCTGCAACGCCCCCCCACCCCGGCTCTCCCCAGCCATATGGGGGCCTCAGTCTCCCAGAGCCTGGGGCTGCCCCTGCCCCACAAGCCAAGGACTGAGCAAAGATCCAAGGAGGGAGGGCCAGTAGGCATGGCATAGTCTTGGGCTGCTGGGTGACTGGCTGTAGAGAAAGAGGAGGGGGTCCTAACGTCAACTCTGCAGGCCTGGTGGCTATGGCCAGCCCCTTCTCTTCAGCAGGCTACCCATCTTTTATTTATTTGTTTGCTTTTTATTAATTCTTATTGCAGTATAGTTGCTTTATAATGTTGTATTAGTTTCTTGCTGTACATACCCATCTCTTTTTTTTTTTTTTTTTTAATATTTATTTAGTTACACCCGGTCTTAGTTGCCACACGTGGGCTCCTTAGTTGAGGCATGCATGTGGGATCTAGTTCCCTGACCAGAGCTCGAACCCGGGCCCCCTGCCTTGGGAGCGCAGAGTCTTATCCACTGTGCCACCAGGGAAGTCCCCATACCCATCTTTTAAAAGGCCTCAGGGATGCCAGTGCCTGCCCCGAAGGTCACTAATGAGTTGAGATGGTTTAATGGTGAATCAAAGGCAGATGGGTCTCCTGGGGTGGCTGGCAATGTGTGTGTGTGTGAGTGGGCAGGAGGGGCTTGTAATCCAGCTCCAGGCTAATTTTTGAAAGGGTGATCTGCTCAGGGGCCGCCAAAACTCAACTCTGGGGCAGGCAGAGGTGGGGAGTAGGGTGGGGACCCCTCCTCTGATGGGACAGACAGCCATTGTAGAACTTAGCTGAGTGCAACAAGCCTCCTCCTTCCTTCCCCAGGCCCCAGATATTGGGAGGGGCCCCCTCCTCCCGGCTGCACCCTCTCACCAAGAGGCAAGTGGGCCAGGACAGAGAAGGGACAGGAAGGTGGAGCCAGGACCCTCTAGGGTGGCCCTGTCCCTGCCAAGCCTGACCCAGGCCACTGGGGTCTGAAAGGCAAAGGCGGAATAAGCCCTGTTCTGCCCTCAGGGAGATCAGCACAAGAGACCTGACATTGGGACAGGCTCAGAGCCCAGAGTCCTCAGTGGTGAGAGGGTGGGGGCCTCCCTATACAGGGCATAGGCCTGCAGGGCATCTGGCCACTCCAGAGACGACAAGGAAGGGGGCAGTGGAAAAGAGGAGTCAGGGACCCTGAGTCCTGCCACTTGCAGGCCAGGTGGCCTTGGAACATCACTAAAGTTCTGTAGAGCCTCAGTTTCTACATCTGTGCAATGGGAATGATGGAGCTTAGACAGGGACCCAGTGAGCTGACACATGGACCAGGGCTGTCAGGCATCGTATGTCGATTGTTGCTGTTACACAGGAGGAAGAGGATGGCAGGGCCGCACCCCAGCTGGTGGACCAGGCTGCTGCTGGCAGCCCTGCTGAGCGTCAGCTTCCCCGGGGACATGGGTGAGTCGGACACGCCCCTGCAACACCCCTCTCTGTGACGGGGGGCTCAACTTCCAAGGCACTGCCCTTAAGTGGGGGGGGGGGCCTTCTCATCGAGTGTCTTACCCTGACACTCACTTGGCCATTCAACAAACAACCACCACCCACTTTGAAGGCTGGGGAGCCATGAGCCTGAGCCGTATGGCCCAAGAACACCCAGGGGAGGAAGGAGACTTTGTCTAGAGGAGGGAGAAGACGTCCACTCAGAGAATGGAGGCGCTCGCAGGATGTACTGAGGCTTGGAAAGCTGAGTCGAAAAGTTGTAGAGGAATTTGGAGGAGGGAAAGGTGATCGTCACCTGCTCTGTGAGTGTCTGCAGTCGGCAAAGGGCTGGAGCCAGCTCCTACTGAGGAAATTTTGCCTGTCAGTGGAGGTCATGCTGATAGTTTGAAACAGACCACGGTGGGAACATTTACACCCTGGAAATTGGCGAATGCTGCAAGTCAGGGCTTCCCCGCCCTCACCCGAGCCCTTGCTAAACATTGACAGTGCACCGTTGCCTGGAGCCCAGGAGACCACCCACTAGTGCACATAATAGGTCCTTACTGTGATTTTAACTGAACAAAACCAAAGGGAATCCCAACCTTTGGAGAAACTGGAGTTTTACCTCATTCATTTACTAACAACTCACTGTGTGCGGGGCTTGGGCTAGGCACTGGGGACACAGTGATAAACAAGACAGAATCCCTTTAACCCTGGAGGAGCAGGTGAAGGGGGTGGTTAGGGTGTCCCCGCCAGCAAATGGGCCAGCGCCTCGGTCTCAGCCCCCACCATCCTTGCCTCCAGACTTGAGTGGAGAGTCCAGGTTTGAGACCTGGCTCTGCGGGTTTCTAGCTGTGCTGCCTGGGACTGACCACGTACCTGCTGGCCTCCACTTCCCCCTCTGTAAATCGGGGGAGAATCCCCACCTCTTTCGAATGAGGATGCACAAGGGAAGGGCTTGGCAGTGGGTGAGGCGCATCTCAGTGGGCACGCGCATCTCTGCTCCCCAGCGAACCGCTGCAAGAAGGCCCAGGTGAAGAGCTGCACCGAGTGCATCCGCGTGGCCAAGCACTGCGCCTACTGCACGGACGAGGTGCGAGGCCACCTTCCCCGCCTGCGTGCCCCCCCCCCGCTACGCCCCACCCCTGGGCTCTGGCCCACACTTGCCCCGCCCTCGGCCCAGCCTCAGGCCAGGCGGTCGTGGGAGAACAGGCAAGGGTCAGGAAAATCGGGGTGGTGGCGGGGAGGATAAATCCAGGGTTAGGACAGCCAGGGGAAGGGCACTGCCCTCCTGACTCCGTCTCCTTCCGGTCAGATGTTCAAGGAATGGCGCTGCAACACCCAGGCAGAGCTGCTGGCTGCGGGCTGCCGGCAGGAGAGCATGGTGGTCATGGAGAGCAGCTTCGAGATCACAGAGGTGCCCAGAGTGGGGGTCAAGGGGGCTGGGCCCTCCAAGCTCAAGGCTGGCTGTCTGTGGGAGGCTATCGTGTCCCCTGGCTGAGCTGAGAGGTATCTCCATCAGATCTGGAGAGACCCTCCAGCCAGGTGTCCCCCTCCCCTGGACACAGGAAACGGAGATCGACACCACCCTGCACCGCAGCCAGGTGTCCCCCCAGGGGCTGCGGGTGCGGCTGCGGCCGGGAGAGGAGTGGCACTTTGAGCTGCAGGTGTTTGAGCCCCTGGAGAGCCCCATGGACCTGTATATCCTCATGGACTTCTCCAACTCCATGTCTGACGATCTGGACAACCTCAAGAAGATGGGGCAGGATCTGGGTATGGCGCGGAAGACAGCAGGGCAGGGCATGGAGAGAGTGGCCTCCCCCAGCTGGCTGGGCACCTGCTCAGGAGGCCAGGGCTCAGGCTAGCTGCACCCACTCCTCAAGGAAGGACAGGACATCTGAGCACCCCAAGAACTCCTTCCCCCCATTCTCAGAGGCGGGTCCTGTCCAGACCCCAATAACCACTCGGGAGTGCAGAGAAGGCCCCAGCCGGGTGGGAACCAGAACCCTCTGGTCCTTTTTGTTTTTTTGAATGTGCTGTGCCTCGTGGCTTGCGGGATCTTAGTTCCCCGACCAGGGATTGAACCCGCGCCCCCTGCAGTGGAAGCTCAGAGTCCTAACTACTGGACTGCCAAGGAAGTCCCTCCTCTGGTGCTGACAAGGAGGGCACCAGCTGCCATGAGGCTGAGGTTAATTCCCAGCTCTGCAGACGGCTGGTCCAGCTCCCCGGCCGCACCCTCCAACTAGCTGCTTGCACGACTCTGGGTCCCCCGAGTCCCATTTCCCTCATCCGTAAATAAGGACAAGGGCTGTCATGTGTGTGAGCTGACGCCCAACATGCAAAGTGTTGACAATAAGTTATTCTTCCTCTTCCTCCTTCCCAAGCCAGCCCCCGGCCCCTGTGTTGATGTGGGGTTCTTGGGGCCCAGCTGCCCCCTCTTTTTTTTTGTTGATGCCCAGCCCAGGTCCTGAGGCAGCTCACCAGCGACTACACGATTGGATTTGGCAAGTTCGTGGACAAAGTCAGCGTCCCTCAGACAGACATGAGGCCCGAGAAGTGAGTGACCGAGTGGGCAGGGGTCCTGGCCAGGTGGCCCACGCCCTCTCCACCCAAGCACTTGGAAGTCTTCAGGTTGAAATGAGCCGAGGGGGCGGTCCCTAGAGAGGGTGGGCAGGGGGTTGGGGGCGTCTCCTCCCCTGACTTTCTCCCTCCCTGACTCTCTCCTTCCCACCTCCGCCCAGGCTGAAGGAGCCCTGGCCCAACAGTGACGCCCCCTTCTCCTTCAAAAATGTCATCAGCCTGACGGAAGACGTGGAGGAGTTCCGGAACAAGCTAAAGGGAGAGCGGATCTCAGGCAACCTGGACGCCCCCGAAGGAGGTTTCGATGCCATCCTGCAGACGGCCGTGTGCACCGTGAGTGCCGGGGCGGGTCCTGCCGGCCTAGACCCGGCTGTGCTTTTCAACAAGGACGTGAGCTGCCCACTGGCCTGCTCTGGTACCAGGCTGGGACCCCCATCCCCTAAGACAAGCTCAGACCCACTGGGGGGCCCTCAATTCCAATCCGAGTCTAGAGGTATCGGGGCCTGAGCAGTCACAGCCTGGTTTTGTATTGGCCAGTGAGGCGGACGTGAGTCTTGGGGTTCTGGAATCTTCAGTGCCCTGAGGCCAGCCTCCCACCCAATCTCCCTGTTAATACCCGTCTCCAACTGTGCTGGAAGAGGGCACTTCTTTTTATGTGCACATCAGTTTTTTCATTTAAAAAATAATGTATTCACAGACAAAAAAGAAAATTCCCTGGCAGTCCAGTGGTTAAGGATTCAGCACTTGCACTGCCGGGGTTCCATCCCTGGTCGGGGAACTAAGATCTCTCAAGCCACATGGCGTGGCCAAAAACTAAAACAAAATTAAAAAATAAGAAATAAAAATGAAAATAATGTATCCATATTACAGACAATTTGGAAAACAAAAAACAGAAATTGCCCATAATTTCACCACCATCAGACAGACAGCCACTGATACCCCACCAGCGTATTTTGTTCCCTTTTCCTTATTTTATATAGTTGGAATCAGTGTACGTATAGTTCTGAAACTTGCTTTTTTTTTTTCACCTAATGCTATCATAAACATTTTCTCTTGTAATACATGGTTTTCAAAATCATCCCATGTATTTCTCAAACAAATTGCTCCCTGCTGCTTGCTGTACCTATTTTAACTCTTCCATTGAATGCTGCACGGTGTTCATTTTTCTGTGCAGTTGAGATATTCTCGCAGAGTGGTTAAGACCTTGTGGGGACAGCTGGATGAACCTGGTTCACATCTTGCGTGGTGCCCACTGTGGGCACAGCCCCTGCTTCTGTTTCCCACTTCCCATCGCTGGTTTCTGTTTTTCCCCGTCATCACTCATGTGCTGTCTGTCACGTGCGTCATTCATGGGGGCATCAGGCTGTTAATCCTGTGTCCTCGCTGAGCCCCGTGTTGGGACGTGCTTTCTCTGTCACTGTGCACGACGCTGTGAGTGTCCCCTGCTCCACGGGCACCCCTCCTCGCTCTCCCCAGAGGGACATCGGCTGGCGCCCCGACAGCACCCACTTGCTGGTGTTCTCTACCGAGTCGGCCTTCCACTACGAGGCGGACGGTGCCAACGTGCTGGCTGGCATCATGAGGCGCAACGACGAGGAGTGCCACCTGGACACCACGGGCACCTACACCCAGTACAGGACACAGGACTACCCGTCGGTGCCCACCTTGGTGCGCCTGCTCGGCCAGCACAATATCATCCCCATCTTCGCAGTCACCAACTACTCCTATGGTTACTACGAGGTGCGGGGGCTGGGGCCTCACTGGGCAGGATGGGGGTGGGCGGGAGGGTCCGTGGAACTTCTCAGACACCCCCATCTGCCTTCCTCCCTTCCTTCCCAAAACTTGGGATGGGCCCCGGTGGGAAGAGGAGTCCACGTGCGCATTCCCCAGCCCCCCTCCCAAGCAGGTGGGGGCTGAGAGCACAGGCTCCGGAACGCACAGCAGGCGCCAGGCCTTAGCTTCCCCATCTGCAAAGTGAGTGAACCCCAAAGCTGTGGTCTAGATTCAAAGAGTTGACACTTGTCGGAGGCTGAGCCCCGGCCTGGCATTTTCTCCTGCAGAAGCTGTCCTCGTATTTTCCTGTCTCTGCGCTGGGGGTGCTACAGGAGGATTCTTCCAACATCGTGGATCTGCTGCAGGGTGCCTTCAACGTGAGGGCTCTGGAGGCTGAGCCTTTCTGGGGCGGGGCTGGAGAGAAGGCTGAAGGGCGGAGGACTGGGAAATAGGATAGGAGGGAGGCAGGGTCGTCTGCAGTCCTTGAGGAGCGCCCCCTGGGCCTGGCCCCAGGTTCCCGCAGGCTCTTCTCCCTTGACCCCCCCACCCCGCCTCGCCAGCACCCCAGGCCTCCGTGTAAGTGGGAGTGCAGCACAGACAGGCCAGGCCAGGGTGGGTGAGCCCGGGGTACCCCCAGGCCATTGATCGCCTGCTCTCTTTTAGCGCATCCGCTCCAACCTGGACATCCGGGCCCTGGAAAGCCCTCGAGGCCTGCGGACAGAGGTCACCTCCAGGATGTTCCAGAAGACGAACACTGGGTCCTTTCTCATCCGGCGGGGGGAAGTGGTACGCCTCCGTGGGGGTCCTGGGGCAGGGGAGGACGGGCACAGCGCCCTGCGGGGCGGGGGCTACCTGAACAGAGGTCCAGAGCATGGCCTCCGGAGTCAGATCTGGGTTTGAAACCCTCTGGATCAGCCCCTTGGCCTGTCCTCATCTGTAAAGTGGAGACCAATCAGCTCGGAGCTCAGGGCTGCTCAGATGAGTGAATGGGCCAAAAGCAACCCTGGTTACTGTTGGTGCTATTGTTACCGTGACTGTGCCTGGAAGAAGCAAGTTTGCAGCCCTGAGGAAGGGCGGGCAGGGAGCTGGGTGTCAGGGGCCAGACACATCCCTGGAGCTTGAGGGCCTAGAGACTTCAGGCACAACTGCCCCCTGGTGGTCTGTCCAGGCCTGCCTTGTCTGACAGTGGGGTCCCTGCAGGGCACATACCAAGTGCAGCTGCGGGCTATCGAGGACTTGGACGGGACTCACGTGTGCCAGTTGCCAGAAGCGGACCAGAAGGGCAACATCCATCTGAAGCCCTCCTTCTCCAATGGCCTCAAGATGGACGTGGACATCGTCTGTGACGTGTGCGCCTGTGAGCTGGTATGTTGCGGCCCCGGCAGGTCGCGGAGGGAGGGAGAGGCTAAGCCGACCACCCCAGGGCCCTGAGTAACACAGCAGAGCATCCTGTGGCCACAACTCCCTTTCGGGGTGCCCTAAGGGGCAGCGTCCAGCGTCCCTCACCCCCCCAGCCACCCCACCATGATTTCATTCCAGCAAAAAGAGGAACGGTCGCCTCACTGCAGCTTCAACGGGGATTTCATGTGCGGACACTGTGTGTGCAATGAGGGCTGGTGAGTGTGGGAGGGTGAAGCCAGCACCCAGGATGCCAGCAGCTCCCAGAGAAGGGGCTGGGCACACCATGTAGGCTGCTGAGGGTGGGTTGGCAGCTGGGCATAGAAAGGGCTAGGAAAGGGGTATGTCTAGTTGGCAGGTGGATTCAGTTCAAAGCACTTTGAAATTCATGTATATGGGAATTCCCTGGTAGTCCAGTGGTTAGGACTCAGCGGTCTCACTGCCGGGGCTCCGGGTTCGATCCCTGGTCGGGGAACTAAGATCCCGCAAGCTGCATGGCGTGGCCAAAATAAAAAAAGAAATATATGGATATATAGGATTACCTCTGGAAAGACATGTAAGAATCAGGGCAGTGGTGGCCATTAGGGTGTTGTGGGTTGGACACAGGAGGGAGACGTACTTTACCCTCCATCCCTTTTGGGCCTTTAGTATCTGAGCCATGGGCACCTATTACCTGAGCAGAAGGGAGTCATAAGAGAATGTTAGTAAGAGTAAGGGCTTTTCAAGCTTCAAGACATTGAATAAGTTTGTCATGACTTGAGGAAGGGACAGGGGGAGGGTCTCAGGGGACTGAGGTTTGAGTCTCAGCTCAGCCCCTGCTGTCTACGTAACTCAGACCCACAGGGGCCCACTTAAAGCCTCAGTTTCCTCATCTGTAAAATGGGATGGTGAAAGCCTTCCTGCTGCGCCGTGCGGAAGTGACTGGCTTCTCCCGCAGGAGCGGCAAGACCTGTAACTGCTCCACTGGCTCCCTGAGCGACCTGGCGCCCTGCCGGCGAGAGGGTGAGGACAAGCTGTGCTCGGGGCAGGGCGAGTGCCAGTGCGGCCACTGCGTGTGCTATGGTGAAGGCCGCTATGAGGGTCAATTCTGCGAATACGACAACTTCCAGTGCCCCCGCGCCTCCGGGTTCCTCTGCAACGGTGAGCTACTGGCCCAGGTGGGGTGGAGCCGAGAGGGTGGCCTGGGTGTCCAGCCCCTGCCCCCACCTCTGGCTCTGCCATCAGAACCCATGTTGAGAGAGCCTCTCTGGGAGTCGGGACCCCCATGTTCAGGCCCAGCCCTCCTCCAGATTCCCTGAGTGCCCCTCCCAAGTCCAGCCCCAACCTGGACCTCTCTCCTCCTCCACAAACTTGATGCCCAAGGCCCCTGCCAACATGAAATCCCCATTGTGGAATGTCCCCCTGAGGTCCTCCGGCCCGTGCCCACCCCCTTCTCCACTCTCCCGTCCCACTAGAGTGGGTACCACCCAGCTCAACCTCAGTGATCAGTGGTATATGGCATGGCGATCTTTCCTCTCTCGGAAGATGCTACATCTCTAGCAGACAGGGCCTGGAGTAATGCATCCTCTGTAGCCCCACAGGGCCTAACACGGTGTGGGCCCAGGCCATGGGCACATAGGCTGGCCAGGGCTTCCGGAGCTGGGCAGGGGTCACAGAACCCACAGGGGCCACATGGAAGTACTGAATGGGTAAATGGAGGAGAATGAATGAAAATCCACTCACCAAATACTTATTAAGCCCCAACTGTATACTTGCCACGGGGGGTCAAGACCCTGCTTTTCTACCCTTTCCTCCGTTCTTGCTTTTGTCTGCCATTTCTTCTCTTCACCTGCCCACCCCAGGGTGTGCTCAGAGAAATGAAGGGAGAACCCAGGACGTCTGGAGAAAGGCAGACATTTGGCACAGGCCAAGCTGAGATAGGAGGGGAGGGAGATGCAGCCAGGAAGGAGGCAGGGCCAGAGTGCGAGGGGCTTGTGTTCCAGTCCAGGATGGGTCCAGTTTTAGGCTAGTCCAAACTTTTTCTTAAAAGGCTATACATTAAATATTTTCAGCTTTGTAAGCTATGTGGTCTCCGTCACAACTACCCAGCTCTGCCGTTGTAGCAGAAAGCAGCTTATAGGCAATACAAAGGCAAATGAGTGTGGCTCTGTTCCAATGACACTTTTGCAAAAGCAGGTGGTGAGCTGAATTTGGCCCACAGGCTGTAGTTAATCAACGCCTATTCTAGTAAGGATATTGGACTTTACCCTTTGGGCAAAAGGGAGTCACCGGTGTGTTTCTTTTTTTTTAATAAATTTATTTATTTTTTATTTATTTTTGGCTGCATTGGGACTTCATTGCTGTGCGCGAGCTTTCTCTAGTTGCGGTGAGCGGGAACTACTCTTCATTGTGGTGCACCGGCTTATTGCAGTGGCTTCTCTTGTTGCGGAGCACGGGCTCTAGGCACGCGGGCTTCAGTAGTTGTGGCATGCAGGCTCAGTAGTTGTGGCTCGTGGGCTCTAGAGCGCAGGCTCAGTAGTTGTGGCTCACGGGCTTAGTTGCTCTGCAGCATGTGGGATCTTCCTGGACCAGGGCTCAAACCCGTGTCCCCTGCATTGGCAGGCGGATTCTTAACCACTGCGCCACCTGGGAAGTCCTCACTGGTGCTTTTAATTTCATTTTCTAACTCTTTATTTGTTAACCTTGTATCCAGCCACCTTGCTAAACTCACTTATAAAATCTAATAACTTATTTATAGATTCTTCTTGCTATTTTGTGACATGTTTCTGATACTTGCAAATGATGACAGTTTTTCATCTCTTACTTTCCAAAACTTATGTTTTATTTCTTTTTCTTACCTTATTGCATTGGCCAGGACTCATTAGAGGTTCTTAAACAGGGGAGACACATGATTGGGTTTGTGTTTTGGGGTGATCACCCCAGCTGCAGAGTGGAAGGTAGAAGGGCACAATAGAGCAGGAGAAATGGAGAGAAGGGAGTTCCAAGAAAGCGACGAAGAGATGGCTCTGCCCCTGGCTGGAGACAGCCTAGCTCCCAAGGCAGCTCCAGCCAGTGGGCAGCCTGGACTGCGGGTGCAAGTGTGCCTCTCCTCTCCCCTCCCCTTCTCTGCAGACCGGGGACGCTGCTCCATGGGCCAGTGTGTGTGTGAGCCTGGCTGGACAGGCTTGAGCTGTGACTGTCCTCTCAGCAATGCCACCTGCATCGACAGCAACGGGGTAGGCCTGGGCATGAGGCAGACAGTGGGGGGTGGCGGAGGGGGCCCCAATCAGGACCACCCTCCCTCTCAGGCAGGGATGGGGGCACAGCTGGCTCACTGGTGCCTCCTCTTGACTCAGGGTATCTGTAATGGGCGTGGCTACTGCGAGTGTGGCCGCTGCCACTGCAACGAACAGTCGCTCTACACAGACACCATCTGTGAAATCAACTACTCAGCGGTGAGGCCAGATTCACTGGGTATGGGCATGGGGACCCCAGGCACAGGGCAAGATGGACAAGAGGGGCTGAGCCTGGTGCCAGAGGAGCTGCCCAAGGGTGTGACGTGGTGGGAGCAGGCCTGGCAGGGGCCGCCGCCCAACACGGTGCCCATCTGGCCCTCTTCGCCCACCCAGATCCACCTGGGCCTCTGTGAGGACCTGCGCTCCTGTGTGCAGTGCCAGGCGTGGGGCACCGGTGAAAAGAAGGGGCACATGTGTAAGGAGTGCAGCTTCAAGGTCAAGATGGTGGATGAACTTAAGAAAGGTATGGGGCAGGGAAAGAGGACTAGGCAGGGGGGCTTCCGATGGGGTAGGTGGTGTCTCTCATCTGGGCAGGGCTGTAGAGCTGGGTAGGGGGCTCATAATCCAAACTGAGGAGATGCAGTCCAGAAAGAGGGGTTCCAGACCTGAGAGTGGTCACAGAACCCAGACAGGTCACACAGACCCAGGTAGGGGACACACAGTCTGGCCAGGGCACCCAGACCTGGGGAGATGGCTTCTGGCTTGGGCAGGGGGCAAAGAGCTGGGTAGGGCCATGAACACGGCAAAGGCACATAATTGGGCCGTGGGGGCACACAGCCTCCTTTCCTCTAGGTCAGAGAAATGTTCTAGAAGGGACTTCCCTGGCGGGCCAGTGGTTAAGACTACGCACTCCCGCTGCAGGGGGCATGGGTTCGATCCCTGGTCGGGGAACTATGATCCCACATGTGGCCAAAAAAAAAAAAAAAAAGAAAAGAAAAAAGAAAAATGTTGTAGAAGCCCAGCTCCTGAGTGATGCCCAGGACGGGCACAGATTTGCAGCCTTTGACGCTCCTGGAGGGCAGCCCCCGCCTTGCCCCATCTGTATGCACAGTTTGCCGGGAACTTGCATTCTTCCCCAGGGAGGTGCCTCCCACCCTGTGATGGGCGGGGTGGGCCCCAGAGTAGGGCCGTGGTGAGGAGCGGCCACCTCACCAGGCCCTAAGATGCTCCGGGGTGGGGTTGGGTGCCCTGCTGACCATCTGTGGGTGCAGCGGAGGAGGTGGTGGAGTACTGCTCCTTCCGGGACGAGGATGACGACTGTACGTACAGTTACACCGTGGAGGGGGATGGCGCCCCCGGGCCCAACAGCACCGTCCTGGTGCAGAGGAGCAAGGGTGAGCTGGAGGGCCGGCCGGGGGGATGTGGGTGGCCTGTCAGACCCCGGTGGGGGAAATGGCACCGACTCCCTCCTCTTCCTCCTCCTTCCTCCCTAGACTGCCCTCCCGGCACCTTCTGGTGGCTCATCCCGCTGCTCATCTTCCTCCTGTTGTTCCCGGCACTGCTGGGGCTGCTCTGCTGGAAGTACTGTGCCTGCTGCAAGGTGGGGGCTCCCCCAGGGTCTCCACCCGCCACCAGGGTCCCTGTGGGTGGCAGAGGCCAAGCGAACCCACATGTTCTGCCCAGCTCTGGTGCCCTCCCCACCCCAGCCTCTCACCTCTGCCAACCATCAGTGGTGATCACAGAACCTTTACTTTCCAGTGTATACAGCAGGACCAGGGTCCCCTGGCACAAATTTGGGGAACCCTCTGCCCCCATCACCCTCTGTACCCACCTTGTGTGCCACACACCTAGACCCCTGCAGCTGCCTGGATATCCTGGTGTCTGGGGAAGGCACCTTTGCCCCCTCTGGACCGTTGGCGTGGGTGGGAGGTGGTGGCAGAAGGGGCTTACCTAGGCTGGGGTGGCTGTCTCAGCTCTCATCCTCACCCACCTTGTCTCCTAGGCCTGCCTGGCCCTTCTCCCGTGCTGCAACCGAGGTACAGGCCAGCATCAGCAGGGGTGGTGGGTTTCTGCCCGCTCTTTCTTCCAGCTGGGGTGGAAGGGAAGTGGGGGCCGAGTCTGGAACAGAGGCGGGAGGCCCCGGGGTCCCACCTGCAGGGGTGTGGTGGGGAAGGTCTAGGGAGTGGCCCAGTGTGAGGATCCTGTCCCGCAGGTCACATGGTGGGCTTCAAGGAAGACCACTACATGCTGCGGGAGAACCTGATGGCCTCGGATCACCTGGACACGCCCATGCTGCGCAGCGGGAACCTCAAGGGGCGTGACATGGTCCGCTGGAAGATCACCAACAACGTGCAGCGGCCTGGCTTTGCCTCGCATGCTGCCGGCATCAACCCCGCGGAGCTGGGTGAGGGCCAGGGCTGGGCACCGCAGGTCTCGGGGCTGCCCTTGGGGCCCGGGGCATGGTCACCGCTGCTCCCGGGTCCGGGATCACACCATTCCTATTTTCTCTGGGTATTGGGTGCAGGCACAGGCCTGGCTGCCTTCTATCCTTCCTGATGGTGCTATAAGCCTCAGGTGCTCCCCTATCCAAGCATGGCTCCTGGACGGGGCTTCTTTGGTGCCCACTGTGCAGGGGACTGACGACACCCCTCCCTGCCTGCCCCTAGCGCCCTACGGGCTGTCCCTGCGCCTTGCCCGCCTTTGCACCGAGAACTTACTGAAGCCTGGCACCCGAGAATGTGACCAGCTGCGCCAGGAAGTGGAGGAGAACGTAAGGGCCAAAGAAGCCGATCCCAGGCAGCTGGCATCTCTGGGCTGGGTGTGAGCCAGGCGGTGGGAGAGCAGAGGGAAGCAGCTGGGGAACCTGGAGTTTTCCAGGCAGGAAAGAAGGGCTTCCTTGGGCATGTGCCTGGCCTGGGATCATCCTGGGATCTATTCCCTGTAAATGCTTCCAGAAGGGTAGAGGCAATGTGCGTGCCCATGGCGACGCCCCCAGCCAACCCCGAGAGGTCCTCTGGGCCGGGATGGCTCTGGGTGGAGAGGCTCCCCCAGGGCCCGAGCCTCACAGCCCTCCCTTTCCTGGCAGCTGAACGAGGTGTACAGGCATATCACAGGCGCGCAGAAGCTCCAGCAGACCAAGTTCCGGTGGGTCCTGGGTGCCCGGGGTTGGGTGAGGGTGCTGCCCGTATAGCCAACGCCAGGGGATTTCCCCCAGGCAGAGCGTGCCTCCACCCCAGGGACCACCTGGCTCACGTTCCCCACTTTGTCCTCCACAGGCAGCAGCCCAATGCCGGGAAAAAGTGAGTCGAAGACACACAGGTGGGGTAGTACCAGCCCCAAGTACCTGCCCCCTCCGCCCCCTCCCCCACCCCAATCTCCATCTCCATCTCCATCCCACTGGAAAGGAGGGCTGTCTGCGTCTGTCCTTGGGTAGGACCTTCATTGAACAAATACCAGTATGAAGCCCTCACCAAAAGCCAGCCCCGGTACTAGAACAGGAAAACCACAGGGAACCAAGCAAACCCAGTCCTTGCCCTCGTGCCGGCAATAGCCCCCTACCCAGTACCCGGGATAGCCCGGTGCCCAGCTGCAGCCCTCCTCCGACACCAAAGGCCTTGATCCTGGAGGCACCGCTGGCTGCCAAGAAGATGGTCCAGTGGGTGACACACCTCCTTCCCAGTTCCTACCCCGAGTCCCAGCCCCCGCAGGGGAAGAGTGGGGGTGGGAACAGCGTGCAGAGAGGACAGAACTGCGCAATAACAGAATACAGCGCTCACTGAGCACATCACCTTCAGTAAGAACCATTGAGACCAGCATTTGGAGCGCTTACAACGGGCCAGGCCTTGTTCTAAGCGCTTCATGTGTGTGGTTATCTTATCCAAGTAGGTACCATTGCTATTCCCATTTTATAGTTGAGGAAACCGAGAATCAGAGAGCTTAAGTAACTTGCCCAAGGTTACCTAGCTGTTAAGATATAGAGCCAGGATTTGAACCCAGGCAGTCTGGCTTCAGGGCCAATACCCTTCACATCTTTGCTGTCCTGACTCTACTTTTGCTTCACCAGCCGTTCTTGGTGAGGTGGGTGGGAGTAGTAGCCTCATTTCACAGATGAGGATGCCGAGGCTGCAGGGTGAGGTGGTGGGACCAGCGTGGGCCTCTAGGACTGTCTGTTTCTGATGACTGCTCTTTGCTGCCTGGAATCTTGTCCCCTGATGGAGAGAGGACAGGTAGGGGGGGCGGGACAAGTGCCAGCCTCCTGGCCAGCCTGACACCTCCCCACCCAACCCCGCCCCCAGGCAGGACCACACCATTGTGGACACGGTGCTGATGGCGCCCCGCTCGGCCAAGCAGGCCCTGCTGAAGCTGACGGAGAAGCACGTGGAGCAGGGGGCCTTCCATGAGCTCAAGGTGGCCCCTGGCTACTACACCCTCACTGCAGACCAGGGTAGGTGGGCAGGCTCTCTGTGCCCCTCCCTCTCACCTCCCACCCCTGTGCGGCCCCCTGACCCCCATCTGACGGCTCCCCACCGCCCGCCCAGATGCCCGGGGCATGGTGGAGTTCCAGGAAGGCGTGGAGCTGGTGGACGTGCGGGTGCCTCTCTTCATCCGGCCTGAAGACGATGACGAGAAGCAGCTGCTGGTGGAGGCCATCGACGTGCCCGTGGGCACTGCCACCCTCGGCCGCCGTCTGGTCAACATCACCATCATCAAGGAGCAAGGTCGGTCAGGGTGGGGGGAACAGGGGGGCCAGAAGGGAGGCTCTGGGGTCCCTTGTTCCTCCTTGAATCCAAGTGGAAGTGGGGCCTGGCCATGTGGCCTAGGCAAGTGACTTAACCTCTGAGCCTTGGTTTCTCCATCTGTAAAATGGGTATCAGGCTCTTGTGAGGAGTGTGTGGCTGTACATCTCTGCACAGTGCCTGGTAGTAAGCACTCAGTGTGGGAGCTTCTCTTATAATCACCAGAGGGTGCTACGTCCTCCTGGAGCCATTGCACATCCCTCTCCTTGTTCTTCCCCATGACCTTTGAACTTGGGAGACTGAATGGGGCCCCCCTAGGATGACAGGGCATCAGAGCAGGAAGGGGACTGGGGCCTCCCTCTGCCCAAGCCTATCTAGAGGGGTGAGCAAGGTGTCACACCACTGTCACCCACGGTGCTTTCCCTGCTAGTTCCTCGGGGAACCTGGACTTGTTGATAACCATCTTTCCGGTGCCCGGAGGGTCTGTTCTGGTCCCTGACCCCTCCTCCCCACCTGCTCCAGGACCCCACGACTTAGGCCTACTCTGCCCCAGCTCTCAGTCTCAGCTCTCATGTCTGGTCTTGCCCCTGCCCGGCCTCCTTTCTCTGCCCTGACCCTTCCAAGATGTTAGTTGGACACTGTTCCAGCCTTGTCAACTTCTCCTGGCAGACTTTTCCAGCCCCTTCCTCTGCCCTCCCCAGAGAGGGGTGACAAGCAGACTCCTGGAGTCTGGGCCGGGCTGGGCCAGAGGGAGGGCGGGGGCTGAGAAGGGACTGTGGCCAAGACCCCTGACCGGTGCCTGGCTCCTTGCAGCCAGCGGGATCGTGTCCTTTGAGCAGCCCGAGTACTTGGTCAGCCGTGGGGAGCACGTGGCCCGCATCCCCATCATCCGGCGTATCCTGGACAACGGCAAGTCCCAGGTCTCCTACTGCACGCAGGACAACACAGCGCAGGGCAACCAGGTGAGTCTCCACCACGAGGTCAAGGGCACATCCCAAGGGCCCAGTGGGAGCAGGACATGGCAGCTGCCGGAGTCTCCGGATGCTGGTGGTGCCGCTGGCTGGCCTCCCAAGGACATGTCCACCTGCCCGGCCACCCTGCAGCAGGGGTGTCTTGTGCACCAAAAGTGCCAGTGACGCCCTGAGTAAGGTCTCATCATGTCCAGACCATCCGTGTCCCGCTCCCAACATCCCAGGATCCACCAGGACAGCCAAACTCTCCACAGAGAAATAGACACCTCCGTCTGCCCCTGTGCAGGGACTCTGGGCTTCTTGACGTGGGATCACAGACCCCATGTCCCTGGGCTGTCATTGCCAGGCAGGCCCTCTCTGGGCCGTGCCACAGGAGCAGCCCTCAGGGCAGGGAGGGCCGTGTGGTAGGGCAGTGTCCCCTTTATCACTGGGCCCCAGTCTCAGGGAACTGCCAGATCCAGGTGGTGGATGTGCTTGGTTTGGCTTACAGGTCTGTTTGTTTTTCTAAATTTATTACCAACATTTTTTGTTTTGTTTTGTTTTGTTTTTGGCCACGCCGCATGGCTCGTGGGATCTTAGTTCCCCAACCCAGGGATCGAACCCGAACCCGGGCCCATGGCAGTGAAAGTTCAGAGTCCTAACCACTGGACTGTCAGAGAATTCCCTATTACCAACGGTTTTTTAAACTAATTTTTATTGGAGTATAGTTGATTTACAATGCTGTGTCAGTTTCTGCTGTACAGCAAAGTGAATCAGTTATACATATACATATATCCACTCTTTTTTAGATTCTATTCCCATATAGGTCATTACAGAGTAGTGAGTAGAGTTCCCTGTGCTATACCGTAGGTTCTTATTAGTTATCCAGTTTATACCTATTACCAACATTTTAAAACTAAAAATATTCACATCAAAACTTCACTCAAAAAGTAATAAAGTCTAGTCTCACTGGCCCACAGGCCCACTTGGCAATCCTGGGAGCAGGCGTGCACTCAGAAGATCCCGACACACACCCTATTCTTCTTTTTATCGGTAGGAACAGTTCTCATTACTGCTCCAGGGCTCCCCATAAAAATGCCAAAGAGGAATTTGTATGCCCATAACTTTTCACTGAATATGCCATATTATAGAGATTCTGGCTGTCCTGTTATGCTTTTATAAAGATCCTTTGGTATTGAACTATTTTAAAAAACATTTTATTTCTCAACTTTTTGTTTTGAAAAGCTTCAACCTACAGGAAAATGGAAAGACTAACAAAATTAGCACCCATTTACTCTTTATGTAGATTCACCTTGCTTTCTTTCTCTTCTTCTATATAGATGTATACATGCATGTGTGTGTGTGCATATATATATATATATATATATGTATCTATAGCTCTATAACTGTAGAGAGAAAGGGAGAGAGAGTGTGTTTGGTTTACTTTTGTTGGCTGAACTATTCAAGGTAAGTTGTAGACATCATATAGACCCTAAACCCTTCTGCAGGCGCCTGCTAAGAACAAGGTCACTCTACATAACTATGACAGAATTACCTAAGTTAAGAAATGTCACATTGTCCTCATAACTAATAATTAGTCCATATTCGGATCCCCCCATGTTCACATGTCCCAGTAATGTCCTCTATAACTTTTTCCCCCCAATCCAGGAACCAATCAAGGGTATGGCATTGCATTTTGTTGTCATGTGTCTTTAGTCTCCTTTAATCTAGAATAATTCCCCGGCTTTGTCTTTTGTCACCTGGACATTTTTGAAGCATCCCCCTCAGGTCAGTTGTCTTGCAGGCGACTCCTGCTTTTCTTTCTGGGTTTTTGTAGTGTTTGAGTTTGTCCCTCTCTGCACAGCGGGGCTGGCTAGCAGTGCCTGGAATTGAATGTTAGTTTGCAGTGCCACCTAGTGGCGTCATGTGACAGGCGCTCAGGAAAGCTCTGGGGCATTGGGGGGGAAAAAAAAAAAAAAAAAAAAGCTGGAGATGTTGGAAGCACCCCACCCAGGAGGCAGGGCCTAGGGGCTGGTGGGATCCAGACTTCAGAGCCCCAGTGCGGGGAACAGTTTCTCCCTCCCTGTCTGGGGCCTCCAAATCTCAGCTCCCCCGGCTGAGTGCCTGCCTGTATGGGACCCTCCATATCTGCATCCCTGTCTCTGTGCCTTGGTTCAAATCCTGGTTCCACCACAACTACCTGTGTGAACTTGGGCAAGTTTCTTCACCTCTGTGTGCCTCACTTTCCTCATCTGTAAAATGGGGACAATATCATCTCTACCTCACACTGCCCTGAGGAGTAAACGAGCTAATATTTGTAAAGTGCTTGATGCACAAGAGGTGTTGTAGAAACATGAGCCATTCCGTGTCCACGTGGGACAGTCTGTGTGTGAGGGTCTCTGCATTATCTGTGAGGTTGGGGTGGGGTGTGGGGCCGTTACTCATTCTCCCAGGCCTGGTCTGACCCTGACCCCTTCCCACTCCCAGGACTACATCCCCACAGAGGGCGAACTGCTATTCCAACCTGGGGAGACCTGGAAGGAGCTGCAGGTGAAGCTCCTGGAGCTGCAGGAGATGGACTCCCTCCTGCGGGGCTGCCAGACCCGCCGCTTCTACATCCAACTCAGCAACCCCAAGTTTGGGGCCCGCCTGGGCCAGCCCCAGTCTGCCACTGTCATCATTGGGGACCGAGGTAGGCAGAGTCTGGAGTCAGCTTAAGCAGGGCTGGGGGCTTCTTGACAGTCTTAGCAAGTAAAAATACAGGGCGCTCAGTTAAATTTGAATCTCAGATAAGTAACAACCACATTTGTAGTATAAGTATGTCCCATGCACTATTTGGGATGTACTTATCCTAAAAAAGTGTTTGTTGTTTATCTAAAATTCCAATTTAACTAGGTATCCTGCCTTTATCTGGCAACCCTCCTCTCAGAGAGGCTGGGGTCACGCGGCCACCGGCCTGCTGCTGGCTGTGAATCCCACCACTAAGGGCCTTAGCCCTTTGACTTCAGCCTTAATTCCAGCTAAAATGCAGGTGTTCCCAGAAGGGGTGAAACAGTTCTTATGGGTCCTGAGAACTGTATAGTGGGGTCTGTGAGCCCACCCGGAGAGGAGGCTTGCCGAGAAGATGGGGGAGGAGGAGGAATCTTGGGGTACGGAGTGATGGAGGGCGTTGGGAGGCGCCAAATGTTCACGTGGGACACACCCTTGGCTGCCAAAGGGAGAGAGAGAGTAAACTCCTTCCTCCTTCTCATCCCTCCAGAGACCCTCCTGGGCCCCCCCAAGTTTGGCAGGATGCCCTGTGCTTTACTAATGGGGGCACCAGCCCTCTAGAGACTCCCTTTGGCAGGTCTCAGTTGAGGGAGGGGGTGCAGGGAAGGAGCGTTGGTGTTTAACTGGGCTTCTGGCGCCCCCTGGTGGCGACGGTGGGTTCCTGTCCCCCTCAAAGCAGCAGGGGGTCTCAGCTGGCTGCCCTGACCTGGCTTGACCCACTACAGATGAACTGGACGGGAGCTTAATGGCCCAGACCCTGTCATCACCCCCACGCCCCCGGGGTGACCTGGGTGCCCCACAGAACCCCAATGCCAAGGCCGCCGGATCCCGGAAGATCCACTTCAACTGGCTGCCCCCTCCTGGCAAGCCAACAGGGTACCGGGTAAGGTTGGGGGGCGATGAGGGTGGTGGATGGGAAGGCTGGGCACATGGTGGGGAGGTGGGCCACCTGGGGGCAGAGGGCCCTTGAGGGAGAGGAGAGGGCATGCTTGGCCTCAGTGGACAGGGGAACCCCCATCTGTGCCCTGGGGGAGAGGCAAGTTCCTGGACGGTGGCCCCACCAGCCCAGAAACACCTCTGCTCTGCCCCAGCCCTGCTGTGTGAACCTGGCAGGTCACTCGGTCCCTCCGTGTCTGTGCGCAAAGCGGGTAACAAGGGCAGGGCTCAGTGGAGGGACGATCAGCTTTGCCAGCTGCTCCCCACTGACCAGCCCCGCCCCGGGAGCAGGTGAAGTACTGGATCCAGGGTGACTCTGAGTCCGACGCCCACCTCCTCGACAGCAAGGTGCCCTCGGTGGAGCTCACCAACCTGTACCCGTATTGCGACTATGAGATGAAGGTGTGCGCCTACGGGGCGCAGGGCGAGGGCCCCTACAGCTCCCTGGTGTCCTGTCGCACTCACCCGGAAGGTGAGGCCTCGCCTTTCCGTCCATCCACCTGTCTGCCCCCCAGCTACCCTGATGCCAGCGTGCCCAGCCCTGTCCCCCGACCCCCTAGAACTCTGCCCCCTCTCTGCGGCTGACAGCTCTCTTCCTGCATCCCCTCCCCCTCCAGTACCCAGCGAGCCGGGGCGTCTGGCCTTCAATGTCGTCTCCTCCACCGTGACCCAGCTGAGCTGGGCTGAGCCGGCCGAGACCAATGGCGAGATCACAGCCTATGAGGTCTGCTACGGCCTGGTCAACGAGGACAACCGTAAGGATGTGGACCTCTCCTTCTGCCCCCAGGGAGGGGGCAGAGAGTGGGAGGAGGTCACAGCGTCCTGGTCAGTGGATGAGCCCACATGTCTGATTGCCTGGGGCATCGTTAGCTTTGTGGTCAGGTTTGGGCTGAGTTGCATTCCAAAGCCAAGCCCAGAAGCTCCCGGGGCAGGTAGGGATGGAAGGCCTGAGATTATATATGTGCAGTGGGGTCACAGGTGTCCAGGGCTGCCTGCCCATGCAGGTAACTAGAATGGCTCAATTCTACACGGTTCTCTTAGGGCCAGAGTAGACAGATTTAGCAAATAAAAGCAGAGGACACCCTGAACTTCAAATAGACAATTTTTCTAGTACATTTCATGCAATATTTTATCTGGCAGCCCTAGGCCAAAGCACCTGGCAGAACTGTTATTTTTCTCCCAGTCCTGGGAAGGGGAGGGACGACCCCTGCCAGTTGTCAGGATGAGAAACTATTTGAGGGAACTTGGTCCCGCCTCTCTCCTGGTGCAGGGCCCTCCTCCTTGCGCTCTCACCTCTGTTTGGTCCATCTCAGGGATGGAGAGCTGACCACCCCCAAATAGGACCTGCGGACCCTAAAGTGAGTCAGGCTTAGCACCCCCAGGGTGGCCCAACAGGGCAGAGGGCAGCAGGATTGCTCTGGGTCTCAGGCTCCTTGCTGTTCACTAGCCTGGCTGACCAAGCACAAGCTTCTCAGCAGCTGCATCACATCCTTGGCGCAAGCTGAGTTTACAACACCTGGTCCACCCATGGACCACTGTCAGGAAGTGCCTTCTGACCCAGCCTTTAATCCCAGGAATGACTGATGGCTTCAGCCCACGGCCTTAGCCTGCTGAGGCCTCCGCTGTGTCACGAATGTGTGAGGCAGACCTCCTGGCCCAAGGGCATCAGCAACTTTGGGGTGGCCCCCTTCCCTTCTCCCCCTGGTGGACAGAGATGAGAGGGGGCAGTTAGAGACCTCCCCCGGCTGACAGCCCAACATCAGCCAATTCTTGGAGCACAGCTGTTTACTTATCAAACAGCATCAAGGGACTTCCCTGGTGGTCCAGTGGTTAAGAATCCATGCTTCCACTGCAGGGGGCATGAGTTCGATCCCTGGTTGGGGAATTAAGATCCCGCGTGCCACGTGGTGGGGCAAACAAACAGCATCAAGCTTAGCAGGTGGTGTTTTCCAGAGCCCTCCCTTGGACCCCTTGGAAACTGGGACATTTTCTGGTCTCCCAGACGTCTTCCAACATAGAGGGCCCCATCTTGTCACACGGGGGCCTAGGCACCGTAACTTGCTCAGAGCAGCCTGGGGTCTCTTCCTCCTCTCTCCCAGGGCTTGCGTCCACCCTTCTAGGTGTGGCGGAGGAGAGCTGCTTCCCCTCTGCTCTCGCCCTTAGCCCTCACAAGCCTCAGCCTGTCCTCAGGTGCAGGTTCAGGCCTGCCTCTCTCCTCCCGTCCTTGCCCAGGTGACCAGGGCAGCCATGCATTTGGGGTTTGGTTGTGGGCAGTGAGGCACAGGTGGTGAGGGCGCCCAAGCCTCGGGAGCCAGCGTCACACAGACGCACATGGACGCAGGACCCTTTACCAATTGGTAGAGGTGACAGTGGGGCCGACTTGAGTCCGGTCTGTCTCTGCCACTTAACTTAGCGATGAGCCGCATGGACCTTCTCTAAGCCAGTCACACCCAGGTTCTCAGGGCTTGGCATGCAGCTGGGGTTCAACAGTTGCTTGCTCCCTGACTCGTTCCCCAAACTCCTGGATGCACTTCAGGGGCTGTGCAACAGTCCTGGTGCGTCAGAGGCAGGGACCAGGCCAGAAGCTGGATGACCCCTCTGAAGCATTCTCCCTGTCCCAGGACCCATCGGGCCCATGAAGAAGGTGCTGGTGGACAGCCCCAAGAAGCGGACGCTGCTCATTGAGAACCTGCGGGAGTCCCAGCCGTACCGCTACACGGTCAAGGCTCGCAACGGGGCAGGCTGGGGGCCTGAGCGGGAGGCCATCATCAACCTGGCCACCCAGCCCAAGCGGCCCATGTCCAGTGAGTGGTGGGTGGGAGGCACAGGGCAGACAGGGGCGGGCAGGAGGCCGAGGCTGGGGCCCCGGCTCACCCGCTCCCACCCTGCAGTCCCCATCATCCCGGACATCCCCATCGTGGACGCCCAGAGTGGGGAAGACTACGAAAGCTTCCTCATGTACAGCGATGACGTGCTCCGCTCCCCGACTGGCAGCCAGAGGCCCAGCATCTCTGATGACACTGGTGAGTGGGCCTGGGATGCCTGCGAGGAAGGTGGGGGTCCTGGGTAGAGGGTGGGGCCGTCACTGGTGTCCAGAGAGAGCCAAGGGGCCTGTGAGCACTGGGCATGAAGGTCACGCCAGAAGTCCCCTCTCAGCCCCAGACGAGTATCTACAAAGCCGACGGTTTGGCAGGCACCACACTGGCTCTGGATACAGAGGGGACAAAGCCGACGTGGCCCAAGTGAATCGTGTGCACGTCTGTGTGTGAGGACAGGCAGACAGACCTGTGCTTGGGGCACATGCACACAGGCTCGTGCACCTGGGACTGGAAACACAGTTTTGAGACTGGAAGGCCCACCAGCAGTGCCATGGACTCAGGCCACCTCCCAGGGACAGGGCTATGTGGGAGGAGGCAGGCCTGGCTCTGGGGCCCACAAAGCAGTGTCCCCTCCCCACACTGGCCCTGTTCCTCCTCCTTCCTTGATTCCTGTACAGTGTGATGCAGAGAGCCCTCGACTGGGACCCTTGGGGACTCAGTTTTAGCTCTGGCTCCACTGCAGGAATTCAGATGAATCACCCTCTCTGTGCCTGTTTCCTGATCTGTGAAATGCGATGCCAATCACACACTACCATTAGTGGGAATCCTCCAGGATTTGTATTTTCTTCCATCCTTGCCTATGCCAGGCCTCCGTGGTGTCAAGCTTGGGTTTAAGGAACCCAAGCCCAAGGGTCTTGAGAGTTTTGAGGGTCTGAAGTAAAGAGCAGCTGGTACGAATCAGGTGCCCCAGCTCAGCTGCACTACTTGGCTGCCTGTGGCGCACTCTGGCTGCTGGAAGTGCCCCTGGGAGGCCGGCAGGGGAGAGCTCACTCCCTCCGTTATCCAGACGGGAAACTGAGGCTCAGAGCAGGGAGTCCTCACAGCTGGCGACAGAGCCCAGGCTCTGGTCCAGGGGTCTTCCCTCGCCAGCTGCAGCCCGGGCCACCCTCTTCCACCTCTCGGGCCAGGGCCTCGCCGGCCACCGGGCTCCCCGGCACACACACCCGGATCCCAGAGAGCCAGAAGATGGGCTCACGTCACAGCGCCGCCCGCCTCCTCCCCCAGCCCCTCCGCGCAGCCGCCCGCGCCCCCCGGCGGTGCCAACGCGGCCCTTCGTTGTTCCCAAGGCGGCAGCGGCTGGAAGTTCGAGCCCCTGCTGGGGGAGGAGCTGGACCTGCGGCGCGTCACGTGGCGGCTGCCCCCGGAGCTCATCCCGCGCCCGTCGGCCAGCAGCCGGCGCTCCTCCGACTCCGCCGAGCCGCCCCGCGGGCCCCTGGACGACGGCGCCGCCGATGGGGGCGCGCGGGGCACCGGCGGGGAGGGAGGTGACCGGCCTGCCCTGACCCGCACCCACCTAGGCTCGCTGGTCTGCTGCCTCTGGGCTCCAGCCAGAGCCCACCGCGGCCAGGCTGCCCGGGCTGCCACCCCAGAGCCAAGGGACCCCAGGGCAGGTGCTGGGGCTCTCCCCAAAGCTGGACTGCCCCCAAACTTCCAAGTCTGTTGTGTCCAGGGGGCAGGCCCTGGTGCCCAAGGAGACCCCTCAGAGGCCTCAGGGGACCCAAGGGCAGGCGTTTGGGCTCTCCCCAGGGCAGGGCCAACTGCAGGGGCAGTGAGTCCCCGGCTGAGGTCAGCGGCCGTCCATAGGGGCGTCCTGCCAGGCCACAGGACCTGAGTTGCAGACGCCTAGGGGGCCCTTGGACTCCTCCAAGGACCTCTGTCCCTGGCGGGCCAAGGGAAGCAGGTTGTTTTTATGCCAACGGCCCCCAGAGGGTAGGTAATCCAGGGAATTCCCAGGGCCGCAGCCTGCCCCGAGGGGCTCCAGGTCTGGTGCGGGCCGGTCCGGTGACCCTGCTCTACCCCACAGAGCACCTGGTGAACGGGCGGATGGACTTTGCCTTCCCGGGCAGTGCCAACTCCCTGCACAGGATGACTGTGAGCAACGCCGCCTACGGCACCCACCTGAGCCCACACCTGCCCCACCGCGTGCTGAGCACGTCCTCCACCCTCTCGCGGGACTACCACTCGCTGACCCGCACGGGACACTCGCACTCGGCCACGCTGCCCAGGGACTACTCAACCCTCACCTCCCTCTCCTCCCAGAGTGAGTGCCCGCCACCTCCCCTGCTCTCCCCCTAATCCTTCCTCTCTTCCAGCTCCTGGAGGCTCGGGCTGCTGGCCTGCCGTCGCCCTCCTGCCCATCCTCTGACATGCACACTTCCTGCCCTCTCACTCTTGTTTTGTCCTGCCCTAGGCCTCCCTCCCATCTGGGAACACGGGAGGAGCAGGCTTCCGCTGTCCTGGGCCCTGGGGTCCTGGAGTCGGGCTCAGATGAAGGGGGTCCCCCACTCCGGGGACTCAAGAGACTCTATAATCCTGGCTGGGCAGCCAGCAGCACCCTCTTGGGGCCCAGGTAGTACAGGGGTGGCCATCCTGTGCCTCCACAGCTGTCCTGCTCCATCTCTCACCCACCCACCCACCGCCGCCGCCGCCGCCGCCCGTGCCACCTTACCCTCCATTCCATCCACATCAGCGCTGGTGCCGAACGCGGCTTCTGTCCTCCGGGGGTGCTGGGCTGGGGCAGGAGAGGGGCCAGGCCAGCTGAGGAGGGTGGGGGCCGGCTGACTCACGGGCTCACCCCCTCTCGGCACAGGCAGGGCCCGCACCCACTCTGAGGATGTTCAGGAGGTGCTGGGTAGCCTGGATAGGGTGTTGCAGGGTGAGTGGGCCACCTGGCCAGCGGTCAGTGCAGGTGCCACAGCTGAGGGCGGGCAGGGCTAGAACTAGGACTCCTGCCCAGACACCCCCGACACCGGCTGACTGTGGCCTCCTGTCTCCAGGCTCCCGCTTGGCTGCAGGTGTGCCCAACACACCCACCCGCCTGGTGTTCTCAGCCCTGGGACCCACGTCTCTGAAAGTAAGCTGGCAGGAGCCACAGTGTGAGCGGGCGCTGCAGGGCTACAGCGTGGAGTACCAGCTGCTAAATGGCGGTGAGACACGGCTGCTGTCGGGCTGACACACGGGGACACCCGACTGTCAGGAATCCACCCAAGTCCCTTGAACACTAATGCTCCCCCCACCATCCCACCTTTCTGAGAGTCTCTCTCTTCCAAGACCCCCACTGCCCTTCACTGCCTCTTCTGATGAGTCCTCATCCATCTCCCTGGGCGTCTCTCCAGATCATTCCCACTGCTAGGTTTTGCCTAACAAGGCCTCACCGACCCAGGGCCTCTGCTGGCCTATGAGATGTCTTTTCAGGCGTCGGGAAGTGGCACTTCCGTGGGCAGACACACTCGTGGCAGCATGACCTGGGCCCATAAACAGCCAACATACGCAGATGGGATTTCAGGTTCCACTCATCCCTTGTATAACGTACGACCTGAACAACCAACCATACTATACAAGGCTGACCCCACCTGTACCCAAGCCACAACTAATGCTGGGTGGGTGGTGGCTAGGTCTTGACAGTAGCCTAGGGAAGGGCTGGGATCAGGCCGGGGATAGGTATAAGGAATAATGCTGCTCTGCTACCTGCCTCCATCCCCACCCAGGTGAGCTGCATCAGCTTAACATCCCCAACCCCAGCCAGACTTCGGTGGTGCTGGAAGACCTCCTGCCCAACCACTCCTACGTGTTCCGTGTGCGGGCCCAGAGCCAGGAAGGCTGGGGCCCAGAGCGCGAGGGTGTCATCACCATCGAGTCACAGGTGCACCCACAGAGCCCACTCTGCCCCCTGCCGGGTGAGTTGCCCCCCCACCCTGACAGTTGCCCCCCCATCTTGCACCCACAAACCCACCCACCCACCCACCGACACCCTTCCTCTGCTGTCCCCAGGCTCTGCCTTCACTCTGAGCACGCCCAGCGCCCCGGGCCCACTGGTGTTCACCGCCCTGAGCCCAGACTCGCTGCAGTTGAGCTGGGAGCGGCCGCGCAGGCCTGATGGCGACATCCTCGGCTACCTGGTGACTTGTGAGATGGCCCACGGAGGAGGTGCTGCCCGCCCCAGGGTCAGGGGGACCAGGGGAGGGGTGGAGAGGGAGCCACCGAGGCTAAAGGCATCTTCCCTGCCCAGAGCCAGCCACCACGTTCCTGGTGGATGGCGACAGCCCCGAGAGCCGGCTGACCGTGCCAGGCCTCAGCGAGAACGTGCCCTACAAGTTCAAGGTGCAGGCCAAGACCACCCAAGGTTTCGGGCCGGAGCGTGAGGGTATCATCACCATCGAGTCCCAGGATGGAGGTAGGCTGCTTCACCCCTTCTTCACCCGCATCCCTTCTCTGGACACGCCTTCTCCTGGCACCACCCTCTGACTGGCCCCTCTGCCCACTCCAGGCCCCTTCCCACAGCTGGGCAGCCACTCGGGGCTCTTCCAGCACCCAATGCCAGGAGAGTACAGCATCACCACCACCCACTCCAGCACCACTGAGCCCGTCCTACTGGGTGAGTTGCCCGGCGGGGGCTCCTGGCTCTCCCGGGGGAGCACAGCGCTAACAGAGGAGAGGGGGTTGGGGACCCAGGTAGACCCTTCAACACCTCTTCCCCTGCAGACGGATTGACCCTGGGGTCCCAGCACTTGGAAGCCCACGGCTCCCTCACCCGGCACGTGACCCAGGAGTTTGTGAGCCGGACGCTGACCACCAGTGGAACCCTCAGCACCCACGTGGACCAACAGTTCTTTCAGACCTGAGCCCCCGACCCCCACCTCCTCTCCCTGGCGCTGCCTCAGCTACTCCATCCTTGGACCCCTGGCAGCCAGCCCACCCGCATGCTGATCACAGGGCCGGTGCCTCTGGCCACAGAGCAGGGGGTAGGTGTCCTCTGGGAGGCATGAAGTGGTCCCGGAAGGCCCTTCGGCTGCCCTCCTACCCTGGGCCCAAGCCCATTTGTAACCAAAGAGCTAGGACCAGCATGACAAGGTCCCAGCTTTGTTCTGCACTCAATAAAAGATTTTGCTACTGCTTGGCTCTGCCCTGTCCATGTTTCTGGGGCCTGCCCAGGGCAGGGGAGCAGTTCTTATACCCACCTTTCTCTGATGCCCAAGCACACATCCACCTCTGGAGACAGGCAGGTGTCAGAGCCGGAGGTAATACAAGTTTATTGTGCACCCAGGCTGGAGGGCAGGCCTGCCGTGAGCCGGCCTGGGAGGGCCTCACAAGCGCAGCACCTGGGCGCCGTCGGCTGCCTGGGAGAGGTAGAAGGTGGCGGTCCCGCTGTACTGCCCCTGTAGGAGGGACGGGTGGGGTGGGGTCTGAGCACAGCACGGCCCTGGGAACCCATCTCTCCCGCTCCCCCCGGTCTCTGGCACCTGCCCACCTGGATGTGCTGCATCACTAGGGAAGCGGCGGAGGCCTCCAGCAGGGTCACCGTGCAGCCACCAAAGCCACCGCCTGTCATGCGGCTGCCATAAACCCCGGGCGCGGAGAGCGCGGCCTCCACCAGCTGATCCAGCTCGGGGCAGCTCACCTCGTAGTCATCCCTGCAGAGAGGACATGGGGGGAGGAGGGAGGCCGTGAACCAGCCCCATCCGGCACAGGGGACAGCCTGTGACCAGGAGGTGCTGGGCACCCGGGGATCTCACCTGAGCGAGTGGTGACTTTCCACCATGAGGCGGCCGAAGGCTCTGTAGTCGCCGCGGCTCAGGGCGGCTGCTGCCTGGGCCGTGCGCTGGATCTCGCCCACCACGTGCCGCGCCCGCCGGAAGGCCTCCCCGCTCATCAGCTCCCTGCCAGCTGGGGCGGAAAAGGAGTCAGCAGACCCACCATCCACCGCCTCTGGGCCCCTGTGGACGTGGAGGAGGGGCACGATGGCTCCAGGGCGCTGGCTGGGGGGGGGTGGGGGCATCTCCAGTCTGAGACCTGGTTCTGACCGAGCTGTGGGTAGAACCTCGGGTTGGTGACCAAGGTTTCAGAGCCTCCCCTCCTCGACTATAAAAGGGGACACCGCCTCATTTGGCGCGCAGGGAAGACTGAGTGAGCAGACACATGGAGTGGTCCCAGCAGGGTGCCTGGCACACAGTGGGTGCTCGATAAACAGCAGTTTGAGCCCCAGACTCTTGGTGCTTCCATGGTGAGTGGGACACAATGCTGCCTTCAAGAGGCCAAGACAGAACAGGAAGGAAAAGTCCTGCTGGTGTTTTTGCTGGAGTTAACAGCGAAGCCTCCGAGGGCCAGGGCTCCAGAGTTGGGGTACAGACCAGGTCTGCCCGGGGCACCCCGGGGAACCAGCAAGCTGTCCCACTGGCTAACGCTGAAGCGGACAGAGCAAGCTGAGTCGCTAATGGCAGCCCTGAGCACTTAGGACTTTACAACTTAATTCTGGGTGCCAGAGAGGTTTTTGGAGCAGGGGAGGGATGGAGCTGAGCTCTAGTTGACGAAAGTGACTGCCTTGCGCAGGGGGCCCTGCTGGGAGAAGCCAGCGCCAGGAGATGACAGCTGTTAAAACAGTCAGAGAGCAAGAGAGGCCGGGTGTGGGGAGGAAGGAAAGGAGGGCAGGGAGGACTCAGAGGTGGCTCTGAAGTTTCAGACAGCAGTGACAAGGGCGAGGAAATAACAGAAAAGGGGAAGTCAAAAGGAGAGGCGTCCAGGGCTTCCCTGGTGGCGCAGTGGTTGAGAATCTGCCTGCCAATGCAGGGGACACGGGTTCCAGCCCTGGTCTGGGAAGATCCCACATGCCGCGGAGCAACTGGGCCCGTGAGCCACAATTACGGAGCCTGCGCGTCTGGAGCCTGTGCTCCGCAACAAGAGAGGCCGCAATAGTGAGAGGCCCGCGCACCGCGATGAAGAGCGGCCCCCGCTTGCCACAACTAGAAGAAAGCCCTCGCACAGAAACGAAGACCCAACACAGCCATAAACAAATAAATAAATAAATAAAAATTAAAAAAAAAAAAAAGGAGAGGCGTCCAGGGGAAGGAGGAGGCGTTCTGTCAGGGTCAGGCGAAGGCTGCAGGACCCCAGTGGGGGGCTGCAGGCTCCCATCTGAGACCTCCGTGGAGCAGCCGTGGCTGGCGCTCTGTGCTGGGGACAAAGCCTGGGGCAGGCCTGGGCAGAGACACGGGGCTGTGGCCAAGCAGATCTGGCACTGAGAGGGCAGGGAGGGCAACCCCCAGGTTTCTGTGGGGAACCCCTGGGAGAGCTGTCATGGCGGGTGGCTTGGGAGACGGGCGGGCATATTCAGAGGATTTAGAAATGAAGAGAGAGGAGAAAACGGGGGCCGTGAGCAATGGGTACTCTTCCCAGAGGACTGGCATGGGAAGGAGACTATTTTAGGAGGTCAGAAAACTGGGCATGTTTCAAAGCAGAAGGGGAGGAGCCAGGAAGAGGGCAGAAAGGCAGGCAGAGGGGAGCACTGTTCCTGAGGTAGAGGGAGACCCCCGGGGGAGGCAGCGGATGGAAGGGCTGAGGTGGAGGGAAGAAATGGCAAAAGCACTCAAGTGTGAAAAGCTCGGCCACAGTCACCTGCAGAGAGCAGGTGGGGCAGGTCTGAAGGTGACAGTTCACCAAGGACAAGATGGTCTCTGAGATGGGCACCCCGACACTGCGAGGGAGGGCACAGCTCCCAACGCCAGCAGCCTGGCCCCTCAGTCAGGAGGATGGAGCTGATCAGCCTGGGTTCAAGTCTCAGCACTGCCACTTACTGTACATTCCCCAATCAAAAAAAAAAAAAGAGAGAGAATAATAACAATATCTGCTCTACAGAGTTGTGAGAGAATTAAATGAGTTAATGTTTATATGACCTTTAAACTGTTCAATAGACCTTCCTGGCCATGTGTATCAGGAAACTTAAAAATACACGTTATGGGAATTCCCCGGCGGTCCAGTGGTTAGGACTCCACGCTTTCACTGCCGAAGGCCCGGGTTCAATCCCTGGTTGGGGAACTAAGATCCCACAGGCGGGGCTTCCCTGGTGGCACAGTGGTTAAGAATCCGCCTGCCAATGCAGGGGACACAGGTTCGAGCCCTGGTCCTGGAAGATCCCACATGCTGCGGAGCAACTAAGCCCATGCGCCACAACTACCGAGCCTGCGCTCTAGAGCTTGTGAGCCACAACGACTGAGGCCCGCACTCCTAGAGACCGTGTTCCACAACAAGAGAAGCCACCGCAATGAGAGGCCAGCGCACCGCAACGAAGAGTAGCCCTTGCTCGCCACAACTAGAGAAAACCCGCACACAGCAACGGAGACCTAATGCAGCCAAAAATAAATTAAATTAAATTAAATTAAAAAAAAGATCCCACAAGCCATGCAGCATGGCCAAAAAAAAAAAAGAGTTATGTTTTGACTTTGTGATCCTACTCCTAATAATCTAATCCTAAGAAAACAGGAAGAAAATGCAGAGAAAGAATTATGTATAAAAATACCTATCCAAAAAAAAAAAAAAATACCCATCAAGGGGGCTTCCCTGGTGGCGCAGTGGTTAAGAATCCACCTGCCAATGCAGGGGACAAGGGTTTGAGCCCTGTTCCGGGAAGATCCCACATGCCATGGAGCAACTAAGCCCATGCGCCACAACTACTGAGCCTGCGCTCTAGAGCCCGCGAGCCACAACTACTGAGCCTGCACGCCACAACTACTGAAGCCCACGCACCTGGAGCCCGTGCTCCACAACAAGAGAAGCCACCGCAATGAGAAGTACGTGCACCGCAACAAAGAGTGGCCCCCGCTCGCCACAACTAGAGAAAGCCTGTGTGCAGCAACGAAGACCCAACGCAGCCAAAAATAAATAAATTTATATAAAAACAAAAATCCATCACGGTGTTAGGTATGATTACCAGAAAATGGTTAAGTAAATTACAGTGCACCTAGATGCTGAAATGCTATGTAGCTTTAAAAAGCCATGTTGATGACAGGCCTTTCATGACATAGAGAAGGGGTCTGAGATAATGTTATGTAAAAAAAAAAGGGCATGTGGCAACACTGCGTATACTCAACCTTGAAAATACAGATGTTGAAACTAACATAACATTGTAAGTCAAGGATATTTCAATTAAAAAATTTAAAATTGGGACTTCCCTGGTGGTACAGTGGTTAAGAATCCGCCTGCCAATGCAAGGGACACGGGTTCAAGCCCTGGTCCGGGAAGATCCCACATGCCGAGGAGCAACTAAGTCCGTGCGCCACAACTACTGAGCCTGCGCTCTAGAGCCTGCGAGCCACAACTACTGAAGTCCACGTGCCACAACTACTGAAGCCTGTGCACCTAGAGCCCACGCTCCGCAACAAGATAAGCCACCGCAATGAGAAGTACGCACACCACAACAAAGAGTAGCTCCCGCTCGCCACAACTACTGAAGCCCATGCACAGCAACGAAGACCCAACGCAGCCAAAAAGAAAAAAAAAATTAATTAATTTAAAAAAAGAAAATACAGATGTAGAAAAACACTGGAAGGAAATATACTAAAATGCTAATAGTGGCTATCTCTGGGTAGTGATCTTATAGCTTGTTATTTTCTTCTTTGTACTTTTTTTTTTTTTTTGGCTGTGTTGGGTCTTCGTTGCTGCGCACGGGCTTTCTCTAGTTGCGGCGAGCAGGGGCTACTCTTTGTTGTGGCGTACGGGCTTATTGTGGTGGCTTCTCTTGTTGCGGAGCACAGGCTCTGGGCACTCAGGCTTCAGTAGTTGCGGCTCGCGGGCTCTAGAGCACAGGCTCAGTAGTTGTGGCTCACAGGCTCTAGAGAGCAGGCTCAGTAGTTGTGGCGCATGGGCTTAGCTGCTCTGCGGCATGTGGGATCTTCCCGGACCGGGGCTCTAACCCGTGTCCCCTGCATTGGCAGGCGGATTCTTAACCACTGCGCCACCAGGGAAGTCCTCTTCTTTGTACTTTTCTGTATTTTCCACGGTGGATACTTAATCCTCACGTTAGACAAAACAATATGGAGATTTCAAGCAGTCCAAAGTCAGCAGTGTTGGGGGAGTGGGCAGAGCTTGGCAGAGGTCCCTGGAGGTGAGGGGATGTACATCCGGGTCAAAGCCACAGCGAGACCCCGGCAGCCCCCCTCACCCCAGGGTGCCCAGCCATCTCCAGGACACAGTACACCCAGCCAGCTCTCACCCTCCAGCTCCTCCAGCTGCACCTCACGAAGGCTCTCCTTGCCCAGCGCCCGGGCCACTTCTTCACACTGGCGCCGCCGCAGGGGATACTCGCTGGAGCCCAGTGAGTGGCGGACGTTGGAGTTGGTGATGAGCACAGCCACCTTGGGATCCAACAACGGCACCAGGCTTGTCTCCAGGGACCTGGCATGGAGATGGAGCCAGGAAGATGACAAGGCCAAGCGTCTGTTTGCCACGCATGTTTCATCCAGGAGGTCCTACAAGGTGGGAGGGGACAAGGGGAGCCCCTGACCTGCAGTCAATGAGCAGCGCGTGGCCTTTCTGCCCCAGCAGTGCGATGAGCTGGTCCATGATGCCACAGGGCACCCCTGCGAAGCTGTGCTCAGCCCGCTGACACACCTGGGCCCGGGCGGCTATTGTCCCCGAGTCTGCAGCACAGGGCAAGGTGGGAAGGCTGGGGCCCAGGAGGGGGCACTAGGGGTGGGAGGGTGGGAGCAGCCCCCAATGTGTCCAATGATACTCCAGGGAGATTCCCCACCCACTCCCCCAAAGCCACAATTGGGGTAGGAAGCTCTGATCACAGGACCTCAGGGAAGGAGGGCTGTGTTGGGAGCTGGGGTCTAGGAGGTACCTGGGCAGAGCTGCTGCAGGAAGGTATACGTGGCCACTTCCAGGGATGCTGAGCTGGACAGCCCACCCCCCAGGGGCACTGAGCTGACCACCACTGCACTGAAGCCAGGGAGGGGGGCAGCTGCAGGAGAAAGAATGGATGATGGTAAGACGGGCCATCTGGAAGGATGAGCACAAAAAGGGCATTTATTCTGGTACAAAGGAGGCAACTGCCTGGCAGCTGCTTCCAGGGAAATGTGTCTCAATTGTCAGAGGCCACCAACCTGTTCAGCCAAGGGGTCCGCCGCCCTCCATCCTCTTACCCTGAGGTTCCTAGGACACAGTCTCCTAGTTCTCCTGGTTTAGGGCTCTGGAGACCAACGGGCTGGGGTTTGAACCCTGGCTCCTCCAATCATGTCATGGGCAACCCAGGGCAAGTTCTAGAACCTCTCGGGGCATCAGTCTCCTCACCTGTACAATGGGGATGCTCCACCCTGCATGCCTACCCCACAGTGAATTAGATGAGCTAATGAGCTTTGTGGCTGAGAGACAGGAATTTGACCCAGGCCTGGGACCCATACCTGGGTAGTGCTGAATCACTCCCTTGACGTAGTTGGCCCAGTGGGGGGCCCCAGGCTCCAGTGGCCGCTGGGTTGTGGGCAGGGGAAACTGCAGCCGCCGGGGCTCGTCGGCATCCTCAGAGGTGGTAAGGAGGGAGATAAGCCCATCTGCCCGGGGGCTGCCCACCAGCACAGTCCCAAGCTCCAGCGCCTGGCAGAAGAAACAAATAGTGTGCAAAACTTCCAATACCAAGGGGCCAGGGACAGACAAGGAGGTGACCTCCAGGCTCAACATGAAGGGAATAGGGAGTGTCTCAGGGAAGAGCCTGCATGTTCATCTGGCCTTGGGGGGCTTGGGTCCCATCCCATAGGTCTTCAGGGGCAGGGCCAGTGCAGCGGGAGTGCAGACCTGTACTCTGCCCTAAGCGTGGGCTCCTGGCTGTGGGTCAATAGGAAAACAGAATCAGACGAGCTCTTTCTGACGCCTTCCCATTTTGGAAGATGCACAGTGGGATGGACATAGCCCCAGGCTAAGGCAGCTCCACCTCAGCTGTGTGACCCTGAGCAGATCACTAGCCTTCTCTGTGCCTCCATTCCCTCCTCTGCGAACTGAACGGGCTGGACCAGGAGGCTTAGGGCTACTTCGCCTCGGTTTACAGTTGGGCCCCCTTCCGCATTCCCCGACAATCTGAGGTGGCTCCCAAGGAGATGGCGAGGATCAGCGGTCCATAGCCTACTTCCTCGCGGATTCCCCGTTTCCTCCCTTCCAACGTGTGAAATGCCCCGTCCTAGGGTCTCTCCCACGTGCTCGTCCCCGACACTCGGCTGGAGTAAAAGTTCGGAGCTGCCCGCCCAACAGCGCGCGCGCGGGGAGATGGCGCCTCCCGCGCAGCCCCTCACCATGGGCAGCACCAGGCCCTCGTTGTAGTCCGTGTGCTCCCCGATGAGGTTGACGCGGCCCGGGGCCGACACGGCCAGCTCGGGCTCGGCCCCGAACTCCTCCAGGAAGGCTCTCCGGGCCTTGGCCAGCAGCTCCCCGGGCTGGCGCTGTTCGGAAGCGGCCATGACACTCACCCTGCGGCTCTGCCGGGCGCAGTCGGGTCGGCTCGGGATGCTCGGGGCGGAGCCGCGCGGCGTCGGCTCACATAGCTGCACGCACCGCCCCAAATCGGGCCGCGCTGGCCCCGCCCCGCCCGCGGTTCCGGCCCAATCCACCAGCTGGGCGCGCGGGGCGGGCCGCCGGCGGCCTTTCCAAAGGAGTGCTGGGCGCCCAGCGGAGCGGGTATTGGCCGGCCCGGGAGATCTGAGCTGCTCTTTCCTGGCCCTGGTGCCCCTCTCTGTGTCCACACCCATCCACCCAGCCATCTACCCCAGCCGGAGCAATAGAGCTGGCTTCCAACACCTGGGTTTCCCAAAAGGATCTCCTAGGTCCTAAAGTCCTGCAACTGTGAGAGGTCACCAGCCTCTGATCATAAATCTGTAAGAGGGCAGCCGGACAATCAGTGTAAATAGAAATAAGGAAAGCCAAGTTTGGTGGAGTCACTTTCTACAGGCTTCTCTTCCAGAGTGGACCTGCTGTCCCAGCTCCTAGCAATGGAGGAGTAGGGAGGGTGGAGATGGACAGCAGTGGGCCCAGCCCCTCCTGGAAGGACCCACCCAGCTGCCAAGGTAGGTTGGGCTGTTGGCCCCAGCAGGTGCTTTCTCAGCCTGGAACCTTGGTCCCAGGGTCTGGTGCCCAGAGTCTGACACTAGCCACCTCCTCTCTCACCAGCCTGCATCCTAAACCTTCAAGCTGTCCCCAGCTCCTGACTGGATGCCTGTCCACCGTTGGCCACCACATATGAAACCTTGGAGGGGAAAGGCTGAAATGTAAGCAGACTCTTCGGGATTAGAGTGGGGGTTTTGTGGAGGGTTGCAGCCAGGGTAGCTTGGGGTCTGCTCATGGGGTTGCCCCAAGAACATTCAAAAGTCAGCTCTGAAAACTCCTAGAAGTAAACATAAGGTTAAACCTTTGGGACCTTGGCTTAGTCAATGGTTTTTTAGATATGACACCAAAAGCACAAGCAACAAAAGAAAAATATGTAAATTGTACTTCATCAAAATAAAATACTTTTGTGCATCTAAGGACCACCCCATCAAGAAAGTGAAAAGACAACCCACAGAATGGAAGAAAATATTTGCAAATCATATTTAAGGGACTTGTATCAAGAATATATAAAGAGGGCTTCCCTGGTGGCGCAGTGGTTAAGAATCTGCCTGCCAATGCAGGGGACACGGGTTCGAGCCCTGGCCCGGGAAGATCCCACACGCCGCGGAGCAACTAAGCCCATGTGCCACAGCTGCTGAGCCTGTGCTCTAGAGCCCACGAGCCACAACTGCTGAGCCCACGTGCCACAACTACTGAAACCCACGCGCCTGGAGCCTGTGCTCCACAGCAAGAGAAGCCACTGCAATGAGAAGCCCATGCACCACAACGAAGAGTAGCCCCTGCTCGCTGCAACTAGAGAAAAGCAACGAAGCAGCAACAAAGACCCGACGCAGCCAGAAACAATAAATAAATTTTTTTAAAAAAGAATGTATAAAGAGGGACTTCCCTGGTGGTGCAGTGGTTAAGAATCCGCCCGCCAGTGCAGGGGACACGGGTTCGAGCCCTGGTCTGGGAAGATCCCACACGCCGCGGAGCAACTAAGCCCATGTGCCACAGCTGCTGAGCCTGTGCTCTAGAGCCCACGAGCCACAACTGCTGAGCCCACGTGCCACAACTACTGAAACCCACGCGCCTGGAGCCTGTGCTCCACAGCAAGAGAAGCCACTGCAATGAGAAGCCCATGAACCACAACGAAGAGTAGCCCCTGCTCGCCACAACTAGAGAAAGCCCGCGCGCAGCAAAGAAGACCCAACGCAGCCAAAAAAAATAATTAAATAAATAAATTTTTAAAAAAAGAAAGAAGAATGTATAAAGAGTTCTTACAACTCAACGGTAAAAAAGACAATTTAAAAATGGGCAAAAAGATTAAATATAAGGCTTGGGGATCAATAAAGAAAAGGTTTAAAAGCTTAAAAAAAATGGGCAAAAGATTTGAACATTTTTCCAGAGAAGATATGAAAAGATGCTCAACACCATTAGTCATTAGGAGAATGCGAATCAAAACCACAATGAGGGGACTTCCTGGTGGTACAGTGGTTAAGAATCCACCTGCCAATGCGGGGGACACAGGTTCGAGCCCTGGTCCAGGAAGATCCCACATGCCGCAGAGAAACTAAGCCTGTGCGCCACAACTACTGAGCCCATGTGCCACAACTACTGAAGCCCGTGTGCCTAGAGCCTGTGCTCCACAACAAGAGAAGCCACCACAATAAGCCCGCTCACTGCAACTAGAGAAAGCCGGCCAACGAAGACCCAACGCAGCCAAAAAATAAACAAATAAAAAAAAAAAAAAACCCACAATGAGATAGTACTTCACATCCATTAGGATGGCTTAAGTTAAAAAAAAAAAAAGACAGAAAATAGCAAGTGTTGGTGAGAATGTGGTGAAATCAAAACGCTCATACACTGCTGCTGGGGATGTAAAACAATTAAGCAGTTCCACAAAATGTTAACCATAGAGTTATCGTATGACTCAGCAATTCCACTCCTAAATGTACACTCAAGAGAAAAAAATATATCCACACAAAACCTTGTACATTAATGTTCATAGCAGCACTATTCACATTAGCCCAAAGGTGGAAGCAATCCAAAAGGGAAAATGAATAAACAAAATGTGGCCTATACAAGGGAATATTATTCAGCCATAAAAAGAACGAAGTTCTGATACCTGCTACAACACGGATGAGCCTTGAAAACATAGTAAATGAAGGAAGCCAGTCACAAAAGACTACAAATTGTATGATCCTATCCAGACGAAATGTCCAGAATAGGCAAATCTATAAAGACAGAAAGTACATTAGTGGTTGCTTGGGGCTGAGGGGAATGGGAGAATAAGAGGGTGTTAGGAAAGAGTACCAAGTTCCCTCTGTGGTGATGAAAATGTTCTAAAATTGACAGTGGTGATGGTTATCCATATCTGTGAATATACTGAAACCATTGAATTATACACTTTAAATGGGCCTTTTGAGCACTCCCCAGTAAAGCATTTTTTGGCATAGGCAAAATAAAACAAGACAAAACGGTGAATGGCCCTTGGGGCTGGTTGAAATGGAATTAAACTCACAAACCATGCCTCCCCACGAGGCAATGACTGGAGAAGCCTCCCCGACTCTGCGCATCATTTACCCACCTCAGCTTTGATGTCCAACAGCTCTGAGCCCAAATCTTTGCCCTTACTATTGTGTGATCTTGGTCAGATGACTTAACCCCTCTGAGCCTCAGTTTCTCATCTGTAAAGTGGGGCTAGTGTGTTTCCTTCCCAACAGACTGTTTCAAAAGGAAGTGAATGAGGTCATCTTCATAGAGTGCCCAGCCCAGCCCCTGGCACTTGGTAAGCACAGAATGTTTGCTATTATTATCAATCATCCATTAATACAACAGACATTGTTGGACTCTCCAGCAGGCAGTGGGCCAGATAAAAGCCTTGGTCTGATAGGGAGGCAGTCTCAAGCTGACCCTCGCCCCACCCTGACTGAGATAAATGCTCTGACAAAGGAATAAAGAGCTTTCTGGGAATTCTGATCACTAGGCAGCCCACACCTCTGTTTATTTCCATTGTTTCATTTTGATTGAAAACACTCCCTTTGACCCATCTTCATCCTTTATATGTTTCAGTTGTTCTTGGAAAACCTGATTTGACCCAAGGGCAGGTGCTCCTGATGGCTCACTCTGGACTCTGAAACACTGATTTCATTTGGGAGACCTGTTTACTCTCAGTGTTTGAATCCCATCTAGCATGTTACATAAAATTTGTTCAGAAGAAAGTCTGCCTCTGACCTTTAACCCTCCCTCCCATTTCCTGGCCAGATGTCACAAGAATGGGGGGAAGGTGGCACCTTAAAGGGGACACTGCCACCCAAAGTCTGTCCTCTGCTCTGCTGGCCAAAAAAACTTACTTGTATCAGAGCAACCAGAGCCAACTGTCACACAGGACTGAGGTGTCATGATAGAATTTTCAGTAATAGCCCCCATGGGGACAAATTATCCAGTGGTGGGAATACCACCCGTGCCAGCTGAGTACCCAGTGGCCTAGGCAAGCTGTCCAGCTCATGGCGAGACCGGGCCCACCCCTGAGGACAGGTGTTCCAGAGGCGGCTCTTCTCTCCCAGAGTCCGTGTTTGTCCCTGCGCTCAATTCTTAGCCCTTGGGCCCTCCCTGCTGGACCCAGTCTTTCTTCATGCAATGAAGGTCTGTGTGCTGCATGCAGCTCTGGCCTCTCCGCTGCAGTTAAAGACTGGTTTCCTGATGGGACTTGGATCCATATCTCCCAAGCTAATATCTACAGTCTCTGAAAATGTTTGCTCTCCGCAGATGGCTCACCCTTTCACCCATTCTGGGAGGTTCTTTTTGTTGTTCCCAGGGGGTTAACCTATCTCCTGATTTGGGCCCCCTTTGCCCTTCTGCTACATTAATGATAACAGCTTCTGTAATATTGATAATACTAATATCAAGCTTGCGGTAAACCCTGGTATCAGGGCTGAGATGCAGCCTGCAGGGCAGCACTGGTTGTTCACTACCAGTGCCTGTTCTGATTGGTCAGTGCTCTGGACTTCTGTTTTAAAGGCACCAGACTTTGCACACATTGTTTCATTAAATCCTTACAAGCCTATTGGGTAGACAGTGGTTTTATTCCCATTTTACAGATGAGGAAAAGAAGCACAAATGGGTTAAGGAACTCATCCGAGTAGGACAGCTGGGCCTTGAACCTGGGTCTGTCTGATACTGAGATTGTTCTCTCAGCAACCACCCTGTCTCCAGGAGCACTCTGACCTGCTGCAGCCTCTGCTCTGCCAGCCTCTGCTTACTGGAGTATTAAAATCCAAAGCTCAGCCTCATAGTAAGGAACAGGAGGGGCAGCTGCTCTCCTGGACCCCTGGAGCCCCAGTTCCTACATGGAACACTCCCAATTTGGAAGCCAGGCCAGTGACCAAAGCTCTTGGGAACCTGACTGATTCTTTGCCACCCATGCCAGAAGCAGATCCAGCCAGATGCGCTGTGGGGCTGCCAGGGCCTTGGGTCGGCCGGCAAACACGCCTGGAGTCTGTGCTGTGTGCCAGGCACGACTCCAGAGGCAGACAAGACTCAGGTCTTGCCTTCGGACCACCGGGAGCTTCTTGTCCGTCCCCGGCCTCAGGTGCCCCGCTAAGAGGCGCCAGCTGCAGGCCTCGTCTTTATTTGGTACCCCCACTGTGTCCCTGAAGTTCCTGCCCTCTAGGCTGACGACCACCCTGCTGATGGCCAGGCAGGGAGCAAATCCAGACTCACAGGATGCAGCTGCGGCTGTCTCTCCCTGCACCTCGCCCTACGCACAGCAGCTGGCTGGTCTCCAGGCCACTGTGGGTGGGCAGGAAGACTGAGACTGGTCAAAGGCAGGGCACTGAGGAGGGAGAGGCCCTCGGACTGTTGCAGGACCCTCAGGTTCATGAAGGCTGGGCCTTGGACCCAACCCCATGCTGATGCTCTTGGCTCAGTGCCAGGCAGTGAGGCGCTTATGGGAAAGGTCCTGGGGCCTAGTGTGTCTGACAGAGAGGGTGGGAAGGGAGTAGAGGTTAACGGAGCCCGGGCACCATCTCCCTGGGGACGTGTGCAGTCCCTCACACACCCCTCAGCCAAAGGCGGCCAGCCCGAAGCCTGCAGCCCACCAGCCTCCCTTCCCCAGAGCCCTTCTTGTCACTGGTACTGGTGAATTGGAGATGGCCTTCTCCCTTTCAGCCCACTCTCCCTTCCGCTGTGTATATTCCCAGAACTGCAGCTTCCTGAAGGGGGGCTGGTAGCTGCCAGAGAGAAGACCCCAGACCCTGACTGCCCAACCACGCCCCTCTGTGCCCCTTTCCAGATCACATGTGGCCTTTTAGCTCCTCCAAGAGTCACAGCCTCACTGAAGAGCCGCCCCGCCGCCCCCCCGCCTTGCTTCCCTAGGTGGGGTGGAGGGGGGGTGTCTGCAGAACCTCTTAGCTTCTTTCTCAGGAAGGGCAATGGGGTAGGTGGAATGGGGGTGGAGGGTCCCTGGCTGGACACTGGACACAGGGCTCAGGTGAGGACACCAGGACAGGCTGGGGACACATCACACCCAAGTCCCATGACTCTGCTTGGAACAACGGTGATTGTCGGGGTGGGATCCCTCACTGCCAGGGGCAGCTGGGCAGCAGGCAGGACCACAGGGAGCAGGCACCTCTCCACCCACCCCAGGAGGGAGGACAACAGCCTCTGGTCCCTGCTCACAGCACAGCCTCTGTGAATATACTCCAAGCTGTCCCAGCTGCACCCACCCACCTCGGCCCACAGCCTTGCTCACTCCCCAGACCTGCTGACAAAGGGGTCAGGGAGCCACAAGGCCGGCCACCTGGCCCAAGGACACTAGCCTTCTGAGCAGGCTGCAGGGATTTGGGTTAGCAACCTGGGCAAGGGTCAGTTCCTCCTTCCTGCCTTCCTCCAGCCTTGCCTTCAGGAAGGTAGGTGGAAGGCTGGCTGCTTGTGCTGGAGCTGCTGGCCAGAAGCCAGGCCCAGCTTGACGGAAGGGTCTGGGCTGGTGACATCCCCGAGGAACGCCTACAGAGGCAGGTGCGACGGCCAATGGGCTGAGGGAAGGAAGAGGCTGTGGAGCTCAGCTGTGTTCTCGTATCAGTGCCCGAGGTGGGGCCCAGGGAAACGCGCTGTGACTGCCGTGGTGAGGTGACTGTTCACGGATGGGGAGGTGGGGGTGAGGGCGGGATGCCCAGGGCGGAGGCTCAAGGCTCTTGGGCCTAGCGGGCCACGCTACCCACAGTGAGACGACCGCTACAGAAGGGTGGGCTGAAAACTAGCCCTCGTCCTTCTCCGTGGCAGGGCAGGTTGGCCACAGGCCTGAGGCACTGATCCCTGACCTTGTGCTGGTGCGTCCACAGGCAGGCTGGCCCTCGCCTGCAGAAACTTAAGGGCCAGCCCTGGAGTTTCCTGCTGGTCCAACGGCACACAGGTGACTAGACTGTGTTCACCCTCTGCTGCCCTACCTGAAAGTGTTCCAGAAGGGGCCTGCTTTCCTACTGAGGCAGACCCCCCCAGCCCCAACACCTGACACCAGGCAAGAAACAGTGCTTGCAAGGAACCAGGTAGGGGGTGCCCCAGGACACGACCATCGGGGAGAGCTGAGGAATGCACTCCCCCACCCGCCACCAGCTGAGTCAGAAGGCAAGGCTTTCTGGACATTTCCCCCACAAAACTTTGTGAAAGAAAAACATTATCATCCAAATGAAGACCATTAACAAGATGAGAAAGTCTAAACTTTAAAAACTTTATTTTTGTCTCATCCATCAACAGCACAGGATGCCTTCATCAGCTCCAATTTTTGCTTGCTTTTCTCTTCAGACTTTTCTACCACTTTAACCCATGGGTATTATAACATGTGGGCAGTTTCCTAGAACCAGAAAATATTTCTGCCTGTCGGCTTAAAAACTAAAAGTATGGAAGTGTAAGTTGCACTATTTTAGCAGATTCCAAACTGCCCCGTAAAATCCTACCTTGGGATGCAGACTTGGTGAAAGTTTGTCGCCTACTCTAGCTCGAGTGGTAACTCAAGGAGACGCATCACCATAGCTGTTTCTATACTTGTGTTTGGAACTGCCAGACACTCCACACCACATTCCACTGGCTAGGATTTCAACGTCCTTCACAAGAACAATGCAAGTAAATTGTCAGAATTGGTTCCAGAACTCGTTGATGCACCTTCTAGGAAACCAGTTCATTATACTGTATCAGATTTTGACACCTCATAAAAAGCTCACTAAATTACCAAGATTCCCAATCCTAATCTGACTTGCCTCTTTCCAATCCTAAACCCCTTAAACCCTAAATTTGAAACTAGCCCAAACTTAAAAAACAAACCCACCGAACTGTTTTATCAGAGCATAGAGACTTCCTACAGCTACTGACTTCAAGTTATACAGAATTCTTTTGTCTGATTGGTGTGGTTCTTGTGCCCATGTCTTGCTGACATACTATGCTTCACTGGTGGCCATCATTGGTCAAGAACACTAGTCTCATACTGAAAAGGCGGCTCAGACTAACTTAAGATTCTATACCTGTGGGCTTGTGTTAAAATAACTCGCTATATGAAGAGATCTATAAATGTGCTTCACAAACAGGTTCAGGAACAGACCCCAAATTTGAGTCCTGGAATTTCAAAGAAATTTACTTTCCTTCACAACAGAGGCATTTACTTTCCTTCACAACAGAGGAGCAGGGGGGAGAAGCATATTAATACAGTCTTAAGCCCACACTGCATATACAGCTGTCACGGCACTTTATAGAGCAGAGAGCTGTTTACATGCTTTGTAGAAATATTTCTGTAAATAAATATGCTTCCTTTGTCTACCAAGCAAAACCTGAAATAAACTTAAAGGACCTAAATAAAGGATGTATTAAGCTTTCAACATTCAATTTAGGTTTTTGACACTTAGTTGGATAAACAAGTTTATTTGTAAATTTAGTCAACATACATAATTGACCTAAAAACTTCAATAGAAGGATAAATTTTAAAACCACTTAGAAAGCCATCTCTATGAAGTGATTTTTCCCAGGACCTTATACCAGATGACACCATTTTAACTGGCAGAGGTTCCATGAGCTGAAGCTGTGTGTCCCTCCCCCACAGCAAGTTTAGCCTAAGGGTTATTATAATACAAACTCCACAAGAAAAAGAAGTTTGGTATTGTTCCCTCTTGGCAGAGAAAAACTCAACCTAGTTATGAGACCAACCACAACACAAAGAAAAGCTGCACTAACTACTATATTAGTAACAGATGATGCTGGTGTGAATAACTTGTATTATATTCTAGAGCCCTTATAAATAAATCCCCCCGTTAGTGTCTGCATTATCAGCTAGAGGGTTAGTTAACATGTGGTAGAATGAGGACTTATGCAAGGTATAATGCGCAAAGCATTTTACTACGTATGAAAAACAAGTGCAGTCTAGTTAGGAGAAAACCAACCGGACTCTATATTACACACACCTTAATGACAAGACTCCCCACCACATGTGAATGTAAAACATTTAATTTAAAAATGTTGACACTACAATATATAAAATAGCTATTATAAATGCACATAGTGTATTCTATAGCTGCCAGGTTTACTTTTTTTTTTTTAATAAGGAAACTGTAAGTTACACTGTGGTTAAGACTTGTATCTTCACCCTTGAAAAAGCCCACATTCTATCACAGTGATGTATGGTCAGACTTAACAGCCCCAATTGTTAAACACTTGGATCAAGTCATAACCAGTTTTATTGCAAAAGGACCCTGTACACATTTATCAATTCTAGTACCTTAATAGCTACCCAACAAGTCATTAACATACAGAAACATGCATCATGAGAAGCAAGAAATATCACCCATCCCTTCTGCATATTAGCAACTTGTCACTCCTGAGCAACAGTGCTCACATCGCTGAGGTCTGTGAACAGTCAGTCACTTTTCGCATTCATCCTGAGTGAAAGATGGAATGACTTAAGTACAAATGCAACATATTATAAACAATTTCTTACAAAAAAAGTCACAAATTAAACCAAAGTATTTTACAGAATTTACTACAAAACACCATAAAAACTGCCTTCACTTAAGCTCTCTCTCCCCGTATCCGGCGAGCCAACTGGATGTCTTTGGGCATGATGGTGACTCTCTTAGCGTGGATGGCACACAGATTAGTATCTTCAAATAAACCCACCAGGTACGCTTCACTAGCCTCCTGTTGAGGACAAGAGCCACACTATTAACGCTCTCCGAGGAGGAGAACCGCACACAAGCCCTCCGCCCCTGCTACACGCAGCCTCGGCCACCTCACCTGAAGCGCACCAATGGCGGCACTCTGGAACCTCAAGTCGGTTTTGAAATCCTGGGCGATCTCCCTCACCAACCTCTGGAAAGGCAGCTTCCGGATCAGAAGCTCGGTGGATTTCTGGTAACGACGGATTTCTCGAAGCGCAACGGTCCCGGGCCTGAAGCGAAGAGGAGGGCGTAAAGGGACACCGGTTAACCGAGAGCGCAGATCAAGCAGCAGGAAGCGTCCCGCTCGCGGCGCGCCGCCGAGTCATTGTTTTCCTGCCGCGCTGCCTACCTGTAGCGATGAGGTTTTTTCACCCCGCCGGTAGAGGGGGCGCTTTTCCTGGCCGCTTTAGTGGCCAGCTGTTTGCGGGGCGCTTTGCCACCCGTGGACTTACGAGCAGTCTGCTTGGTTCGGGCCATTTTCTTTCACCTGCGGAACAAATCCCTGACTCCGGGGCCGCGACGCTCGCCTCCCGGGATGCGGCGGCGGGAGTGCAGGGGGCGGGACGCCCGGCGCCCCTGCCCTCCCGCCTCCTCGCGCCCCAAGGCGGGCGGCAGATGGCCGAGGGCTGCCGCCTCCTCCCCCTCCCCTAATGACTCAGGCTGCAAGTAGCAACAGCCTCCCCCGGGAGGGGGGGCGCGGGGAGGAGTCACTTCCCCTCCTCGACGGGCGGAGGCCCGGCTGCCCGGAACCCGGCGTCGGGACCTCTGAATCACCAGCGGGAAAGAGGCGGAGACATGGTTCCGGAACGAAGCCCCAAGGGAAAACCAACCGTCCCCACGTCGGCACCAGCAAGCAGCCTGGGCAGCCCGCAGCAGCCGGCACTCGGCTCTCAACGGCCGCGGCCCGCGACACCAACGGCTGACAGGGCCTCATATCACGCGTAAACCCAAGAACACTTACCCAATGCCGAAATTTTACGCCGCTTCTCCGACAGCCGCGCCGATCCTGCTGCCCAATGAAGAGCCGCAGTCGCCGAACTAATAGAAGAAACTCCTCCGACTAACGACCAAACCGCTCTGCGTTCCAGGCCCCCCCTATGCCTCCGTTTTTATACCCACGCTTCACGCTGCGTCTCTGCGTCATAGGACCCTAATTTGCATACACCAACGACTTTTTCTATTGGCTGACGCTTTCGCCGACGCGCTGACATCCCCCGACACAAAGGCCGTGCTTCGGACCCGTTCGCTGATTGGCGGACATCTAGACCACTGATTGGCTGTTAAAGTGGCCTAATGATTGGATGAATGGAAAGCAGAATGGACGAATCAGAGTTTAGCACTAAGCGGCTCTTCTGATTGGATAAAATGGAGCTATGTTTGGATCCTTCCCTTGGTTCCAAAGCTCTACAATAGAAAGTCAATGCAAATGAATTGCACTGGTCCCTATCAGGACTTAAGAGTCGGGACGGGAAGGAGCCTAACCTTATTTGCATCAAGCTAATACGATGCAGGAGGAGGAGAGGTTTCTTTAACGAAAATTTTGTAAATATTTTCCAATATAAAAAAAAAATGTATTCCCTGTGATTACTTTTCATTAACATTTTGATAGGTACGTAGTGTAAATGAGAATTAGAATTCAGTAAATCATGTTATCTAACCAAGTATTTTATGTATCAGGCATATACATTTTAATCAAAAGGGAGTTCTTTTGTTTGGTGGGGTGGGGAGGGGTAAATAACAGATACAAAAAAACAAATGTCAATAAATTATTTTAGAAGTACAGTTTTGTATGTTCTTAGACCATCACAAAATACTTTGTGATTTCAAAATGCTTAAACAAGAAGTAACCCACTAAGCAACATATTTTTAAAATTATGTAATTCAACTGAACGAAATGACTACAGCCAGAATGGGAACAGTCAGTTCTAAAACAGTATTTGCATGTCCATAAAGAGTAAACAAAAGAAAACTAAATTAAATACGTTCACTTGTATTTAATGGTATATCCTGGAATGTGTTACTTCTGAAGAAACAGGACAAATGTATAAAAATGGTAATCCCTACCTTTGCCTAAATGTCTTGAGTTGATTTTAATGTTTAGTTTTTCAGGTGACTCAGTTATATAAAATATCAAAGCAGGCTTAAGGTTAAGACCCGCCGAACAAAGCTCAGAAAATTGAAACAGAGCCTTGGGCATTCTACTCCGCAGTTCTTACTCTGGGTTCACCGAACTTATTTATTTATTTGTTGGCCGTGCCGTGCGGCATGTGGGATCTCAGGCTCCCGGTCAGGGATGGAACCCGCGCCCCCTGCAGTGGAAGCGCGGAGCCCTAACCACTGGAGAGCCCGGGAAGTTCCTCACCGAATATTTTAATTAAAATAAAAAAGCAGCAAAACCAGGCACCTATAGATTTCAACTCAGAGAATTATTATACATAAATACAAATATCTCAAAAATTTACTCCTGACGCCAGAGTTCCCCCTCTCACCATCAATAGTGAGAGAAAAAAAATGCAGTTTGAAAAAGCAGCTATGGCAAAAAACACCTTTGACCCAACTTCTATTTCCAAATTCCTCTTGTTATTTCAGCCCTCTCAATCATAACACGCACAGTATGTATTTAATTACTATATATCTAAACTTTTATGTGATAATTCAATCAACTTTAGTTTTCTGCCTTCTGCTCAAAGTGTAGGGTAGGGGAAAAATTAAGCTGTTTCATTCATGCCAGACTGACAAGACAAACCAAGATGCCCTGTTCTCAGAACCTGGGTAAAGCCGAGAAACAGGGCACTGGTTACATCTCACATAAGAGGCTGTCAAATGTCCTGGGATGTAACCAGAAAAATACCCTGTCATCTCTTTTTGACTGCTCAGATGGCCTGGAGAAGGAATGGGCTCCTGAATTATCACCCATTTTGTGTTCCAAGGCTTTTCTAGGAGATCCAGAACCCTGTCTGTCCCACGCTTTCTACAGGAGAAATAGTCTAGTTATCCGCCGCGCCCCCCCATCCCCGTCCCCAGTTTTGCTAATTACTACAGAGGAACTAAAACTGCTCCAGGAGAAACTAGGTATGAATTTACATGCATCCATTTAAGGATGATTAGTGGAAACAGTTTGTCCCTCTTACTTGGCCGTCTTATCGCTATGTTTTTCTTTTTCCTAAGTGGATGCAGGGGAGGAAAAGCAACACAGGAAATAGGGAACAACTGAAAATGTTAATACACTCAAAACAATGCAAAACATGATGCAGCATGTAGGCTACTGTCCTAGTTCCTGTTCTGTCAGACTTGCTGAGTAACTTCGCACAGGTTACTTAACCTCTCTGAGTTGTGGTTTCCTCTTCTGTAAATTAAGCAGTTTGGATGATATCATCTCCCAGTTCTACCAGTACACTTATTCTGAAGCTCATGGTATACCCTTAATTAAAATCTAGCACTCTTAACTACATTTCTTCATTCAAATCACACTTGGGTATTTTGGGGATAACAAATATGCCAATTATTTGGATTTAATAATAGGAGTAAAGCAATACACAACTTTTTTGTCCTTTCGGAATTTTTCATCTTCAAATGTCCCTAGTGGTTAAACAACTGATTTGACATGTTTAAGAAATACCAGTTTCTCAACTTTGTAGGCTGACAATTTGGCTTCTGATGTGAAGTTACTCGTAACAAAATAAAATAGATATGTATCAGTCTTAAAACATTAACAATTCTCCATTCACCCCACCCTGTTTCACCCGTAAGGTTATTCGTTATTCGGAATGTGTTTCTTTAATGAGATTAACATTAGTTAACGTTATCTAATAAAATGTAAATTAGTCTGTAAAACAATGGTTTTAAATAGATTCAATATGGAAAACAAAGTTAAATAACAAATGTTAAAATATCTATGAAGAACTTCGCCCAACTGGCGGGAAGCGGGTAGGAGACATTTTCACCAGTAGAAACGCTGGCATCCGCAGCAGGAAACTGGAGGGGATTATAAATCGCACTCCCTACTCAAACCCAGGTCCTTCCTCTGTACACTGTGATGCTTCTCGACGCCCCTGCAACTTGCCAGTGTACCTGAGACTATGCTAGATGGAGATTAAATTCGTCCTTGGCCCTTAATGTACTGGAAACAAGTTGGTCAAGCCAGGTGTCGAGTTGAGAAGGGACCCAAGTCGTGGAGTTCCAGGTTTCAGGGCTGGTAAAGGTTTACGGAGCGCCTCAGCAAAGGCGCAGGAACAGAGTATTGTGTAGTGTAGCTCTTCGTTAGCAAAGGTTTCTTAAGCTGACTTCCAACGGGCAGACTTTCCTTCACGCCTCTCAGCTTGGTCCCACTGCAGGAATGAGGATGTTGGCGGACCCCAGGTGCCTGAAGCTCAAAGGCCCACTGCTCAGGGCCGGCATCAGAACCGAGCCCAGGGTGTGCTAAGTATGGAGGCGAGGTAATTGTTACACTGTTGGCAGTGCAATTACACTTGGAACCGTTTCCCAGCAGTCGTTAGGCCCTCCCTAGCTGTGGGCCTCTTATACTCCAGGGACTCCAATTTCAGGGAAAGGCTCCCCTACGAACCTGGAAACCCGCAGTTAAGAAGAAACGCAGCCGGACTGCAATCCCCAGAAACCGTCGCGGGCCCTCAGCATCCGGGACACCGTCTGCAAGGATCCCTGGGTATTGTGGTCCGTTCCTTCGGCAGCAACCCTCTGCTGACGGTAAAATTCCAGCCGAACCTGGGACCACAACTCCCAGCAACCCTTGCTGCCGTGCGGGGGGTCTTCACGTTCTCGTGGCGCGGCGCAGGCGCACTGGGGCCTCGGCGCGGACCGCGCAGACTGAATAATAAAAGGGGAGCGGCGAAGAGGCAGGAAGACAGGACCATGTCGAAGGGCCCAGGGCCCGGCGGCTCCGCAGCTTCGTCGGCGCCCCCGGCCGCTACCGCTCAGGTGCTGCAGGCACAGCCCGAGAAACCGCAGCACTACACGTACGTAGAGCCCCCCCCCCCCCGCCGCGCGCGCACGCCTGACGTCAGCGACCAGCGTGAGTCACGCGCGCAGGGAGAGCGCGAGGCGGCCTCTCCCTCCCCCCTTCTTCCTCCGGCCCGGCCCAGACCGGTTCCAACCTGCTGGGGCCGGTCCCAACTGCCTCCAACTGCCACCAACCTTTGGTCGGCCGAGGGGCGGGAAACCCGGTCCCCGCCGCCGAGTGGGGAAGGCGGGAGCTTGGGATGCGGAGTGCACACATCTTAGGCCGGGCCTTCGAGGCCTAACTGTTCCTCAGACCATAAAACCACAATCCCAGGCACTTCTGGGGCGATAAGAAGTCTAAGATGCGACCAGAATGAGTTCCTAAGGGGCCAGCCCTAGACCCGCTTATAAATGACTGTTAGCGTGAAGTCTTGTCAGGCGACCCATGTAGTGTGCATAGGAGGCCTTTTGTGTCCGTGAGGCCCGTGTGTTGTCCACAGAGGTCACTCTTGCTTGAATTCACTTAAACAGTTGACCCAGCCCTAGTCAGGGATCCCGAGGGTGATGGGGTCCGAATGTGTCCTCAGGCCCAAGCCAAATGTGGCATCAGAGGGAGCCCCGAATGCTGATGCTACGAGAGTCCAGTAAGATGGGAAGCCTCTTCCTGGGAATCTGCTTGTGTCTAAATGTAGGTCCCTGTCGTCTTTTTATAATATTGCCTCTCAAGGCACTTTAAGCAACTACCTAGTGCTAGATGCTTTGGGAGAAAGAAAGAGAAAAAGAGGCAGGCCCTCCTGTTAAGCACAATGTTGGTTTCCATTTTCCCTGATGCTCTTTGAGTGCCCCACATCCCCTTCGTCTCCCAAGTTGTGTGCAAGTTTAGAAGGATCCCCAAGTGTACCTCAGTCTTGCTGGAGATTTTGGAAGCTGGGGTTGAACAGCCCGTAAGGGGAACACAGTAATGTTGTCTGGTGAACCAAGAGCAAAAAACATGTGTTGGAGTAGAAAGAAGTAGACAACAGGAGCGCTTGTTTGTCACTGATGGAAGTGAGACCCATTGGGAGACTCTTCTGGGATTAGGGAACATCGATTTTAGGAAGTGTATTGGTTTCTTCATGAGATTCTCTGTTATTGGTTGAAATCATTTGAAACTTTTTGTGGACTTAAGTCTGACTCATGTTAACTATAACTTTTCTAATATGGCCATTTGCATTGCTTTCTTACTGGAGTTCTTTCTGCAGTCCTGCCGCTGGCTTTGGTGAGCTGGTCTTATCTCAGAGAATTCAGTGATGAGATGAATGGTGTGGTCAAGCAACAGTAGGGTCTTGATTTGGAAATCTGCAAACTTCACCTTATTGGAACTTATTTATAATCACTGGTTGCTCAGATCACGTTTTTTCAGAAAAATACCGATAACATTTTGAGTTATGTGAATCTTGGTTTCAGCAACCTCTGTTTCTGTGTTGTGTTGTCATTGAGTATACTGTGGAGTTTATATTAGAAAGGTTTTCTAATCATTTTGGAATTGAGAGATGAAACAAGTCAACAGCTGTGTAAATGTTAATATGAGTCTTTGTCCTCTTGATGCTCATTTGTTTAAAATCTGTCTTTCCATTCCTTGTGGGTAAGTACAGAGTACTCAGTCTGGGCTCTTAAAGTGGCTTAGCAGCAGATGAAAAGCCCAGGCCTGATTGGGTGGTTGGAGGTTGGAGGTGTTCCCATCTCTTTATTTTCTGTTATCTGTTCCTGTGTGTGTGTGTGTGTGTGTGTTTGTGTGTGTGTGTGTGTGTGTGTCCAAAAATCAGAGATAGAAGTCAGTTGTCTTTCGTGGTAGATTTATGGGCATTCAGAAACCTTGATGATTTGGAAAGCTTCATTCAGGTCTGAGGAGCAGGGAGCATGAGGACACTGATGATGGCACGAGTACACTTGTTGGCTCTGAATTTATTTATTTAAGGTGAACCCATTTGTTTTCCTTGGGGGTTAGGAGACAAGAACATTTTAATTTTGATTTCAGTATTTGCTATAAAATTTTGAGCTGCCGAGCATTTTTTTCATTCTCTTTTGTAGCATGAATTTCCAGAATTTGTTCCAACCTGAATATGACCTTATCTATTGCATTGATCCCATTGTTGAATACAGATATAGACTCCTTGTTTTTTTTTGAGTGTTTGTATTTTTTTACCTGTCAAATTTTTTTTACATTTTAAAACTTTCTTATACGTTAATTTTGTGTATTTTTTTGTACCTGATGTTATTTGAGATTATGTGACATGCATTAATTTTGCAATAATCTAGAAGAGATTTGCATTAAAATTGAATCCCACTCATCATAATGTCAGTCTTGGCAAACACAGTTGAATCCAGCAAAATCAAAAATTGTGTTCCTGTTGGCTTGCTTCTTGCCCTTTATTCTTATACCACAACTAAAGTCCTAGAGTTTGAGCCCTCCTTTTCCCAAACCAAGAGGATTATTCGTAACATAGTTTGAAGGATAATTATTTTGTTTGTTTTCTTTTTTTTAAGCTGTTGAATATTCTTACTTTAAGGGAAACTTAGAATTAATCCTTTCAGAAAATTGGTGTAGCGGGCACTTGTGCTAGACTTGAGGAATTCATCCCTTTTAGATAACGGTTATATCAGAATTTCCTCTGTTGTACAGTTCCAAGTATTTAATTAGCACTAAGTAAAATGATAATATTTATGTATTAGTACTTTTCAACACAAGAACCACGTGACCTCTTGCTAGGTAATTTGTCTATTTTTTTTTGACAAAGACTGAATTTAATGCAGCTTTATTTAGAACAAGTCCATCTTATATTTTAGAAGAGTTTTATAAAAACAGACTGAAGAATGGGAAATTTTGGAGCAATTTACATTCTGAAATGTATCTACAAATTTAGCTAACTTTGGGCTTTTTTACTACATAACAATTATATTGTTAAAAGTGTATAGCTGAAAGGTCACCAAAAAACCTGCCATCTTTAATAAAACATCCCAGTTTTGGGACTTCCCTGGCCGTCCAGTGGTTAAGATTCTGCGCTTCCACTGCAGGGGGCACGGGTCCAACCCCCAGTGGGAACTAAGATCCCGCGTGCTGCGTGGTGTGGTCAAAAAAATCCCAGTTTTGGGAATTTTCTGGCAGTCCAGTGGTTAAGACTTGGTGCTTTCACTGCCGTGGCCCAGGTTCAAGCCCTGGTCCGGGAACTGAGATTGCGCAAGCCGCGCAGCACGGCAAAAAATAAATAAATAAGTTTTTGACCTCATTATTTTGACCCTATAAGAGAATATAAACCTCAAAGACGTTAAATCATTTTTGGATTCTTTTACCTGCAGTTGATTCTCAGACTTCTTAATTCTCTTGTATTAAAGGAAAATGAAATTCTAGTTTATTGACGGTTACTTGGAGGTTTCTGGCCACTGGGTGATTTCTTATAGGTAGACAGAGGATAAGTGCTTTATACCCTCATCTAGCCAGGTGTCATTTTAATTTAGGACTGTTTCCTGGGCATCTTTAAAGAAGAATAATGTAGCAGTACTTCCATAGATAAGCTACTTTGAGGGAAATTTGTTAGTTTATACATTATGTAAATGTCATGAGCTTCACTTGATTGCATCTGATTGTGTTTTGGAAAATCCAGGCAATGAACAGTATTTAAATCATTATTGCAGATTGCAGTAACTTTGTAAATACATTACTAGAGCACAACTTGTTGCACAATGGAAGTCATTGGAAGCATTGCTTAGCAGCCTCAGCAAGAATGAGTTAAATTACCAATAAACATTTCTGGATCTTGTTTACTTGTTTATCAAGGAGAACTAATTTCTTGCAGGACAGAAATTGAGAGCTCTCTGTGGCCTTCAGGCAAGTCCACAAAATCCCCATTAATAAGTGTTACGTGCCCATGCTAAGGGTAGACTCAATTTTAGCACCTAGTTGATATTTGCTATAATCTAAATTAATGATTAAAGTGAAGATTTGCTTAATGGTTAAGTTTTTTTGTTTTAATCCAGCTATGTTAGATACTAAAGAAGGCTTCCCCACAATCCATATGCATCTGCTTTGACTGGTGGTTTCTATCAACCTACAAAGACTGTGGCTTATTGGTGAGGGCAGCTGGACAACTCTGAGAGCAACTTAGAGAAATCCATCTTGGGCACACTCTATAAAGGAGCTCCTTCTCTGCAAATAGCACCCCAGATAAGTGCACAAAAGCAAGACACCCTCGTGGACCTACTTCCTCCCGCTTTCAACACCCTGATGCCTGAAGGTGAGGTCTCCTTCCTGTGTGTCTTAGAAGCCGTGAGCTCACTTAGGTAATGAGAGGCCTGCAACAGCCTGAGCACCGCACATCTGCAGGCTTTCCTACCAGACCTTTGCCTAAAGGTTATTTTTCTCATTAGGAGAGACTCTAGGTTAGAAGACTGATAAAAGTAAGGTTGCATTTAAAGCTACATTACTTTAAATAGAGAACTGATCTAGGGATTATTTTCCCAAGTGGGGACAATATTTGCTTAATCATAAAGTTTTTCATTTTGTTTTTTGTTTTTTTGATCCAGCTGTGCTTGATACTAAAGGAGGTTTTCCCACATATGCATCTTCTATATTTTGAAATTACAACTATGGACAGTTATGGCTAATCATAGTAGATTGTCTTCCCTTCTTTTAACACCTTGGATGAATTTTGGGGCACACTAATGTGTTATGTGAAGATGGATGTTGAATGTAAGTTTCTCTGCCATTCTTAGCCAATATATAAAAATTACATTAGCCTAATTGCTAAAAATGCCAAGGATTTGCGTTCAGTATCCTTCTGGACAATGTAGTTTTCTTGTTTTCTTACCATATAGATACTCTATAGATTCACCCCAGCCAGCCATCTTAAAATACCTGCATGGGCAACAGAGAGATCTACGGAGAAAGTTTGGGTAAAATCATTGCATATGAAAATAGGTATGGGGTTTATTTTGGGGGGATGGAAATGTTCTGGAATCAGACCATGATGATGGTTACACAACATGATGAATATACTAAAAACTAATGAAATGTACACTTTAAAATGGTGAATTTTTATGTTGTATAAGTTACATCTCAATTTTTTTGGAAAAAAGGGTGGTTATAATCAGTGTATATGAGTCCCTCCTACCAGAGAGGCCTTAGACACATGGCCTGTCAGGGCTTGGCAGCATCATTCAGCATGGGAAAGCCTGCAGTTTGTGAAGAGCTCTTGGCACCCTTTCCCCAGCCTTCTCAATGGCTTCGTCTCCGTGTATCCGTTCTAGGCGAACGCCTCCATGGTGTAAGTCTGAGGAGATTCTTTGAAGAAGTGAATACTCAGCAAGTGTGAGACTCCTAGTTGTTGGTAGTTGTATTTTAAATTGTCTCTGAACTGATAACCATTATAAAGAACAAGCACACTTTTCCCAATACCTTCATAAAATGAATTGTGTTTACTTCCTAGGGTGGGTGGGAGGTAGAAGAGGTTGCTGTTCTGCTAAAATGAATTGTTTCTGTTCATGAGGTATTGTGATGATTGTTCTAATGTTCACATGGGCATTTCTGTAAGAATAGGCCATTTAGGCATTTAAAGTGATATCAATGGCTATAATATTTTCGTTCAAATAATCACAACAAACTTTTAATATTTTCTCTATAAAATCCCTCAACTTTCACCCCTTTTTTCTTTGCCAGTGTGTAGCATTTGACAGCAGTATCAAGAGCTGATGAGGAGGAGAAGATGGAAAGGAGTCTAGCAACTTAAAAATCTCATAGCGTTCTCTGTGAGGTGACCTTTTTCCTGTTGGTGGCTCAATTTATTTAGGAGACAAAGAAGATACTAAGGCCTGTGATAGTATTGTCATGTCATATCTGAGCTTATTTTCCTCCCTTTCCTTATTCTTTACATCACAGTTTGCTTTTTGTGTTCATAAGTTGACTCATTTGTTTCCTATTAGTATTTGAAACAACATATGGCCACCATAAGTCCTAACAAAGTGACTTCTAATGAGGAGGGGAAGACCCACGTTCCCACCTTCCTATGAAATTTTGGCCTGTTCACAAAACTACCCCATTGAAGAGAGATAGTTATGCTTAGGAAGGAAGAGGTTGATGAAAACATTTGGCATGGTGTTTTATGACTTAAAAATTTTAAGTAGTAGTTTTTATATCTAAGCTTTTATTAATTTTGGTAAGAACATTACTATATCTTTTTTATTTCACTTTTACTGCTAAGAGGTGCCAGGCATCTGGTAGCCTGCCAGTTTAGGATTTGTGTAAGTCAAACAACATAAATTAGAAACTTGTACTTATATTTTCTTATTTAAAACCAAACAGAACAGATTTTACTATTGAACTTTTATAATGAATATATAAAATGAATATTAAATATTCAGTAGAGTACATTGAAGTTAACATTTCTGTTTTTGTTTTTAGTAACTTATTTTATGGTATTGTAATTATGGCCTGTCAAAAACTCCTGGACATACTTTCAACAGCTTCTAGAGAGCCACTTATGCTTATTTGTTACTACTCTTGTTTTTCCTGTAGCTCATTTAAGAAAAGCGTAGTTAACAGCATGGTGTTTAAGACTAGTGACTCTAGGACCAGACTGTCTGGGTTTGAAGCCCAGCTCTGCTGCTTACTAGCTGTGGGACCTTGGGCAAGTGACTTCCCTCTTTGTGTGTCAGTTTCCTGATGATACCAATAATACCTGTGCCAAGGGGTAGTTATGAGGATTAAGCGAGTTAATGTATGTAAAGTGCTTAAAACCGTGCCTGGCACTTAGCACAGTGTAAGTACTATTCTTATCAGTATCTGAACAGTGCTCAGGTTACTGCTTTCAGTTGCACTGCTGCCTCCTTCAACAGCCTGTGGGTCCGTGTTGTCCTCAGAGCACACGCCTCTCTTCCGTATCCATTCGAATTTCACTTCATTCGCAGTTCTTATAGCCTCCATCAGCCGGGTTATATATCTCAGACAATGAATTTGTGTTCTCAACAAACTACTCTTTCAGGGATAAAGACTGTTGTACAGAAAACAGTGTTCAAAATAACACATCAGTTAAAACCTTTATACTAAAATGTTTGTCAAATTGGAAGCTTTTGAGGCCAGCTGTTTACAGGAAAACTTTGAATCAAAACAAGGTGTTATCTAATTTAGGGAATGAACCAGGGTTTTCAGCATCCCTCACATATTCTCCAAGATCAGTGATGTTGAGTCATTGATTACATGAACTTTCTTCAATTTTACCAGTTCCAGGATCCTTAGGGCAAGGAGAAAATTATAGACAGAAGGAACCAGGAACACCAGCGTTGTACCGTTCATGGTTCTTGTTAGTTCTTGGGGCCGGGACATGTCACAGGTATCAGCTCTTTCCCAGTGAGAATGGGCTGAGATCATTTGCCTGTGAGTGACTCCACCCCACCTTAAAGTGTTTGCTGGCTTAAGTGCCTGTGGCGCTTGTGCTGTGGGTTCCTGTGTATGTAACTGTGTGTTAAGATAGTTTCATTGTATCTAGGAGGTTGGTACTGGCCCCAAGGTCTTTGGCTAAAACCCAGTTATAGGATTAAAGCCTGTCTTAAAGATTTAGACACATGCAGAAATTCACTAGATGCTTATTTTGTTTGCCTGAATCATACTATCTGGCCTTGCTTTTTCTGCCGGAGTGTTCTAAACCAGGATCACTTCAGGAGATAGCACGTTATCTTATCTTAAATAAAGATTTGGACAAATAATTGTCCAAATATTTACCAATAACCAATTTTAGCTTTATTTGGCATTGTTTTTTCAAAAAGCCATTTTTTTTTGGTAACTCCTACTGGTATGGTTATTGTCATAAAGTTGTATGGTTTCTGGGTTATGTTTGGTGTCAAAACAGAATGTGTATGTATATCCTTACAAACATTGAATCCAGAACTAATAGTTTACCTAAAGCTCTTCAAAAATGAGGAAAGATTTTTCAGCAAATTGTAAGAAATATTTATTTTTACACACACACACACACACACACACACACACACACTTGGATAAGTAATTTAGGATTCTTAATCTACTGCTTATCTGCTCTTACAATATTCTCCTTGAAGTTAAAAAAGATTTTATTCTCAAACTTAAAAATGAAGAATCTTTGGTAAGTCATGAACTATGAGCTCTGTGACTAAATTTCTTTATAGGAGTTATGTATGGGGAAAAAAAAGTAGCCAGTAGGGTTAATATAAATAGGGAAAACAGTAGATTATAGATAAGTGTCATTTGAGCCTTTGGACACCACAATGTTGTCTTCGACAGTGACTGGAATTTTTTGGGTTTTTTTGTTTGTTTTGTTTTTTCTTTCCTTTGCTAGTTTCAGAATCCTATCACATTGTGGCTAGATTTCAATAAGGAATATTTAAGAACAGGACCGTTTCTCGCATTTTAAGATTCTGTTTCCATGATAAAGCTTGATTATTGCTTGAAATAGATGAAATTTGGATTTAATAAGACTAGCTGTAATAAAGATGAACAGCGGTGGCTTATTAGGGATATGGGTACATCTGTCACGTTGCCAGATCTCTGCTACCCCTGTGTGAGTCTCATGAGCGGTGACCACTGACTAGCCAGGAGAGCAGCTGGCTCCTCGGGAGCAGAGCCATGACCTTCAGTCTGCAGGGTGTCAGGGGTGGGTTTCTACTGTCAGCTCTGTCTGTTGCCCCCTTTTTGTTGGGCTCACAGATCAAGTCCCGAGCACATACCATCTCTTCCTGTTGCTTCTCCAGAGGCCATCATTGTCTTGCCTATGTGCCTTTTTACTCACATCTGACCATTTTACATATGTATCCAATCAGACTTTACAAATCATAAGCAGGATGAGAGTCTAATAGTCATTTGTTTTACAAAAAGATTTACCACAGTTCACTTTTAACTTAAAAGAACTCTTCTGACTTATTAGCATCGTACATCTTTCATTTAATTTTGGAAAAGCCATGATAACCACTAAAATCAATAATGATGTAGTTTTCCAGTTTTTCTTTCTGCATATAGTTTACCTAATTGTCCAGTTATATATAAATATATATATATTTTTTTTTTCTTTCACTTAATATATCTCTAGTTTGTACCCAGCTTTTGCCAAATAGTCATCATAATACCTTTTAGTTGTTTGAGGAAACAGAAAAAGGAATTTAATACATCTCTGTTTATCTCTGCACATTCTCAGCAGCAGTTACAGGGTGAGCCATCCCACTGGTTGCTTTTCTAGTCTGCATGTGAAGCTGAAGATCTTAAATTTAGTGTTGAGGGTGAGGAACAAGGCTGTGCAGACTTTGTGGGCAAGGTAGCTAGAGAAGTTACTGATTTCTTAATTGCCAGGAGAAGCATCTAAGTTGCTTGTCTGTGTTTTGCTGGGTTAGTACATAGCTGCTGTGGACCAGGCTTGTACCACTTGGGATGCTTTAACACTTTTGCTTTTTCTTGGACAAACATGTCCTGAACACCTGCTACAAGCTGGCTTTGTGCAGGGGTACAAAGATGAATAGACCTGGCTGTATACAAAGCAGTTGAAATCAACTGTGGTGGGGCCATACCTGCTGTATTCATACAGTGTGGTGGAAACATGGAAGAGAGGGCAATTAATACCACTGGGCAGGGCAAGAAACTCTTATGCAGAGAGAAGCCAGAAGGGTGATCCAGACACAGGAGCAACATGATTGAAAGTATGGAGGTCAAAAATGAGGGGAGGCTATGGTGTGTTGAGCAGAGATCAATAAACTATGGCTCGTATGACAAATCTAGCCTGCTACCTGCTTTTGTATGGCCCGTGTACTAAGAATAGTTTTTACATTTTTAATGGTTGAAAAAGAATATTTCATGGCACATGAAAATTATATGAAATTTAATTTTCGGGACTTCCCTGGCAGTCCGGTGGTTAAGGCTCTGTGCTTCAAATGCAGGAACTGTGGGTTCGATCCCTGGTTGGGGAACTAAGATATCCCACATGCTGTGTGGCCAAAAAAATAAATAAATAAATTTAATTTTCAGCATCCATAAATACAGCTTTATTGGAAGCCACGGTCATTGGTTTAGATATTGTCTATGGCTGCTTTTGCAGTTTAACCACAGAGTTCAGTAGTTCTGATGGAGACCAGACTGTTGCTCTGCATTGCTCGTCAGTGCGCTACAAATCATGGTGACACAGTTACAACTTGACAGTCTTTCCAGCGCCATGTGTGTCAGCATACCACAATGTTTTATTTATTCTTTATTACCAGTGCCTAAGTATCCCGTCAAAACGAGAAGAGAAGAATGGACTTGGAAAGTCGTGTTTTTAGGGCACAGGGGAGTGTGGATTTTCTTGTCACTGAATTAGTTGGCAAAGCTATCTGTAATTAAAAAGCTGTGCTGAAAGAATCCGTTAACATTACCAGACTACGTAGTTGTCACAATATTCCCAACTCATAGAAAGGCAACGTTCAGAAAAATTAGAAAATTCTAAAGAGACTGTTTCATTACAGCAGAATTTCTTCACAAAAATGAAAACGAGGCTACAACTGAAGTAAGTTTCTGAGTGGCTCATGTGTTAGCCAGGCAAGGAAAGCCATTTACGGATAGCAAATTAATTAAATTATGTTTGAGGGAAGAAGCTGAAAAAACATGTCCAGAGAAAACAAACTTGTTTAAGAGCATCAGCCTTTCAGCAAGAACAATTTCTCAAAATGTTGAGGTCAATGGGAAAAACATCAGTAGTCAATTAGAAAACAAGGCAAATGATTTTGTGTGGTTTTTCTTGGCTCTTGATGTGTCAACAGAAGCTACTGTTTAGTTTTATTCATGAAGTCAATGCCGCGTTTGAAGTGACTGAAGAAGTAGCTTCTATGAATAGTCTACTTAAAACAACTACAGCTGAGGATATTTTCTTTTCAAAAACATTAAGAAAACACTAATTCACTACGGCCTGAAGTATAATCTGCTAATATCTGTTACAACTGATGATGGTAGGAATATGTGTGGAGCAGAAAAAGATTTAATTGGACAAATTTACAAAGCTTATGAAAACATAAGGTGTTTAAAGCCTGTGGTTATTCATTGTATTATTCATCAGCAGGGACTCTGTGGAAAATACTCGAATCTGTCATGAGATCTTGAACTGCTAGGATCAGTGATGAGCTTCACTCTCTCTTGTGGACTTAACAATCCTCAATTCCATGAATTTTTATCAAAAATAGAAGCTGAATATTCTGGCATGCCCTACTACACAACTAGATAGCTTAGCAGTGGTGAAGTTTTCTTGTAATTTTTTGAGTTCAGGGCTGAGATTGAAATTTTTCTGAAAAAAGAATCATTCTCAACCACCATTACTGAGTGCTGAATGGCTTTGGAAATTAGCTTTTGCTGCAGGCTTGATAATGTTTCTTAATGAATTCACCCTAAAATTATAAGGCAAAACATCACTTATATGCAAACCTTATGTTGCAGTAAAGTCATTTTGACAACTAACGTTTGAAACATAAGTCATGTCAAACTGCCTTACACACTTCCTCTGCTGCCAGAAGTTAAAACAAAGGTGAGATCTCTATCCCTACACAAATTTACCATGGATATGGTTTCATTGATTGATTGATTGATGCGTCGGGTCTTAGTTGTGGCGCGCAGGCTCAGTGCCACACAGCATGTGGGATCTTAGTTCCCCGACCAGGGATCGAACCTGCGTACCCGCATTGGAAGGCAGATTCTTAACCACTGGACCACCAGGGAAGTCCCTACCATGGATATGATTTCTGAACACAAATTATAGTTTGAGCAGTGATTTTGCATCTTGATAGGAATACAAAGGAAATTTCCATATTTCAAAATCCATGTACCTTTGCAAATGAGTTTATGCCAAACCTTCAATCGGAAGTAGTTAAAAGAAAAGCATCATATGGGGGGATATATGTATACTTACAGCTGATTCACTTTGTTATACAACAGAAACTAACACAACATTGTAAAGCAATTATACTCCAATAAAGATATTAAAAAAAAAAGTATCAAGACACTAATAGAATTCTATAAATGTCTTCTAAGACCAATATGCTCAATTAAAATCGTGCTTGTAGAATGATAACAGCGTTTGTCAGTACCTATCTATGTGAAAAGACATTTTCAAAGGTGAAATAAGTAAAAGCTTATTACAGAATCAGCATTAACAGATGAACATTCGTAACCAATTTTGGTGAAAGGGAACCCCAACTTTGCAAATGTTATTCCTGCCACCCTAAATCCATTCTTATTAGTAGACCTGTGTTACCAGAAATTGTAGCCAATTATTATATTTTCACCAATAAAAAATTTGTGGAAATTTGTTTTTTCTCTTGTTATGTAAGTACGTACGTAATATCCTCAGTTTGGCCTTTTAACCCTCAAAGTCTGAAATACTTACTATATGGTCCTTTACAGAAAAAGGTTTGCTGACCCTGCTGTAGAGTTTAGCTTGCTGTTGGCGAGAGGAGCAGGTCAGTGGCAGCAGGGGAGGTAGAGTCAGAGTGAGGCCATGCTAAGCACGATTCTAGAAGCAAGGGGGAACTAGATAGGTACGGATTAAAACGTCAGCTACGTCCTCCTCATTGTCTCTAAATTTACGTGGTTTTGGGACTTCCCTGGTGGTCCAGTGGTTAAGACTTCGCCTTCCAACGCAGGGGGTGTGGGTTCAATCCCTGGCCAGGGAGCTAAGATCCCACATGCCTTGCAGCCAAAAAACCGAAACAGAAAACAGAAGCAATACTGTAACAAATTCAATAAAGACTTTTAAATTGGTCCATGTCAAAAAAAAAAATCTTGGAAAAAAATAAAAAGGAAAAATAGGACTTCCCTGGTGGCGCAGTGGTTAAGAATCTGCCTGCCAGTGCGGGGGACCCCGGTTCGATCCCTGGTCTGGGAAGATCCCACATGCTGAGGAGCAACTAAGCCCGTGTACCACAACTACTGAGCCTATGCGCCACAACTACTGAAGCCCGTGCACCTAGAGCCCGTGCTCCGCGATGAAGAGTAGCCCCGGCTCGCCGCAACTAGAGAAAGCCCGCGTGCAGCAACAAAGACCCAATGCAGCCAAAAATAAATAAAAATAATTAATTAAAAAAAATAAAAATAAATTTATGTAGTTTTTCTAAGTCATCTCTAATACTTTTCTGTTTGTTCAGTTTATTCAAATTCTTCTCACCCTCCTACCCAGAGGAGAGTGAAACACCCAAACAGATAAGCCATTAAGTGAGACAATTTAGAATAGGATTTAAAGTTTAGCTGGAGGGAATTCCCTGTGGTTAGGACTCTGTGCTTTCACTGCCAAGGGCGCCGGTTCGATCCCTGGTCCTCAGAGGACTAAGATCCTGCAAGCTGAGCGGTACAGCACAAAAAATAAAGTTTAGCTGGAAATTGAGCTGGTAGCAGTTAGCACTTGATTTAACACCTTAAGAGTGATGTAGGGACTTCTCTGATGGTCCAGTGGTTGAGACTTCACCTTCCAATGCAAGGGGTGTGGGTTCGATCCCTGGTCAATCCCTGGTTAGGGAGCTAAGATCCCACATGCCTCTTGCAGCCAAAAAACTAAAACATAGAACAGAAGCAACATTGTAACAAATTCAATAAAGACTTTAAATATGGTCCACATCACAAAAATCTTAAAAAAAGAGTGATGTAATTTACTGAATATATTGTTAATCCCTTATGTTATCACTGTTGGTTTAATGGGGCAAGTGATTGAATTTTGATTTCAAGTAGCCTGATTATTGCTGTTTTAGAATTTTGGAAAGTAAAGATAATCCAGTAAATATTGAAAGTATTTGATTTTTTTAAAAAAATGTTTGCATGTATTTGATTTTAAAAGTTTTTAGGGAAAGGTATTAGTTTTATAAAGCAGTTCAGTAATATGATACCTTATGATTATATTTGTAAAAATACTGGGAGAAAATTTACCAAAAGTCTAGCATTATTCGTGGTGGGATTAAGGGTGATTTTGCCCTTTTTTTAAAACATGTTTTTTTTAAAATTTATTTTTATTTGGCTGCATTGGGTCTTTATTGCTGCGCGCGGGCTTTCTCTAGTTGCGGTGAGCGGGGGCTACTCTTCGTCCCGGTGCGCGGGCTTCTCATTGCGGTGGCTTCTCTTGTTGAGGAGCACGGGCTCTAGGCGCGTGGGCTTCAGTAGTTGTGGCTCGTGGGCTCTAGAGCACAGGCTCAGTAGTTGTGGCTCACGGGCTTAGTTGCTCCGCGGCATGTGGGATCTTCCCGGACCAAGGCTTGAACCCGTGTCCCCTGCATTGACAGGCGGATTCTTAACCACTGCGCCACCAGGGAAGTCCCGCCTTTTCTACATTTAAAAGTTTTTTTGTAAGTGGGCCTGTTACTTGCACAATGATCCTTTACATTTACAAATAGACCATTAATAGGATAATTAATATGATGTCCAAAAAAGGAGTGAAAGATAGCTTTGATTGAAAGTCAGCCCCTGTTGGGACAAACATGCGGGCGCTGCTCCTTAGTCAAGGTGAGGCTCTGAGCAGCCTCAGTGTTCCTCCAACCTTCGTTGATCCTTCTGCTGGGAAGGACGAAGGTGTGGCTTTTTCCATCAGCTCTTACTGATTCAGGGCCTGCGTGGTTTCTTGACTCATCCTGGCCACAGTAGGTCACTGAGGCCTTGCAGTTTGAAGCTAGTCCACGTTTATTGTCTTTTATCCTTGAGTGCGGGTATTCCTGGGAGATGGAAATGTGAAGAATTGAGCTCTGTGGCCCTGTGCTCCCCCCAGATCTTGGAGTGGGGCAGGGGTGGTTGGTGAGTCTTCTCTCCTAACCAGGGATTCCAGGACTTCTTGGTTTTCCTGAGAGCTGGTTGAATTGAAACGAGTAAGTCTCAGCCTATTTTCTTAGATCTTATGCTTTCAAACCTTTAAAATGGAAAGATCGGTTGGAGCTTAATGGAGACAGTTGTTCATTTCCACTGAAAATTTGTTTCATTTCAATCCATGAAAGTGGAAAAGAGTGATTTCTAAGTGCGTTTCTCCTTGCTGTCTGGACAGTGCATTGCTGGTTAGCACAAGGTTGGAGGGGTACAGGGAGAGTGGGAAGTTCTGACTAAACATTTTGGTTCCCAGGTGGAGGATGGCACAGTTCTGTTAATGGCTTAAGCAGAAGGTTAGACATTTCTCTCATTGATTATTGTTGGTTGAAAGTGGGTATTCTGCCTGCCTAGATGCAGTCATTTGGCCCCTTCTCTCATGAGAGGCTTTTCTGCAGGACAGTCCGCCCTATCTGCAGAGTTACAAATTTCCTGCACTGTAGTGCTTTTCACAAGGGAATAGGATTAAGCTTCCAGCTCTCAATGTCTGCCTGTGGGCGACATCATAAAATTGTTGATATTGCTTTGTAGACTTTGCCTCTTGTGCGACTTCTTGTTACATTCATTCAGCAAACCTTGTCACTGTACTGGGTTATTACATGCTTGCTATCAAGGACTTTATAATCTAGTAATAGAGGAAAATGTACACATTATTAATATGCAGTGCAGGATAAGGACTATACGAAATGTCTAGAGAAAGTGCTGTAGAAGCTTAGAGATGATAACTTAGCTGGGGACAAGGGCAGGAGGGGGAGGATAGGTAGAGGTCAAGGAAAACTTCATGGAAGTGATGGCATCGGAAGATTAATTACCATTGAATTCAGCCTTGAAAGATTTCTACAGGTGAGGAAGGGGACATGAGCAAAGGCAGGGAAGTTAAAGATCTCTTTGCAAGACACCAAGGACTCCAGTGTTACTGGATTCAAGAGAAATGAGGCTGGAAGAGTACATTGGACCAGACGTGTAGGGCTTGAAATGCCATGCCGAATAGTTGGTCTTTATCAGTGGCTACTGGTGGAAGCTAAAGGCTTTTAAGAAAGTGAAAATTAAATTTGGGTTCTGGGAAGAATGACGAGTACTGTGCAACATAAACTAGACAGGGGAGAGGCCAGATACAAGGAGACCGGTTTATTAAAAGGTACCAAGTGCCTGACCCATGGCGGTGGGCATGGAGATGAAGAGGCTTAGAATGAGGTAATTTGTTGCCTCCATGTCTTTCCTCTGTGACACCTCTGCCAGCTGGAGCCCTTTGGAGTTGTAGCATCTGTAGGTAACACTGTGGACATGGCTGCCCCAGGGAAGCAGGCTCGCCAGGAACTCTCTTTCTCCGAGAGGACAGACTGTGCCCACAGTCACTTCTCTGGACTGCCTCCCTGGGTTTTCACTGAGGCACTGATACTAAGCAGGCAGACGCCACTCTTAGGGTTGCTAGATTTAGCAAACAAAAATACAGGATGCCAGGGACTTCCCTGGCGGTCCAGTGGTTAAGACTCTGCGCTCTCATTGCAGGGGGCCTGGGTTCAATTCCTGGTCAGGGAACTAGATCCCACACGCATGCCTCAACTAAAGATCCTGCACGTGGCAATGAAGATCCTGCACGGGGCAATGAAGATCCCGTGTGCCGCAACTAAGACCCAGCGCAGCCAAATAAATAAAAGAAGAAAAGAAACCCAAGCTACGCTTAAAAAAAAAAAACGAAAACAGGATGCCAGTTAGATTGAAATTTCAGATAATGGATAATTTTTTAGTATAAGCATGTCCCACAAAATATTTGATTTATCTGAAATTCCAGTTTAACTGGGTGTCCTGTATTTAATCTGTCAGTCCTAACTATCAATACTTTTCATTCTTCCCTGGCCTTGGGATCAGCTTCCTCTGCTCCCATTTCCCACCTGTTACCTCCTGAATTAGTCTCCTGTGGGTCAGGAGTCAGGTAGAGTATGTGCTGCGCAGGAGAGATCAGTCTAGCAGTTGGGGGGGTTGGTGTCCCAACTCAGTGCCAGGGTTTGATACTGCCCCATACTGTACCTGTGTACAGTATGCAGGGCAGATTTCTGTCTATAACCAGACAGAGAGGGAGACAGGAAGAAAGACCTTACGTTCCAATGTCAAAGGGGCTGTGAGAGGCTCTACAGAGCCTTCCAGGTTTCAACCCAGTGTCTCAGAATGTATCTGCAGCCTGGAGATGATATCCCTGAAATTTGGCTCCTCCCACACCTCACCTCATCCTCATTTCCCTTTTCCAGTTCTTCTCCTACCCCACTCACATTCCACAAAGGCGCTTGGAGCTCTTTGACTTACGCATACTGTTTCTAAGCTCATACAGTTGTTCCCTTTGCCTAAAACACCCTTCCCACATTCTTCACCCACAAGTACCTCTCCTTCCCTTCCCCCTTCCTCTGTGCCAGCCTGGGTCAAGGATCCTTCCTCTGGGTTCCCAAAGAGCCCTCTGCAAACCTTCTTCATAACCTTTTCCACAGTTGATTGATTCCACCTGCTACTGTTGTGTCTCCCATGAAAATATGGGCTTCCTAAGGATAAGGACCTGCTACGTCAGTGTCCTCAGTGCTCACCACCATGCCTGCACCTAGTAGGTGCTCAGTAAATAGGTGCTGAATGAATAGGATGCTGTTTGGAAGCTTCACTGCCCCTTAAACCCCCTATCTGTGTTCTTTAGGGAGCACCCAGCTCCAGCTTCCCCCTGCCCAGTACACATGCCTGGACACTTCTCCACACTTCAGGGCTGGGAGGATTTGGGTTTTTTTGGGCACGCCATATGGCTTGCAGGATCTTAGTTTCCCTGACCAGGGATTGAACCCGGGCCCTTGGCAATGAAAGCATGGAGTCCTAACCACTGGGCCACCAGGCAATTCCCCTTGGCTGGGAGGATTTTACAGCACTCTCGTTAGCGTTCAAGAAAACCTGTCTGGAAAGTCTCAGCCCTGGACCTACCTGTCCCCACACCTTCCATATGCCCAGACTGATAAGGCCCTGCATATCCTGGCATGAGCCAAAGACATGGGCTGGACCCTCTCACCTGTTTCCCAGGCATTCCGGCTCCAGGTGGCTGCTCCCTCCACACTCCCTTCTGCACACAACCTTCTGTGCCTTCTTGAACCATCCTCACTGGCATCAAATGCCTTCTATCAAGCCATTTGTTGCCTTCATTGCTAGGGCTTGAAGGAATGAATAAAGAGAACTGGGCTGCCTGCTTTTGCCCACTGTGTGTGTGTGTGTGTGCGTGTGTCGGGGGGGGGCAGTGGTGGTAAATCTAAGAAACCCTCCACCTGGACACAAAGTGAATGAAAACACGGATGGTATGGTTCTGTAAGGGGGTAAGTGGGTCAGGCCCTCCACTGGGTGGTGTGGGGGGAGGAGCTTCGGGTTGTCTTGGTTTTTAGATGCAGAGTAAAGGAGAGAGATGCAGGTAGGGAGGAGGCTGGGAGGACAGACAGAGCCCCCCAACCCCAGGTTAGTCAGGATGGAAATAGAATACCTCAGCTGCTGCAGGTACTCATTTGCAAGACTGTTGTGGGAGGCAAGGCTGAGAGGGAGTCTCTTCAGATGCTTCCAACATGAGCTTCACAAACATACTTGGGTAATGCTAGGAAATGTCTCTGGAAGGAGGTCAGCGGACAGGACAGTGATGACCTGTGTCAGTGGTCCAGAAGGACACCTTGTGACCTGGGCTCTCAGCTCTAAAGCAGCAGCTGTCCTGGCCCTCGGCCTGGTCCCCCAGCCCTGCTCCTGAGACAAGTGAGGCCCCCAGGAATTGGCAGGCAGATCTGGGCAGCAGAGACCCTTGCAGGAAGTTTAGGAGAGGCTCCTTGGGCTCTGGTTTGCAGCCTTTTCCCTGTGATCAGTGGTTTGGCCTGGGAAACCTCGGGGAGCGCTCAGAGAACAAGCCACTGATTAAGCCCTCCTCTGGTCACCATGGCAGGCAGCTGACCACTGAGGGCCCTTGTGGTCTATGGTTCCTGCCCTTCAGGCTGGCTGGGGACCTGCGTGTTAGGAAGGATCCTGATGCTGAGGGCCTGCCTTAGCTCTGGGTCTTTTCTGGTGTCTCAGTTGAACTAGTCCCCCAGAGTAGGGCCCTTGGGGGACTTGGTGGCCAACTTCTTGCTGGGAAACAAGGGACTTAACTCTCCGCTCCTGGCCCACCTTACTCGGGGGCTCTCCCTGCAGGTACCTGAAGGAATTCCGCACTGAGCAGTGCCCGCTCTTTGTGCAACACAAATGTACTCAGCATCGGCCCTACACCTGCTTCCACTGGCATTTCGTGAACCAGCGACGCCGCCGGTCCATCCGCCGTCGGGACGGCACCTTCAACTACAGCCCCGACGTCTATTGCACCAAGTACGACGAGGCCACAGGCCTCTGCCCGGAGGGCGACGAGTGAGTGCTACCCAGCCTGCCCTCAGAGGAGCCCCCTGTCTCCTGGATCAGATGCCCTCAGAATAGTCCAGGCAGAGTCCAAGAAGCCAGCCAGAGCCTGCCTTTGGGGACCTGCTGCAGCCTGGTCCACCTTCCTATGGTTTGAACCTGGGTTCAGACCCCGCCATCCTCTGGGGGAGACCCCTTCTCCTTTCCCCACTTTTGGGAAGCCCTACACCGGCCTTTCTTCTGCTAAGCCTAAGGGCCACATCTGAACCAAAGTGGCTTCCTGGGCCTTCTTTCCTGGTCCCGTGCAGGTCACAAGGACCCTCTCCCCAGCCCATACTACCCACTCCATCCCATGCAGTTCCCACCAAGGCTGGCTGTTTAGAGACATAGAGCCTCTCTAGTTCCCCTTTTTGCTGACCCTAAATACTTTGCCACAAAGCTCTGTGAAGAGACAGGGCATAACAAATGACAAACATGAGGTGGCAAACCTGGGAACGTCACTGAGAGGGAGCACTTCCTGACCCTGCCTAACAAGGGTTTCAGCCGTGCAGCGGTAGTGATGGAGGCACTGTGGGGGTTCTGTGGGCGCGCCTCACTGAACCATCCCACACCAGCTCTTCCATTTCTCCCAGGGGTCAAAGGCTTGCTCACCCCTCCTCCCAGCTTAATGAAGCACCCAGAGCCCGAGGGCGTTGGCTTCTCTGAAGACCCCTGACCTAGGCTGTGTTTGTTCTCCCAAGAGTGCCCCCCTCTGGAGCTTCTCTTCAGGACAGCCCAGGGCCCTGGCTGAGCAGTCTTTGAGAAGCTGAAGTAGGAATGCCAGGCCTTTCAGGCCTCACTTTGGGCTACAGCACCCACCGGCAGTGGGAGGGTGGCTCTGTTACCTCAGCAGGACTCGTCACTTGCTTGCCTCCTTGGCCCACCATCAGTACACCCGCCGGGTCATGAGAAAGCCTTCAACGGGCAGGGAAGGGCACGGCTGGTAGCCCAGGCTGCAGGGGGTGAAGGTGAGTGACCCCCACCCCCGCTGTTGTGTTTCAGGTGCCCATTCCTGCACAGGACCACAGGGGACACTGAGCGCAGGTACCACCTGCGCTACTATAAGACTGGAATCTGCATCCACGAGACAGACTCAAAAGGCAACTGCACCAAAAACGGCCTGCACTGCGCTTTTGCTCATGGGCCCCATGACCTCCGCTCCCCTGTCTACGACATCAGGTGGGCTGATGGCTGAGGGCCGGGGTGGGGGCCTGGCTGCGGACACGGTGAGTACCGCCGATGGAGTGCAGGGCTGGCACTCTGGTTCCTTCCTCCTCATGCCCCCTCCCCGCTCTCTCTGTCCTCTCCTCTCTTCCCAGGGAGCTCCAGGCAATGGAGGCCTTGCAGAACGGCCAGACCACAGTAGAGGGCAGCATAGAGGGCCAGTCGGCTGGGGCCGCAAGCCACGCCATGATAGAAAAAATCCTCAGTGAGGAGCCACGGTGGCAAGGTAAAGGTGGCCACGCAAATGGCCATGCCCCCTCCCACCAGCTGTCTGTCCTCCCCCCTCTCCTCCCCATGGCTGCTCTGAGGACATGGCTCACCACCACCTACTGCCTTCTCCGGCCCAAGCCACCACTTCTGCTGGGAGGCACTTGCCCCCTCATCCCACCTCACATCCCACCAACTGCAGCCCCGGCATCCGGGGGCACTTCTGGGGGAGTCTCCCCAGACACACGTTGCCCTGCTCCCGTCACCCCAGGTGCTCCCTAAATTCCGTCAGGGGGCTTTCACACATACACGGTCGTACACGTATATGAGTACACATAGGTGTATTCTCAATCCTCCTGCGGACGCCCTTTTAACTCTGTGAGCTGTGAGTATCTCCAGTGAGGGACGGCGGCATCCTCCTTACCTCTCTCCCGGGTCTCAGTCTTGGCATTGGCCCATGAGGAGGTGGCCCTGCTCATACCTCTCAAAAAAGCCTCGGCTCCTAGACTCCTTCCTAGTGGCTTCTCCTTCCCTTCCCCGCGCCCCGCCCCTGCCTCACCCACCTGACCCCTGCCTCTGGCCCCCTGTGCAGAGACCGCTTATGTGCTGGGGAACTATAAGACGGAGCCGTGCAAGAAGCCCCCACGGCTGTGCCGCCAGGGTTATGCCTGTCCCTACTACCACAACAGCAAGGACCGGCGGCGGAGTCCCCGGAAACACAAATACAGGTCCTTTGGCCCAAGCAGGCCAGCCGTGGGAGGGAGGGTGGCAGGGAAGGGATCACGGCAGGGGCTGCTTGCACTGTGCTCTCAGGGAGGCCAGCCCTGGGGATCACAGAATCACAGGACCCAGGTATGAGGGGAGAGAATGGTCAGGATAGCTGAACGATAGGGGGCCTTCCTGGATCCTCCTTTGGCATGAAATGAGGATCTTGGGTTAGAAGCTCCTCTAGTTCTGATCCTGAGGGGCGTCTGCCAGGGCCCAGCTGTGGTGTGGTTGTAGCCTGGCTCTCCTTGGGCTGCACAGTGCTCGGGGGGAGGACTTGGCTGAAGGGAGCAAAACAGTGTCCTTCTTGGTGATGCAGCCAGGTTGGGCCAGAGAAGCAAAGCCTGGCTTCTGGCCCCAGTAAGGCCCTCACTCTGCAGCTGATGTTTCCTACTTCTGAGCCTGGCTTTGCAAAGCCGGGAGACCAGAGAGGGGCCCTGAACAGCAGCGATCTCATTGGCATCCCCCAGATCCTCTCTGTGTCCACCTGACCCCACCCTCTTATTTAACCAGGTCATCTCCATGTCCGAACGTAAAACACGGGGACGAATGGGGTGACCCTGGCAAGTGTGAGAACGGAGACTCCTGCCAATACTGCCACACCCGCACGGAGCAGCAGTTCCACCCGGAGGTGGGCCTTGGAGCTGCGGCCCTTCGAGGGCTGGGGGCGGCGTGACATATCCTCTTTGGAAAGCAAGGAGAAAGGAAAGGAGGGTCTGGGCCGATGCTGGCAGAATCCATCCTGACACCATCCTGGGAGAGGGATTTGTAGCCACAGGCTCCCCCCCGGGCAGTACCTAAAGGAGCCCCACACCCTAATTTGGCAGCTTTCCTTGTCTGAGCCCACACTCACCAAGCAGCCCTTGGCTCCCGGTTTTGTTTCCCCGAGCCCCCTTGGTAGGGAGAGCATGCACTGGGCATGGTGACTTGGCCGTTCTGGGCTTTGCACCACTTGTGGTACTTAACGTGGCATCAGGATTTAAAAAATAAGAAATCCCCTTACCGTTGTCCTGTACCATATGAGGGCCTAGGGTACCAGCAACTTCCCTGATGCAGCCTCTAGCCCCACGGTGTGGCCTGGGCTCTGTCAGTGTGCCACGATCTCATGTATGGTATGTAGAGGCATGTGCTGTCGCTTCCCTTGGTTCCGTGGAGGTCAGGACACCCTGAGATGGGCACGTGGACAGAAACTGTGTGATGTGGGCTACGGACAGCAGGGTGGAAGGTTAGGCCCAGCGTAGATCCCAACCCAGAGTGCTCCAGGGTGGACGGGTGTTGCCTGTGAACTTGGCTCCCTTAATGCCCAGAGGCACATTGGAAGGTCACAGCCCTGGCCAAGATCATGAGTGAGAGTAGCATGGAGAAGATCCCTTTGTGAGAGCTGGGTCAGGGCTGGTTGGGCCTGTGACCGCAGGAGGGGGTGGTCCCTGGCGTGCGGGCGGCAGTGTCTGCTCGCTCTGGCTTGAGTAAGCAGTCGGCAGGGAGAGACTTAGGGAAGCGGCATCGGGTGGGGAGGAGAAAGGAGAGATTTCTAAGCTAACCCAGCCACGCTGAAGGCACCCCTGGCTGCCTTTCTCTCTCTGCCCAAGCCTGACCTGCCTCTGTTCTGCTCTGCCCTCCAGATCTATAAATCTACCAAGTGCAACGACATGCAGCAGTCGGGCAGCTGTCCCCGAGGACCCTTCTGCGCCTTCGCCCACGTAGACCGTATGCTGTTCCCATTGCCCTGGGGCAGTGCCCTCTCCACCCTCCCCTCCCGTCCCCCCTCCCCCTAAGTTCAGTGTCAGCCAGCAGTGGGCCCCTGTCCCCACTGGAAGTTCCATCCCCCCACCCCCCTGCCCCATCTCTCTGGAACTGGTCTCAAAACCCTGGAGCTTCCAAGGTCGCGAGACAGCAGGGACTGTGCCCCTGGTTGCGCACTCACAGCCCCAGGCAGGGTAAGGCACCCTCCCCGAGCCAACTAGGCAGATCCCAGCAGCCACCCCGTGCCACAGCCATGGCAGACATCACTAACTGAACACGGCACTCTGCCCTGCTGAGGGCAGAGCTGTCCAATCAAAATTTAATGCACCCCCCCCTTAGGTCATTTTAGACTTTTTAGTAACCACATCTAAAAAGAAGAAAAAGAAATAGGTCAATTTTTAATAATATATTTTTATTTAACCCAACATAAAATAATATCATTTAAAGTATAATCAATATAAAATCAAGATATTTTCCTTTTTTTTTTCAAACCAAGTCTTTGAAAGCTGGTGTGTACTTGAATAGCTGCAGCACATTCCGATCCAGACCAGCCACGTTCCGGGTGCTCAGCGGCTACGGTACCGCTCGGTGCAGGCCCAGACCACCACCGCCAGTCTCAGAGACGGGCTTGAGTTACAACCTGTGTCTACCCCAGGCCACTGCTCTGTTTGTCCTTAACCTCTTTCTAGCCTTAGGCCTTATCTCTGGGATTAGAGTGAAAAATAAACTGAGGGCCCAGGGAGGGGGAAGCACACCCGTGGCTCAGAGGTGGGCCCAGCCGAGGCAGCACAGAGAAGCAATGAATGGCCCAAGCTTTGGAGTCGTGTGGATTGGGGTTCAAATCCCAGCTCTTCAGAAGTTTCCTAGCTCAGCCCCCTTGGGAGATACACCTTACCTCTCTGAGCCTCAGTTTCCTTATCTGTAAAATGGAGACCATGGTATTACTTCTATCTTCCAGTCATTGTGAAGATTTACGATTAATACAAATTGCCTGGCACATAGTAAGTGCACAGCACGTGATATTAATAGAAACAGAAGCCTTCCCTTTATACACAGGGGGATGCATGCTCTCCTTTAAAAGAGACCCAGAGGCATTTTTGGAGGGACAGCTGGCTCAGGAGCCTGCTGACACCCTGCCCCTGTCTCTTGCAGAGCCACCCCTCAGTGACGACCTGCAACCTTCCTCAGCTGTGTCCAGCCCCACCCAGCCAGGTCCTGTCTTGTACATGCCATCTGCTGCCGGAGACTCGGTGCCCGTGAGCCCTTCCAGCCCGCATGCCCCTGACCTCAGCGCAGTACGTGCCTGTCCAGGGGATGGGTTGGGCACCTTGCCTGCCCAGAGCCAACACCTGCCTCTCGTGCCCTGTGCTTGGGGAGGAGGCCTCCGCCCAAGGGTTCTGCCCTTTCTGCCCCAGGGTTCTTCTCTCTGTCAAAAGCTGATAGTGGCTGTAGTGGTGTCCCCAGAGCCCTGCGATCAGCCTGGGTAGAGCTGATCACAGGTAGTACAAGGGACAAAGCCTGTCCGCCCCCCAACACACAGCTTCCTCATGAGGTTCTGGGTCCTGGGTGGTGGTTGCTGCCCCCTGGCCAATTAAAAAGGAACTGGGCCTCTTGATGAAGGATCTCCCTTCCACGCGGGGACGGAGAATGGGCCATGCCCCAGCCTGCATTTTGCCCACCAGCCTACTCTCTTCCTTCTCTGCAGCTCCTCTGTAGAAACAGCAGCCTCGGCAGCCCATCTAACCTCTGTGGCTCCCCACCGGGCTCCATCAGGAAGCCCCCGAATCTGGAAGGCATTGTCTTTCCTGGGGAGTCTGGCCTCGCCCCTGGCAGTTATAAGAAGGCTCCTGGCTTCGAGAGGGAAGACCAGGTGGGAGCTGAGTACCTGAAAACTTTGAAATGCCAGGTAAGGGATGAGGGGGCAGCCCAGTGAGGTTAGCATGGGCTAACCTGCATGCGGCAAGAGAAGCCCTGGAGGGTTGTCCTGGCCCAGCTATGGGGAATGTGACTGGGAGCTAGGAAGCCCCTGTTCCCAGCCTCTTCGAGACTGAGTAGAGTGGGTGAGGCTGTCCCATTTTACAGATGAAGACAGGCAGGTTAGAGGCTGAGCACCTCACCCAGTGTCAGAGCCAGTTAATAGAGGGGAAGGGGTTACTACCTCAGTCTTCTGACCCCACGTCTGGACTTTTCCCTGCCCTGTGCTGCCTTGATGGGACAGCAGGGCCTTGGGGAGCAGGACAAGAGGGGTCTGGAACTGGCTTATCTGTGACCTGGAGTCACAGGGAGGAGAGGAGCAGCTCCCCGGGTTCCCAGGGTAGGGAGGGAGGGTGCATGTGTGTGAAGGGGGACTGTACAACAGGTGTCTGATGCCTCCTTGCCCCCCTCAGTGAGCCATGGCAAGTTGATGCTTAGGAGGACTCATGGGCTCAGGGTCCCTCCCTAGCACCACATTCATCTCCTGCTCCCTGATTTTTCTCTCAGGCCAAGTTAAAACCCCACTCACTAGAGCCCAGGAGTCAAGAGCAGCCTCTGCTTCAACCCAAACAGGTATAGAGCCCTCAGCCCCCTTTCTCCCCTTCTGGCACCTGCTGTGGACAGGACAGGCCCAGAACCCCAGGAGGCTTCTTCGGGGAGCACGGGGCACCGCTTTCTCTACAAACTGAGGACAGGATTAAGGTGGGGCCTCAGCCCCAAATTCAGAGAGGGTGGGAGTCAGGCCCTTGAGCCCCTCACCTCCAGACTCACTCATTAGCCAGTCAAAAAAAATATTTATTAAACATCTGTCCTTGCACTGAACTTGCTTCTCCATTCCCCTACTGCAGAACTTTAGGGGTGAGTAGGCCCTGCAGCCTCCAAGCCACACCTGTCCAACTCCAGCCTCCCAACAAGGTGTTGAGGGCAACCAGGCGAGAGCTGGGATGCACCCTTCCCTTCTGCCCTAGCCAGCCCCCGCCTCCAGCCCCCATCCGTGGGCAGCCATCCCACTATGTCTCTTCTTCACTCTCTCGTTGCAGGACATGCTGGGCATCCTCCCTGTGGGCAGCCCTTTGACCTCAAGCATCTCTTCTAGTATCACCTCCAGCCTAGCAGCTACTCCCCCTAGCCCCGCCGGCACCAGCAGCGTTCCTGGCATGAATGCAAATGCTCTACCCTTCTACCCCACCAGCGACACAGTAGAGTCGGTCATAGGTAATTGGGCCATTTCTGTTGCTAAGTCTATCATTTAAAATAGGAGCAGGTCTGGAGTCAGAGATACTAGGTCTCTGGAGTGAGACTCAAACCAGCATACTGGTCACTTTAGACATCTGTCTTGGGAGAGTCAGAGGGTGGGCACTCTGAGCCCTTTGACCTAAATGGAACATGAGCCCAAGGTGTAGGGCCAAGACTAGCCTTTAAAGCAAATTAGCCCTCCAATTTGCTCTTTTGTGCAGATTAGAAAGAGATGCCTCTTCCCATGGGTATGTGCGGTCTCATTCCACGACATATGTCACGCAACCCCAACCAGGTGTCCTTGTGAACAACCTGCACAGCTGTCCTTAGGGTTCCTGGTCATGAGAAGCCACTGCCCTTCTCTTTCAGCAGTCATTTGTGGGTGCCACTTTGTGCTAGGTCCTATTGCAGGCCCTGGGGTGACAGAGATGAAGACATGCTGTTCTGCCCTCCCAGTCCAGTTCCTCAGAGCGCAGTGGACATTTGTTGGGCAACTACTGTGCACTAGCCACTGAGGGTCCAGAGACCTGCCTGCCCTCAGTGAGCTCAGGGGTGAGACATACAAGCTGTAACATCAGGGGACAAGACCTCTGTCAGCTGGATTAGAACTCATTTCCCCCGGGGGTATCGAAGAAGGCTTCCGAAAGGAGAGCCATTTGAGCGGGACTTGGCTAGGGGTCGGTGTTGGCAGAGGGGCAGCCCAGGCACAAGCAGAGGCTTCAGCGAGCACAGCTCCAGTGGGACTGAGCTCGAAGATGAGGCAGGGGCAGGAGTAGAGGCAGTAAAGGGCAGGTGGGTCCAGGAGGTGAGGCCTGGAACCTCGGGACTGTGGCCCCTCGGGAGGCTGGGAGGCTCATACTCCAATCACTCTGTCTCTAGAGTCTGCCCTGGATGACCTGGACCTGAACGAGTTTGGGGTAGCTGCCCTAGAGAAGACTTTCGATAACAGCACGGTGCCCCACCCAGGCAGCATCACAATCGGTACTGGGCATGGGTGGGCAGGATGGCTTGGGAGGGCCCCTGGGGTCCAGCCTGGCCCAGGGGGTGGGCAGACGAGCCATGCCCTGCTCAGTGTGGCCCCGCATGGCTTGCCCAGCCCTCACTCGGCCACGCTCCTGGGCCTCTCTTGCAGGCGGCAGTTTGCTGCAGAGCTCCGCACCCGTGAACATCCCTGGCTCCTTGAGCAGCTCTGCTTCCTTCCACTCAGCATCCCCATCCCCTCCTGTCAGCCTCTCCTCGCATTTCCTGCAGCAGCCCCAGGGCCACCTGAGCCAGTCAGAAAACACATTTTTGGGGACCTCAGCATCACATGGATCTTTGGGTAAGAGGGGGTATGGCTCTCTAAGGCCTGGGGCAGGAATCTGGGCTTTTGGAAAGTGCCTTTGGCCGTTTTGTCCACGGCTAGAGGTAGTGCAGAGTGGAGGTTAGAGTAGGGGCTCTGGGCACGGAGGCGAGTCAGGCCCCGGTTCCACGATTCTCTGAGCTGTGTGAACCTGGACAAGTGACTTAGCCTCTCTGCCTTAGTTTCCTCTGTGAAATGGGTATAATATAACGGCAGCACCCACCTCGTGTGGTGGTTGTGAGGCTTAAATGAAATAACATGAGTGAAGTGCTAGGCCCCGGGCCAGTGCACAGTGAGAAGCGTGGCCTCAGAGTGGCCAGGGCCTAGGTCTGCTCTCCGTGCCAGTGTGGCGGCTCTGCCTCGTCGCCCAGAGCTGCTGGGGGCCAAGGGAGAGGTCCTAACAGGCTCGGCCCTGGCGCAGGGCGGCCTCCCTGTCCAGCAGAAGCACCAGGCGGACCCAGCTGTAGCCCCAAAGGCCGTTTGCTGAACGCAGCGTTAGAACCGTGTGGGCCAGCGGCTCTGGGGGGCACGTCAGCGCAGAGGGTCCAGAAGCGCGGGTGGAGACCTGCGTGTGTGCGCGGGGCCAGTGCGAACGTCTGCTGAGGTAACAGACGTAAAGCAGCAGACGCCCAACCTGCTGCCTCTCATTCAGCAGCAGCTGCTACTCTCCCTTCCCCCTCCCCCAGCAGCTGTTCAAGGAGATCAGAAACACCCTCCCTGAGGGTGCTGGGCATCCTGGTCACACTGAGCCTGAGCCTCTGAGCTGCCCTTTGACATTCTGACTAGGTTTGGGTCCTTCCCTAATCTCTCTGAAGATCAGGGCAGCACCTTCACGGTTGATGTTGATGCTGTCAGCTTCAGACGCTTAGTGTCACGTTTGTCTGGCTTGCCCATGTTCTGGAGGCATCTTGACTGCAGCCCTACTTACTGGCCACGCATTCCTTCCTTCCGCACATAGTTACGGATACAAGGTGAGCTCAGCAGTCCCTGCTGGCATGGAGCCATGGTCTCTTGGGAGAGGCAGAGGCGCCCAGGCATTACATCATACTTAGAGACCATCACTGTCGTGTGGAGGCAACAGGCTGGGCGCTGCGATTCAGAATAATAGAGGGACCTGACCTGGGTGGGGCTCCCCGAGGAAGTGGCTCCTCTCCACGAGAGGAAATGCCACCCGAGCGGGAGGAGAAGCGCAGGTGGAGCTTGCTGCTGGCCAGGGTTGCCTCAGCAGGGATCCCGAGTTCTCGCCTCCAGGACAGGGCAGAGAGCCTCGTATCTCCACACAGGACGACGTTGGTCATGTAGGTGCACTTGTGTTGCTTGGGAGATAGACTCTCTTAAATCCGTTTGGTTCTAGAACATCTTGGCTGGATTAGTGGGAAAGGGAGCAAGAAAGAAGTCATTAGAATGATATGTGTGGGCAGAACGAGGCCAGAAGCGGATAGGGGTCTCCCTCAGAAGACAGGGGCCGTCCTGGGGGCCACAGAGCAGGGGCACGTGGTGTTAGTTAAACATCTGCTGAATGAGTGGGTGAGGGGGGCGGTGGATGAGCACACAGCTTAGCTGTTTGCAAAGAGTAGGCCTTTGGAGCCAGACGCCCTGGCTGTGTCCTGGCTCTACCCCTTAACTGTTTTTGTGATTCCTGGCAACATGTTTTATCTCAGTTTCCTCATTATAAAACAAGGGGGGTGGACCAAGGGCTCCCTGTGCTCTTCCCGCTCCAGCTCTGCCATCATCTGAGGCTCTTGACCCGTGTCTTTTTTCCTGAATCTCCTCCTGGGTCTCACATCAGGGTGCAAGAAGGCTCCCCTTTCTCTAGCCTGAAAGTGAAGTTGGGCTCACAAATTGCCACATTCACAGACTGCTCTCCCTACAGCACTTCCCAAGTCCCCTGAATCACCTCATGAGGCAAGTGATGGGAACCCCACTTTACAGATGGGGATGCTGAGACTCGGAAGTTAAATAGCAGCTGATGAGTAACAGGTGGCGCCTACACATCCCTGTGAAACTCCCCAACCTAACATTGCTGGAGCCTTGCACAGCCAGGCCCTGGAGGCACCCAGGCAGGGCTGGACAGGGCCGGGGCCCAGGCCCAAGCCCAAAGCTCTTCAGAGCTCTGATGTTCCTCCCCTTCCTGGGGCAGGTCTGAATGGGATGAATAGCAGCATCTGGGAGCATTTTGCCTCTGGAAGCTTCTCCCCGGGCACTTCCCCTGCCTTCCTGTCAGGGCCCGGGGCTGCTGAGCTGGCCCGGCTTCGGCAAGAGCTAGATGAAGCCAACGGCACCATCAAGCAGTGGGAGGAGTCCTGGAAGCAGGCAAAACAGGTACTGGGCCCCCACGCCCACCTGCCTTTCCCAGGGCCTGGTGGCATCTAGCCCAAGCCCATCTTACACAGTGGGTACAGGGGCTGGGGGAGGTCAGGGGTCCTGGGGAACAGAGCAGAAACTCCGTTTGGCTTATTCTCTCCCGCTGTGGAAAAACTTGCCTTGCCGGTCAGGACCCTGGGGTGGCTGGTATCCCAGGCCTGGAATTCCCTCTGTGAGCTGCTTATTTGGTCTGGGCCCATAGCACTGCTTGCTTCTACCCAGAAGCCCTGACTCTCCAGGGCTCTAGGTCCAGGGTTCTAGGTTCTGAGATGGGCCTTATGTCCAGCCACAGCATGGCTGCCCCTAGAGGTGCTGGCCAGCTCTGCCTAGTGCTCCCCTGCTATGCTGGCCTCAGCCCCTTTCCCTGCCCACAGAGGGTCTCTTGCAGGTCCTGAAACCTCTCCTCTCTGCAGGCAGCATCAGCCCTCCTCCCTGCCCCACTTCCCAGACACCTGAGCCAGCTCCCCAGCAGGCCCCGCAGCCACAGTGGCCCACACGGGCTCCCAGAGATGCACTCTCGGGGTGGGGGGCAAGGGCAGGGGGGCCATCATGACAAGGTGCTGCGTGTTGGGCCCATAGGCTTGTGATGCCTGGAAGAAGGAGGCAGAGGAGGCCGGGGAGCGGGCCAGCGCGGCAGGCGCTGAGTGCGAGCTGGCCCGGGGGCAGCGGGATGCACTGGAGGTGCAGGTGAAGAAACTACAGGAGGAGCTGGAGCGGCTGCACTCGGGCCCCGACCCGCAGGCCCTGCCCGCCTTCCCCGACCTGGAAGCCCTCTCACTCTCCACCCTCTACTCTCTCCAGAAGCAGCTGCGGGCTCACTTGGAGCAAGTGGACAAGGTCAGCTTAGGAGGCTGGGGAGCACAGGCTGGGGAGGTACAGTGGGCTCAGCCAGTGCCTGGACTTGGATGGGTCCTTGCTGCTGCAGGGATGGCCACCCTCCTAAGAGCCTCTGTCCCCGCTGAGCTCACACAAAATGCCAGCCCGCTGGAGAGGAGCTCGGGATAGAACGTCACTCACTGGGGAGGTGGGAAACCTGGAGGTAGATGGGCACCAGGGCCCACCCCTGGCACTTTTGAGGGCAGGCGCTGAGCTGAGCTGCATTAGTACGCCTGGGCCCTAAGTTTCCTCCTGACCACTTCTCTTCCTGTGAGCTCTGCACACACCAGCAGACATTCCAGAATGGTTAGGTCCCCAGGACTACTGTCTGCATTCCTCGGTGCCCTTCTGGGTCCCCAGGGGAGTGCGGCACAGTGGGAAGAGCATTCTTCCCTTCGTTGGGCATTTGGCAGCCAGGCCCCACGTGTAGCCGTGTCACCTCGGGCCCGTCACTACCCTCTCCAGACCCCACAGTTCTCATTGGGGACCTAGGGTCATTATAAGATCAAACGAGACAAGAGGCAGAAGCCTTTGTGCGAGAGAAAGCCCGTCCGGCTAGGCGCTGCAGAGCAGCCCTGGCCCTCCCCGCTCCCCCCGCACAGCTCCGACTCAGCCCCACTCGGCCTTGCAGCTGAAAGCAGAAATGAGGCGCCTTGAGGTGATCAGCCTGCCCCCTGACCCTGCCCTCTCCCTTATCAGCTGGGGCCTGTAAGCACACTGTCGAGTTTCCTCATCCCAAGGGGCTACAGTGAGAGTTGGGGGAGCTCTTTGTCCGACATGGGGCTGCGCCAGTGACCGTGATGTCCCTTTCCCCGCAGGCCGTGTTCCACATGCAGTCGGTGAAATGCCTTAAGTGTCAGGAGCAGAACCGAGCGGTGCTGCCGTGCCAACACGCTGTGCTGTGTGAGCTCTGTGCCGAGGGCAGTGAGTGCCCCGTCTGCCAGCCAGGCCGGGCCCATGCCCTCCAGTCGTGACCCTGCAGGCCTGGCCCCGGCCTGGCTCAGATCTTCTCCCCTAGGACTTTTTAAAGTATATATATATGTATGTATGTATGTATGTATGTATGTATGTATATGTATATGATTATGTATATGTATACATTTCTGTATGTGTGTAGGTGTGCGTGGGCGGCCAGTGTGTGAACAGTGTCTGTGTGTATATCTATACATAGATATAGACACACACTTTAAAACAGACTTACCAAGCACTTTTTAAAAGAAAAAACTATTTTGCAGTCCTTCCCCTGCCCGCTCCCTACCTTTCCCACTGCAGAGACAAAGTCCCCTCTTCTCCCACCAGCCTTTTGGCAGGGAATCTGTTTCAGCCTCTTTTTTATGTAGGAACTAACTATTTTTAACTTCTTCCTGGGGCCTGAGCAGGGAAGGGTGGAAAGCTAGAAGGGGCCGAGGGGAGGGGACAAGCCTTCAGGGCAGGCCCTGTTCACCCCACTTCCCCAGGCCAGGGCGAGAGCCAGGGGTGTGGAGGACCTCGGCCCAGACCTGGTTCCCAGCTGTGAGGCTTGAGAGCAGGGGATCCAAGCCCGCCTAGCTCTAGGGTTACCAAGCGTGTGTTTAGTCCAGGCTGGCGCGCCAAAGCCGTGGGGCCAGCCCCACTCCCAACCCTGGGCCCTTGCATCTCCTCGAGGGGCAAAGCCCAGGCCTTTTACCCCTCAGGTACCTGAGGCCGGGGGTCTACCCCAGTCCTCCCCCCACCCCCGGACTCCTAGAGCAGCCTCCCTGGCTCCAGGGCGACCTACCAGGCTGGCACTGCCCTCTCCATCACCCCCCAGCTGCCCTCAGCTGTCTCCCCTCGTGCACAGCCCTCCGTGCTGTCCATCCCTCCCTCTGGCAGCTAGCAGGGCAACAGGTGGGGAGGAGCTGCGGACTGTGAGGACCAAGGTGGGGCCCAGGCCCCGCCCTCCTCCCCAGGAGGGGCTCCGTATGCATTCCTTGGTGCTCTCTGAGTGCAGCTGACGTCCTGCCCGTTTGGAGCAGACGCCTGTGTGCATGTGTGTGCGTGCCTGTCCAATGTATATTGTGTCTTAGCTTCCATTTTTAAAATCGTCCTGTACAGAGAGATGCAGCAGGGGGTGGGAGGGCAGAGTGGGCAGAGGGAAGCCACCCCACTCCCAGCACTGGGGGTCTGGGGTGGGAGCAAGAGGGCTGCAAAGGGTCTGGCCCGGCCCGGGTGCCCCCTTGGGCTCAGCACGAAAGGGCTTTCAACGAATTAAGTGAAAACTTTTTTACAAAAACGCAAAAATCAAAGCTCCAAACGTATTGGAAATAAAATATGAACTTGCGGTGGTAGCTTGTTTATGTCGGGGTGAGGGAGAGTTGGGCCCCAAATGAGGGCCTCTGGCCCAGCTCAGCCAGCCCAGCCCAGCCCAGGTTTCAGCCATGGAAAAGGCTCGTGCCTGACCCCTGAGGTGTGGCTAGGTAGCTGAAGAGGCCTTGAGGCACCCTGGGCCCATCCAGGCCCAAAGCCTGCTCCAGGCTCCTAGACAGAGCTTGAGTGTTCTGACGCAGGCCTGCTGGGGTTGATGGGATGGGGACCTTTAGCCCTGGACCCAGAGACCTCCCAGGCCCTAGGGCTCTTCAGAGCTCTATCGTCAGATGCAATTGGTATACTTACTGTTTTCCAAAAGACAACAAGGCCCCTAGTAGCTTCTCAGAGGAACAGACAGTGCCTGCTCATGAAAGCATCGAAAGAAAGGTGGGCCTGCCCCCTGAGGGAGCCTTTGAGCCACCTCCCTCCCCCTGCTCTTAGCTGGCCTGTTAGGTGGGTGGGAAAACACATACCTTGTGGGCTTTCTGTATGGGTCTCAGAGGAGCAGAGCTGAAAGAAGCCTTGGACGTGGTCTTATCTGACCTCCCCCCATCCATCATACCTGTGCAGACTCGGAGAGGTTAGGTGACTCAACCACGGTCACACGAGAATGAGAAGTGAGCCTCAGGCTCTGACTCCCAGCATATGGGCCACTCCCCCAGGCAGGTCTGGGGCCCCATTCCTCTAAGCCCTCTGTTCAGAGCAGACCCTCGGCCTCAACCTGCACCCCTGGGAGGCCCCCCACTCATGGTGCCCCCATGAGTGCCAGGCTCCTGTGTTAGGCAGTGGCGACAGAACCCGATACGTCTGGTGGTGTTTTGTTCGAGGCCTTTGCTGCTGCGTCAGTTACCTCCACACCTACCCCGCTGCTCTGTAACATGGGGGAGTGAGCGGTGGGCCGGGGCCCGGGGTCGGGGGCAGCCCAGGCTCTCCTGAGGGCTGAGAAGGGGTTTGCAATGGCTTGGCTGTAACCTAGGCCCCGCTGCAGGCCAACAGTATGTTTAGTAAGAGGACGATGTATTGTTAATTTTTTTATTTTTGCTAAGAAAATTTCTAGGTACTGTCCCAAGGAGGAGCGGTCCTCAGCAGACACAGCTAGCCAAACTGTGCCAGCCCCACTGCCCACCAGTTCTCACCCCTTCAGAGCCAGAAGGTCCCTGGCTCTAGGCTCCTTAGCCTGGGTGCTAGCAGCTCCCTCAGGAGAGGACCCAGGCTCCCTTCATTATGGCTGCTTAAGAATAGGCCCAAGGCACCTGGCCCCCCACCTCAGTGGCTGGAACAGGCCTGCCAGGAGAGGAAGGGCTGAGCCCCTCCTCTGCCAGAGCAGCTTTGCCCTAAGAGGGGAGCAGGGGTAAGGGGTGCAGACAGCTGTCTCCGCTCCCCCAGGGGCTGGATTTGGCAGAGAATGCTGAGGCTGGGGCTGAGGGGAGGAAGGAGGGGGTATAAATACTGCGAATGGGGCCCCCATCACTGTGGGCCCCGGCTCTGGCAGCGGGAACCCCGCACACTGGGGCTCCCCTGACCTGCAGGGCCCTCCTGGAGTGTTAGGCCAGGCGGGAGGGCTGCGCTGTGGTGGGGAGAACTCAGGCCTCCCAGGGACCCAAGCCCCGCTGCTGCTGCCCTGGTCATGGGGCGTGCTGGGAGGCCTGCTTGGCTCGCTGCCGCCGCAGCCGCACGAACACCTGGGCCTCGCGGTCACCCTTCCGGCTCTCTAACAGCTGCAGGATTGGATCCCCTGCAAAGAGAGGCATTTGGGGGTCAGACTCGGGGAGTGGCAGGGCCTGCAGCACTGCCCCGTTCTCCAGAAACTAGCGATGGGCCCACACCAGCCAAGCTCGCAAGACAGCCTGACAGATGAGGCAGGAGACGCGTTTGCCACCCCTGGGCAGCGGGGTGCACCTGCGGTGCGAGAGGCTGAGGTGTGCCTCAGGTGGCGACTATTACCTTTTCATACAAGAACCTAGGGCCAGTCCACCAATTCGTGCCTCAGTTTACTCATTCGGAGAGTAGCGATAACACCTGCCTCACTGAGTGGTTGTAAGGACTGAGGGTTAACGTATGTCCAGTGCTTAGAACTGACCCATCGTGAGTGCTTAAACACAAGACCTACTCCTCTTACCAAGCTTGGGGACTGCTCTGCAAGAACGTGCCCCCTGGGCACAGAAATGGCCCTTCTCCCCAGGCAAACTTGTTGGTGACCTTATCGCACCAGAGAGAGTCGAACACACTTGGCCTAACTTAACCTTCACTGGTCCTTGATCAGGCGCGAGATCTCAGCAACACAAGCCACCACGCTGGCTCCACAGGCTTCCGCCTCCAAGGAGGCTTTCCTCTGACCCCAACTCGGCCTCTGGGGGCCCCTGAGCCTTTCACGGCTGCCCCTCCCCTGCATCCCCAGTGCTGGGCCAGGGCCCACACTCAGAGGGCTCAGGCCTACCGTTGGGTGCAGGGTAGGTGAGGGGCAGGCGGGTCTGAGGCACGTCGCCGGGCTCCTCAGTCCCCGTCAGGCCCGGCACCGAGCGCAGCGGCAGGAAGGCCTCCCCTTCAAGGTCGTCAGCCCCCAGCGTGTCGTGGTCCAGCACGGTGAGCAGGAGGCACGCCCCATCCCTCTGGCACGGCTCAGCAGGCACCAGGCTGGGCGGGGGACAGAGCCGGGCTCAGCCGCCTGCCCCACGTGCTGCCGCTGCCACCTCCCCCCTCCAAAGCGGGCTCGCCGGACGGGTGGGATTAGGGTTGAAAGCGCTCAGGCTGGTGTGCCTTGGGCCACACGCCATGATGCCTGCTCTGACTGTGGGCCGATGCTTTAAAGCAGGGGCCCCTGTGTACCCAGGCCCGCCTGACTTGGGGAACAGAGGACCTCAGGGGCAGCACCCTTCCCTGAAAGCAAGCCTCTGAGTCCAACACGTGGGAGGAGTCTCCCCAACAGCCCCACTCCACCTGCAGGGGAGCAGGTTTGAGGCCTGTGCCAGCAAACACTTGTCCCAAGTGCTCCCTCCCTGGGACTCAAACCCAGTCCTCTGAGGGGAGCCCCTCGGCCCGCCTCGGCTGGGAGGAGCAGGCCTGAGGCGGGTCCAGGGCTAGTGGGACCACTCACAATTCAAAGGTCTCATCGAACAGTGGGTGAAGGTCCTTCTTGTGCTTTTGGGTCTCTCGGGGGGCCAGCTCAGGGAACTCGTGCCTGGGCTCCAAGGTCAGCTGGACAAAGGGGTCGCTGGAGCCTGGCAAGTGGCCGGGGAGGGGACGTTGGCCGAGGATAGCCCAGCCCCGCTTCCGGTGCCCCGCTCGGCAGCACTGCCCCCTCCTGGTAATCCAGCAGAAATGCACCCAGTGACCCGGCTGGACGAGCAGAGCGCCCGGAGACTCGGGGGACCAGAGTGGGGACACGGAGAGTGGCTGGGGCAGCCTCCGCTCACCGTTGGCATCCAGGGGCAGCAGGCTGGAGGCGCTGAGCAGCTCCACGTGCAGCTTCTGTTCGGAGGCGCGGTAGGAGGCCTTGACCGTGACGGCCCCGAGCTCCTCGGAGGTGGTCTCTGCCTGGGGGCGGGGCGCAGAGGCAGCGTCAGCAGGGGCTGAGCGGGCGAGGCGGGGCTCCAGGTGCGCAGCGAGCGCGGCGGAGGAGGGAGACTCACCTGCTGCTGGATGCGGCTGCAAAAGTACTTCTGGATGAGCTCCCGGCTGGAGGCCGCCTGCAGCTCCAGGTCCCTCTGCAGAGCCTGGGGAGGGGGCACAGGTGAGGAGTCCCTTGAACTGTCACACTCAGCCGCAGCCCAGTGCTGCCGTTCAGAAGCTTGCAGCCAACGGGGAGACGACAACGTGGAGTGGAAAGCACTGGGCGCTGGGGGACCACAGGCAGGGTTGCCCCGGCGACAGCCAGAGGCACCCGACAGGGTGGGCTCCACAGGTGTGTCTCACAGCCGCCCCCGCCCCAACCGTGTTTAGAAGAACTTCACACGTGGAGGGGTTTTTTGTTGGTTTGGGGGGGGGGCGTTTGTTTGTTTGGTTTTGGTTTTGGTTTTGGTTTTTGCTGTGCCACGAAGCATGTAGGATCTTAGTTCCCGGACCAGGGATGGAACCTGCTCCCCCTGCATTGGAAGCGCCGAGTCTTAACCACTGGACTGTCAGGGAAGTCCCCTCAATTTTTTTTTTTTAAAGGGGCCCACATTTTCATTTTGTGCTGGGCCCTGTAAATCACATAGCTGGTCCTGGACACAGGTGAGCACAGGAAGGCAGGTTCCCCACGCCACCAGCTAACCAAAAGGCCCCTACCTGGAAGGTGGCCGTGTGCAGGGCCTCGGGCGGCAGGCCACAGCCCTCTGCATAGAAGCAGATCTCCAGGTTCTAGGGGGCGAGACATCAGAGGTGACCCCCAGGCACTCTCCCACCAGGGTTTCTATTGTTGTCACTGGTATTATTACCTGTAGTGCGATCTTCAGCCTGCTAGAAGCCAGAGGGCAGCTCCGCTGGGAAGCGGCCACCTCTGCCAGCACTGTGAGCGTGTGGGTCCAGAGCAGGGTCAGAAGGCTGGGGTGACGTGCAGAGGGATGCCGGACACAGGACAGGAGGACAGAGGAGGAGGAAGCGGAGATGCTCTTGAGAAAGAAGAGGCCTCGTGGGACCCAGGCCCACCCCCGTTCCCCAGTGCCTCCCCACCCCCACCCTCCACCTGCCTCACTGGTGGGACTGGGGCCCAGGCTGCAGGCAGGGGAGGGAGGGAGGGCTGGTCTGCGGAGGGAAGGAGGGCAGGGGGCGGGGCAGACAGGCCCAGTCCTATCCAGCATGTCTCGGAAGCTAGTGAAGGATCCTTCTCACTACGATTAGCAAACCCCAACAAAAAAGGGAGCAGGAGGGCGGCCCCCAATGACAGAATCATGAGTCAAGATGGGAGTGACCAAGATGAATAGGATCTCAGCACACAGCATGGATAAGCATGTACTACCTGTGGCGAGAAAAAAATAGCAACCAAGCCACAGTCCCTCCTAATAACAACCTGAAATAACTGAAATTTCACTTGTCAAAGTAGAGTCAGGCAGATAAGCACAAAAATGTATAATTAAGAATGGGGGGGGGGGCTTCCACGGTGGCGCAGTGGTTAAGAATCCGCCTGCCAATGCAGGACGTGGGTTCGAGCCCCGGTCCGGGAAGATCCCACATGCCACGGAGCAACTAAGCCTGTGTGCCACAACTACTGAGCCTGTGCTCTAGAGCCCGTGAGCCACAACTACTGAGCCCTCGTGCTGCAACTACTGAAGCCCATGCGCCTAGAGCCTGTGCTCCTCAACAAGAGAAACCACCACAATGAGAAGCCCGCGCACCACAACGAAGAGTAGCCCCCGCTGGCCGCAACTAGAGAAAGCCCGCGCACAGCAACGAATACCCAACACAACCATAAATAAATTAAAAAAAAAAAAAAAAAAAGAATGGGGGTGCGGGAGACTTCCCTGGTGGTGCAGTGGTTAAGAATCTGCCTGCCAATGCAGGGGACACGGGTTTGATCCCTGGTCCGGGAAGATACCACATGCCACGGAGCAACTAAGCCCGTGCATCACAACTACCGAGCCCACACGCCACAACTACTGAAGTCCGCATGCCTAGAGCCCATGCTCCGCAACAAGAGAAGCCACCGCAATGAGAAACCCACACACTGCAATGAAGAGTAGCCCCCGCTCGCCGCAACTAGAGAAAGCCTGTGCGCAGCAACGGAGACCCAACGCAGCCAAAAATAAATTAAAAAAAAAAAAAAATCAATGGGGGGATGGGACTTCCCTGGTGGTCCAGGTCCAGTGGGTAAGACTCCATGCTCCCAATGCAGGGGGCCCGGGTTCGATCCCTGGTGGGGGAACTAGATCCCTCACGCATGCTGCATCCAAGAGTCCGCATGCCACAACTAAGAAGTTCACATACCGCAACTAAGAAGCCCGCATGCTTCATGAAGACCCGGCACAGCCAAGATAAATAAATAAATAAATTAATTAATTAATAATAAATAAAAATAAATATTAAAAAAAAGAAAGAATGTGGGAGGTCTAGGGACTTCCCTGGTGGTCCAGTGGTTAAGACTCCACGCTTCCACTGCAAGGGGGTGTGGGTTCGATCCCTGGTTGGGGAACCAAGATCCTGTAAGCTGCGCGGCATGGCCAAAAAAAAAAGAATGGGGGAGGTCTAAAAATTTTTTAAAGTTTAGAAAAAAATTGGGCGGTCCATACTAAAAGTAGTTAATTTGGGGACTTCCCTGGTGACGCAGTGCTTAAGAATCCGCCTGCCAATGCAGGGGACATGGGTTCGAGCCCTGGTCCGGGAAGATCCCACATGCCACGGAGCAACTAAGCCCTTGTGCCACAACTACTGAGCCCGCATGCCACAACTACTGAAGCCCGGCGCCTAGAGCCCGTGCTCCGCAACAAGAGAAGCCACCGCAATGAGAAGCACGTGCACCGCAATGAAGAGCAGCCTCCCGCTCGCCTCAACTAGAGAAAGCCTCCGCGCAGCAACGAAGATCCAACGCAGCCAGAAATAAATAAAATAAATTAATTTAAAAAAATAAAATAAAATAAAAGTAGTTAATTTAGTCCCCATACTTAAGTGCTCATTATGCGCAGACACTGTTCTAAATGTTCTGAGGCAGTGAGTGGTAAGTCAAGCTCCTGTCTTAGTAGAGATTAAACTCTATTTTGTGTGAAGATCAGAGCTGAACAAATGGCATCCTCTGGCCTAGGAAATAAAGAAGGTGGGCTCCCGAGGCCCCGCTGCCCCACCGGGAGCAGAACTCTGGGGGCCAGCAGCCCCATGTGGAGGACCTGTCGCCGTCACCGTCACCGTCACCGTCGTCACAGCACCTCAGGCATCGACCACTTCCTTTGTTGCACGCGCTGCTCTCAGCACTTCACATGACTCGTTTAGTCCTCGGTAGAGGCCAGAACTATGATCATCTGCACAGAAAACTTGAGTAATCTGCTCAAGGCCACCCACCAAGCAGCAGTGAAGCTGGAGTATGAATCCAGGTCGTCCAGAGCCCATGCCCTTGACCTCTACCCACTGCTGCCCAGTGTGCTGGGCCCTGTTTTGAGAGAGACCCTAACGAGAAGTTCCCCTGGAATACCAGCTGCCTGTAATGTTAGGGAGGGCAGAGCTGCAGCCTCCCGAAGACGCAGCCCAGGGCTAAGGGAGAAAGGACAGGCAGGTTTCAGCTCAGCCTAAGGTGAAATGGACAGCCTTGTGCGGCCATGAGCGCCCTGACCCTTGGAGCAAGCATTTAAGAGAGGCTGGCTGCATCCTCCCCTGAGGATGGATGCTGAGGCCGGGAAGGAGGGGCGGGTGGGAGGAGAGGCGGAGGTGATGCGGCACTGCTGCAGACCTGCTGAAGTTCTCCTGCACCAGGTTGGTGTTCATGTAGCAGAGCTTCACCTCCAGGAACTTCATCAGGGGCAGAATGGCCTGGGGAGGGGCAGCAGCACGTCTGGTTCTGGCCCATTCTGGTCCCACCCCCCATTCCTTTGCCCTGACCCGGAGAGGAAACAGGGCTAGGAGCTTTCCTGCGCATCTGTGGAATGTGTGCAGAGCCAGCCCCTGACCACAGTCGGCTCCAGCCACACTGGAGACAGTATAGCCTTTGCTATAGCCCTGAACCTGCCAGACCTGGTCCTGCCTCAGGGCCTTTGCCCATGCTGTTCTCTCCCGTAGAAATCCTCGTGGCTCCTTCTCTTCCTTCCTTTAGGTCTTGACTCAGCTGTCACCCTCCAAGTAAGGCCTTCTCTGGCCACTATCTAAAAATACAGTCCTCTGACCCTTTCCACTCCCTTGTGTGCTTTATTTTTCTCTTGAGTGGTTATCATTAACTAACATATGATATGTGTGTGTATACATATATATATGTTTACACACACACACACATATATGTATAGTTCTAATAATAGCTATAGTTATAGTTATATACTTAGCTCTTTTTTCACCTCCTCTACTAGAATGAAAACTCTAGGAAGGCAGGGATTTTTGTCACACTGTTCATTGATATATATCCCCAGTGCCTAAACCAATACCTGGGACAAAGTGGGTGCTTAAATGGTTGATGAATTAATGAGTAGCACGCTCCCGAGCAATCACAGGTGTAACTATTATCCCCGCTGACAGAGGAGGAGCCTGAGGTCAGCTGACCTATATAACTAGGACAGCTACGCTAGTAGGCAGCTAAGAAGGAGGCATGCCCAGGGCTGTTTGGCTGCAAAGTCTAAAGCCTCCCCCACTGCAGCTCCCACATTGACTGTCAGTGCTGGGAGAGCCCACGGAATGACCCAACCCCACCCTCTTAGCATCTAAGGGGGAAACCGAGGCCAGGAGGGAACATTCCTTGCCCAAGTCTGGGGGACTTATCTCTGACACCCCATGGCCTTCAGCCCCCTGCCCACCCTAAGCCCCTTTGCAATCCCTGACCCACATTGCTGGCAAAGGTCAGCAAGCAGGGAGGGCCACTCACATCCTCAGGCGGGACGGATTCCTTGATGCCCACGAGTTTCTGGATGTGCTTGGCAATGCCCACCTCCAGCTGGAGACACAAAACGGTAGGAGGGAGGCCAGGGTGTGAGTCGGGGGTCAGGAGAGGTTGCTTGGGGCCTGAGTTTAGGTTCAGGAAGGGAAGGGGGCCGGACACTGGCCCAAGTCCTGCTGGAGGGTACTTCAGGCTGAGGATGGGTGGGGTGGGGTCACTGTGGGTCAAACAAATTACCTGCTCGGCCAAGGTGCGGACGCCAGTGCGGATCTCATGGCCCAGCCCAGCCAGGGCGCCCTGCAGCTGGGCATGCAGCGTGTTCTGCAGCTGCCCCTGCTCCAGCACAGCCCCTACCCGCTGCTCCAGTGCCTCCCATGCCAGCTGGGTGGGCAGCCTGCCGATCACCAGCCGCAGCTGCTCCATGTCATTCACCACCACACATAGCTGCAGGCAGGCATGGGCACAGGGATGCCGAGCTTCCTGAATAGTGCCAGGACCGGCAGGCTCCACCCCTACCCCGTCCCAGCCTCAGCTCCCAGCTCTGGCCCTTACCCTGTTGGCTGCCTGGCCTTGGTCCTTCTGGCCAGCAGAGAGCTCACGGGCCCGGGCCTTTATAAGGCTGCAGTACACCAGGGCCAGCCGACAGGTGTCCTGGGGTGAGGAGGGGATGATCCATGGGGGTGGGGAATGCCGAGGAGAGGCAGACGGGGGGCGGGGGGGAGGCACAGGAATTTCAGTGACTTGGGGGATTTAGGACATAGGCTTTTGGAGGCTGCTAGGATGAGAACTTGGGAGAAATCGTGGGGTGGGAAGGAGGCTGCACCTCCACGAACTTGACGGTGATCATGAAGGCCTCCTCTGGGTCAGGCCAGTCCAGCTGCTGGGCAGTGTGGCTGATCTGGGCAAAGCAGGTGGACAGATCCACAGCCGACGTGCTGTGCTTGGTCAGTTCACCCAGGGGCACCAGCTAGGAGATGGGGGAGTGTGTAGAAAGGAGGGCTCAAGGCTTGCCAAATCCATGCTCTCCCTCCCCACTTCCATTTGCAAGCGTCCAGAGCTCATACAGCCAGCAAGCACAGAGCTGGGCAGGGGGCGGCAAGGTGAACAAGCAGGGCTCTGCCCAGACCCCCCAGGCTGCAGGGATCAGCGTGTAAATGAAGCCCGGCCCCCCCAGTATAACAGGAGGCAGCATTTTGCACTCAGCTGGCCTCGAGAGCACCGCGCAAAGCTGGTTAACTGCTTCTGCACGTGCCACACGGTTGGCAGAGCTGCGCGCCACACCCCGAAATGTGGGACTCTGCCCCTAGCCCCGGCCCCAACCCCACCTCGTCCATCTGCACAGCACGCTGCACCCGCGCCAGGGCCACGCTGTACGTCTTCTGCAGCCAGGAGGGGATGGCCGGCTGGAACCACTGGTGGAAGCCTTCCAGGGCCAGGACGCCATCCCTGGGGAGAGCCAGGGTCAGCCTGGGGAAAGCCGGGGCCATTGCGGGCTTCGGGCCCTCCTCTCCCTGCAGCCAGCCTGCTGCCCACCTCTCCGAGGGGACCGGGCCCAGCTGGTAGAGCTCCTTGAGGCTGACGTAGAGCTGGAACAGACTTTCGCCCATCTCCGGGGTCACGGCACCGCTCGCCACCGCAACGTGGTCCTGCACCCTCTTGGCCACCTGTGAAGGGAAGGCGTGGTGAGCGGAGCTCCAGAGCCAGGGCAGAGGGCGTGGCCTTGGGACGCGGTGGGGTGAGGTGCGGGGGCGGGGCGCTCACCAGCCATTGCAGCTCCAGGAAAGCCATGGAGAAGAGGTCGATCTTGAGGACACTGGAGGAAAGGCAGCAGGTGTGACCTGGTGGCACACAGCGGGGTCCCTCTGGTCCCCATTCTGAACCCCTGCTGCACTGCCTCCCGACCCAGCCGCCTGCTCACTTATGGAAGATCTTGTTCCACGTGCGCTGGCACTGGTGCAGGTCGCCAATGATGTCTTGTACCAGGCTCAGTAAGGCCTTGCCCGCCTCCAGCATGCCCTGGCAGGGATAGAGGTGAGCCAGGCAGGGCTCTGAGGGGCAAGCATCCCGTCCCACCACCCACCGCCTCACCTGAGCCCCCTCACCTGCACCATGGGCTGATGGTGCTGCTGCTTCAGGTGGAACCATTCGGTGGTGCCAGTCTGTGGGCAGAGAGACAGTGAGCAGGGAGGGCTGCTGGGCCCAGGCACCGCACCTACAGGGTGGGCACCATACCCGCAGTGCCTGGGTCACCAGGCGGGGCAGGGGGCCGCTTTCGGGGCACAGTTCTCCAAAGGCCTTCATCTTGCACATCTGTACCAGGACCCTGTGGGGAGAGAGAGCCGTGTGCAAGATGCCTGTTGCCCCGTAGCCCCCACTCATTCCTCCGGCAGGCTTCCCCACCCCAGAGGTGCCCCAGCTGTTCCCCGTCTCCGACTCCACTGAAGCGGGGGGTAACCACTGACCTGAGAAGAGACTGCAGCCGGGCTGGGGAGTCGGAGACGGAGAGGGGGAAGACAGACCGGAACCTCCGGATGAGGGAGAGGCCATAGGCCAGCAGGGAGCTGAATGAGGCGGCCAACTCCTCCAGCTGCAGGGCCAGGAAAGTGCTGTGAGGCGGGGGCTGGTTTATGGGGCCCAGGGAGCCGCTCCCTGAGCCCTGCCTGCCCAACACCCCTCACCCCGCCCCAGCCCACCTGCTCTGCCTTGAGCCGGCCCTGGATCCACTGGTACTCGATGCTGGTGATGGGGTACAGGAGGCAGCTGCTGGGGAACTCTAGGCTCTGGTAGAGACGGCTGTAGGCCAGCCACTGCCTGCGGCAGACAGGAAGCCCTCAGCCTGGCCAAGTGGGGCACCTTCCTTCCCACAGCTCACCTGGCCTGGCCTGGCGGCGGGGGGGGAGGGGGCGTTATCCGCCCCCCAAAGCCTCCTGGGGATCCCCATCGACCCGCAGAGGCTGAAAACCAGTGGCTGAAGGTAACCCACAGGATTGTTTTTGCTCCCATAAGTACTTTTCAAACATGTAAATTAACTGTCCATCTCTTAAATTAGAATATTTGTGGTTTTAAAATTCAGGACTTCTTGCTTCTTTTGAGAAATCAGATTTGGAGACTCGGGCCTTCAAGTACATGCAAAACATCAGCTAGAGCATCCCTTTAGAGAGTCAAGAGGAGACTTCACAGAGATGACCGAACTGAGACAAGAGGGAGGGCGAAGGAGGCTGGGGGAGAAGAGCAGCCCAGGGATAGGCCTCCGCCACTGCCACTCGGGGACACAGCGGCCAACCGCACTCCCTGCTGAGGCCCTGCAGGCAAATGAGGCTCTCACCCTCCCTCGGTGCCTGCTCCAGTCTCCAGCCTCACCTGCATTCCCCACAGCCATCCAGGAATCCCCACCTGCCCATGGTCCTAGAAGCTGCCCTTCTCCGCCAGCCTCCTTCTGACCCCCTACTGAATGCCAAGTGTCAGCTCCCACTCTCACTCCTCCTCCTGGCAGCACCCGGGCTGTGCCCCTACTCCTCTCGTGCATGGAAAGATCTACAAACTCCTGTGTGCCCTTCCTGGCATTCCCATAATCTAACAAGGCTCAGGGGAGGTGACGGGCCCTCAACACGGATTCAGGAGCATCAGCGCACAGATTTGTTCAATGGCCCTGGGGTCTGGGCCTGGGGTGGCAAACTCAACTGCCCAGAAGGACTCAGGTAATGTCAGGGGACGAAGCGGCCAGATGGCAACTGTGATGGATGGGGGAGGGCACGCTACTCTGCCCTGACCACCTGCAGCCCAGCAAAGCGACAGCCCTGCAATTCCAGCACGAAGCTTTCACGGGAAACTGGTGATGTGAATCTGCACAGCAAATCTCCAGAGTTTTAAGAGTTGGCAACTGACTCAAAACTTAAAATACACAGTTTGGGCCCCAAACAGAAACCTCCTGAGGGTTAGACTTCGGGCTGTCAGCTTGTAGGAGGGCAGGCAGGGAGGGAGAGGGTGGTGCGGCGCAGACGGCCCTCGGGCACTCGGGCTTGGCTGGGCACTCACGCCATGGACCGGTGGAAGTCGGACAGGTCCTTCTGCGTGGAGTGGAGGAAGAGGACGGTGGCGGCCTGGGGGCTCAGCAACCCATCCCAGGAGGTGCTGCCCGCCTGAGGCGACAGGTGGAGGGTGTCAGCACCTGACAGGCAGACCCTGGCCCTGCCCAGCCCCAGGAGGGCAGTACCTGGTGCTGGGTGACCTCGTGGGACACGAGCTGCTGCAGCAGGCGGAGGTGCACCGTGTAGCTGGGCTGCGAGCGGCTGGCCGCGGTGGCTCTCTGCAGGGGGGGCCGGCGCAGCCGTGAGCAGAGGACCCCACGCCCGGTGCAGCCCCTCCTCCCCACCCAGCCGGGCCACCTACCCGCTTGTGAATGAACTGGAACTGGAGGTGACACTGACCACGGTCTGGGTAGGTCTCCGTGCAAGGCTCCAGAGGGTACCACTGATCCTCCCGGCAGCGCAGGTCCTGGCAGGCCGGGCAGGCAGGGGATGCCCACACCTGTGAGCCGCAGGCGCCTCACCCGGTCGGGGGCAGGGGCGGCGATGGGAGGCAGACCCCAGGCTCCGCTTGGTGCAGACCTGGAACCCCTCCCTTGATCCCCTCGTCACCCCCTCTCTGCCTCTCTCCCGGGAACCTTTCCCCACTCCACTCACCTGTAGTCTCAGAACCACGTTCCCCAGAAAGTCATCCTGGCCTTTGTCCTTCCGGGCATCCTTAAAGATCCTGTTCCAGGCAGGGTCCCGTGAGGGAGAGGGGCCAGGAGCCTGACCGGGTCAGGCTGGAATCTGCTCCCTACCTGCAGCCACCTGGGCCCAGGTGAGAGCCTGCAGCCCAACAACCAGTGTGCATGTGGAGGCAGGGCAGAAGGAGCCCCGACTCCTTCCCCGGGAAACCCACGGCCCTCACCTTCGCAGCCCGTGCAGATCTGTGAGCTCCCCGAGCTTCTGTCTGACGGACTCCACGGTGTCCATGTCCCTGGTGGGGCAGAGGTTTGAGCAGGAGGCGGAGAGGGTGTCCTGGGAGCCCCCAACCCCTTTCTGCCACCCTCACCCCCAGGCCCCCTTATCTTCCCAACCCCTACAGGTGGGGGGGGGACATGCCCCTCACCACATGTCCAGATGAAAGCTGGCATTGCTTATGTCCTCAAACTCCCTGTAGTGAGAAAAGAGCAAGGCTGAGGGTCTTGGAGGGATAGACCCCTGACCAGGCCACAGGCTACCTCAGCCCCGAGCCTGCCCCCCCAAACTGCCATCCCAGTATCACCCACTGTCAAGTCTTAGTCCCTCTCTGCAAATTCTCCTCCCCTCCCAACTGCATCTCTCTCTCCTTTAAAGTAAGGCTTCAGGCTACCCCCCAGATCAACCCAGATGGGCCTGACCCTCCGCCCCCCACCAGCACGTGGCATTTATGCCATTGCTGTGTCCTGTTTGGCCTCCTGTCAGTCTCCCCTGCCTCGGGATCAGGCTCCTCCTCCAGTCAAACCAAGCTCCCTCCCCCGAGCCAGGAAGTGCTGCTGATCTCATCGACGAGTAGGCCCAGAGCGGGTAGGAGCTGGGGCCGGCCACGTACAGGATGAAGGTCTCGTCCCAGACGGGGTTGAGTGTCTGGGTGATGACCTGGGTGCGGTGGATCTGCTCCTCTGGGATGGTGTGCCTCACCACGGCCTTCTGCCGTCGCAGGAGCCCAGGGCTGCCCCCCGGCACACCCACCCCCTGCTCGATGCCCAGCAGGCAGTAGGGGTCACTGAACCCTGGGGAGGAAGGGGAGGGGTGTTGGCTAGGCTCCCAGGGAGAGCCCTTATCACCCCCTACCCCTCTCCATCCCAGGCTCCAAGGACAAGGGGCCAGCAGCACCAAAGTGAGCCCCAGGGGATGTTTGGGAGATGGGAACTCCCATCACAAGCTCTGGGACAGGCTGTGATGGGGAGAGGAAGGAGCCAGGAAGAAGGCCCTCAGGGCCCCCCATCGCCTACTCACCACTGACATCCTTGCCGAGAATGCCCTTGGCTTGTTTCACCGTGGCCTTCAGACAGAATATTGGTTTCTGGAGCGACAGGAGGTGGGGCCTGAGTCCCAGAGGGAGCTGGGCTTCCCCGCCCCCATGCTCGCTCAGGACAGCCCAGCAGGCTTACCTCGAGCTCCTGGACCTGCCGCAGTAGCTGCTGGTGCTCCTCGGGCTCCATGCGGAAGGCCTGGCGGGGTAGGAGTGTGGGAAGCTTGGGGCACGGGGGCGGGGGGGACACGGCCAGGCTGCAGGGAGGCAGGTGGAGTGGGGGCTGGCCTTACCTCCTGCAGGTATTGAAGCAGCTCAGAGGACTCCCCGACATGGGCGGGCTCGGGCTGACCCAGGCGGTACAGGACCGTGTAGAGAGCTTCCTCGTAGAGCAGGGCCCGCTGAGACACAGCAGGGTCACCTTGGGAACCTCCGTCCACCCACCACAAGGTCTGAGCCCCACCAGCCACCCCTGGCACTCACGGCACATGCCCAAGGCGGGGACCAGGCGTCCACACGCGCAGGGGAGGGGAGGGGGTTGAGACCCAGCCTTGGCCAGCAGCCTAGGGGGGTGTTTGGGAGGATGCAGGGCTGCTTCCCAGCACCCCTCTGCGCCCCGGAAACGCTCCGATTCTTACCTCCTCAGGGGACAAGTGGTGGGATGGAGGCTCGATCTGGGGAGCGAGGTGGAAAGACAAGGTGTCCCCGAGGCCTGGACCAGGGCTCGCACGCGGGAGCGGCTCCTCACAGAGCAGGCCCAGCCCGAGGGCTGAGGGGGCCCCAGCACTTGGCCTCCAGCCCCACCAGTGCCGCACACCTGTTCCCACAGCAGGGCTCCCGGGGCTCCGGCACCCGGGCCACTTCCCTCATCCCCTGGCCCGCCGCCATGGCTCGGGTCCATTGGCGCTCAGCTGCGCCGGCTCAGCTGCACCAGCAGACGCCCGTGGCCTCAACCTCCCCCAACCTCCCTTCCTTCCCCAGAGGAAACAGCGCTGCTTATCGGGCGGCTCCGCTCCGCACCCCGGCGGCGGAAGTGAGGCCCAGCAGCAGAGGTGGGAGACCGGGGGGTCACGCCAAGCAGGCCTGGGGGCTGCTCAGCTGGGCCGCGAAGGCCCAGCCCCCAGCAGGGACACTCCCTGCCTCGTGGAGCTGGTGTCTTTGGGACTGGAGAAGCAGAGGATGGCTGGGGACGGAGTGCGAGAGGCAGGGGGCTCCGAAAGGCTCAGACCCCAGACCTGAGCCCCAGGGTGGCCCAGAGAACACACGGAAGACCCTCTTCTGCAGACCCCGAAGGCTCTGCCACGGGCTAGGGTGGGCAGGGGAGGGACACACATCCTCAGCCGCAGCCCACAAGAGTAGGGCACCGCACGCAGAGAGGGCAGAGCCCCACCCAGGCCTGCTCTTCTCCCCACTGAGGTCCCTCCTACCTCCTGAGCCCTGTGGGGCAGGGGATCCTGCAGATCTCTGACCCTGCGGCGCCTTATCTTGATGGCCTGGCGCAAAAGGGGAGGGCGCCGCCGGGGCTGGGAGAAGAGCGTCGCCATGGTGGCCAGCCCTGCCCTTCCCCTCTGCCGCTGCCTTGGGTGAAGATAGGGAAGCCACAGACTTACGCAAAGAGCCCAGGGCTGCCACCCGGTGCCAGGGGAAGGGGAAGGAAGGGCGGGTCAGGGGACGGTCAGGCCAGGGTTTCACCACCTTTGGGTTGGGGGGCTCCGGCTCCCAGGCCCCTGCACCTTCCTTCCTCCCTCCCCGCTGGCTGGGATCCTGGGAGGAACTTGGCTGGGCTGGAGGCAGAAGTAGACCAGGTGGGCGGGTCCGCCCCACTCCACCTTCCCACAGGGGCCCTGGGGAGGATCCAGTGCCACGGGCAGGGGGCATGAGGGCAGGGGGGCAGCGGGCCTGCCGCATCCAGGTGACTGGGGGACTCTGCCCTGGCCGGTGGGGTTCTCACCCTCAGGTCTCCCTGAACCGGCCGCAGACCCGGGGTAGGCGTGGGCAGGGCACAGGGTGGAAGCCCCGGAGAGGCCACTGCGCAACCTGCTCTGCTCCCCAGGTCACATTCCACCGAGGTGACAGGGCCAGGCTGCGCCGGGCAGGGACGGCCCCACGGCCCCTGCCCCCATAAGAATGGTCGGGCGGGTGCTCCCTTCAAACGTCCTTGTAGGGGGCTCAGTCAACGCCAGGAGCTGCTGGGCGGGGCTGCAGAGGGAACAGGCTGGGGAGGCTACTGCCTAGCCTCTCCTGACAGGGCGACTTGGCCCAGAAGGGACAGGAAAATGGACACTTCGGTGCTGGGCTGAGCTCCACCACAGGGTCCCAGGGCCTCCCTCCAGGCCAGGGTCCGGGGGGTGCAGGCCTGGGCATGGACGGTGGCCGTTTCCCACCCACCCCTGGCCCCAGGGTTCACAAGGAGGGTGGCACCAGAGCCTGCACTGCAGGGGGCCAGTCTTGAATGGCTGGCCTTCACTGACGTGCCCTCTCACTCCCACGAGGCAAGGCGGTGAGCACAGCAGCCAGGGACGCGGGAACTCACGTCCAGCCTGGCCCCTCCTGCCAACGCCTCCCACCCAGGGCAGCTGCTGGGCTGCGCCAGGCCCCAGGGGACTCGGTGGGTGGGCACAGTTGCTGAGCAACTGCCATGGAACAGACACAGGAGAGGCCTCAGCATCCTGGGCCCAAATAGGCCAGGAGAACAAGGGACTCTCACACGGGAGGGAACACGGCCTCTGCCGGCCCCTAGCAGCCCGACAGCCCTCCTTCCCAAGAGTTTGCCTCGTCACCACATGCAGAGCCAGACAGGGTCGAGTCACTCATTTTTACTAGCTCACATTTTCAGCAGACAAATCAAGGTGCAAACAGGGTTTATTTCACATTAATATATTAACTGAATTTTTTTGTCAAATAAATAGGAAATTCTCTTTAAATAACCATCTCCTCTCTTCACAGCCAATCCAGGAGCAAATGGGAGCAAATTTTAGTGCATCCAGGGGGCATATCACCAACCAGGCAAGAAGCTTAAAGGGAAGAGGGCAGGCTAAGGGGCTGGTGAGAGGTCATGGTCAGTGCCCACGCTAGGCCCCAGGGGTCAGGTCCCTGGCTGGACCTCTCGCCAGCCCCAAGTGCCCAGGCCAGGCCCCAGGGGCTGGCGAGAGGTCATGGTCAGTGCCCAGGCCAGGCCCCAGGGGTCTGTTCCCAGCCCTCCCGGCAGCCCCCAAGTGGACATGCATTCTCCAACTCCAGTCCAAGAAGCCCCTTCTAGAGGGAAAAAGAGAGAAGGCAAAGGGAAACAAGTGCCAGAAAAACTAGCAGGGAAGCAAAGGGGCTCCTTCCCCAGATGCAGCAGCCTGGCCCTGATGCCACCCACCCCCTGGTGGCTCGTGGGAAAGCTCCAAAAGTCAAAAGCAGTGGCAACAGGATGACCAAGGACAGGGAAGGGAAGGCGAGCATGACGGGGGCTGAGGCTGACTGGGAATGGAATGTAGGCTGACAGTCCGGCAGACAGGTGGCCTTCCACAGCCAGGCACAGACCAGAGTGGATGGAATGTGAGTAGGGCCTGGCAGGGGTCCCTGGGGAGGGCAAAGCTCATGAGGATAAAGTGGCTACAAAACGAGAGAGCTGGACTGCGGCGGAGGTGGCCAGAGAGTCCCTCCGTGGGTAGAAGCTATGAGAGCAGGACAGGAACGAGGGGGACGCCCCCCGGGGATGGTGAGAGGGAAGCGCTGTGGGCTCTGGGCTCACGTGGGAAGCTGGGAGGCACCGCTCCCGAGTCAAGGGGCCCTCCCCGCACCCCTCAAGGCTAGTTCCTGGCGACTGCTTTATAATCATCCAAGTCAAGGGGTCCTCCCCCCCCAGGCTAGTTCCTGGTGACTGCTTTATAATCAGACCTGGAGAAAGGACGAGGCCCGCCCCCCACCCCAGACTCAGCCCCAAGGGGAGGGGAGGAAAGAACAAAGAGAGGCGGGAGGAGGGGGGGTGTGAGCGGTCTACTGGGTCTTCTTATCTTCTGGGGGGTAGTAAGGAGGTGGCGGAGGCTGATTCTGAGGAAGAAAGGAAAGATCACGTTAGAAGGGTCAGAATAAGACGAGATCTCTCCTGCCCCTAAATCCCAGCAAACTGGGGCTACGGGGGTCCCGCCGGTGCCATGGCCACCCCGCTCACCAGCCCCGCTCACCGTGGGCATGTAGACATTGTGTGGATTGCCTGGGTTGTAATAGGCGCTGGCAGCTGCTTCCGCGGCCTTGGCTTCAGCTGTGAGAACACACAAACTGGGGAAGAGCCCCCGGGACAAGCCCTCCCCGCCTCCTCCAGCTGCCCCCATGGCCCCGGCCCCCTGGTGCTCGGGGCGGCTGGTGCTGAGGACCCAGTTCCATCAATAAAACAGTGGTGAACCTTTCCTGAGCACTTACTGCATGCCACACTGTCCCATCTGGTGCCTCTACACCTCCTGCCCCACCTGACCTTCACCACAAACCCCCCAGGTGGTGCCGTTGGCACGTTTTGTGGATGAGAAGACTGCGGTGCAGAGGGGGACCTTCCTGGGCCCAGGGCACACGGCCAGCTAAAGGACAGCGTGGGGGCTGGAATCTACCCCTTCGCCACCAGGCCACCGCGCTGCCGGTCCCCTGGGATCGTCCCTAGGCCAGTGATCATGCATTATTTGGGGCTTCCGTGCAACCATGGGGAGCAGCCAGGGCCCTCACCTGCAGGAGTGGAGGGGACATCGGGGCCACTGACTGGAGGCTCCATGGGCCCAGGGTAGGGCGGCGGCGGGGGCTGCACGTACCCCATTGCCCCGTCCATCATGGGAGGTCCCGGATAGAACTCTGCTCGGCAAGAGGGTGACGGGGACCCAGTGAGCAGCCCAGCCCCGGCTCCCGTAGCTGGCACCCTCCCAGGCCCCTCCAGCTGCTCTGTCAGTCCTGAAGCAGGCCAAAGAACAAGTCTCCCCTCTACAACCCCCTGGCCTGGGTGAGGGTGGTCAGTGCGGGGGAAGGTGGGGGGGGTGAGGCGTGGGCAGCAAAGGACACACTCACCAGCTGGGGGCAGTGGACAGGGGTAGCCAGGAGGGCAGGGGTACATTCCATTGGCGACTGGTGGGGGGAAGACATAGGCCCCGCTGGGCATGTAAGAGTAACCATAGGCTCCGTTGGGGGCTTCACCTCGGGAGGCTACAGCACAAGGGGAGAGAGAAATGAGTGTCGCTGGCCTCGCGTACTGGGGAGAGGGCGGCCCGACCACCTGCCGAGGGGAGCCGCAGGGTCCCAGGAGTGCGCACAGCAGACACGCCTCACCCCTCCCCACTGGAGTCCGCCTCGGTCAGGGACGAGGCGAGGGGTCTGGATGGGGAGAGAGGTCAGAGCTGGGGTGGAGGAGGTCCAGGACAGGGGTGGAGGGATGGATGGAGGGAAGGAGGAGGCTAGAGGTGGGGTAGAGAATGGAGCTGGGTGAGGCTGGGGATGAGGTGAGGAGGTCTGCTGAACACAGCCCTTGGGGACTTAAAATGGTTGCCTGAGGGTAGCTTAATGGTTGAGTTTTTGTTTGTTTCTATGAGGCCACAGTAAAATGTCCTGGAGTCCAAACAGCTTTGTTAAAATGTCCTATACCTGCTCCAGGCAGGGGAAACCCAGCCTCTGAGGTACAGGAGGGTGATGTTTATTATAGGCTTCCTTCCCAACTCCCAGCCCTGGGCAGCCTGGGGCCCAGAAACTCATCTCCTGACTGCTTAAAAAACAAAACAAAAAGTAAACAAACCCAAATGAGCAAATAGCACACACATTCAATGCGTTCTTGGCCCCTAATTTTTAGAGCCTTGATACCTTGAGATGCCACCTGTAGCATCCGCTGTCCAAATTCGATGGCGCCCCCTGCCATAAAGGCCAACTTGTACGACGCAGAGCCTTCCCAGCCACCTGAGAAGGGAACAGTGCATCAACAGCTCCGGAAAAGAACTTAAGTTACGTCTGAAGAGACGGCTGTTTGTCCTCTCCAGGCCCCATCCAATGGCCACGCGGCTTGCGGGGAAAGGGCTGCTCTGGCTTACCACCCACATCGCACGCCAGCACTGCAGACCGGCCACCTCCTGCCCGCTTACTGCGCAGCCCCGTAAGCACATCTGCACTCAGGCCTCCCACCCCCGGTGAAGCGGCTTCTCAGGAACAAGCACGCTCAGCAAAAAATGACATTCAAGTTCAGAGCAGATCTCTCATGCCGAGGGGGCCTGAGGACGAACCCCAGGCCCCTCCAGCCTGGCTTCTGTCCAGAGGGAAACTGTGAGCTCAACAGCAAGGCTCAGGCCAGGCTGAACGTGAGCGGGAAGGCGAGTTCGACGCAGGGGTCTCTGGGGTCCGCAAACAGCCTGTCACCAAGCAGGGCCTCTCCGGGCGTTACAGAGGGGCAGCGGGCTCTGCCTGGCTCTAGGGGGAAGACCGTTCCCAAGAACCTGAGACAGCTCCCTCCCATACCTAACATCTGAACACTCCCCAGGTCACAATAAGCATTTTCACTTGGTTTACAGTCATTTTGCTAACTTCCCTCTCTGAAAAGGTGATCTGAGCTGTCACCTTTAATGTCAGCACTTTCCAGCTCTTGGCAACGTCACCCCTGCTGAACAGCTGGCAGCCCAAGTGTTGGTCTTGGAAGCTAATCCACAGCCAGGAAGAAGACAAGGCTAGGGGGATAGGGTCCAAAGAGGACATCTCCAGAGCAGCAGTCAGAGATGCCCCAGAGCACCTCTCTGGAAGCCCCGTCAGTGTCCCCAAGCCCCCGTGTCACCCACCTCCTGCTTCAGCCTTCACTGCTCCCTTGATGTAGTTTGCTCCAAACACAGGCTGCTTGATCTCACAGTCCTTCATCAGATAAAACGGCATCATGAAGGACTGCATGGCATCCTTCCCCTTGGACAGAAAGATGACCTGCGGGGACAGAGGACAAGGGCCATCACCACCCGAACCATGGCCTGCCCGGCCATCACCTCCTATGTGTGGGAGGCCATCACCTCCCAGGGCCAGGGCGGGCGGCCCGAGCCAGCACCTAGCAGCCCCAGGGCGCTCTCTGCACCAGCCAGCGCCGGAGAGCGCTTTTTAGAGTAAAAGGCCTCAGATGCAGCCGGGCTGGAGAGGCCAGACGTGTGAATTCACAAGAAAAATGTGTGGCTCAGACAGCACGTGTGAGCAGGGCAGACTGCCCTGCCACTGAGACGTGGTGGTGAGGAGATGGCGGACGTGGAGCCTAAGTGAAGGGCCTGCAAGGCCGGGGCAGAGAGGCAGGGCCGAGGCAGGGCCGAGGCAGGGCCGGGCTCCTGAAGGGAGAGTTCAGCCTGAGCTTCACAGAACTGAGAAGAGGGAACGGCAGCGGGTGGCAGATCCCGGGAGAAGGGACGATCCTAACCTTTCTGCAGACTCTGCCCGAACAGCCAGTGTCTCCCGCCCTGCACGCGGAGAACATTCTGCTTTACCCCCACGACTTCAACCTGTGACTGAAGACGCCAGCTTGAACCCCCCGAGATAGGGTTTTGAGACCCCCACCCCACCCTGGTCTCCGCTAAGGCCTGTGCTCCTCTTCCTCTAACCATCCTTAAGTCTAACTCTGGGATAGCTGCACGCAGCAATCCTCTTCCAAGAATATCCATCTGTGTTTCTCTGGAAGTCTCTCAGAGTCTGCCTGGGGAACTCTCAGGCAAGGCCCATTCTGCAGTCTGGCATTTCTCGCTTTGCAGGGTTTTGCCGGTCTCTCTGCCTACTCCTGAGGCTGTGGCCATGCTACTGTATCCTGTTGACCACATTTATCACGCTGGATGTGCACAAAGGCCTCACGGGCTACTCCTACAGAAATCAAAGTAATAACAGTCTCTCCCCTCCAGGCCCAGGTCATCCCAGCAGCTGCATCCACCTACAGAGAGATTTTGCAGCAGCAGCTCTGGAACTTACACGGATTCACTGCCTAGCCATCAGTTCTGCTGTGCGAAGAGGCTGGTGGTTCTAGAACCAGGAGCATGTGACAGAAACATGCTAACATTCACCAGGGTTCAGCGGCCACCAGACTCACAAGGCTGAGGCTGACCCAAGACTCCCATCAGCCTCCAGGAGCCATGAGTCTCCAAACCAACTGACTCGCCAAACCAACCGTCTCGCTGTACAACGTACCCGGTATGGGGTAAGGTAGACGGTGCCTTTCTTGGTCCCTTTGAAGGCCTCTGGCACATTCCTCATGTCACTGAACGTAAGTTCTACATGGTCATAGGACATCAGGATGCTGTGATGAGAAGAGAGAAAATGCCCTGATGAGACAGTTGGAGTCACAATCTGTCACCCCCAGGGACTGGACCCTCCTGGGTAGCAGTTGCTTATTAGTAGTTGCCAGCACGTCATCTGCTTCAACACTGCTGTGAGAAAACTACTAACACAGCCATGGAAGAGATGAGCAAGCTCGGGTTCCATAGAATTTCCCCCAAACCCCACACACACAGCCCGTAAGTGACCAGTGCAGGGACTTCCCTGGCAGTCCAGTGGTTAGGACTCCATGCTCTCACTGCTGAGGGCCGGGGTTCAATCGCTGGTCAGGGAACAAAAATCCCACAAGCCAAGAGGCACAGCCAAAAAAAAAAAAAAAGTGACCAGTGCTGTAGAAGAGCTACAGGGCTCTGGAGACACCATAATCCCTCAAATCAGGTTAGATTACCTGGGTTAACTCTTCTACTCTCTTCTAGGTCCTTATGACAGGTGTTCTGTTTTTGTTGGTTTATTTTTTTAAGCCTGATATACAAACATTTTAAGACATGACTCTACACATTACCAAAGGGCTCACTTCAGGGTTCCTTTAAACCTGGGGTTCTGAAGCTGGGTCTGCAGGGGCATCAGTCCACTAGCCCTTGAGATGATCATGTACGTGCTTTTTCCTGGGAGAGACCATAGTTTTCATCACTCTCAAAGGGATTCATGATTTGAAGAGTAAGGTTCACTATTTTACACATCAAGTTTTAAATGCTGAATGTGGACTTCTATTACTGTTTACACAATTTTTTCAGAAATGAGGCTGAAGCAGTTTCTGAAACAAGGCACATCATTATTTAGCAGCAATGAGTCCTAAACCGGGTAGGAGGCCCAGCAGGATAGATACATTCTTGTCCCAGAAAAAGTCTCACTGAGAGACAAAGAAATAGTCCCAGGAGATGTTACCAAATGGCATCAAAAGGGTTTGTCCAGGTCCAGGACTGGCTTGCACACAGAGCAGCTACACACTAAGGGCAATGTGAACTTTCTCTGATTACAAGACAACAAGGTCCAAGTTCATATGGTTCCATTTGTCTTCTTTCACCTCCCAGATATCACAACTTCCTTCACTGGGGAGGGGTAAGTGGAAAAGAGGACCAGTACCAGAAAATAAAAATACAGCTCAGAGAAAAGAGGTCATTACCAGGAACAGGCTGGGACTGCCAGTCGCTAAGCAGGTAAGATGGAGGAAGAGTCAGTATTCTGAGGTCTGGGCTCCCTGGGTGTTCTCCTCTGACTCATCAACCGTTCCCGGATGACAGCCCTGGGCTGGGTGCTGGCCTTAACCAGCTACCAGGCTTTGATCCCACCAAGTCTCCCGTAGGGACTCAGGTTCCTCCTATGCTCCTTCAAGAGGTGCTTTCAGGTCAGCATAGCTCAACCAGGGCTGGCTGGTCTGCTTCTCAGTGCCCAAGGAGCAAGAGAAGAGAAGTCATCCAAGGAGCCCAGAGGTGGAGAAGAGACAGAACTGACAGGGGGGTGGGTAGGAAGAACCTTGAAGCTGGGAGACCTCTGCTCTGGGAACTGACCTAAGCCAACAGGAATTCAAGGGAAAGAGGCAAAGACAGACCTTTACACCTTTACAGGAAACGTGTCAAACATGTGACAAACGTTAGCTATGTAATTTCACCTCTGGGCCTCAGTTTTTCATCTGGAAACTGAGCAGTTCTGGAATATACTGTAAGGCTACATACTGGGAGTTAAGGCTACTGACTTTGGAATCAGGACTCCTTTCCTGTTACAGCTCTGTGATCTCAGGCAAGATACTTACCTCTGTGCCGCAGTTTCCCTACGTGTAAAATGTGGATAGTAATAGTATCTGCCGCACAAAATTTACATATTGAAAAAAGCAAAAGAGGTGTAGTCCCTGACACATAGTAAACGCCCAATAAATGGCAATTATTTTTGTCTAAAGCTCTTCCCAATTCTTAAAGTCACCTACTCTGGGACAGGGGCTCAAGAACTACCCACAGGCTCCGCCTGTCTCTCCAAACCCCCACCCGTCTCTCCAAACCCCCACCCGTCTCTCCAAACCCCCACCCGTCTCTCCAAACCCCTACCCTATCCAGCCGCCCCACCCCCATCCCACAGCTGATCGCAACATCCCGCCCCTCCCTCACGCCCCACCACCTTCCTTCAGCCCCGCCCCCAGCCGTTACCCCACTCCCCACCCCCCATCAGTTTCCCCTCTTCACGGGTTTATTCCCCACCGCCCACTCACCCACCACCCACTACCCACACCCTCGACGCCCGCCCTTCCGTTCTCCAGGATCCTTCCGTAGTGTTTTCACCTCTCGGTATTGTTGACGATCACTCCGCCGCCCTCCGAGTGATTCTTGTTGAGCGCCATAGTGTCTCGGAAAAGGGTCCCGAGACTCGGGACGCAGTGCGCTTGCGCCCTTCTTCGGCCCACCCCTAGTGGCGTCGTTCGTATTAGAGTCAGCCAATCAGCTCTTGCGCGGGGGCTGGCCCTACCACCTGATCCCTGGCGTCACGTGCTAATAGTTTACTCCCTCTCCCCCTCCCCACTAGTTTCGCTCGCATCACAAACAAACTCAAGACTATAGTTCCCAGAAGGCAATGCTCCCTCAACCTCGACCTCTCACTACGCTAACGGAAGGCTGCATTCTGGAACTTGTAGTCTCCGAGACCATAGGCCCGGATTGACTCCGCTCGTTGCATAACTAATCCTCACCCTCCTCCACCCGATCCTCCGAGGGACCGGCGTAAATAATTGGGCGCGTCACAGGGAAATTCGTCGTAAAGGCCCTGGACGCAAAAGTTCATACGCACGGAATGGGGATTATAAGCTACACCTGCTGTGGGAGCGCTGAACACTTACTGGGGTATCTTCATTCAGTCCGCAAGCGTATGGGGAGCACTTCCTATATGACTTCGCTCCCCCGCCACACACTTGGGTAATCACTGAGCCAGAGAGATGCGTCCAAGAATCAGTCTCTGTTCTGGGAGAGAAGAGTCAAGAAAAACTGCCATCCCTCCCTCGAAATCAAACCCACACCCTCCGAAGTGGGCGGTGAGAATCTGCTCTCTGGGGAGGAGAACCTTGGCCCAGCGCGGGCACCTGACCGCCGCCTCCACCACAGCTGGCCTCGCGGTGGCGCTGCTCGCTCTAGAACGCTCTGGCTCTGCAGTCCCGCCCTCCCAGCATTTAATAGGCTGGAAGATTTAAACCGGACTCTGAGGAGCCGAATGGAACTGGGCACAATTGTGACACCCGGAGCTTGCAGAATGGGGCTGACTCATTGTGACGCAGCACTTGGGCGGCCCCCACTCGGCCGCTGTAGTTATGTAAACTCCCGCACCTCCGAGGTGGAGCTTTACCCGCAATTGTGGGGGTGAGGGGGGCGGGTCTCACTCCCCACGGGGCGGCGCAGGTGCATCATTAATCTTAAGGGATCAGAGTTTGATTTTTAAGCAAACAGCTGATTTCCTGACCCGTGGTGGCCAACTTTGGGATCCACCTGCTTGACTTTCCTTTTGAGTGAGATTTCCTAGGTGAAGGATCAAAAACTAGAAAATATTATGAAACAGGTAACAGCCTTCTGTGAGGTCTTGCGCAAAACCACCTGGAAGTTGCAGGAGAAGTGCAGTGAAGTAGTGCGTGCGTCATGGACATGATGAAGTCTGCCCTAAAGGGTTAGGGTAAATTCCACACGTACAATCTATGTAGCGGTTGAAAAGAATGAAGTCATATTCTATGTGCTGATGTGGAAAGATCGCTAAGGTTTGTCTGTACAACTGGTGTATAAATATACTTCCGTTTGTATAAAAAATAGGATAGGATCTAGATCTAGATATTTTCTTGAAAGATCCACCAGACACTGTTTTTGGCATTCTCCCTTTGAAGCTCAGCTCTGGGAACTGGGGTTGGCAGGTGACTTACTGTGCATTGTGTGCTCTTTTGTACTGTTCGTTTACTGTGTGCATTTTAAATATTAATAATACATTTCAAAAAGAAAGAGAAAACCCACCCAGTAATGGGTGTGCAAGAATGGCTGCTACAAGGACCATAAGAGGGAAGGTGGGACAACAGCGCAGTCCTGCCCTGACCCCTTTGCGACCCCGGTTGGTGGCAGAGGCAGAGGCGGGTTTTGTGCGGCCTGAAGCCTCTCCAGCGTTGGAGGCCCTGTTTTAGAACTAAGATACACGATTATGAACACACAGTGCTGTGGCCACACTGAGGCCTCCTAGCATGAGGGGAAACGTGATGAAGAGGAAGTCTGAGTGGAGCGAGATAGCAGGCTTAACCAATTCTGGCTTAAGTGTCCAAATTTTGCAAATTTTATAAAACCATGTGATCATGTGAATGCCTTGTGAGGGCCGCTCCCAGGCGGTGGAGAGGGCAGGTGCTTTCCAGGACCCACACTGAGGGGCTCAAGGGCAGTTCATTGCTGAACCAGGTCGGTGGCAAAAGGTCCTGTTTGGGCCCAGGTCTCAGAACTCAGATCACTCCTGCCTTTTAGTCCACACGGGCTCTGGCTGTTTCCAGAAATGATGGCTTTTTGCTGAGCTGTAATTGCTCCTATTCTGCAGACTGGAGCTCCTCGAGTGCTTCGGGCTCGCCTGGGACATTGTGCCCATCACCACAGGACAGCCAGGCAGGGTCCAGGGTGACCCTGTTCCAGTCACCTCTTAAGCTCCAAGAAGCTTCATTTATTTGCCCCAGTGAGTTGGACAAGTATCATTTGTGCTGAACAAATAATCATTTTCTATGTGTGTCCTGATGTTTAAAAGACTAGGGAGCAGTTTCTCCCTAGTGGCTTTCCTTTTTTTTTTTTAATGTTGACCCAGAGTAAGAAGTACATTTTATATCAAGACCCAATAAGGGAATTCCCTGGCAGTCCAGTGGTCGGGACTCTGCGCTTTCACTGCCGAGGGCACGGGTTCAATCCCTGGTTGGGGAACTAAGATCCTGAAAGCCGCACGGTGACTCAAAAAAATAAATAAATAAAGGACCCAATAAGCCCAGAAATAAACCCACACACCTACAGTCACTTAATCTTTGACAAAGAAGGCAAGAATATACAATGGAAAAAAGACAGGCTCTTCAGCAAGTGGTGTTGGGAAAGCTGTACAGCCATATGTAAATGAAGTTAGAACACACCCTCACACCATATACAAAAATAAAATGGCTTAAAGACTTAACTATAAGACATGACACCATAAAACTCCTAGTAGAGAACATATACAAAACATTCTCTGACATAAATCATACCAATATTTTCTTAGGTCAGTCTCCCAAGGCAATAGAAATAAAAGCAAAAATAAACAAATGGTGGGACCTAGTCAACTTACAATCTTCTGTACAGCAAAGGAAACCATAAACAAAACGAAAAGACAACCTACAGACTCGGAGAAAATATTTGCAAATGATGTGGCCGACAAGGGCTTAATTTTGGAAATATACAAACAGCTCATACAACATCAAAAAATCAAACAACCCAATTGAAAAATGGGCAGAAGACCTAAATAGACATTTCTCCAAAGAAGACATACAGATGGCCAACAGGCACATGAAAAGATGCTCAACATCACTAATTATTAGAGAAGTGCAAATCAAAACTACAATGAGGTACCACCTCACACCAGTCAGAATGGCCATGATTAAAAGGCTACAAATGACAAATGCTGGAAAGGGTGTGGAGAATAGGGAACCCTCCTACACTGTTGGTGGGAATGTAAGTTGGTGCAGCCACTATTGAAATCAGTATGGAGGTTCCTCAAAAAAGTAAAAATAGAGTTACCATCTGATCCAGCAATCCCGCTCCTGGGCATATATCTGGAGAAAACTGTAATTCAAAAGGATACATGCACCTATATGTTCATAGCAGCACTATTCACAATAGCCAAGACATGGAAACAATCTAAATGTCCATCGACAGCTGAATGGATAAAGAAGATGTGGTATATATATACAATGGAGTACTACACAGCTATAAAAAAGAATGAAATAATCCCATTTGCAGCAACATGGATGGACCTAGAGATTGTCATACCTAAGTGAAGTAAGTCAGAAAAACAAAGACAAATACCATATGATATCACTTATACGTGGAATCTAAAATACAACACAAATGAACTTACCTACAAAATAGAAACAGACTCACAGACAGAGACACGGACAAAGCCTGCAGCAGAGCCAGCAGGAAACCTGACTTCTCCCAGGGTCAGCAGCAGTCATAAGAGGGAACGACACCCCTCTCTCTCAGCAACTGCTGCTTTCTTACCAATGATACCCCTAGATAAGCTTTGCAATTCCCAACTATTGGCGGGGGTGCCCCAATACTAAACCACTCACCTCGTGATGGCCCCCAGTCCCTAGTTAATCCCCGGTGCTTCTAATCCCCACTCAGAAACAGCACCCACTCCAGAACTGGTCCTTGCTTCCCATAGACTCTCCTCAGGATCTTTTAGAAGACAAACCTGAAAAACAGCTTCCCTCTTCCCGCTCATGGATAGCTGGGCATCTTGGGGCAACCCTGGAGGCTGTGCCCGCTGGTGGCTGGCTGCAGAGGCTTTACCAAAACAACTTTCCTGAAACGACATCTACCCTACTACATGTTGCTGAAGAACACTATTAGTTATAAGTGCACAGAAAAAATCTTATTGCAACATTGCACGCAGAGGAAAAGCTCCCTTGAGGGTCAATTCGGAGGTTCCCTCTTAGAAGGGACAATTTATAGAAGGAGTATGGTCAGAGAGCCACTGCTTGGCCAGAGGTCACTGGGTTTCTGATTGAAGACAACCAGGTAGGTGGGAGAGGTAACTAAGTTCCCAGAACAAATCCTTTTTTTTTTTTTAAGATTTATTTATTATTTATTTAATTTTTGGCCACGTCGGGTCTTAGTTGCGGCACGCGGGATCTTCATTGTGGTGCACGGGCTGCTCTCTAGTTGTGGCGTGTGGGTTTTCTCTTCTCTAGTTGTGGCATGCAGGCTCCAAGGGCGCGTGGACTCTGTAGTTTGCTGCACATGGGCTCTAGCTGAGGCGCTCAAGCTCAGTAGTTGTGACATGTGGGCTTAGTTGCCCCACAGCATGTGGGATCTTAGTTCCCTGACCAGGGATCGAGCCCGCGTCCCTTGCATTGCAAGGTGGATTCTTTACCACTGGACCACCAGGGAAGTCCCCCAGAATAAATCTTAATGCCATTAAAGTTTATCTAAAAATTGCTTAATGGTGGGGGAGGGAGATAAATTAGGAGTTTGGGATTAACATATACTATATATACTACTATATATAAAATAGGTAGACAACAAGGACCTACTGTATAGCACAGGGAACTATACTCAATATTTTGTAATAACCTATAATGGAAAAGAATCTGAAAAAGAATATATATATATATATATGTATGTATAACTGAATCACTTTGTTGTACACTTGAAACTAACACAACATTATAAATTAACTAGGGACTTCCCTGGTGGCACAGTGGTTAAGAATCCACCTGCCAATGCAGGGGACACGGGTTCAAGCCCTGCTCCGGGAAGATCCCACATGCCGCGGAGCAACGATGCCCGTGAGCCACAACTACTGAGCCTGCGCTCTAGAGCCCACGAGCCACAACTACTGAAGCCCGCACACCTAGAGCCCGTGCTCCGCAACAAGAGAAGCCACCGCAATGAGAAGCCCGCGCACCGGGATGAAGAGTAGGCCCCGCTCTCCACAACTAGAGAAAGCCCGCATGCAGCAACGAAGACCCAATGCAGCCAAAAATAAATAAAATAAAATTTTTTAAAAATAATAAAATAAATTAACTATGCCTCAATAAAAGAAATAAAAATTGCTTAAGCATTTTATCATAAATGCTATTTTTTTTTTCCCCAGAAAGAGACTGTGAATTGTATCACCTAAAAAAAAAAAAAAAAAAAAAGAATTGCCCCAGACCAGGTTTGGGACAATTTTTATTTTGTATTGTGATGTCCTCTGAGATTTTCTATGATATTTTGTCATTTAAAAACTGCTAATTGTTATGCCGTAAATTGATTTTGCAATCCTCAGCTTGAAAACCCCCGTTCCAGAAGAAAGGATGGGGGCAGAGGGGGATGGGGAGGAGAGGAGAGGAGGAGAATCCTGGAGTTCCCCCACCCCCGCCAGAGACGGGACCTGCATCCACCCACCTCCTGGAGCTGAAACTGTCCCGTATGTATGGTTCCCAAATCAGTTTACTAAAGGGTTGTGTCAGTGAGATTTAGGTCATTCTCAACCTTTTGGTGGGGAGGAGAGTTTTTTTAAGATATCACATCTTTGCTTCACTCTTCGTGGGCTAGGAGACTCAAAATACTGAGGGGCATGTTTCTATCCCTCGACCAAGAGGGCAGGCAAGACTTCTTGTTCCCTAACAGGGAACCCTAACAGAGTTATGGGTCCCTTAACAGTTGTTTTCAGCTCTGGCTGAACACGGAATGTGCCAGATACTTTGAAGGTACAAAGCCCCAGGCTTTTGTCTGCAGCCTATTGCGTGTGTCTGGGGCTGTAGGAGCTGGAGGGCAGAGAGGGCAGAATGGCTGGACCTAGAGAGGGAAGGGGTGCCTTCCAGAGCCCCAGGACCGAAGCAGAGTTTGCGGGATTCTCCAGCGGTAGCCCTTCCACCTGCCACCCGTCCTGCTCCCACAGGGCAATTCCAAGAGGTGGGGTGTGGTCAATGGGAGGCCTGAACTGTGATTTGGGGGTTTGTGTGAAAGGGTCCAGCTATCTGAACAGAGAGAACTTACTATAAAGAATTAACACAGATATAAAGCTAGCCATGTCGCTTAGGTCGCTAGGTAACTGAAAAGGTGAAAAAAAATAATTCTAAGGTGCCCCAGAGGTGCCTGAACCTAGGACTGGGGGACCAAAAGGCAAAGTCGGAATAATTAAAACACAGAAGCTTGAAGGAAAAGCCCCTGGGAACTAAAACCCAACTCTCCGAAGGGGGCACATGCTTGCTGGTGCTGGTGCCTCTGAAGGGGGCTCCAGGCAGCTGGTTCTGCAAGGGTCGGAAAAACTACAAAGTGCATTTAGTTGCCGCTAAGGAACTGCAGCTGCCCCAGTGAAGAAGCCTTCCAGTGATGATGGAACCGCCAGCAGCTGGGAAGCAGCCAGCCCCTTCTCCTTCAGCCCTGAAAGCCCTCTAGCGCCCCCTGATGGCAGAGCCCAGCAGGGAGAAGCAGGTAGTGGACAAATGCAGAGTCCCAGCCCCTGTATCAGGGAGCCCAGCTTAGAGGGTGGATTTTATGGGTTGAATTTTGTCCCCCGTCTAAATTCATGTGTCAAAATCCTAACCCCTAGTTCCTCAAATTGTGACCTTATTTGGAAGCAGGGCTGTGGCAGATATAATTAAAGATGAGGTCATTAGTGTGTGCCCTAATCCAATATGATTGGTGTCCTTTTAAAAAGGGGAAATTTGGGGCTTCCCTGGTGGTGCAGTGGTTGAGAATCTGCCTGCCAATGCAGGGGACACGGGTTGAGCCCTGGTTGGGGAAGATCCCACATGCCGCAGAGCAACTGGGCCCGTGAGCCAAAAATAAATTAATTAATTAACTTAAAAAAAAAAAGGGGGAAATTTGGATACAGATACACCCACAGGGAGAACTCCATGTGAAGACAAAGGCAGAGTGCTAGAAGGATTGCCAGATATTGTCAGCAAATCACCAGAAGCTAGGGGAGAGGCCTGGAACAGATCCTTCTTCGCAGCCTCAGAGGGACCAACCCTGTCAACACCTTGATCTCTGACTCTGGCCTCCCTAGAGCTGGAAGACAATGCATTTCTGTTGTTTAAGCCACCTAGTTTGTGGTACTTTGTTACGAGAGCCCTAACAGACTAACTAACACAAAGGGGCTGGAGCAGAAAGACAACAGCTGCTCACAATCTCCAAACCTTGTTTGACCCAAGGGAGAGGAGGCTCACCATACAAGGACCACTTGGGCTCAGACAACGGGCGTCTCAGCAGCTGCCCCAGTGGACAGAAGACCCCAACCCCCCAAAACATGCCTGAGGTTGAATTCCTTTCCCTCTTGGCAAAGGGCAGCTCATAATCAAATTTTATGATTTAGGAAAAATACCAAAATTGACATTTCTTGTACCTGAGTGTTATGGAGCCAATTCATGCTTGATACACCGTATTTTTTTTTTTTCACTCAGCCAGTCGTCATCTTCCAATAAGCCAGCAAGAGAAAGAAAACTCTTGGTAACCCTCAACTTTCTGCCATTTGCTGTTGGTTGTTTGGGCTTCAAAGACAGAGTGGGAGATGCCACGTGGGGCGCTGGTGATGGGAAAGTGAGCTATTTCAGGGCGTGTCGTTTTGGCCACGGGTATTTCAGTAACACAAGTTCCTTGCTCCTCCATCAGTAAGCCCAGCCAGGGCTCGTCTGGGGCTGTTTCTGGTTGCTACGGAGATGAGCCCCACCCAGTGGCTCCCAGTCCAGACCTCCCTGCTCTGTGGAGTTCAGTATCCCCAGGCACAGCTGCAAGGCCTGTTCTGAGTGATTCCTGCTGTAGGAGTGTTTACACAACGCCCCTGCTGTCCATTTCCCCTCCGTGCCTCCAAAATCCCAAAAAGCCAGAAAGACACAGGCATCACCTTTGAAGTTGTCCCCACCCCAGCACCGAGGAGCCACGCCTGGAGGGACCCTTCTGCAGGAGGGAGCTCAGGGAGGGGCTAGGAGGGGCTCTAGTGGGTCTGGGCCCTTCCCTGTTATTTCTGGGTCCTCCTTCCAACAGTCTGGGGCGGCGAGTGGGGGGGATCAACTCCATCTCCCTGGAAAGATGCAAGGTCTCTCTCATCCTCTTTTTTCCCTCCTTAAACCCATTTCTCACTTAAATTACAGAGTGATTTTTTTTTTTTTTTTTTTGGCCGCACTGTGTGCGGCATGCGGGATCTTAGTTCCCCAACCGAGGATCGAACCCGCGCCCCCTGCAGTGGACGCGTGGAGCCCTAACCACTGGACCACCAGGGAAGTCCCTATAGAGTGATTTTAAACTTTCAAATCTGATTGTATTGTTTACCCATGTGAAACCCTGCCTTGGCTTCCCATTCCTCCTAAGTCAAGTCCAGAATCCTTACCAGGCTCTGCACTGCCACGTCATGTCACTTGCCTTCCTTAAAACACTTTGGTCCCCTGGAGTGCTTGGCCCCTTCCGGAGCGCAAACCCATCCTCTTTGTCTTGCTAACTCCTTGTCCTTCCAGGTCCTCCCTGGAAATGAGCCTCCCCCACGCCTAATACGGCCCCTTCTCGTGACCGCTGTCTTTTTCCTTCTTTCTTTTTTTTTTTTTAATTTCTGTTCCTGGGAAATTTGTGTTTTGTTCTGTAAAATAGCAGAGGCAAAACTTTTCTTCCCCTCAGTAGTAAAATACACTGGATACATCACATAAAATTTACCATTGTAAGTGTACAGTTCGGTGGCATTAAGTACAATCACATTGTTGTGAGACCATCACCACGATCCATCTGCAGAACTTCTTCATCATCTCAAACTGAAATTCTGACCCCATTAAACATGAGCTCCTCAATCGCCCCTCCCCCAGCCGCTGGGAACCCCCCTCCTACTTTCTGTCTCTATGAATTTGTCTATTCTAGGTGCCTCATATAAGTGGAAACATACAAGATTTGTCCTTTTGCATTTGGCTTATTTCACTTAGCATAATGTCTTCAAAGTTTATTCATGTGATAGCATGTGTCAGAATTTCATTCCTTTTTAAGGCCATTGTATATTCAGACCACATTTTGTTTATCCATTCGTCCACTGATGGACACTTGGGTTGCTTCCACCCTTTGGCTGTTGTGAATAGTGCTGCTGTGAACGTGGGTGTACAAGCATCTGTCTGAGTGCCTGCTTTCAGTTATTTGGGGTGTATCCGCAGGGGTGGAGTTGCTGCCCTTTTCTTGTACAGTACTTACTACAGCCACAATTATCAGACGGCCGGCTGTGTGGCACAGGCATCTCTGTTTGGGTCACTCACCACTGTATCCGCAGCCCGGGGAACAGTACACCACACTGAATAAATATTGTTGAATGAGTGAGTGAAAGTGTCCAGTCTTAGTGGGTGGGGCAAAATGTAAGCCTCCTGACAAATTTAGGTCTGGGTTAATCTTAGCACCCAAAGAACAAATCCATGGATCCCCCAAGGATTGACGAAACTTCCAAGAATATCAATTTTACTCATCGTTAAGAGAAGAAGGATACCAATAACACTTATTGAAAGCTCACTCTGTGCCAGACTTGTGACAAGCACTTTGCCTAAATTACCTCATTTAATCCTCAAAATAACACAGACTTCCCTGGTGGCGCAATGGTTAAGAATCCGCCTGCCAATGCAGGGGACACAGTTTCGAGCCCTGGTCTGTCTGGGAAGATCCCACATGCCACAGAGCAACTAAGCCCGTGTGCCACAACTACTGAGCCTGCACTCTAGAGCTTGCGAGCCACAACTACTGAGCCCGCGTGCCACAACTACTGAAGCCCGTGTGCCTAGAGTCCGTGCTCCACAACAAGAGAAGCCACCGAAATGAGAAGCCCGCGCACCGGGACGAAGAGTAGCCCCCGCTCGCCGCAACTAGAGAAAGCCACGCACAGCAACAAAGACCCAACGCAGCCAAAAATAAATAAATAAAATTAAAAAAACAAAAAATAAAAAAACTATATTCCATAATTTTATTTTATTTAAAAAAAATAAAAAATAACGCTAGGCAGTTTACTCTGTATCTCCCTCACGTGTTTCTTGCCTCCCCCAACCCACTCCCCTCTGGCATCCACCTGTTTGTTCTCTGTCTCTGTGTTTGCAGTTCTATTATTATCCCTATTTTACAAGTGAGGAAACCGAGGCACGGAGGTGGCTAAGCACGCTGCCTAAAGCCATGCAGCTGGGAAATGGCTAAAGTGGAATTTTTAGCCAAGACTTTCTGATTCCAGAACTCACACACAAAAACCATTCTCCACTGCTGGGGCAGAGAAGTGTTGTTCTTTATATTAAAGCAAAATCAGAGATATTATCGAGTAAAATTCAAAAATTGAATGTCATTTAAAGACGAAGTACACAAGGCATCAAAGAATGTGTCCTACCTGCCTCAGTGCTCGGGGTGTGAACTCCTTCCCTGGCCCCTTCTCTGAGGATGCTGGGAAGGAGGAGGTCGAGGCTTCTATCCAGGTGGAGACCATGAGGACCACCCACGGCCTCCTGCAGTTCTTAGGCATCTTCTGGAGGATGTGATGGTGCAGAAAGGGAGTGACCTCGTGTTCCAGATTTTGAACGTTGGCATCAAATGGGAATGTGTGTGTTGGGTGTGGGGCTGACTGGGTCACAGACCCTGCAGCTAAATGCTATTTTCTTCCCAGGGGAGAAAACCCAGCACCAGTAGAGCCGTCTGCAAACCTCTGCCCCTCCCAGTTTAGCCCCGTCTTCCTGGCCAGGCCCTCCTTTTTAGCCACAGTCTCAGTCCAGCCTCACCCTGTTCCTGGGAGGAGGGGAGGTGAAGAAAGGCACTTTTGTGAGTTCCCTGAGTGGGTCGGAGGAGGAGGAGGAGAGGGAGGGAAAAGGATGCGTCTGTCCCTTTCCTCCTGGAGTTGGGGGTTGGGGGGGGATGGTGGGAGGGGTGAGGGGTACGGGACCCAGCCGTCCGTAGTTGCCAAGAGGGGAGTGATGCTTAAGTCCATTGATCAGTCTGTCGTTTGGAATTCCGGAGCTCATTTTCCCACAAAGCTCAAGCGGCGGTTGGCTCCCCGCCTGGCCAAAGGAGCCAGACTCAGCTAATAGCAGCACAGCCTCGGAAGACCCTTAACATTCTTCACACGCTGCCATCGTCTGTGACTGGCGGGGCTCCGACGGGAGTGTCGGAGATCACAGATCCTCAGGCAGCTCTGGAAGGAAGGGCTCTGGTGGCCGTGGAAACTGGGCCAAGGGCAGCTCTCACATAGGCTTAGCTTTGGGAAGCAGCGCGCGCGCGTGTGTACATGTGAGTTTAGACATTTTTAAGCACATACCTCAATTTCTTCATCTGGAAACGGTAGTGGTAAAAGAAGATTTGGACTAGATCTATGGTTTTCTAACCTTTCGTCTTTAACAGCTTCTCTTTTTGCAAGTCATCTTGGGTAAAATCTGCTCTGATTAAAGTGTTGTTAGGGGCAGTGAGGGGTTCGACCCCTGGTTTCCCCTCCCACCCCTCCAGCCTGCCCTGCCTCATTATACCTCCTCAGAACTCCAGGTGTCCTCAGAGCATGTTTGAAGTCACTGGGCTGGATCCACACACACAAATACACAGACATACACCCAGGCAGACATGAAGACCTATACACTAATGCACACACAACATACAAGCACAGACACACACACACAGGCACATAGACACACAAACACACACATAGGCAAAGAGATACACCCCAAAACACACAGACTCTCACATACACCCCATCTCTCCGGCTCTAGTGTTTTCCTAGAGTCACAGAGGAAGTGCAGGGTTGCAGCTAACACTCCACTCTGGGGATAACACTGAAACCTGGGGGCGGGCTCAGCCAGCCCCTTGCGAGCTGTGCAGCCCTGGGTGAGCCAGTCCCCTGCTTTGAGCTGTAAATCTGTTAACACTGAGAAGTGAGATTAAGATGCACAAGGTTCGGGACTTCCCTGGTGGCGCAGTGGTTAAGAATCTGCCTGCCAATGCAGGGGACACAGGTTCGAGCCCTGGTCCGGGAAGATCCCACATGCCTCAGAGCAACTAAGCCCGTGTGCCACAATTACTGAGCCTGTGTTCTAGAGCCTGTGAGCCACAACTACTGAGCCCACGTGCCACAACTACTGAAGCCCACGTGCCTAGAGCCCGTGCTTCTCAACAAGAGAAGCCACCGCAATGAGAAGCCCGCACACTGCAAGGAAGAGTAGCCCCCGCTCGCCGCAACTAGAGAAAGCCCGCGTGAAGCAACGAAGACCCAACGCAGCCAAAAATAAAAAAAAAAAAAAGATGCACAAGGTTCCATGAGTCTTTGGAAGCTGGCAGTCACTCTGCAAGTGGCAGGGACTTTGTGGCTGCAGAGTTGACTAGTCAGGCCTGAATTCCAACCAGGAAGCGCCAGTCCTGTGCAGGGGCCTCGTCCATCTAACTCACGTTCTGTGACATGCCAGGACCCTGCAGGATCAGGGACCCGAGGGTTCTCTGTAAGGGGAGCGTGTGGGGTGGGGTGGGGCGTGCCAGGGTGGGCGGTGGGAGGGGCTCTGGGAAAGGTGGGAGGCTCCCATTGGTCCACGTTGTGACAGCGACAGGAGCAGCCTCCCCCATCCGCCCCAGGCCCGGGGAGGTGGGGCCCTTGGCTGTCAAGGAAACCATGTTGAGAACACAGAGCCCCAGGAGCCAGCAAGCCCCGCCCGGAAAAACAACATCCTGGCTTCTGGGGCACCAGCAGGCTCTGTAGGAGGGGCTATTTTTAGCTGGTGAGGCAGCCAGGGCAGGACTTGTATGGCCTTGCTGTCTGGCTGCATAACTCACCCATTGTCCCTCCCGACCTTGGGCTCTCTGCCTGCCTCTGCTCTCCAGGCATGGCCCTCCCTGGGGTGCACCTGAGTCACAGACGACCCCAGGAGGAGGGGGCTGGCCTGGGAACACACTCACCTCGTAGCCTCAGGGAGCAAGCCTTCCCCTTGAAAGCAGAACGCGGGCATCCCAAGCTAGGATGGGGGTTCTGGAGCAGCAGGGGCACTGGGCCTTCTTGGGAGAGAGATGGAGGTTCTGCTGGGGCCCAGGGCCCAGGGTCTCCCCCGCGTGGAGGCGAAGCATCGTTCCAGCCACACAGCTGGTGCGGAGATGGGAGGCAGCTTCCAAAGGAGGACACAGGTCATTTTAGTGTAGCTGTTCTCCGCTCCAGCCGCACCCGGGGGTCAGTTCAACCACACCTCTCATGGGCTGAGAAAGTATGTGTATGAAAGAAGCTCTAGGTCTCAAACTTTCTTGCCCATGCCCAGGAGTCATGCCCTGCTCTTGGGGGCTGTGATGTCTGTATTTAATCCTGGGCACAAACACCATTAGGCAGGTCCAGAACTAGGCTGTGGCGTCAAGGATGAAAATAGCGGATGGGAACCAGGCTGTCCAAAGCAAACACTCGGGCAGCCAGAATGACTGTGGGGCTGGACCCCTCCAGGAGAAGCCACCTCTACCTCTCCCTGTCCAGAACCAGGGAGCAGGTGTGCCCCAAAGGGTAGGCACCCCATTTCAGCCTCCTCTTCCTGGGCCAGGGTTCTCCCTCCCAATAGGAATCTGGGACTAGGGGCTTGTTCCCTTGTCCTGCCTTTCAAGACCTGCTCTTGAAAGATGAGAAGTATTGGGAATTCTTGGTGGGTGGAGAGAAGGGTAGAAAAGGGAGTCATTCATTCGACAAATGTTTATTGAGCACCTACTATGTGCCAGGCACTGTCCCAAGAACCTGGGAGAGGAAAGGTCGGGGTAACCCTGGAGCTGTCCAAGCTGCAGTGCCTTCTCCCAGAAACAAGGCCTGCAGGGGGACAGGGTCTCAGCCTCCTCCCTGAGAGGTGGAAGGCCCTGTATATGGAAGGTGGAGGCCTCTAGAAATGAGAAGCCTGGAGAATGTGTGGGACTCCAAGGCTGGTGTCTTCCCTGGGGCAAAGCAGGGGTGCAGAGAAGCAAGCTTCCCAGGAGCTGGGACAGCAGCCGGAGGAGGCCCCGTGCCCCCTGCATCACCTCCTCTTCAGCACGGATATGCAGGACTTCTTGAGGGGCCCGATCTGCAGATGGGCATCCACGCTCTCCAGGAAGAAGGCGGGCTTGAGCCTGTGTGTGAAGAGCCCCGCAAAGTGGCTGTCCAGGCGGCTCTGGAAGGGGTCAACCGGGGAGGCTGGGGTGCCACACCGGCGGGCCCGGGAGGACTTCAGCCTCCGCAGAAGGCTCATCTTGCCATCCCGCACGGCGTAGAAGGCCAGGGCTCGGTCAGCATATTCCAGGCAGATCCCGACGGTGGGCGAGAAGGGGTGGGGCAGGAGCACCTCCAGCCCGTGGAACCAGACGGAGAAGCTGCGTCCGTTCCACTGCAGGCAGCAGGAGTGAGCATTGCGTCCAAGCCGGCCCCGGTCGTAGGGCTCTTGTGGGGAGAAGTCTTCGGCCATAACTCCCACGCTGACCCAGCCCTCAATGATCTCCACCTCCCAGTAGTAGGTGCCCCGGTCCAGGGCGCCCTCGCCCAGCACCTGCTCGCAGTGAGTGAAGCGGGTGGGCGACTCGGGGTAGTTGATGGGACACAGCACCCTCTTCACACCCTTGGTTCCAAACAGCTGCAGGAACTTGTCTGCCGTGTCGCTGTCCAGGTCCACAATGTAGGCAACTGCTCCCACGGAACAGACAGAGATGCAGGGCTCAGGTCCAAGGTCAGCTGGGACAGCCCCTCCCCTAGGGGCCCACCGCCCCAAACACAGCCTCTCCCCTCCTCTGCAACTGGCCCTCCGCAACCAGGCCACCCTGGGGAGCACCGCATGAGCTGACCTAGTTCACCAGCATGAATGAGGAGGGACGGGAACCCAAGCCCTCATGCGCCAGGGCCCAGCCCAGCAGCCTTGGGAGGGCCCAGTATGAGCAGCGGGGCGAGCCCAGGTGTCGACTTACACTTGAGGAAGTAATCCCTGGGAGCCTCACTCTCCAGGCTGTTGGTGCTTTCGGGGTCCTGGGACTCAGCATCTGCTGCAGAAGAGGAGACAGTGCAGAGGGGGTCTCCCCGGCTGCCCGTGGCTGGGCCGCTGTGCAAGGTGATCCCCCCCCCCGAACATGTGACTGAACTTCCCCTCCTCCCCCTTCCTCCCAGCACCCCAGGCCACCTGGGGACAGGCACACGCCCAAATATGGTACACTGTGTTCACACACATGCCTGGTCCTCGGGCTCTGCCCCCGCTCCACTTCCTCCCTGGGCCTCAGCCCTTCTGAAGCTAGAGGGTGGTCTAGGAGAGGCCTGCTCTGCCCCCTGGGCTGTGGCCAAAGGAGCTGACTCGTGCTTACAGGGTGGTGGCTCCAGCCATTGGCAGGATTTTGGGTCCCACCCTGAGCCTGGCAGTTTCCATCCTCCACTCCTGAACGGGCACCAGGCCTGGGGGCCTGTGCGGGGAGTCTGGGGAAGGATGAGTCACTTGCGGGGGGCACCCACCTTCCGTGCCTGGCTTCTGCAGCCCGTCCTCGTCGCTGCCCAGCCCCTGCAGCTGCTCCCACTGGCTGGTGCAGGCTGAAGCCAGGCCGTCTCGTACCACCTGCACGGCCTGGGATGACTTGGTGAAGCTGAGCTCCCTTGGGGGCCCGGGCCCAGGGCCGCATCCCTCCTCCAGGGCCAGCCTGAGCGCCAGGAGCTCCTGTGCCAGACAAACGCCCATTAAGGCCCTGCTGGCCACAGCTCCTCCTGGCTGGAGTGAGACGGCTCCGCCAGGAGGCTGGCACAGTCCTGAAGCCCAGGCACCCGCTGCCTTCTCCCTCCGCCTCCCGCCTACCCCCTTCCGTGTCCTCTCTGGCCTGCAGAGCTGCCCTCACCTGCAGGAAGCTGACCGAGTCGGCTTCAGGGACCTGACTGAGGTTGCGGCGGGCCCGGCTGAGCCGGCTGCGCTGTTCCTCCTGCCGCCGCAGGTCGCCCTGGGAGCGGCCCAGCAGGGTCGCCTCCCCCTCGTCGATGAAGGCCAGCACCTCTGTCTGAAACCCCTGCAGGACGGCCGCAGCCTCAGCAAACAGCCGGCTCACCCTTTCCCGCTCTGCCACGGCTGCACTCTGCACAGGAGGACAGAGGTGGCGGTGATGAGGGCAAAGAACGTCACTTCCCAGACCCCACTTTCCCACCCTGCCCTCTCGGGGGGACAGAAGCACCAGCCCCAGCTGCCCTGGATCTATGTCAGGTTATGGGAGACACTTGTGCTCACTGGAGCCGGACAATGCCTTGAGCGTGGGCTTCTTTTTTAAATTTTATTTATTTATTTATTTATTTTTGGGTGTGTTGGGTCTTCGTTTCTGTGCGAGGGCTTTCTCTAGTTGCGGCAAGCGGGAGCCGCTCTTCATCGCGGTGCGCGGGCCTCTCACTATCGCCGCCTCTCTTGTTGCGGAGCACAGGCTCCAGACGCGCAGGCTCAGTAATTGTGGCTCACGGGCCCAGTTGCTCCGTGGCATGTGGGATCTTCCCAGACCAGGGCTGGAACCCGTGTCCCCTGCATTGGCAGGCAGATTCTCAACCACTGCACCACCAGGAAAGCCCAAGCGTGGGCTTTAGAGTGGACGGTACCATGCTGAAAGCTCACACTGCCAGGAGCCTACCGCAGGAGTGAACGGGGGCGGGGGTTAGGACGGGATCTGACCTTGATGAGGGCCACCGTGCGCCGGGACTGTGCGATGCCCGCTCCCAGCTCGTCCATGCGGTCCTCCACAGCACTCAGGACTTTGGGCTGCTCGGCCTGTGAACGACACCCTTGAGCACGGGGTCTGGCAGAGGTCACAACCCTGCACTGGTGTCCCAGGCCTCACCAAGGGGGAAGGAGAGGGGTGACCTGGGAGGGAGTGGTATCTGGGTATAGGTGGGACTGGGAGTGGCCATGATATGCCAGAGGTGCCTCAAGCCCAGGCTGGTGCCATTCCCGAATGCCCAGGGAGAGGGCAGGCTGGCCAGCTGTGGGTTGTCTGCCTCCCCTCTTTGACTGGTGAGCAAGTAGAGGGCCATCTATGGTCCTCAGTGTTGCTCACATTCATTTGAGAACTTCCTTCAGTGGGGAAGGGGCAGAGAAAGAGAGTGAGGAGGGGGCCCTGCACAAGATGGCATTCAGCTGTCCCGGGGATCATTGTCCCCAAAGAGTCTGTGCCCCCAGCCCAGGCCTGAAAAATAGGGATTCCGGGCAAATCCCCTGGGTCTTATGAGTCACCACTCCAGGCAGGAGAGACGGAAAATCCCAAGGCAGAGGCGCCAAGACCGGGCTGGGGGCCAAAGGAAACTGCGGGCGGAGGTAACCGGCCGGACAGCGTGCACAAGCTCCCACCACGGGCCCCCGGAACAGCTGGACAGAGCGGTCTGTGTGCTCGGCCCACCCTCTGCAGCACTCCTTTCGCCTGCCACACCCATCCAAACCCTCAGCCCAGGCAAATCTGAGCGGGGATCTGCAGGAGCTCGGCCGGCGCAGCAGCTGCGCGGCGGAAATCAGCCGCCTGGGATCACGTGGGCCTAACCCGGCTCCCTGCTGCTTTAAACCCCAAGGCCCCTGCTCCAGCCTCAGGCCCCCGGCCCGCCCATCTTTTTCGAGTTCTCACTGGGTCCCTCCAACCCCCATTCTCGTCCCGAGCGGAATGTCCCACAGCGAGCGGAGACCGTCAGGGCTGGAAGGGACCGCAAAAATCCTCAGGTTAGAGGAGGGAATTAAGGATGGGGGAGAGGGGTCCCCGGCCCTCGGCCGCCACGCGAGGCCCGTCGCCCGCCCGCCCGCCCGCCGCGCCCGCGCCCCACCTCCTGGAGCGCGCGCTCCTGCTCCAGCGGCACGAGCTCGTGGCCCCGGTGCTCCTGGGCGGCACAGGCCTCACACAGGCACACTCGCTCCGCGCGGCAGTAGCGCTCGAGCGGCCGCAGGTGGCGCGGACACAGGCTCTCCTCCAGCCGGCGCAGCGGCGGCACCAGGCGGTGTCCGCGCAGCGCGGGGCTGCGCTCGTGCGGGCCTAGATGCGCGGGGCAGAAGGAGGCGAAGCAGGAGAGGCAGGAGAGCGCGGCGGGTAGGGCGGCGCCCTCGGGGCACGCGTCGCAGCGCACCGGCTCTTCGCCCGCCGGCCACGGCTCCGGCGCGCAGGGAGCCGACGGCTCCGGGGCGCTGGGCGGCGCACTGGGCGCCACCGGCTCGGGGGCCCGGGCCGGGCCGGGGCCGGGCCCCGGGCCCGAGCCCTGGCGGAGCTGCAGCAGCTCGGACAGCGTGTGGTTCTTGCGGAGCTGCAGGCCGTCGGGGAAGGGCTCCTGGCACAGCGGGCAGCGGGCCGTGCCTCCCGGCCCGCCGGCGCCACCCGCGCCGCGGTGCGGCCAGAGCGCGCCCAGGCAGGCGAGGCAGAAGTTGTGGCCGCAGGGCAGCGTCACTGGCTCCCGGAGCGGCTCCAGGCAGATGGGGCAGCTGAAGGGGCCGCTGCCGTCCATGGCTCCGCGGTCGCGGGGCACCGCCTGTGCTGCTCCCGTCTGGGAGGGACCCGGACTGTTCGCGATGCGGCTCCGCCCCTGGGACCGAGGCCAAGGATCCGGCCCCCGCCCGCCCCCCGGCTCGGACCGCCCCCCAGCGCCACAGGCCCGCCCGCCGGCCCTGACACCCAGCCCCAGCCCCCCGGACAGCGCGGGGTGGCCTCTGGGCCCCGTCTGACCCCTAAGGGCTCCTGGACGAAAGGGCTGTGAGAGAGAGAGGGCAGAGGGCAGAGAAGGCAATGCGGGGGACACGCTGAAAGCAGGGAAGGAGTTCACTCCTCCATGACCCCCCATAAACTCACCCACCCCATGGCCAGCCAGGGGCTCCGGAGGGGCTGGGTGACCCCACTTTGTTCCGCAGGCACCTTTGCGCTCCAGACCCCTCCGCAGCACCTTTAAGCGAAGTTGCTGAGCTGCTGAAGGCGGGGAAAAATAACTGCTGATATGCGCATGTTTTTGCCCCTATTTAACCCGGGTGGGAAACTTGGGCTTCTCTAAACTTGAAATGGGAAGTTGATGTCATCCTCCAGGTCCATCGTCCTGGGAATTCAGTTCTGGTCCACCGACACTCCTGTGGTGTGCCTGGGGCTAGGGATGTGGGTTCCCCAAGTGGAGGCGTTTGCTGAGACTCGTTCAACTATGCACTCAAAATGGTGCATTTTATTATATGTAAACTATACCTCGATAATGTTAAATTTAAAAAAATAGAATGGCAACAGAATAACAAAAGTAGCATTGAGTTGTAACCCAAAGTATAAAATAAACATCCATGAGTTCATGCTGGTGTACATAAATGACTGGATAAATAAATAAATGAGGGAGAATAGACAAATTTCCCATTCAGAGGAATTCCAAACAGTTTTGGTAAATACTCCAAGGTGGAGAATGGCTTCCCACTCCTTAAGTGTAGACGGTGCATAGTGACTTTCTTCCAAAGGGAGCAGAAGAGTAACTTTACAAGGGAGAAACCTGCTGAAAACCACCTCAGCCAGGTGATCAAGGTCAACATCAACAGTGATAAGTCATGTCGGCAGTAAGTACCCTTGATATGATGTGGTCTTCCTACCCAAAAGCCCATAACCCCACTCTAATTATGATTAAAACTTTAGACAAATTCCTATAAGACACAGACTACACAGCACCTGACCAGAACCCCTTGAAACTGTCAAGGTCATCAAACAAAAGCAGGGAAAGTCTGAAAAATTGTCACATCCAAGAGAAGCCCAAGGAGACATGATAACTAAATGTAATGTGTATTCTGGACATGTTCCTGAGAGAGAAAAAGGATGTTAAGGGGAAACTAAGGCAATTCGAATAAATTATAGAATATAGTTAATAAGAATGTATCAATATTGGCTCTTTCAATGTGACAAATGTACCATAGTCACCATGTGAACAGAAGGGGAAATTGGGAGGGAGGTATATGGGAATTCTGAATGATCTTTGTAACTTTTCTGTAACTTTGTAACTATTCTAAAATTAAAAGTTCATTAAAAAAAAAAACTAAAATAATTGGGGCAATGCTTCCTACCCCCAGGCCTGCAGACCTCCTGCTGATGAGAGGCCAAAGTGGAAGGAATAAAGTGGTGGAGAGGATTGATCCACCTAGAGGTGGGGATTAGCCTTTCTTGCTCTGCCGGGGGCCCTCTTGAAGCCTGGTGTAGTCTCAGAAGCCTTTCCAGAATAATGCTTTTAAATGCACAAAATAAAATGCAGAAGATTCCATGGCAACCAATTACATTGAAATACAGGCTCAAAATATAAAGAAAACAAATTTGCGATAAAGTTATATATGTGTTTCTTTAACACAAGAACAAATAACAAGATCTGCGGGAGGCCTGAGAATTACTGTATTTTTGAAATAGTGATGAATGTAAACATATTTCAAGTTCTCTGTCACCTCTGTAATGTGCTATGAAAAATCTGTAACTTTTTTTTTTGAAGTTTTGAATTTTATTTATTTTTTATACAGAAGGTTCTTATTAGTTATCTATTTTACACATATTAGTGTACGCATGTCAATCCCAATCTTCCAATTCATCCCACCACCACCCCCCTCGCCACTTACCCCCTTGGTGTCCATACGTTTGTTCTCTACATCTGTGTCTCAACTTCTGCCCTGCAAACCAGTTCATTTGTACCATTTTTCTAGGTTCCACATATATGCGCTAACATACGATATTTGTTTTTCTCTTTCTGACTTACTTCACTCTGTATGACAGTCTCTAGGTCCATCCACGTCTCAACAAATGACTCAATTTCGTTCCTTTTTATGGCTGAGTAATATTCCATTGTATGTATGTACCACATCTTCTTTATCCATTCGTCTGTCGATGGGCATTTAGGTTGCTTCCATGACCTGGCTATTGTAAATAGTGCTGCAATGAACATTGGGGGGCATGTGTCTTTTTGAATTATGGTTTTCTCTGGGTATATGCCCAGTAGTGGGATTGCTGGATCATATGGTAATTCTATTTTTAGTTTTTTAAGGAACCTCCATACTGTTCTCCATAGTGGCTGTATCAATTTACATTCCCACCAACAATGCAAGAGGGTTCCCTTTTCTCCACACCCTCTCCAACATTTGTTGTTTGTAGATTTTCTGATGATGCCCATTCTAACTGGTGTGAGGTGACACCTCGTTGTAGTTTAGATTTGCATTTCTCTAATAATTAGTGATGTTGAGCAGCTTTTCATGTGCTTCTTGGCCATCTGTATGTCTTCTTTGGAGAAATGTCTATTTAGGTCTTCTGCCCATGTTTGGATTGGGTTGTTTGTTTCTTTAATATTGAGCTGCATGAGCTGTTTATATATTTTGGAGATTAATCCTTTGTCCATTGATTCGTTTGCAAATATTTTCTCCCATTCTGAGGGTTGTCTTTTCATCTTGTTTATGGTTTCCTTTACTGTGCAAAAGCTTTTAAGTTTCATTAGGTCCCATTTGTTTATTTTTGTTTTTATTTCCATTACTCTAGGAGGTGGATCAAAAAAGATCTTGCTGTGATTTATGTCAAAGAGTGTTCTTCCTATGTTTTCCTCTAAGAGTTTCATAGTGTCTGGTCTTACATTTAGGTCTCGAATCCATTTTGAGTTTATTTTTATGTATGGTGTTAGGGAGTGTTCTAATTTCATTCTTTTACATGTAGCTGTCCAGTTTTCCCAGCACCACTTATTGAAGAGACTGTCTTTTCTCCATTGTATATCCTTGCCTCCTTTGTCATAGATGAGTTGACCATAGGTGTGTGGGTTTATATCTGGGCTTTCTATCCTGTTCCATTGATCTATATTTCTGTTTTTGTGCCAGTACCATATTGTCTTGATTACTGTAATTTTGTAGTATAGTCTGAAGTCAGGGAGTCTGATTCCTCCACCTCCGTTATTTTCCCTCAAGACTGCTTTGGCTATTCGGGGTCTTTTGTGTCTCCATACAAATTCTAAGATTTTTTGTTCTAGTTCCGTAAAAAATGCCATTGGTAATTTGATAGGGATTGCATTGAATCTGTAGATTGCTTTGGGTAGTATAGTCATTTTCACAATATTGATTCTTCCAATCCAAGAGCATGGTATATCTCTCCTTCTGTTGGTATCATCTTTAATTTCTTTCATCAGTGTCTTATAGTTTTCTGCATACAGGTCTTTTGTCTCCCTAGGTAGGTTTATTCCTAGGTATTTTATTCTTTTTGTTGCAATGGGAGTGTTTCCTTAATTTCTCTTTCAGATTTTTCATCATTAGTGTATAGGAATGCAAGAGATTTCTGTGCATTAATTTTATGTCCTGCAACTTTACCAAATTCATTGATTAGCTCTAGTAGTTTTCTGGTGGCATTTTTAGGATTCTCTATGTATAGTATCATGTCATCGGCAAACAGTGACTGTTTTACTTCTTTTCCAATTTGTATTCCTTTTATTTCTTTTTCTTCTCTGATTGCTGTGGCTAGGACTTCCAAAACTATGTTGAATAATAGTGGTGAGAGTGGACATCCTTGTCGTGTTCCTGATCTTAGGGGAAATGCTTTCAGTTTTTCACCATTGAGAATGATGTTTGCTGTGGGTTTGTCGTATATGGCCTTTATTATGTTGCGGTAGGTTCCCTCTATGCCCTCTTTCTGGAGAGTTTTTATCATAAATGGGCGTTGAATTTTGTCAAAAGCTTTTTCTGCATCTATTGAGATGATCATATGGTTTTTCTTCTTCAGTTTGTGAATATGGTGTATCACATTGATTGATTTGCGTATATTGAAGAATCCTTGCATCCCTGGGATAAATCCCACTTTATCGTGGTGTATGATCCTTTTAATGTGTTGTTGGATTCTGTTTGCTAGTATTTTGTTGAGGATTTTTGCATCTATATTCATCAAAGATATTGGTCTGTAATTTTCTTTTTTTGTAGTGTCTTTGTCTGGTTTTGGTATCAGGGTGATGGTGGCCTCATAGAATGAGTTTGGGAGTGTTCCTTCCTCTGCAATTTTTTGGAAGAGTTTGAGAAGGATGGGAGTTAGCTCTTCTCTAAATGTTTGATAGATTTCACCTGTGAAGCCATCTGGTCCTGGACTTTTGTTTGTTGGAAGATTTTTAATCACAGTTTCAATTTCATTACTTGTGATTGGTCTGTTCATATTTTCTATTTCTTCCTGGTTCAGTCTTGGAAGGTTATACCTTTCTAAGAATTTGTTCATTTCTTCCAGCTTGTCCATTTTATTGGCATAGAGTTGCTTGTAGTAGTCTCTTATGATGCTTTGTATTTCTGCAGTGTCTGTTGTAACTTCTCCTTTTTCATTTCTAATTTTATTGATTTGAGTCCCCTCCCTCTTTTTCTTGATGAGTCTGGCTAATGGTTTATCAATTTTGTTTATCTTCTCAAGGAACCAGCTTTTAGGTTTATTGATCTTTGCTATTGTTTTCTTTGTTTCTATTTCATTTATTTCTGCTCTGATCTTTATGATTTCTTTCCTTCTGCTAACTTTGGGTTTTGTTTGTTCTTCTTTCTCTAGTTCCTTTAGGTGTAAGTTTAGATTGTTTATTTGAGATTTTTCTTGTTTCTTGAGGTAGGCTTGTATTGCTATAAAGTTCCCTCTTAGAACTGCTTTTGCTGCATCCCATAGGTTTTGGATCGTGTTTTCATTGTAATTTGTCTCTAGGTATTTTTTGAAAAAAATCTGTAATTTCTATTGGTGACAAGTCACAGCTGTTGCTAACATCACTGCAGTGTGTTTTCTCCATTTGTAATAGAAATGCTAAATTTCCGTTAGAGGACCGTGAAAATAAAGAGAATTTCCCCCCTAAGACCCCGGGTTAAAAATGTCTAATTTAGGGAGAATTCCCTGGCAGTCCAGTGGTTAGGACTTGGCAGTTTCATTGCCATGGCCTGGGTTCAATCCCTGGTTGGGGAGCTAAGATCCTGCAGCACAGCCCCCCCCCCCAAAAAAAAGTCTAATTTAGAAAGATGCTATGCAGAGCCTCCTGGAAAGAGAGAAGAAAACTAAGATCTATTACATATTAAGAGAGGTGGGATCCACTCCTGGGGGTTTTGTGGGAAGTGGGGGGAGGGCAGGAAACCATGGAGGCCTGCATGGAGGAAGTAGCATTTGAGTTGGGCTTTCACAGACTGCTAGGGCTCAGGCATGCAGAAACTAGGGTGGGAAAAGATCTTCTGGGCAGAGCAGCAGAGGGAACCAGGCTGGGTGTGCCTAGTTTGGCAGGAAGGCGGGTAATGAGTTCCATAAGTTGGTTTCCACAAGGAGCACTTGATCTTGACTGTCCCTTGTTTGCCAAGACCCAGCAACGGTTCAGAGGCTCAGGCATCAGCGACACCCTGCTCGGCAGCTTGGCAGCCGGGATGCCTGGGCTTGCTGAGACCACAGACCCGCCTGGTTCTGGAGGGGAAAGAAGAGTGCCACTCAGGTTTGGGGGTGCTCAGGGATGAGTCCCAGCCGGCCCTCTGCTCCCCACCCCACAGCCTGTTCAGGAAGATGTGCTCCCTCAGGAAAGCTTGGAGATGTGATTTGCCAGGGTGGCGGCATTTTGATACTTCATTTCCATTACGGTAGCTTTAAGTTGCCCAATATATTCATTATTCTTGAAATGAATTGGCTCTTAAGGGGAAAGGGTAACTGACACTCTGCTGACGCCTGCATCTCACTCTGCCCTTGCCAGGACTGTCATGAAGGAGGGGAAATAGAATTCCAATAGGTTACATATCTTGCCAGAGGTCACATAACTAGTCCTGTGGAGGAGGTGGAATTTAAACCCAGAAGGTGCAACCTGAAAGTAATCCTAAACCTCATATCATAAATGACCTTGTCTGGCTGCAGTACTGCTTACAAAAAAAAAACAAAACAAAAAAAGTCAAACAGAAACAAAAACAAGCAAAAGCAGTTGAGCAAATGATAGTACTTAGCAAGCCATGCCTAGCTTTGCTTGCATCTCTGAAAAAAAATGGAAATGGGATCCAAGCCATGTCCCACAGTAGCACTTCTTTATGCTATTGACGTGCTTTAAAACACTTGTGTTTATTTCAAAGTACTATATTTAGAGTATCTAAAAACTAAACAATTTAATGAGGCTTATAACAAAAGCTGGCAGTCCCATGTCCCACCTCCTCCAGATTCTTGCTCCCATGGACAACCAGGTTCAACTTTTTTTTTTTTTTTTTAATAAATTTATTTATTTATTTATTTTTGGCTGTGTTGGGTCTTCGTTTCCGTGCGAGGGCTTTCTCCAGTTGCGGCGAGCGGGGGCCACGCTTCATCGCGGTGCACGGGCCTCTCACTGTCGCGGCCTCTCTTGTTGCGGAGCACAGGCTCCAGACGCGCAGGCTCAGTAGTTGTGGCTCACGGGCTTAGTTGCTCCGTGGCATGTGGGATCTTCCCAGACCAGGGCTCGAACCCGTGTCCCCTGCATTGGCAGGCAGATTCTTAACCACTGCGCCACCAGGGAAGCCCCCAGGTTCAACTCTTAACCATCTCTTCCAGCACTTACCTCTTCGTCTCTAAAGCACGTGCTTATAAGCCTTGAATATGTGAATGTCTGTGCTTGTATTTCTGGAAATTTTGATTCTTTATCGCTTCTCCTTTGTGTTGAGCTCCCCGTTGCTTGGATCCCAGGTCTCCCTTTCCCTTCATTGATTTCTTTATTTCTGAAAAGTGGGTGCTCTGGGGGCTTCCTGGGAACGGATGCGGAAGTGTCTGCAAATGTCTTGGTTCAGGCTTTGCCCATGATTGACAGTTTGGCTGGGTATGGAATTCTAATATTTATTTATTTATTTATGGCTGCGTCGGGTCTTTCTTGTGGCATGTGGGATCTTTGGTTGTGGTGCGCGGGCTCCAGAGCATGTGGGCTCAGCAGTTGTGGTGCGCGGGCTTAATTGCCCCGTAGCATGTGGGATCTTAGTTCCCCGACGAGGGATTGAACCCGTGTCCCCTGCATTGGAAGGCGGATTCTCAACCACTGGACCACCAGGGAAGTCCCGTGTATGGAATTCGAAATGGAAATCTTTCCCCCTCAGAGTCTCAAAGGCCTGGCTCCATTGTCTTCTAGCTTCCAGCCCCGTGTTACTTGAAGCCACATTTCCTATTGTCACCACGCTGCTCCCTTCCATCCCTTCCTGCCTGGGCAAGAGCAGCCTCTTATTCTCTTTACCCCTCCCCTCTCTGGCCTCCAATCCAACTCCCTCCAACTCCACTGGCCCAGAGGCCCCTGTCTTTTAAAATCTCTCCCGCCCTCCCCTGTTCTTTTTCTGTCCCTGTGCCCGCCTTGCTGATTCTGCCTCACAGACGCCCAGAAACTGTGAGGAGTGGGGCAGAGGTGCTGGAAACACCCCTAGGCTCATCAAATGTGTCCTCTTTATAAAAGTTACACCCCAAAGCCCATGCTTCTTTCTCCCTCTACACCAAGGCATTTTTCCTGGAGAGGAGGCGGAGAGTCCTGTTAGAATCAGGAGGACCCAGCGAATTTAATCTGAAGTAGCTGTCCAGGAGATTTGTCAATGCTTGCCTCCAGACCTACTTGGGAAGCACTTCTCCATAGCACTCTATAAAAATAGGGACTTCCCTGGTGGTCCAGTGGTTAGGACTCAGCGCTTGCACTGTGGGGGCCCAGGTTTGATCCCCGGTCGCGGAACTAAGATCACACAAGCATCACGGCAAAAAAAAAAAAAAAAAAAAAAGAAAAATGGCAGTAGTGTCACATGTAAACAAAGGTTAATGATCACAATATAGAACCTTCCCACAGGACAACATGGAAAGGACTAACAACCCAATAAAAAAGTAAATCCACAGAATAAATGACCCAAGACACTTCCCACCACGGAAGCAGAAAAGGGGCTGTTCTTCCTTTCTCTGCCCCTTTCAGAACGTGGGCTCGGCTAGCTGGACACTTGTGTCGGGTGTCGGGGCTCTGGGATCAAGAGGGACAGTTAGAATCTGTATGCCGGGACAGCCAGCGATGATGGCTACCTGGCCAGCCCAGTCCTGCATCCTGCCCTGCCAGGCCTTTCAGCTCCTGCTGTTAACCCAGCTGTCACACTGTCGGGCTGGCTGCCCAGTGTCACAACCTCCTTCCCGTGTTTGGGGACCTCCCCACCTTAGGAATCTTACTGGAAGCTCCTTGCCCAGGCTGCACCAATCAGAGGCCTGGCCCTGCCCTTGAACAGAGAGCCACACGGCTGAGGAGTGAGGCCACAAGATGGAGTTTGCAACCGTGGCAGCGGCCGGGGCCAGGTTACCATGTGGGGAGGGAGGTACACTTTATATAAATATAAAAATATTTTGTAATTTTTGGAGTATGTGTTATCCTTTAATAAAACTTTTCTTGTCAGATACTTACACATGAGTGTATAAAACGTGTGTGTGCAGTGGGAAAAGTTATACAGCAAACACCCTCGGAACCACCACCCAGATCAAGAAGTGGAACATTTCAAGTACAAAACTACTGCTCCCCTATGGCCCAGCACCCTCACTTCCAGAAACACAAGCAAAAACATGTACAAGGATCTTCGCGGAAACACGTTCTGAAGAGCAAAAACCAAAATAAAAGGAGTCGGCAGTGTGCTGGCACCTACACGAATGACTGTGCTTAATCCCCACGCCCCGGCTGCGGATGAGGTGGGGAAGACGGCGGCTGAGGCTCTGCCACAACAGCTTGCCTGGTGGGATGGGGGGCAGGGGCCCTAGCTGGCCTGACTCAAGGTTTCTTTATTTTGGTCCTTTGTATAAAAATAAAAAATCTTCAAGTGTTCACTGTTTCTCTGTTCAGCAGTTCCTCTTTAGGAAATGTAGCCTATGTACGTAACAATAAATATGGCCAAAGCTTCCTGTTCAAAAATAGTCATCACGGCCATATTTTTACAGCCCTCAAATAAAACGTTTTGAATGTCCAATAATGGGTAAACAAATTCTGATTAGAATTTGTCTTCGTCATTAGAATGACTGTCTATACTGTAGTCATTCAGAGAAAAGTTTTTAACAATGTGAAAAATGCTTGTTAAATAAAACACGCAGAAAACACAATTGTTTATAGAATACGATCACAAGGATGTACAAAGTAGAGGAGAAAAAGACCAAAATATACCAAATGTTAAGGAAAATAACAAAAGAAAAGAGAGAAAGATGAGGCGGGAAAAGGTAAATATCAATTTTCCCAAGATTTCCTCTAGGAATCGTTTGTTCCTCGGTCTACACTGGGGCTGTTGCATGTATGATTTTGTCTGTCCCACTCTGTGGTGTGTCCCGCACCACACTCGCTCTCCTAAAGGACCAGGAGCCCTGGGCACTGCACTAGCCTCTGAGGTCCAGGCAGTGCCTAGAACTGGGCTCCCATTTTACTTCCTTTAGCCCCTGTCCCCTTCAGAGAGGCTGGAAAGGTAAACTCCAGTTTGGAGGCTCCACCCACCTCTCTCTCCAAGTGCCTGGTCCTGACTCGGTCTTCCGGCCAACAACTGGTCCCGTGAGAGCTGTGGCCTCAGGCCCCCAGGCCAGGGGCTGGGGCAGTTCTTGGGCCCACAGGCCTGGTGGCACCTGGTCCTGACCCCGAGCTCCATCCCGTGCCTTCCTCAGCTGAGCCCTGAGGCCTCTTCCTGGAGCCCTGGAGGGAGCTTGGCCTCGGGCTGATGGCACAGGGTCAGGGTCCTACCCTCGAGGAGCCAGAATACGGGGTAGAGGGGCCGGGTGAAGATGGCATGGAAGGTATACAAGGGTTGGGTCTCGGGCTCCAGGCTGTAGAAGGTGAGGCAGCCAGAGGTCAGGTCCAAATCCATGCCCAGGAGCCGCCCTGATACCCCTGGGAGGCGCCGGGCCTCCCCGTTGTGCCAGGCCTGGGCACTGTCCTCCTGAATGCAGAGCCCCCAGGAGCTGGGCCCGCGGCCGATGTTGTCCATGTGGGGCCCCAGCTTGCGCCTCGTCAGTTCCGAGTAGGCGACGCCCAGCGTCACCGAGTGGTTGGATGCGCGCACCTCCCAGTAGTGCCGCCCGGCCTGGAAGCTCTGGGCACACTGCACCTGCCAGAGCTCGAAGCTGCCCGGCCCATCTGGGCCCTGGGGCTTGCGACAGTGCTTTACCCGCTGGTCCTGCTGAGACAGGCAGAAGTGACGGTTGGCGCTGACGGGGTCGAAGGTCAGGTTGCGATAATCTGTTGGGCGGAGATGGACGGAAGGTGAGCGGGCAAGGGTGCCTGTGCCTGGCCACCATCCTGTCCCCAGAGGGGAGAGACAGCAACTGAAGCTCCACGGGCAGATCGCTAGACATCTGCCGGGGCGACTGCAAGCTGAGCTAACGTGGACATCGTCTCAGCGTCCGACCCGCCATGCAACCCCTGAGGTGGAACCTTCCATCAGCCTCGTTTCACAGATGAGAAAACGGAGGTTCAGAAAGGTCACCTAACTTCGTAGTAAGTGGAAGTACTGTGATCGATCCCAGATTTGTGTGCCCAGAATCTCCTTAGACACTATGCTGGCTGCACATGTTAGAGGTGTGCATCCTGCAACAGGTGTGCAGGGGGGCGAGGCTAACCCCAGGGAGGGGAGTGAAACAGACTTCCTGTACAGAACAGTCTCAGCACGTGCCCCGCACACACACGTGCGCACAGTGCACACGTGTACACACACAGACCCACGTGTACGCACAATGCACTCACACGCACACGCTCACACAGGTGCACACACACATTCGATGGGCCTTCTTACTCTGCCGGAGTTTCCTCCTCAGTGGACAAACGAGGCTCAGGACTGGTGCCAGGGGACCTGGGGCTGCTAGGGGGCAAAGCAGTGTTTTAGGGGAGTGATCTGGAGGGGAGCTCATGGGGGGCTGGGCCTTGACTCCATTACCACCCCAGTGGGAAGAACAGCTGGGCCCAGAGGGGTAGAGAGAGATCTGGGGTCAGCCTTACCCATGGAGCCCAAGTCAGCAGCCTCGGCTGGTGCTCCGGGGTGGCCCCCCTCTTCCAGGAGGAGGGCACACAGCTGGCTCAGTGACTCCTTCAGGCCACCAAGCTGCTGATCTTCGTCCCAATGTGGAAGAGTCAGTGGCCCTAGAGGGCCTGGGGGCGCCAGGAGCTGTGATTCCTGAGCCCCGGGGACAGCTGCAGTAAGCCGGGGCACGAGGGGCAGGCACACTGGTCCCCCACCCTGCCGCCCCAAGGCCCGGTACCTGGAGGAAGGTCCGGTCATCCAATTGCTCCAGGAGGTTGCGAATCCTGTGGTCACAGCAAGACAAAGCCTCCAGGTGGCCCTGCAGTCGCTGTTTCTCGTCCCGGGCCTGTTCCAGCGCCTGTGTCTTGGCCACCTCGATGTCCCTCAGAGCCAAGTCCCGCTGCATCTCCAGGGCCTGCAGCAGGTGGCTGAACTTGCCAGAGATCACGGAGGTCAGGGTGCAGGCTGAGCTCTGGGTGGGCACAGGAGTCGTCGAGGGTAGCCAGGGCCCTGGGCTGCCCGCTGGCCTGAGGGGTGGGGATGTGGGGAGCCATGGTCCCTGGAATCTCTCCCCCCATTCAGCCCTTCCTTTCCTGCTGCCAGGAGGCATTTTCAAGGCAGCTTATACCTACTGCCCAGTGTCCCAGGGACCAGCCGGTGGCTGCTTGAAGGACACAGCATGAGGACATGGGGGGCGTGGAACAGACAGGTCTTATACCTGGATCTGGCTGCTTCGCTGCTGCAGCTCCTGTAGCTGGCTCTCAGCCTGGGTGGCCTGCTGCTGGGTGACCTCCAGTGTGGCTCTCAGCTGGGCCTGTGGTGCCCACCGGGGGACAAGTGACAAGAGGGAGCCAGGATTGGCTGTGAAGTTCCCCCCTCAGCCAGTCAAAACACCTGCAGATGCTGGGCATCCCCTCCTCATGCCACCCCAGGTGAGGCCAGCATGCAGAGCATCAGCCTTGGTGTAAGCCCCGGGAGAATTGGGTCAGAGTCCCAGGGAGGCCTGGACAAAGCCCCTTCCCCACCGGGAGCAGGGTGGTGCACGGGTGGCGCAGAGGCCTTGGGCTGAAGACGAGCAACCTGGGGCGGAGCAGCCCCCCACTACCCCAAGTCAATAAATGGGAGCTTAGGCAGCCTTGCGGGGAAGGGGCGACGACCCAAAGCACCAAAGCTTTTTGACAGGTGGGCAGTGCAGCGCAGGTATAAGGTGGGTTCTTCCAAATGCCTGGCCAGTCCTCAGGCCCAGCTTTGGACATGAGGGGGAAGGGGGCACCCCTATTTGGTTGTGACCTGTCTGGTCTCCTCGAGGATCAAAATGCTGTACTCTCGTAGTTCAGGACTGCGCATCTGCTAGGATTTGGTTCCCTGTACCAGGTCAAGAGCCTATCTTGATTCTTCTCGTCCCAGCAACACTTTGACGGAAGGACTGATATTATCCCCGATTCACAGATGAGGAAACGGGTCAGAGAAGCTGCCAACTTGGCCAAAGTAATCAGGTCTTCCTAAGTGCAACGCTTGTGCCTCTGTTCAGGCCTCACCGCCTCCAGCACGGTAAAACATGCTGAAGGTAGGAGGGAGCAGGGCAGATTTTTCTGGTTCACCCTGACTCTCCCCCAAGGGCACACATCCAGCCCCTCACACCCCAGCGTCACTTCCCCTCTCTCTAGCCAAATTCTAGCTCCTGCAGTGCATCTGGCCGGCTGTACCACCAGTTCCTCCCTCTCTCCTTGTTGCTGCCCTCCGCTGGCCTCCACTGCAAACTTCGATGCTTAGTGCAAGATCTTAGGCCCCACGAGCAGTAACATCCTGTCCTTACTCTGTGCCTTCAGCAGCCACAGGGATTATCCTCCAACATTCTGGCTCTGGGCTCCTTGACCTCCTCATTCCATCTCAGCCACTCACCCCTGTAACTTCACCCTGGACCCGTCACCAGCTCTAACATCTCTATTCCAAGCATCTGTTTTCTGACCACCACCTCCTTTCAACCCGTAATAAAAACAGGGCCAAGCGAAGCTGCTGAAGCTGCCAGCCCCGCCCGGGTGCAGAGAGCAGGGCGGCGTCCCCCGAGGGTCACCTCGCGCTCCCGGCGCTCCGCGTCCAGCAGCGTCCGCTCGTGGAGGCGACACTCGCGCACGGTGCACACGCTGCACACGCAGAGGCCCTCGGTGCGGCAGAAAAGCTCGAGCGGCCTCCCGTGCCGGGGGCAGCGCGCGCCGGGGCCGGGGCCGGGGTCGGGCGCCGGGCGGGCGCGCAGCTCCTCCAGCACGCCGCTCAGAGCCACGTTGCGGCGCAGCTCGGCGTTGTCGGGGAAGGGCGCCCGGCACTCGGGGCACACCTTCTCGCAGCGGCCCCACCAGTCCCGGATACAGGCCCAGCAGAAGTTGTGGCCGCAGAGCAGCGTCACCGGGTCCTGGTAGAGCCCCAGGCAGATGGCACAGGTCAGCCTGTCCTCCAGACTCTGCGAGGCCATGGCGGCGGCGGGCGGCCCTAGGCGCGCGGGCGGAAGGCCGGGGCCTCTTAAAGGGACCGCCGGCGCCCGGGTGTGGGTGCGGCGGGCGGAGCCATGACCCGCCTGGAAAGACGAACTTGACAGCCCTTCTTCCGCCCCGACCAGCCGCCACTCCCAGCGCGCCCGCTCCACCCTGCGCCGACGGCTGCGGGCTTGGCTTCCTATTCCGGTGCTCGGCCCCTGTCAACTCCGAGCCACCCCTGCCTGCCTTTTACCACCCCTGCCTGCCTTTTACCACCCCAAGCTGGGAGCTGGGGTCCAGCAACTCTCTGGGACCTCCATCCTGCTTCCCTAGATCCTCAGTCCAGCAGCTCCCGTGCAGGGAATCTGGACACAAGAGGCTTGGGAAACCCGTCGGGCCTCCAGGCCTCCTCCTGGCTGAGGGCCACCACAGGAACCTCTTCTGAGCCCCTCATCTGAAAATCTCATGCAAATACTAACAACAACAACAACAAGGGTTGTTGTTATCTACCTCCCAGGGGTTTTGGCGATTAAATGGAACAGGACCGCACATGGTAGTGCCTGGCAATGAGCATGGGGCACACAGCTAGTGCTCATTAAATGCTCTCTCCTGACCCGAGGGGCCCTGCTGCACTTTTTCCTTGAGCTGAGTTTCAGGCACTTGCCGGATTAGGGTGTCTCCCTTCTCTAGGTTATGCCTAATTTTGGTTCTTTTAAGGTAAACAGTGAGGTGGAAATTTCTGGTTACCAAGAGACAGAGACCAAAAAACAGTGGTCCCTTCCTACCCCCTTCAATGGAAACTCAAAGCAAGCTTCAACTGCACTTGGAATCCCCTCTTGGTGTCAGCCCTCTGCTGGGGAGAGTTCCTTGTTTGCAGGTCCCAACTGTTCTGGAACCTCACTTTTTAGAGGTGGTTCCCCTGCAGCTGAGCACAGAAGGATCCTGACTGCTAACCCACCTGCCCTGGGGCAGTGTGTGCTGGGCCAGCGTGAGTTGGAGGAGGGTTAAACTCTTTCTTTCCAAAGGAGCTGCCCTAATTTTGAGGCGGGGCGTCCTCTCCCTTCGATGCAGCAAGCATATTATGTCTTCTGTGTGGTAATATGTGAAGTTTCTCTTGCTGGAAAAGGTGCATTGATCTCTTGACTGGCTACTGGGCAGTCTTTGCCTTTAGATAGGAGAAATACCCTAACCATCCAAGCAAGCACTCAGGAGCTTTCTGGGTCCTGAGCAGGGGGCGTGCCCAGAGATCTCTGAGACCTGCCTTTGCCCCCACCTGACAAGGCTTCTTATTCAAAGCATCTGGAGGCCAGGAGCCTGTGAACAGCCGGCAAGGGGCCAATGCCCAGGGCTGGCAAATTTCTTTCAAGAGGCCTGTGGGGGCAGCCAGGGCCCACTGCCTGCTTTTCTTCTGCACCCATCTTCAGCCAGTGGATCGCAGGGCCTCTGACACCCTCAGGAAGCAGAGGTGAGGGGTGTGGGAAGCAGCCTTCTTCCCACCCATAAAGCAAGAGTCCCACCAGGGGGCACTCTGGCTGCTCCCAGAACACAGACCCAGACCAGCTACAGCAAAAATCAATATATTCATACCCGCAACCCCCCAGCCTTCTTCACTCCCAAGCCCTGGGCCTGCTGGGAGGACAGCAGAGGGGCTGCCTCAGGCAGGCCGGAGAACCCCAATGCTTGGCCCCCTTGGCACTGTGTCTCTATTGCTCCCGCCTGCAGAGCCTGACAGGGTGGCCTGAGAGGCCCAGTCCACTCTCTGAGGGGGGTGGCACTCCAGCCACTCAGTAGATGCCATAGGTGGGTTCGTGACTGTCTCTGTACCGGTCCAGGTAGCGCAGGGGCTGCCGGTGGGGGAAGCGCTTCTGCTTAGGGTGATAAGGGGGCGGCCGCACAAACTCAAACACAGGCTCTCGCATGTCTGCAAGAAGAGTGAAGGGGCGTGTGTGTGGACTGCTGCTGGCCTGAGCCCCTCTCTCGTCTGCCAGGTGGGACTGCCCAGGCTGGCACCACCCAGCCAGCCCACCCCAGGAGTGGCACGCCTGCTGGTGGCCCTCTCCTGACAGGTGCTCCTCCTGGCAAGTCAGGAGAGGTCTGTGAGCTCAGGCCAGCCGCCCCCTCCCCCAGCCCACTCTGCCCTTACCCAGGAGCTGGTGGAAGATGTGGGTGACCGAGTCATCCCAGCGGCACTGGAAGAAGGCCAGGCCAGCTGGAGTCATGGCATCTTGGTGTTTCTTGTAGAAATCAAAAGTGTGGAAGGTCCGCTGGGCAAGCTGGTAGCTGTAGGAAGAGAGAAGCATTAGAGTGGGGAGGGGGGCACCAGAGCCCCACAGGCAATGCTGAGAAGCCCCTTAGGGTCTGCCTAGCACAGCTCAAGTTACGAGAGAGGAGAACTGAGAAAGACTGACCACTGGGAAGCTGGCCTGAGGCTGGGGGTAGCTGTGGGGGGGAGGGGCACAGATTACCAGGGTGAGGGCCGGGTGTCCCCAGAGAAGTCGATTGGCTTGTCCTGCTTGAAGAGCAGAAAGGCAAAGCGGTGGAAGCCGGAGCCTCGGGCAGGGAAGGGGGGCAGGTAGGGACACGTCTCCTGTCCTTCAGCCACCCTGTTGCCCGGGATGTTGGTTCTGGTGGGACGAAAAGCATCTGTTAATTGCCACTCGCGGGAGATGGCAGCAGGAACATCCCCACCCGTGTGCTCCCTAGAGGTTGATATACCTCCCCGGGAAGAGAGACCCTAAAATGATCTCTGTTGTACAATCAAGTAGGAAGTAGAGCTCTGTAAACCCTCGGATGGACTGCAAACTTGTGGAGGGAACAGTAGGGGCTCAGAGGCCGACAAGGGCCCCAGGAACTGTCAAGATGAGAGCTAGGTCAAGCAGCCCGTTTACTGGCCCTGGGGAGCTGTGGGATGCCACAGCCGTGCAGGCGGGAGAGCCATGCGACCTTGGGCTGTTTCTCTCCCCGTTTCCCAAAGCCTCTAGGTTTGTCAGGGAGTGTTTGCCCAGCCTGGCACTGGGATGGCCGCTGTACCTGCCCCAGGTACAACTCCCCAGAGGGTCCTGTTGCACAGGCTGGTAACTGCAGTTGAATAAAAATGCCTGCCCTCCTCCCCTTGGCCTGGTGCTCAGAACCAAAGGCCACCGAGGAAACAAGAGGCAGCCCACAGGTACCAGAGGCCTCTCATGGACTTCTTTCCCATCTGATTGTCACAGAGCCCCTCAGGGTGGCTAAGGCATGTGGTGGCATCATCCTAGTTTTACAGGTGAGGAAATGAGTTCAGGGAGACCAGGAGGCCTGTGGGAGAGGCCAAGGCCCACTGCCTGCTTTCCTTCTGCACCCGTCTTCAGCCACTGGATCACAGGGCCCCTGACACCCTCAGGAAGCAGAGGTGACGAACCACCTCCAGGGATGGGAGGTGGTGGTTAATTCATGGTGGAGCCAAGACTGAAATTCAGGTGCAGCTCTTTCCAGGATGCCAGGACCTCCTGGAATGCTTCTGACCCACTCCCCTACCCCAGGTACTCACACCAGCCAGTGCAAATACTCGGCATCCGGTTCCAGCAGGTGTCCATCTGCACACAAACACACCCCACTGACTGCGGGAACTGCCGCCCCTTCCCACCTCCTCCCTTGGAAGGACCTGGGCCTGGAGCTTTCCATCTGGCCCCTCCCCCAGCTCCCCACGGCCCTGGCTCACGGGAGGTGAAGGAGGCAGGAGTCCCAGTGAGCCCCAGACACCTACCCAAGTTGGTGAGCAGCAGTGTCCACATGGAGCCCTCGTCTGCCTCATAGGTGACCTCCGGGGCCTGGGCAGCCTGGTGGGGAAACAACGATGGAGCTGTCACCCCCGTCAGGGATGGACAAGCTGTTCTAAACAGACCTTTGTTCCGGAGGTCAGGAGCCTGAGGAACCTTGGAGGAAGGAGAGCCCATTCTGAACCAAATGCCCATGACAGCCCCTTGAGAGGCAGGTGGGTGAAGAGAGACTTGTAGAAAGAACCCTACAGAGTTGACTATCCAGAGATCTGAACCACAAGAAGGCCAATGACCAGGGGCTAGGAGGACACTCTGAAGACAGAGGATCAGTCACAGGAGTATGCCAAGATGGAGCTGCTTTTCCTTTCATTTTACATTCTCTTCTTTGTAATCACTGTATCATGGCGTTGTTTATCAGGACATCAAAAAGAGGAGACAGAGAACAAGAAAACCCCAGATCAGCCTACACAGATGCCATGCTTGTGTCCTTCACCACCATAAAAACCGCCTCTATAAATGCTTTCAAAAAGGAGTTGTTGTCTGTGGCCCCATGGTGGGATGTGTCTGTGTACACAGGGCGGGGAGGGGCACAGGCCAGCAGTTACCTCGGTTGGAGTGACCTCATTGCCGTAGTACACAGGCAGCAAGTCGTCCTCGCCTACAGCGTAGGCCACATGCAGGGGGACTCGGGGCACGAAGGTGGCCCCGTGGAACAGGTCTCGATAGAGGCCGTAGTGTTCGGCCAGACGCTGCTTGTGGTAGGGGCCACAGGTCCTCTCCCACTCAGCCCTCACTGCCTCCAGCGGGATGCGTGCTGGGAAGGAATGATGCCAGCTGGGATGCAGGGTCAGGGCAGGGACACACCCAGGACCCTCTCCCCTGGGAAGGCTTACCTGTGCGGAGGCGAGCGGCCCGCTCCTCCTCCACGTTGGCCCGCAGCGCCCGGAGGACCCGTTTCCGCTCCAACAGCTGTTGGGTCCGGCAGACCTTAGGTGGAGGCAACCCAATGTCAATCTTGTCTTTGGGATCTGGGGAGGGAAGGTGTGTTGGAGAAAGTGGAATCAGGTCTTGGTTAAGCTGCCTGTCCAAACCTTTCCTTTCACTGGGCAAGCTCTGCTGCTAAAGCTTACCCTTTAATTCACAAAACTAAAATATACTGTGTAGTCAGCTTCACAGACCTGAACAGGGTCCAGTTGCTAAGCAAACTGGATACAACTTGAGACTGATCCCTAAACCAGGTTACATCATCTGTCTCGGTCATGGGAAATCGAGGGCGGATGGTCACCCCAATTGTAGTTGGGATCACCTTCGAGCCTGTTCACAGCTGGCCATGGACTCGCAGCTGTGTACCTGGCAGAATTCAGAGTGGAAGCTAGAAGGAAAGAAGCACTTCTCACACTTTAATGCACAAAACCACACAAGTCACCTGGGAAACTTGTTCAAATTCAGATTCTGAATCAGCAGGTTGGCGTGGGGCCTGAGACTGCATTCCTAACAAGCTCCTAGGTAATGGCCATGCTGCTGTTCCCAGAACACACTCTGAGGAGCAAGACCCTAGAAAACTTTCAATCCAACACCCTTTCCCACTTACATTAGACTATGACAATAAAAAACAGACACTGAGCCCACATCAGGAGTGACATTAGTCTAAGAATTCCGATTAACTGTATCCTTTAATCCTAACAACGATCTTGTGACACAGACACAATCTTTTTATTTTATAGTTGAGGAAACTGAACCTCAGGAAAGTCACTCCCAAGAGATTGACTTGGGTTTAAATAAGATTCCACGTGTGTGCCCTTAACCATCATTAAAATGCCTTCATAAATGCTTTCCAAAGAACAAACTCCTTAAGCGTAGTTAAGTCTCTCAGGAGCAGGGTCCCTGAGTCACCTTGCCCAGGGCTTTCAATTTAATTCAGCAAAGTATTGCACACCTATGTGCCAAGCACTGTGCGGGGGTGCAAGGATCCAATGGTGGTCAAGACAGGCAGGATCCCCATCCTTAGGGAGCTCATAAACTGGGAGGGAGGCAGCGAAAAGAGTCAGGATACGGCGTGGCCAAGGCTACATGAACAGTATTATAGGAGCAGAGAGGGGCGTTCTAACCCGGAATTGGGCCGTGGGGAGCTGCTCTGCAAAGGGCTTTAGGTGTAGAAATATCTAAGGTGGAACTCTAATAATGAGAGAAGGGAATGTTCCAAGTAGGGGGACCGAAAGGGGTGAAAAATCCTGGTGGGACTAAACCGCCACCGGTGCGCACGGGAACGCTGGCAGGCCCCCTCCCCCAAGCTCGGGGAGGACGCCGGCGGGGCCCCCCGGAGTCCCAAGGCGGCGGGGTCACCGCCCAGCTCCGGTCGCCCCGCACCTGACTCCTCCCCGAAATGCTCCCGGTAGGTCCGCCACCAGTGCGGGTCCCGCGCCTCCTGCTCCGCCCGGCGCCGGTACCGGTCGAAGCTGCGGTACTTCTTCAGCCGCTCCAGGTTGCTCACGTCGATGACCTCGTTGGGCATCGGCCCCAGAGGAGCGGTCCGGCGGCTCAGGGCGGCTGCGGGCAGAGACGGGACGGGACGTCAGGCCGGCCCCGGTCCGGCCCCACGGAGGTCGGGGGCGGGAGCTGGCTCGATCCCCAGGGTTCGGCTATACGGAGACCTCCAAGAGCCCTCACCTGAGGTGCTGAAGCCCCGCCACCTCCGACTTCCGTACAGCGCGACTCGCCACCAGGTCGCCGCCATCTTCCCTCAGGCCGGCGCGGCCGCCACCGTCGCCACTGCCGCTCCTAAGACCCGGAAGAGGCGGCCGCAGCAGCGCCTGAGCGCACGGCGGAGGCCCCGCCCCCAGGCCCCGCCCCAGCGTCATAGGAGCCACGCCCCCTCCTAGGCCCAGGAGTCTTACTTCCTGGGATCCCCGAGCTCCTCCCTCCGGGAGGTGGCTGCGGACCTCGGGCGCCCCGGCTCCGGAAGTGACCGGTGAACGGCGAGGCGGAGCTGCGAGCGGTCCGGACCCCTTCCCGCGTCCAGCCACCAGGGGGCGGCACAGACTGGGGACGGTCGGCCGGGCCCGCAGCCGCCTCGGCTCAACGAGGTAGGCGCTTTGCGGGGTTCTGGGAGCTGCTCTCTCACCCCCGGCAGCACGGGCAGGGGAGGGGGTTGCGAGCAGGGATTCAGGAGTCCTCCTACTTGGGTTCAGATTCCAGATTGTGACCTTGCTGTCGCCCTTGCAGTTTCCTCATTTGGAAGAAAAAAGCACGTAGTAATAGTGCTTACCTCATAGGATTGTTAGAAGGATTAAATGTGAACTAACATGTGTAAAGAACTTAACTGTGGGATATGTGTTAACTTTTGATCACCTCCAAGTTTTTGCCTTTGCCTAAACCTTTTCAGGGTTGTGTTGTTCTTGGGATTCAGTTCTAACAAGATGAAACTTGGTACCCCAGGTGATCTGGACCCGCTTCTGCTCTGGTCCCTCTGTTCTGGAATTCAAGCTTCCATGACACCAACCGTTTGTAACCCAGCAAAGGGCTCTTGTGCCTGTGATGCAGAAAGCCAGACTCTTGACACTGGATTTGCAGCAGAGTAGATTTATTGCAGGGCACCAAGCAAGGGAGTGGGAGACAAACCTCAGATCCACCCCAACTTGGTCTTTGAGTTTTGTTTTGTGTTTTTTTTTTTTAGGGGAGGAAAAAGGAAGCTGGGGTTAATCATTGTTTTTTGACCTTTTTTTTTAAGATTTTTTTTTTAATATGGACCACTTTTAAAGTCTTTATTGAATTTGTTACAATATTGCTTCTGTTTTATGTTTTGGTTTTTGACTGCAAGGCATTTGGGGTCTTAGCTCCCTGACCAGGGATGGAACCCGCACCCCCTGCATTGGAAGGCGAAGTCTTAACCACTGGACCACCAGGGAAGTCCCTACATTTTTTTTTTTTTTAAAACTTTGGGTTTTTATTTTATTTATTTATTTATTTATTTATGGCTGCGTTGGGTCTTCGTTTCTGTGCGAGGGCTTTCTCTAGTTGCGGCAAGTGGTGGCCACTCTTCATCGCGGTGCGCGGGCCTCTCATTATGGCGGCCTCTCTTGTTGCGGAGCACAGGCTCCAGACGCGCAGGCTCAGTAATTGTGGCTCACGGGCCTAGTTGCTCCGCGGCATGTGGGATCTTCCCAGACCAGGGCTCGAACCCGTGTCCCCTGCATTGGCAGGCAGATTCTCAACCACTGTGCCACCAGGGAAGCCCCCTACATTTCTTAATCGAAGTTTTGGGAATCAGGATGTTTCTGGTTTACAACTCTCTGGCCAGGTGGTCCATGGCTTGGGGGTCTGTTAGCTCATCTTGCCCTGGAGAAACGGCCTGAGTTTGCACATTAACGGCGCTATCTATAATAATAGCAATATTAGTACATTAACGATGTTATCAACAGCAGCAGGTTTAGTCATCTGACTCTGGTTGATTACTGTTCAGTTAGCACAGGATTGAGATCAGAGGAGACAAGAAAGGGAATAAAGTTTTGGATAGAGAGATTAATCATAAACTCGGTAAGGGAACACGGTTTTACAGGGACTCGGTTTCACATTTTTCACTTACTCAGCACTTTTCTCCCCCTGGCTCCGGACCTTTGCACATGCTGTTACTTCTGTCTTGCACTCCTTACCTTTCCCCCTGTTGCTTGGCTACCTCCTAGACCCTGTGAAGGGGTCCCTCCAGGAAGCCTTCCCTGATGTCTCAGCCAGGGCTGCTGACCCATTCAGTCGCTCTGGTACTAGCAGAAGCTTGACCCTCACATTCACACTGAAATGGCATGAGGGGTCTCTTAATCCAGCAGGAAGTGGCCACACCTTGAATTTGGCTTTCATAAACAGCAGCCAAACAGCTAAACTCACTGTCACTGCCAATTCACCCATCAATGCACAGCTACTATATGTTAAGGCCCATAGGACCCAGTCCTGCCCTTACGGAGTCATTGCTTATTTTTATTATTTTTTATATTTTCATTTTTATTCAGATGTTACTTATTTTATTTTTTTGGTCGCGCCGCATGGCATGTGGGATCTTAGTTCCCCGACCAGGGATCTAACTCGCACCCCCTGCGGTGGAAGCGCGGAGTCTTAACCACTGAACCGCCAGGGAAGTTCCTGGAGGCACTGCTTATTAATTTGTGAAATTCTGCTGATCGAAGAGCAGAGCTGAAGGTTGTGGGCAGACCAGGACTGTGCCTCAGGCCGGGAGGGGCACAGGGGTTCCTATATTCTTAATGTCCTGCGTGTGTTTAAATCTGGCCTCCTTTGCTATTTTATCTTCTCCTTTTGTTTCTGAATCCTCTTCTACATGCCTCTAATCCCACCCCCACCCCAGCCTGCCCCTCTAGAAATGAAGACTCACGGGACCTCTGGGGCAGAGGCATAGGGCTTGCTGGTCAATCAGATGGCTGTTATTTCTCCATTATTCCTTACTTTTGTAAAACATTCCTGTTCTCTCGCTGTCCTAGAACCCTCTAAGAATGGGGCTTGCTGGGATTTTAACTGTTTGAAAGGCCTAGCAGGGATTCCCACTTGTATCAACTTGAGGCAAATAATAAACATGAATAACTCTTGAAACTGGAAGTATTAGCCCAGCCAGTGTCTTTGATCATCATTACTTTCCACCAGTATTTCTCTTTCTACAGGGAACATCTGGGTTATGACCTTGAGGAGTTGTTTATAATTTTGAAGGGAAAAGGAAAGATCAGCAGATACAGAACACTCAGGCCTGTGTGCAGCTGTCTCCCGCCTGTGGCGTGGGAGAACGTTAATGGAAAGGGGGTGTGTAAGCCACCTGCCACACCTTAACGCCAGTGACAGGGATCCAGAGCAGTTACAGGCACTGGGTAACGTGTCACCGTAACTAAGTGCCTGTGGAACGTGTCTACTTGGCTGTTCCATGGGCACCCAGTTGCCCAAGACAGCAACCTGGGGGTCCGCCTCGACACGTCTTCCTTCCTGACCCTGCCTGCATGTCAGGCACCAGGTCCTTCAGTGCCACGCCCGGTGCAGTGCTGTCCCGTCTCCCCAATACCACGGCAGACAGCCTTCTGCCCGCTTCCCTGTCCCCACTCTTGCCCCCTCCGGTCGGTCTGTTCTCCACCCAAAGCCACAGTAGTTTTTCTAAAACACAAAGATGGTTCCACCCTGTTTAAAACCCTTCAATGAACACCCATTTGCCCTGAAGATAAAAATTCAAATTTTAACAAGGTATACAGAGCCTCGTCGACCTGCCCCCTAATTCTAAACTCATTCCAGTTGGGTCTCCCTGCACCCTCCCCCAACATGTGCCTGTGATCACCCACATATCTGTCAGGTGACTGCTTAAATGCCAGCTGCTCCCAAGCTGTGCCCAACCTTAGACCCACCTCCGGCCCCTCACACAGGAGGGAATTCGTTAAGTGTGTGTTGAGAGGATTGAATTCCAAGCTTCAACAAAGCTTCTAATGGGACACGAATGCGTCCCTCCTGTGTGTGGGCACCACCCCAAGCAGCGGCTTGGGGATCTTCTACTTCACAGAAGCCCCGTGTGCAGCACGCTTTTCTAGAAGGAGCCAGCAGTGATGTGGCTGAGCGCCTGGGGCTTTGGAATCTGTCCAAGCAGAACTCAAATCCAGTTTCTGCTATTTGCTGCGTCACCGTTGGCAGATTATTTAACCTCTGAGTCTCAGTCCTTTCATCTGCGAAGTAGGGGTGATAATCACACCCTTCTCCTGCCTGCGGTCCAGCCAGGGGAGTATGGGGCTGGAGAGTCCCAGCCCTGGCCAGTTTTACAGCAAATAACAGCCCTACAGAGCAAACGTTTCCAAGACATAGGTTCAAACTCTGATGAGCCATGGCAAATTCTAAGAATCCAATCATTAAGAATATTGCAATTTAGGGAATTCCCTGGCGGTCCAGCGGTTAGGACTCTGCGCTTTCACTGCTGAGGGCCCGGGTTCAATCCCTGGTCGGGGAACTAAGATCCCACAAGCCTCACGGCCAAAAAAAAAAAAAGAAGAATATAGCAATTTAGTGGGTCCAAGAGGCTGTATATAAATGAGCTCCCTCTGAAAGCTTTTCTAAAAGAGCAGAGATGCACCTGTGCCCGCTCACACCCCACTCGGCACTGCCCTCTCCTCCACCACCTTCCTGCTTCCCAGACGGTCCCCTCTGATGGGAGGTGAGAGAAGCCGCTCTAGAGGTTAATTGTGATTTTATTAGTTGAGTCCTTGGGTCTGCAGGAGACAACTACCAATCCTCCCACCCCTGTCCTGGCACCCCTCTGGCCGGCCTTGGCCCTCTGCCCACACGTGGAGAAGGGCGGAGCCCCCCACCCGGGACAGCGGCCGGGGTGCGGCCCCTCATGGTCCTCGGCGCTCTGTATCCTCCCAGGCAGGGGCTCTCGCTGTCATCTTCGTTCCCACTGGCCGGGGTTTTGTGGCAAGTGAACAGCATGGAGAAAAGCCTTCTGTCCCTCCCCACACCCCACTGTCGCCCGCAGCCCCCTTTGCCTCTGGGGAGCGCATTAGAAGAAGCCGATGAGGCCAGCATCTGTGCTAGCGAGTCCGCTGCCCCGGCAGCTGGGAACGAGGCGGGGGCTTTGTGCACCAGCCTGGGAGCAGGGAGGGCTGGCTGAGTCCCAAGGGCAGGTCAGTCTGTGAGGTAAAAGCCGCCGGGCACGGCGCCCTCCCTGCCCCTGCAGCACCTCCCACCCCCTCCGCCAGGAGGCTAGAAGGCTCTTGAAAATTTGCGGCCTGACTCTACGTCCCCATCAGGGAGGAGACCCGGCGCTCCCTCTGCTGGCCTCTCAGGCAGGGAGGGCAGCAGGCTCCTTGTGGCAAGGGAGTCGAGAAGACCCCCCGCCTCAGAAGAGGCCCAGGCGAAAAGATCCCCAAACCATCGATGGGCTGAGGGGCCGAGGGGTCCACAGAGCCCAGTCAGACGCTGGGCCCTGAGCCGGACGTCTGCGGGGCAGGAGCACCGATGCTGTCGCTGACGGTGTCGTGGGGCTGAGATGTCCTCAGCCTCATGTCTCCCCAGAGGCTGCTGCCTCCTGGGGAGTCTGAGAGGCACGGGGGCACCTGCCTGCCTCCGCGCGGGCCGGAGCGTCGGAAAGAACGCGCTGGCACCCCGTCCACAGGAAGAGCTGTAATCAGGCCCTGGGCGTTGCAGGGCTCTCCCCGGCGCCCCTGCTCGGCGCTGGCGGCCAGTGGGCAGTGGGACGGTTCTAGAGTCAGGCCTCTGCTGAGGAGGCAGTGGGGCCTTCAGGCTGAATGCGACGTCATGTTGTAGGAGGCTTTCTTCAGGGTCTCCAGGAAGAACTGTTCGTTCTCCAGGAAGTCACGGTCCTGAAAGGCAGAGCCGAGTGAGCAGCCACCCTCTGGTTCCCTCCTGCCCCCGCTTCTGCGCACAGGGACGCTGGGTTGCTGGACTGAGAGTGAGGTGGACCCTGGGTGCCAGCCGAGCAGCCCTCCCTCGGGGACCCTCTCGCCTACATCCCGGCTCAGCCTGGCTCTGGGAGTCAGTGGGGGTGGGGCAGGGAGCGAGCACGCGCACTGGAGTGAGACACCAGCTCTCACTCCCGGTGGGGCCACTTGTTCGCACGGACTTCATCCCTCTAAGCCTGTCTGTAAACTGGAGAAAATAACATTACCTGCCATGTAGGGCTGTGGGAGGGTAAAAGCTTATCAGGCACGGCACAGAGCCTGGCATGTAGGAAATGCTCCATCAGTGACACGGTGAGCATCTCTGAGACGTGTCCTCTAAGCAATCTGCACTGCTGCTCTCCTCCAGGGGGTGGGCTCAGCCCTCCCGGGGCCAGGCTGTGCTCCCTCCTGCCTCTGCCAGAGATGCTTGTCCCCAGTGTGAACACGAGGAGCCCTAAGTCCAGGGGGAGTGGGTGGGCCTGGGCCGCCTCTGCTCTGGGAAGCTCACCTGCTCAGCTGTGTGTTTCAGCAGCACCAGCTTGGCGTGGAGGTGCGAGGGGCCCAGGCCGGCTGGCAGCTGGCTGCACTGAGGAGTGGGGGGGGCCGGAGCCACGATGGCTGTAAAGGCCGAGGAGGACGGAGTCAGGGACTGCAGCGCTCTAGAGCCCCTGAGCCACAACTTCTGAGCCCGCATGCCACAACTACTGAAGCCTGCGCGCCTAGAGCCCATGCTCCGCAACAAGAGAAGCCACCGCAATGAGGAGCCCGCGCACCGCAACAAAGAGTAGCCCCCGCCTGCCGCAACTAGAGAAGCCCGCGCCCAGCAACGAAAACCCAACACAGCCATAAATAAATAAATAAACCAAAAAAACCCCAAGATGACTTTAAAACCCAGCTGCCCCCTAACTTGAGCACACAGGAGGCGTGGGCAGGGTGTTGCTGGCCCTGCCCTGCCCAGTGGGCCGGCCGAGCCAATGTCCCACCCTCCTGGAGCCACTTACCACTCAGGCCAGAGGCTGCCGGGCCCTGGGCCCTGGAGAGCAGCCCCACGGGCCCGGAGGGCAGGTCCTGTCGGATACGATCCAGCTGCAGCCGCTGCTGGGCCAGACTCAGATGCTCCTGTCCCCGTCCCCCCAGAGAGGACACAGCTGTGAGGGCAGAAGGCTGGGGGCAGGGATGCCCTGGGAGGCGGGGGGAGCGGGAGCCAGGAAGAGCCTTGCCTGGTGCACGTGCCGCTCCTGCTGCCGCAGCCGCTCCTGCTGCTGCTGCACCAGCTGCAGCCGGGCCTGCTGCTCCGACTGCACCTGCCGGGCCTCGCGCAGTGCCCGCTCCCCCTCCTCGTACTTCTGCGAGGCCACCTGCGGGGAGGCCGCCTGGGTCAGCTGGGCTGGCTGGGGTGGGCACACTGCCCACGCCCAGGGGCTGAGCCGCTGGGCACCTGGCTCATGCGCTCCACCTCCTCAGCGCGCAGCCTGATGCGCTGGGCGGCGGCGCCGACCCTCTCCTTCTCCAGCCGCAGCTCCTGGCGCTCCTGTTCCAGAGCCTCCCTCTCGGCCGCCAGCTGGTCCTCTTTGGCCCGGAGCTCGCTTGCCCTGATCTTCAGCTCTGCCTGTTCCTGGAGACAGCAAAGCCTCTCTGCAGTCTCCTCCCCGGAGTTGAACTGGGCTCTGCTCAGGGTTCCGAGGACCCGCTGGCCGCCCTGCCTCATTGCTGAGGCTCGGCTCCGCCCTGACTCTGGGAGGAGGTGGTGGGAGACCTGGGGCCAAGCCCCGCTGCAGCCCCTCGCCCCTGCGCTCAACTTCTCGGAATCCGATTTCTAGAATATCTAAGTCATGGGAACGTGATGAGGAGTAAATGAGCAAATGTGTCGAAAGTACCTGCGACGATACAATAAAAGGAAGTAGTTATTATGATTACTGTTGTTTGAATTCCTATACTCTTGTTACCGCTGCGCTCTTTGCTGAGCTGACGCACCCTGACGGAGGAGCAGTGAGGCCCCGGGGTGGGGAGAGGCGCAGGGCTGCCTGGGCTTCCCGCTGTCCGGGGAGGCTCTGGGTCTTACCTTGGCCAGGCTGACGAGGGTGCCCTCCCGCTGGGTGTCCACCTGCAGCGCCCGCTCCGCCTCACGCTCGGCCCGCTCCTTACTCAGCTTCTGCTGGGCAAAGAACTCGGCCCACTCGGCCGCCAGGCGCCGCCGCTCCTCTCCACACTTGCGCATGACGGACTTCTGCTCCTCCAGCAAGGCACTCTGGGGCGAGGGCGTGAGGGCACAGGGTGAGCATCCCTGGGCGCGGTGGCGGGGACAGAGCTGACCGTGGTGTGGCTGGACTCACCTTGGCCCTCTCCAGCTCCTCCCGCTCCATGGCTGTCTGCTGGACCATGACCTTCCTCTGCTCCTCCAGAGCACGCTGCGCGGACTCGGCCTTGGACTGCTCGGCGTTCACCCGCCAGCGTTCCTGCGGGCCGGGCAGGGTCAGGGCTGAGAGCTCGCGCCCCTGGAGGCTCCGCCTGCCCCCAGTCAGGCCTGAACGTGCCCTGGGGAGCTGTGCAAACCGCCCTCATCTGGCTTCTCCCACAAACACATCCTTTCCTGAGCGGTGAAAATGGGAAGGAGCCTGAGGCCTGCCAGGGCCCAGCCGCTGGGATCAACCGTGCTGAGGCTAATGGCTCGGGAACCGCTGCTGAGAGAGGCACCTTGCGGCTCCAAAGGGCCAAAGAACAGCAATATCCCTGCTCCCTGAATCGCCAACTACAGCACTGCCTGCCTGTCTCTCGTCATCCAACAGGGAAAGAGCACCAGGGTGGGCATGACACCATATGCCAGGGGACTCGGGGCACACACAAGCCTGGCCCGAGGCAGGCGCTGAATAAAGCACCGAATGAAGGGCTGAATAAATATGGTTCACGATGTAAAAACATCGATGTCTACATACTGATACGTCTACAGGATATATGTGATGTCATCAATGGCTATCTCTGGCTAGTGGGTAATTTTTATTTTCTTTATTGTTGCCTGTTATTTTAGTTTTTTCAGTGAGATGTATCATAACCTTGTACAAAAAAGGAAAAGGTATTATTATTTCTGAATTCATCCAATATTTATTGGATCAATTCCATCAGGGATTGCTTTTTTGTTTGGCATAAGGTAGGGGTCACTTTGAGTCTTTTCATAAGTACAGCCAATTGTTTTATTTTTTAATTTTAATTTTTTTTTGCCGTGCTGCCCAGCTTGTGGGATCTTAGTTTTCTGACCAGGGATCGAACCCGGGCCCCCTGCAGTGAAAGCATGGAGTCCTAACCTCTGGACTGCCAGGGAATTCCCCATAGTACAGCCAATTGTTTAAGCACACTTATTAAAATATGGAACACCTCACGAATTTGCGTCATCCTTGCGCAGGGCCATGCTAACCTTCTCTGTGTTGTGCCAGTTTTAGTATATGTGCTGCTGAAAAGAGCACGAAAAGCCATGATTTTCTAAAGAATGAAGCTCGCTCTTATACATGGAAGATATGTAGGGAGTTTAAATACGTTATCCGTTACAGCTCAGAAGGCAAGAGCACTTCTCCTAAAGTCACAGGCATCCCTGATGAGCAGGTAGGAGCTGGATGGGGTGGGCCTGGGGCGCTTCTGGAGGTGGGGAGGTGGGAGCCCCTGCAGAGGCAGGAGAGGGCAGGAGAGACATTCCAGAGGAAAGTCCCGAGGCCGAGGAGGCGAGGTCAGAGTACAGCTGCCATCCCCTGGGTGCCCGGGGGAGACAGGCCCTGCGGCAGGAGGACGTGCCCCACCTGCTCCAGCAGCCGGCTCTGCTCGCTCAGGCGCGCCTCCATCTTCCCGGTGACCTCCTGGAGCCGGCTCCGCTCCTCCTCCATGTCCCGCTGCTGCCGGCTCAGCCTCTCCTGCAGCGCTGGGGGCGGCCCACAGGGCACTCACTGCCCGCCCCACTTCCCACCACGGGGGACAGGAGAGAGGGACATGTGGCCTGCAGTACCTCGGAGCTGCTCATCTCGCTGCCGGATGCCCAGCTCCCGCTCCTGGGCAGTGCTGAGGTGCGAGGCCTCCACGCGGGAGGACAGCTCTTGCAGGCTGCTGGAGAACTTCTCCATCTGCTCGATGATGCCATGCAGGGACCTGCGGGGGGCTCAGGTCATGAAGGCCTGTGGACCCCAACACTGCCGCGCCAGGTGGGCAGGGCCTGGATGGCGCACCTACCGCGTATGGGAGGTGGCGCTGGTGACGGCGTCAATCTCCCGGTCCTTCAGCAGCTTCAGCCGCTGCAGCTGCTCCTCGTGGTCCTTGCGCATCTCCAGGATGGAGGCCCTGGGGGACAGTGGGGAGGGCGGGGCAGTGAACACCGGGGGCAGCTCTGCGTGGCAGGGGCGTGCCTCCTGGTGGTCCATGCTCCGTGGGCCTCTCCTCCCCATCTCCGGGCACTGCCTCACTTTCCCCGGCTCCTCTGCCTTATCTGTCTTGGTGCCTCAATGCCACATCCACTCTCTGGGGGCAGATTCCTTGTTTTTCAGCAAAGGACACTCGACAGGTGTGCCGACAACCCTCTCGTGTCTGGCCAATCTGAGCCGTGTGAAAAGGCCTGCTCTGCCCCCGTTGGCCAACTCCCTCACGTGCTTTTTCTGAGTTTTGCTCTCATCTAGAAAGGTAACCAGATCAACACGCCAGGCACGACCTTTTCCAGGACCAATCTAGTTACCAGACTCAAGAAGTCCGGCCAGTGAGTGGGTTAACCAGTGCTGAGTTAGCCCTTGGGTTGCTTGCTGCTGCCAGGCCCTGCCCGAACAGCTAGTGACCTTGGGCCCTGCTGGTATGCCCTCCCCCCTCTGTAGGAGTGGTGGGTCCCCACTTGTGGGGTGATGGGGCAGTGAGCTCGGCCTAGGTCCTTACCCAGAAGGGAAGGGGTCAAGCCTCGGTTCAGAGGCTGCTGAGCCCATGGCTTGGGGTCTCACAGCAATTGGCTTCCTCTGGCCACCCTTGAAGGCAGCCCCCCTGCCCCCGGGCCTCCCCCTCACCGCTGCAGCTCCCGGAGCCGCTCCATCTCCTGGTCCTTCTCCTGCGCGGTGGCTGCCAAGCGCCGCTGGTGCTGGGCTGTGAGCTCGGTGTGGGCCTGCTCGGCCTCCTGGCAGCGCGACAGGTACTGGGCAGACAGCTCCTCGTTCTCTCTCCGCAGCCGCTCTTCCCGTTGCTGGTACGATGTTTCTAGCACCTTGACTCGGCTCCTGGCAACAGCACACCCAATCGCGGGGCTCAGGAGGTGACGGCGGCCACCCGAAGGGCCTCTCAGAGCACGGGAGCTGGGGCCAGCCGTGTGCCACTGGAAGTCCGGGCCGGAGGAGCAGGGGTACCTGTGGGCGCTGTCGATGAGCTCCAGGTCTGCCTGGTGCCTCTGCTGCAAACTTTCCAGCAGCAGCTGGTGCTGTGTCCGCTCCAGCTCGAGTTTCCGCACCTGGGAGACGGCGGGAGGGACGGTGTGTGTGTGTGTGTGTGGGGGGGGGGGGTGTGGCGGGGTCCCTCAGACCGCCTGGGGAAGCCGTCCAGCCCTCACGTGGCCCGCTCCCACTTCAGCCCTGCCCCCGGAGCCGGCTGCCCCTCTGCCCCGCACCTGGGCCTCGAGCTCTGCCAGCCGGGCCTGACTCTGCAGGAGGTCGGCCTGGAGCTCGGCAGTGCCCCTCTGATGCTGAGCCTGTGCCGCCAGGAGCTGCTGCTGGTATTCGGAGCCGGGCAGCAGGCTCCAGGCCAGGGACTCTGGGAGCAGGCACTGGAGGAGAAGGGGAGGGATGGTCCCCGTTAGGCAGGGGACAGGGTCTCAGCTGAGCTCACCTACCTCTGGCCCTCACTCACTGGACCTCCCAGGCCCTGTGTCTGATCTGTGGCTGTAGACGGGGACAAGGTCGTGACACCGAGAGGCCAAGGATGAGGCCCGGGAGAGTCAAATGGTCACCGCCCCTCCCCTCGCAGGTCTCGTTCGGGAAGATGAGTCTCCCTTCCGCCCTCAGAACAACATCCTCCCAGCAAGGGTTCCAGATCCCTAGATGAACAGCCGAGTCCCAGCAGAGCCTTAGCTACAACAAAAGGTTATGACCCTGGCCCTTTCTCTCAGGCCTGAAGTCCCAATGTAGACAGCTGCTCTGGTTCCTGCAGGCTGCCCACCACCCACCATCTCAAAGGCACTTCCGGGTTACCCGGGAGGTGCCCCCGTGGGGCTAGGCCTCCTCAGGCCCGGGGGGTCAGAGGCGCCGCTGCACCTGGGAAACAGAGGCGGTGCAGTGGGAGGATGGCAAGGATGGAGGAGGCTTTCTAGACAGAGCATCAGGACACCTGCAGCCCTGCTCTCTGATTATAGAGCATTCCCAGCTGCCCCCACCTGGGTGCCACCTCACTTCCCTACTGGTGCTGGCAAATTCGCACCCAAACCTGCCCGGGAGTGGCACGGAAAGTGCTGGTGGGGAGTGCCGGGGGAGCTAGCTGATAGCACGATGCATGCCTCCCAGCAGTTTGTCAGGTGGTGCCCCTGAGCACATGAGAATCGTTCCATGGGCCCGAAACCTACGCCCGCTGGTTCACCCTCCCTACCTGGACAGGCACAGAGAGCGCTGGGGGTTCCTGGGAGCCTGGGCAACCAACTGCAGGCTCTGAAAAATCAACAGCAGAGAAACGAGCAGGAGGTGCAGGGAGGCCCCGCGGGCTGGGTGTGTGCTCGGGAGAGCCCAGCTTCTCTCGTCTGCCAGGGCCCCCGAAGGAAGCTCTCAGCGTCTCTCCTCTACCCAGTTACACCCCTCGAACAAAGCAGAACACAAACCAGTGCCGGAGCGATCTCCAGGGGCTGTTCCCCTCTTTGGGTCACCCGCATGGAGGGCCGAGGCGGCGGGGTTCCAAGCCACGGGGGACCTGAGGACACAGGAATGGGGGTGGCAAGCTGAAGAGCCTTCTGCGTAGGACGCCGGGAGGAGGGGAGGTTTGGCCCAGCAGGAAAGGAAAATGTCAGGTTCAAGCCATTGACTGGAAAGGCCTGGAGGCGGGCAGTTTACGAAGAGGGAGGTCTCAGTTGGGACAAGGGGACGGGGACCCAGCTTCGGGCCCCTTACTCCGTGGGCCTGCTACGTGGTCTGGGGTACCACACGCCACACTGACCACGTGGAGCCCAGCACAGCCGTCCGCCGCTCTAGGGAAGGGGGCCCGGGCCGCCCCGCCGCACCTCACCTACCCGCAGCCCCCCCCCCCCCCCGCCCCGCCATGAACGTACCCTGAGGCGGCAGGCCGGGCAGGCGGCCTCTGTGCTGCCGTGCCTGGGGTCCCCCCGGTGGCTGCCGGCTCGAGCCCTTGGGTGCCGGCAGCAGGCTGGCTGAGGAAGTAAATGTTAAAGGGAAGGAGGCAGAAGGTCCGGGTTAGGCTGGACCAAGACGGGCTGGGACAAAGCCCACGAGTGAAGCTGTGTGGCCGCCCCTCTTCCCGCCTCCCCTCAGCCTTCCTCCTGTTCCTACCATCCCGTCTTGGTAATTCTCCTCCCAAGTCTGAGCGCCTGGCCTTCCGTACCCCGTCCTGGCCTCCGTGCTCACTGGGACCACCTGATGATGTCCAAGGAGCGACCGTGGGCCTGTTACGGGCAGCAAGGCCGTGCTCTGGTCCACGCAGCTCGCTCAGCTTCGACTGAGGGCCTGCTCAGCCTCCCGCCGGCTCCAGCACCCTTTGGGCTCCTCTCTTCTCCTGTCTGTTGTTCCCCCTTGCTTCTCGGCTCTCGGGGTTACCTCGGTTTCAGGTCCAGGTCCAAACCGCCCTCCTCATTCACCCCAACCCCAGGGCTGGGTGACATCCCTGGCCTGTCACACAACCGCCCCCCTCACCTCCCCCTTCGCTCCAGCCGCATAGCATCCTGCTGCTTCCTTTGGACAGTCCGGGCCTCGCCCGCCCCCTCGGGGCCGCTTGCTATCCCCCCCCCACATTCTGCGGCCTCCCCTAGGAGCCGCCTCACAGCCACGGTCTTCTCGAACACTCCCCAAGAGCACGAGTGAGTCCCAACCCGCGCATGCATTGCCTGCTTTAGCTTGGTCAGCAGAGCAATTGGACACCGGGTGTCCCGCCAGCCCGAGGGCGCTGTGGACAGAGCCCCTGCTCAGAGGCACCGGGATGGCCGTGTGTTTGCCATAAGGGTGCCCTCGGTCTCCTGCCCGATCAGGTCAGCACCTGTCCCCACAGCAGTCAGGGAGTGAGCGTCAGCAGCCCCCCAGCTCCCTCGTGTTTTCATCTGAGCAAAGGCAGGGAGCTAGACACTCTCCCCAGCACCTAAAGAAGGGGAGAAGCACGGCGAAGAGGTGGTGCCCTGCTCTGAGGCACACTGTGGGCACTCCCGACTGAGGCACCGAGGCGGCAAGGTCCTCCTTCCACTAGAGACAGCAGCCCTGGGACTTTGTTGGTGGCACAGTGGCTAAGACTCCGCGCTCCCAGTGCAGGGGGACTGGGTTTGATTCCTGGTCAGAGAACTAGATCCGACATGCCGCAACTTAGAGTTCGCATGCTGCAACTAAAAAAGATCCTGCATGCCTCAACGAAGATCCCGCACGTGGCAACAAAGATCCGGCGTGCTGCAGCTGATATCCGGCACAGCCAAATAAATAAATATTAAAAAAAAGAAAAGAAAAGGGACAGCAGCCCAAGCCCCTACCTGTCGGAAGGCAGCGCCCCTACCGAGTGCTGGCCCTTACAGGCTGCGTCGTGCTCCTCTCTGGCCAGACCTTGGGACTTCTTCCGAGACAGGGCGTGGCTCAGCCAGTCCCCCTCCTCCTTCTCAGACGCTCCTGGCTGGGAAGGCTGGCTGCCTTTGGCGGGAGAACCGGTACCCTCGGTTGGTGGCTTTGCCCCCAAGGGGGGCAGCCCGGCCGGGGCAGAGTGGCGGCTGGGAGCAGAATGCTGGCTGGCGGGAGGCCGAGCCTCCCTGGTCGGGGAGGGAGGGAGCAGGTCCAAGCCTTCATCCTTGAGGCCCAGCCAGTCGGCACCTCCCCTCCTGGGCTGGGTGGGGCTGGATGCTGCTGGGGTGCTCTGTCTGGAGCCTGGTTCTCCCTTGGGGTCTGTGCCGCCTTCAAAGAACCTACTTCAAGACAGAGAAGTGGGGGTCTAAGGCGGGGCAAGCAGCCTGTCCCAAGAGCCCCCTGACGGGCCTTTCCCTCCACTGCTGGGGGTGACTATGGGGCCCATGCTAAGAAGTCACGATGCCTGGGGCCCTGCACAGCCAGAGCCGCGGCAAGCTGAGTGATGTCCATAGAACACCATGAACACCCACGAAAGACATCTTGGATTCCGCCCATTTTCCCAGCGGGCAACCTGCCCCCAAGGCCGAGCTCCTCGCAGGCCCCGCTTACCTGACGGACTGCCGGCGGGACTGCCGGCCCTCGGAGGAGCCCACGGTGGGCTGATAGGCCCCAAAGGTGAAGTCGTCGTCACCTCCGGTGTCTTCTTTGTCTGTGAATGAAGGACCCTGTGATCTAGAGCAGGGCGACTCAAACTCTTCTTCCGTAGCTGCAGAATTCTTTGTTTAAGAAAAGCTGAGCCGGCAGCTTGATGGGCAAGACAAGCGATAGGGAAGCTGCTGTGGGGAAAGCAGGGTGAGCGGCTGGGCGTCTGCCAGCACCTGAGGCTCCAGCCTACAAAACATCACCCAGGAGCTGCGAAAAGTGTACCGGCGGGCCTGCCCCGGACCCCCTGCAGGTGAGGCCCGGTGAGCCGTGCGTGTCACGAGGGAGATTCTCAACAGATGGCCCGCGGGCCGACGCTCTGAACGGAGGGACACTGGTCCAGGGCAGTGTTTTTCAAACTGTGAGCTGCCACCTATTAGCAGGTGGAAATACTAATTTAACGAGTCACAACCAATGTATTTATTAGTCAAGAGCACATAAATAAGTATTGAACGTGGTGATTATTATTTCCTGACATTTTTGGTCTCAGCTATAAACGTGAATAATTAAATGTGTGTCATGATGTAAAGCTTATTTCTTATTATGGCTTGTGGTAAAACCCTGTTCTGGGGGTCCACTCCCCACCGCCCCTGCCCCACACGCTTCCTCACCCTGTGGCCGCTGATACTTCTTGTCTAGCTTGAATTCCCTGTGCTCCCCAGTGCCCGGACGGGCCAGGAGTTTGGCGGCAGTGCCCCGACCGAGCAGCTCATCCAGCTTGGAGCGGGCAGGGAGGGGCCCCTCCCTGCAGGATGGGACATAGGGCAGGTACCTGTGAACACGAGGGGCTCCTGGGGGGCCCACACTGTACCCTCCCTCTCGCTTTTCCCTGGCCGGAGAGGGACTCTCCGCTCACAGGGACCCTTACTGGTCTCCCGTGTGCCTCCTCTCTGCTTTGGGGCTGTCTGCAAAACCCAGGGTGGCCATGATGTCGTCCCCATCGTCAAAGAGCAACTCTTCTTTCTTTCGGACCGGAGTGTTCCCAGGAGTTAGAGGGATAGAGGGCCCTAAGGGACAGAACACAGGGCACAATGCCCACAGTCTTCTGGCCTGCAACGGTGATGTTTGAATGGGTCGAGGGGGGCGTTTCCCTGCAACCCTGGCCTTTGGGTGGAAGAGCGGGCATGGCAGTGTCTGGTCTGCCCACAGCACCCAGCTTCCCCGGCCCCACTCCCACAGCCCCACTCCCGGGCTCGTGCATCCCCCCTCCCCGTTCCCAGAGACTGATAACCTCTTGGTCCAGGATCTGAGACCTGTGGTCCCTGCCTGGTGGGGTGTCTGGCTCTGCACCGGAAAGTTCAGTTAGCCAACTGCGCCTGCCCCAGGATGGGTAACACGCCCACCCCACCTTGATCTCTGGCCGGGGCTGGGCTCTTTACGGAAGCTGTTTTACTCTCCGTCCCCGGCAGCTTCTTGGCGATTCCTTCCTCATCATCAGAGAGAAGTCCTGCCAATGGGTCTTCCAAGTCTCACGGCCAGAAGGGGAAGCAAAGGGAAGACTGCACACTTCGTTCAGGAAAACAAGCGCTGTGCTGTGCTAGGGGAGTTATCGCTCTACTGGAGATTCCTAGCCGCTCTGATACCTATACAAGCCGCTTGGCATCTGGGGGCCTGGGTTAGCGGGGCTCGGACAGAGACCAGGCTGGGCCAGGGGAGAGGAAGCAGGGAGGGCGGCCCGGGCTTCAGGGCCTGCACTGAGGCATGAGAAGAGAAGTAAAACATCCACGCATTCATGAAGGAAAAGGAACTTTTCCCCACACGTTATAAAGTCTTCAGTTTGACACCTGGCTTCAAAGTCCTTGCAAATAAGTGCCCCAGATATGCCAGCCAGTAGAACATAATTAGTCCCTCCCTGAATTCATGAGGAACAAAACCAGTGGCACCAGCTATCTGCTCCTCATCTGACATACACAGTGGCCTGGCCTCGAGCAAGCAAGCAAGCATCGCCCAGCCTACTGCACTCTCAAAACTGAAGCACCCCAGAGGTGTGACTGCAGGGCCTGTGGTACCTTCGAAGGAGAACTTCCTGTACTGATGCCCAAGGCTGCTGGGAGAGGGAGATAGCTTCTTGGTGGGAATGGCATCTCCTGCAGGGAGCAAAGAGAAGGCAAGGTCACAGGCCTGGATCTCTCCTGGTCTATGTTCTGCCAGACCAAGACTGGGACCACTGGGCTGGCGCGCACTTCTACCTGGAGGCTGAGGGCTTGTGGCCGTGGACACAGCCATGGGGTGGGTCTACACCTCTCCAGTTCTCAAACAGGCTTCTGGCTGGGAAATGTGGTCTGGAAGCTACCTCTGGCCCCCTATTCACATGTTGCTCCAACAGGGACATAGGTTTGGGAGATGCACAGGCTACCATAAAATTCTCCAGTTTAACTCAAATGGCTTCTCCAGGAGCTGCCATGTTGGACTTAGAGGGACTGGAAAAGCCATAGGAAGGAGGAAAGCTCAGCCTGTCTCCCTCCCCCACTATAAACACGCTAACACACTCGCACACAATGAGCTCCTGGCCTCTCCATCCCAGGCAGAGAAAACCCACGGGGCTGAGCGCTACCCTCTGGGCATCTCCCACATCCCCAAAATGCCCCTTGATTCGAGGACCTATCTCTCACTCACGCTTCTCATTGGCTGTTAACACACCAGCAGGTTTAAGAGGACTAGGCTGCTCTTCTTTCCCAGAACCCTTTGCAGACCTTTTGCTTGAGGCTAGATTAGACTTCTTCAGACCCAAGAGATCAGCATCCATTTCATCCAGATCCTGGAAAAGCAGGAAGGAGGGAGGAATCCCCACAGGTGCTCAGCCAGTGGGTGCTAAACACCCTCATGCTCTGAGCAGCCTGGTGAGGATGTTGCCTCCAGCTTCCATATGGAACAAATGGGGACTTGGGGTGGGGGACTGACCCCAACAGGGTCACAGAACAAGGACAGAGGCAGGGCCAAAGCCCAAAGACTCCACATGGTCGATCTCAGATAAGCTGAAAGGTCTCAGGTTGGTACTCCTATCAGCCCCAATGGCAGCTCCTGCCTTGATGCTAGAATGAGAGGGTGCCTAAAACCTGCTTTCAGCAGCTTCTCACAAAGGCTTAGCAAATGTCAAAGCTATTTGCAGTAGACACGAAACAGCAGGATCCTGGGGTTTAAGACTCCCCAAGGGACTACCACTGGGCAGTGAGAAGGGACCTGAGGCAAGAAGATAACCCTTTGTCCAAAGTCAAGAAAAATTTGATCTCAGGAATTCCCTGGTGGTCCAGTGGTTAGGACTCCGCGCTTCCACTGCAGGGGGCCCAGGTTCGATGGCTCCCTGGTCAGAGAACCAAGATACCGCAAGCCGAGCAGCTCGGCCGGGGGAAAAAAAAAAAAGGCATGAAGAAGCCTGCAAAATACAAAGCCTTTAAAAAAAATTTTTTTTTGATCTGGATTCCTTAGCCTGCCTGGGTCGGGGGAAGCAAACTGACAACAGAGGCAGAGGTATGATAAGAATGCTATTCTGGGTCAATGATGTTCTATGGTAAGGGCATTAAAAACCACCATAAGCAAGCTGGGAGAGGAAGACGGCCGGGGACTCCCTGGTCGCCACAAGCCCTTGGTACAGACTGGGAGCATGACGATTTTGATAAGGGCGGCTGGCGCTCCAGGGGCAGAAATGTGAGGAAACAAAAGAATGAGAAAACTATTCAGAAAAAAGGTGAGTTGGGAAAGATAACAGAACCAAAGGTAAGCAGAGTGGGTGGAGGGTTCAGCTCGTGGTTCTGGAGTGAGAGACTCAGAACCACCACTCTCGACTAGTTAGAGGACTCGAGGGTCACGCCCAGGGGGCCCAGCTGCCTGGTCTTGGGGAGGAGCAATTTCAAACTGAGGTTAAAGAAGCTGATTCCGGAGCCAAGAAGGAAACAGACCCCAACCCTTCAGGGCCCCACAGGGTTGAAAGCAAGCGCTCAGCCCTGGCCTGTGGCAGCATGGGTTAACCAGAAGGGACGTGAAGCAGAGGTCAGGCAGGAGGATGCTGCTAGACAGAAGGGGAGGGAGAAAACAGGACCACTCAATGTTTTAGACCCCAGCCAGGCCACCTGAGCCCCATGAGATGGTGCTTATGTTCAGAATTTATGTCTTAAAATTCCATTGCAAAGATCAGCTTGGGGCTTGATCTGACGAGAGGACAGCTGTACTAAAGGGGACTTGGCAGGGGATGTGAAGAGAAATCTGGAGAAAGATTAAGAACAAGATTTAGGGGGGAATTCCCTGGTGGCCCAGTGGTTAGGATTCTGGGCTTTCACTGCCATGGCCCGGGTTCAATCCCTGGTGAGGGCAGCGTGGCCAAAAAAAAAAAGAACAAGATTTAGGGGAAACGGTCTCCCCCTTTCCTCATGGGGGGAGGCAGCCCCATTTCACCAGAGGCCTGTGACGTGACTGTGTCTCTGGGTGGGTGAATTTCCATAAACCAGGAAAACTGATCTATACCCAGAGGGGCAGGGAGGGCAAGAGCTCATGGATGAATGCCATTCTTGCATGAGGTAGGGCTCAGAAATACAAATTGTAAAAGAAAAAATGAGAGGGAGAATGAAGGCTTGGCACAAAATAGTATCCCACCCCGTGTCCCTGGCTCCCCGAATTGTGCAAGCTGTTTCCTTACCTTCATGGCCTGGAGCAGAGCCTGCGGGTCTGCATCGGAGATGTCTGAAACCTACAAGACGGGAGGGTAATGAGGCGTGTTAGTCAAGGCCCAACAAAGCTCAGGGCTCTTGTCGCCTTGCTTCTGTTAGGGAAGGAGCAGAGCTGGGTCAGGGGGCATAAATTGGAGGGTCCTGCCCTCACTTGGGGCTCAGGTATTGTATGAAGTCAAGCCTGCCCAGTTGTGGACACCCAGAAAGCGCTGCCACTTTCTGGTCCTCTCAGCAGTAAGTCCACAGCCATCATAGGACTCAAATTAGGCTACTTTCCATCCACGTGATTGGACAGCGTGGAGTTTATTATGGGAAGCGCAGTAAGAAGGGACAGCATCGAGCCTAAAGCAGTTGCTTGGAGCTCTACTCTCTAGCTCATCTCACTGGTAGAAAGGAAAAGGATGTTGCTTTGGGTCCACTCAGCAGCCCTATCTATCTATCTATCTATCTATCTATTTATTTATTTATTTATGGCTGTGTTGGGTCTTCGTTGCTGTGCACAGGCTTTCTCTAGTTGCAGTGAGCGGGGGCTACTCTTCGTTGCAGTACGCGGTCTCCTCATTGCGGTGGTTTCTCTTGTTGCAGAGCATGGGCTCTAGGCACGTGGGCTTCAGTAATTGTGGCACATGGGCTCAGTAGTTGTGGCTCACAGGCTCTAGAGCGCAGGCTCAGTAGTTGTGGCGCACAGGCTTAGTTGCTGCGCGGCATGGGGGATCTTCCCGGACCAGGGCTCGAACCCGTGTCCCCTGCATTGGCAGGCGGATTCTTAACCACTGTGCCACCAGGGAAGCCCCAGCAGCCCTTTTAAGAACAAACTGGCTTTGCAGGGACTTCTAAACCTCTGTGGGCAGCCCCTCGGCACAACACCCATCTCACTGTCTCTGGGGATAAGTAGGGTTGGTGAGGAGCAGGGAATGGGCCAGGCTTACCTCAGCATCAGCTCCTGCCAGGCCTGCCCTGGTGCTGAAGGCATCATCTTCCAAAAGGGACCTGCAAAGGGGCAGAGTCAGCACCCACCCACGAATGGTCCCCAGGGCACTAGATGATTCTAAGGAAGGAGAAGTGGCTTAGAGTCCAAGTGAACCTGGATAGACTCTTCTCTGGAAGAACAGAGTTGCTGAAAGGAATTTCACAGGTCACCTAATGCAGTGATTTTTAAACTTTTTTAGAACAGTAGAGCCCCTTTAAAAACAACAGGTAAGAGAGAAAAACAACTGCTTGGGCTAAAATGAAGGTGGAGGGCAGAGAGCTCACAAAGTGTCTCCCTCTCTCGCAACTCTCAGGAGACGCTCAGGAGGACAAACACAATCTGGGAGGCACCCAACTAGGCCTATCCTCTTATTCTGAGGGTAAGAAAATTGAGGCTCAGAGAGGTTCAGGAATTGCCCAAGGTCACACAGTAAATAACCGATGTAGGACTAGAAGCCAGAACCTCCGACCTCCAGTTCAGTTCTCTTCGCACTCCTCCAGGCTCCTTCACTGCCCAGGAGCTGACGGGAGGACCGGGAGGTGGTGACACTACAAGCAGGGCCCACAGTGAGTGGGAAGTGGCGGGTGGGTAGGGGAGGGGCAGGAGCATTGGGCCTGAAATGGGGCTTGGATGCCCAGGCCAGCCCCGTGTGCTCACTTTGTTCTAGCCCTTGAGGGAGGGAGCGCCTGAGCTGCACCTGTGGCATCTCTGGCACGTGAAGCTAGTTTAACAGGCTTCTCAGGCGGTGTTGCTGGAAAAAAAGAAAACAAAAGATGTGATTCGGTCACAGAGAACTGGAGTCAAGGGGAAAAGGACTGCAAGTTCCCCACCAAGCTGTCTCCCACACCTTCCTACTGAAAGAGGGGCCTTTTTGGAGGAAGGAAACTGGCCCTGTAGGCAGGTCCCTTAAAAACCTGAATGGGGGAGGGAGCGGTATATTTCCAAGCAGGAAGCCAACCCAACTGGTGCCAAATGAAGAGGCTACTCCCATGCCACCGCAGCCCCATGGAAATGCAGGAACAACAAGGCACTGCCATCGTCCATGGGCTTGTGCTTTGTGGGTTCTTATGGGCCAGGTCGGGGGAACCTCGGCCTTGTTGTCCCTGGTGAGCTTTGCATGACCCCGAAGCCCTGCTTCTCAGTGCAGCAGACACGGACACACAGGGTAAGGGACTAATGTCCAGAATATAGAAGGAACTCGTACAACTCAACAATAAAAAGATAAATAACCCAATTTAAAAACTGGGCAGGGCTTCCCTGGTAGCGCAGTGGTTAAGAATCCGCCTGCCAATTCAGGGGACACGGGTTCGAGCCCTGGTCCAGGAAGATCCCACATGCCGTGGAGCAACTAAGCCCGCGTGCCGCAACTACTGAAGCCCATGCACCTAGAGCCCGTGCTCCGCAACAAAGAGAAGCCACCGCAATGAGAAGCCCGCGCACTGCAATGAAGAGTAGCCCCCGCTCACCGCAACCAGAGAAAAGCCTGCGCACAGCAACGAAGACCCAACATAGCCAAAAATAAACAAAATAAAATAAATTTATAAAAATTTAAAAAAAAGAAAACTGGGCAAAGATCTGAATAGACCTTTCTCCAAAGATATAAACGGCCAGGAAACACATGAAAACATGTTTAGCATCATTAGTCATTAGGGAAATGCCCATGGAAATCACGAGATGCAACTTTCCACCCACTAACATGGCTATAATCAAAATGAAAATAACAAGTATTGGCAAGGATGTGGAGAAACTGGAATCCTCTTACACTGCTGGTGGGAATGTAAAATGGTACAGTTGCTGTGGAAAATAGTTTGGCGGGTCCTCAAAAAGTTAAACATAGAGTTACCATATACCCCAGTAATTCAACTCCTAAATTTACACCCAAAAGAACTGAACACATATGCCCACACAAAAACTTGTACATGGAGGTTCATAACAGCATTATTCATAACAGCCTAGTCAAAATGTGGAAGCCACCCAAATGTCCATCAACTGATGAATGACCAAACAGAACGAGATATATCATACAATGGAATATTATTGTCCAGCCACGGAAAGGAATGAAGAGAGGAATGCTACAATGTGGACAGACCTCGAAAACATTACGGAAAGTGAAAGAAGCCAAATGCAAAAGCCTCATACTGTATGATTCCATTTTATGTAAAATGTCCAGACTAGGCAAATCCATAGAGAAAGAAAGTTAAATAAGTGGTTGCCTAGGGGCGGGGGAGGGGAGAATGAGGAGTGACACTAATGGTATGGAGTTTCTTCATGGGGTGATGAAAAAGTTCTGGAATTTGACTGTGGTGATGGTTGCACAACTCTGAATATACTAAATGTCACCAAATTGTACACTTTAAAAGAGTGAACTTTGGACTTCCCTGGTGGCGCAGTGGTTAAGAATCCGCCTGCCAATGCAGGGGACAAGGGTTCGAGCCCTGCTCCGGGAAGATCCCACATGCCGCGGAGCAACAAAGCCCGTGCGCCACAACTACTGAGCCTGCGCTCTAGAGCCTGCGAGCCACAACTACTGAGCCCGTGTGCCACAACTACTGAAGCCCGCACACCTAGAGCCCGTGCTCCACAACAAGCCACCGCAATGAGAAGCACGTGCACTGCAACGAAGAGTAGTCCCCACTCGCCTCAAATAGAGAAAGCCCGCGCCCAGCAACGAAGACCAAAGGCAGCCAAAAAAAAAAAAAAAAAAAGAGTGACCTTTATGTGGATTTTATCTCAATTAAAAAAAAAAGAGCAAGCCTAAATCAGGGGATTCCGGCAAAGGGGCACTTACTCTCATCTCCCAGGAGGTCACCAAGGACATCATCGATGGAGCCTGGAACAGAAAAGGGGCCACTGTGACTTCAGGAGGAAAGAATGGTCCTTAGGGCCTCATGTCTTGAGACCTCATCCGGGACCTCAGAGCCCTCAGAGGTTGGGACTTAGGCTTGGCTCTCTCTTCACTGGCCACGAGATGTTTTCTAACTCCTGGCAACAAGTCACAATGCTTTGTTGAAAGACCCCAGGGTGGAAATTGAAAATAACTTTCTCAAAGGATGATGGTGAAGATTTTTCAGTAGAACCTACATTCTACGTGACACACTGGCCAACAAGCCAGTCTTCCAGACTCTGAACAAAGCCCAGATGCTTCTTTGGGAAGTGTTCAGGATTTCTAGGCACATATACAAGCTTCTTTCATACCAACAGTCTCCTTGTCCCCTTCCAGCTGAGCGCCTGCCCCCACCCCGCCCCTGCCAAGCTGGTTTGAAGACACACCTCCTTGGCCACTTTCCGATGCAGCATGTAGGGGAAACCCAGGTGTGAGTACTGAATTAGTTCTCAAATCAAGCTTAAGTGCCTTTACCACCCTTAACCCCAACGGTATACTTCTAGATACAAATACTTCAACAAGAAGGATTTTTTTTTCCCAAGTCCCATCTGTTGTTTATTTCTAAATTACTCCAAGGGCCAATGAGGCAGCAGAAGGAATTCCCTAGGAAAACCAAAGCTGCCTATGGGATTATGGGGAAATCAGCAAGACTCACACCGAGAACATTCAGACATGTCTAAGTTATGTGTGGCCCCAAAGTGGGGGAATTATTTTTGGCCTAAGGGTGGTGTTCCATCTCCACTCACCTTTCAATCCCTTCTTGGTTTTTGGTGCCTAAAATGGGAAAAACAAATCACATTAACAAGATGAGACAGTGAACGTGTACTGAAACCAACAATGCAGAATGAACTGTTTTGCCTTTTGCCAAGTCACCAGAGGAAAAGGAGCACCAATGGCATTTATAGACAGACGCCCTTTATGGTTTTCTGAGTTTCTGAGAATAGACTCATTCAGAGCTTGAAAAGGGCCCCCACTAACCAGCAGTGGACACCACTGTGGGTGCCATCCGGTGGGCAGAAGTCTCTCCTTTTCCCTCAGATTTCCAGACGCCACACGCAAACCCTCCCAGCCAGCCAGGATGTAAAGTTTCCCTCTATTCCATGTCCCTGACTCTTCAGTATCAGTGACAGACATGTAAGGATGCTTTCAGATGAACATTCAGAGGCTCAAAAGAGATGCTTGCTTACTGTTTAATAAGAAGTTTTTTTTTTTTTTTTTCTGGCCATGCCACATGACACGCAGGATCTTAGTTCCCTGGATCAGGGATCAAACCCGCGCCCCCTGCATTGGAAGCGTGGAGTCTTAACCACTGGACCGCCAGGGAAGTCCCATTAATAAGTCTGATATCAATGCTCCTAACTATCACTCTTCTTTGGGGCCACCCAGCCCCCAAAGTACTTCATGCAGTCAAGATCTTGGAGGCGGGAGTAGGGGTGAGGGCAGGCTCCCATTTCCACACACCTACTCTGCATTCTGCCTACCATCTCAAGGCTCTGGGGGCTGCCTGCAGCTCCTTCACAGCGCTGTCCAGCTCATTTGAATTCTGCCCATCAGGCTCATCCTCCCTAATGAAGAAAATTAAAGTGGTTGCTTAAAAATGATTTGGCTTTAACAGTGATTGAGTCCAAGGTTGATCAAGCGTTCTCTCACTTTACTCATTCAAGAGGTCAAAACATTTCCATCAATTAAAAATTCCTTGTAGGGCTTCCCTGGTGGCGCAGTGGTTAAGAATCCACCTGCCAATGCAGGGGACACGGGTTCGAGCCCTGGTCCGGGAAGATCCCCCATGCCGCGGAGCAACTAAGCCTGTGCGCCACAACTACCGAGCCTGCGCTCTAGAGCCTCCGAGCCACAACTACTGAGCCCGCGCACCACAACTACTGAAGCCCATGCACTAGAGCCCGTGCTCCACAACAAGAGAAGGCACCGCAATGAGAAGCCTGCGCACTGCAAGGAAGGGTAGCCCCCGCTCGCCACAACTAGAGAAAGCCCGCGCGCAGCAATGAAGACCCAACGCAGCCATAAATAAATTAAAAAAAAAAAAATTCCTTGTAGGGTGAGCAATTCAGATGAGAAGCGAAGTGTTCTGGGTAACTTTCCTTTCTTTTCTTTTCTTTTTTTAAATATTTATTTATCTGGCTGGACCGGATCTTAGTTGCAGCATGCGGGAACTCTTAGTTGCGGTATGTGGGATCTAGTTCCCTGACCAGGGATCGAACCCAGGCCCCCTGCATCGGGAGTGCGGAGCCTTAGCCTCTGGACCACCACGGAAGTCCCCTGGGTAACTTTTCGAGGCCCGGAGATTATTCGAAAAAAGTGCAGTGGTCCTCATCCCTTACCCTGAAAGAGAATGTGGAAAATGGCAGGTACCCATCTCAGAAAGGAGGTGGGTGCCTAGCACTATGGCCAATACACCTTCCCAAGCAACACCCATGACTACTTTCTTGGCAGCGTTCAGGGCAAAGAGAGGCTGCGAATGCTGGTTACTCCTTGATAGTATTTTCACTGTCGGTGGAAAAATTTCCCTTCACACTAACTGTAAGTCCGACTCACTCCATTAATAGAGAACTGTTTTCCCCAGAATTATCATTCTCTCCCACCCCCTCCTCAACGTTGCCAAAACTGACCTTTGGCACAGGTTGGAAGAAAGGAGTGGGAGGTGGGCCTCTCTAGTTCTCTGGTGTCGGCCTGTCCTGTTATTAGAATGCAAAGTTTATGTGAGGTTACTGTATAGGGGCCACTCTGAATGGTTGTGTTTCTCTTTCTCTGTAATGCAATGTTCACGGCCTACAAGTCTCAACACGTTTTGTCTCTTATCACATCCAAGGGCGTCTGCCATCTCCTAGCGATCCTCTTCCAGCCTCCCAGACCGTGGGAATTTCTAAGGGAGGCTTGCAAAGGCCTCAGGGCCACAAAGACCATCGCGTCATTGCATCTGCTCAGCCAACTTCGTGCCATGCGTTTTAAGATCCCCAGGCCGCCCCTCAGTTAGGGCCCTCCCGGAATCACCCCCTCGGTCCCGAGACTCCGCGCCCCTCCATGCGCCACCCCCTCCGCGCGCCCAGCCCGTCTCGATACCGAGCGCAACCTACGATCCTTCCAGCCCCTGAAATCCCCCCCGTTACGCGCCATTGCCCTTGGAGGCGCAGCCGCTTGGACGTATCCCAGACTTGGCCGCTGCTCCAGGCTCCACTCGAGCCCAGCTCAATCAGGCCTCCCGCTTCGGAGCCTCTAGATCGCCAATCTCTCAGTCGCCCGGCCTCCGGAAGCAAGGCGAGGCGCGAAGCATTCTGGGGGTTGTAGTCCTAGGCCCGCTCACATGCCGGAGCCAAGGGAACCTGGGGCGCCGAGATGAACTACATTTCCCAGGGTGGCTCGCCGCGGCCGTTAGTTGGCGCCCGGCCTCTGTTTGCGGCTTGGCACGTTGCTAGGAGCTGCCTGAACGCTCCTTTGCGAAGAGGTCGCTACCGGGATCCAAGGCCGGTGAGCTTCTTCCTCCCGGTTTCCCTGGGGGAACTGCCGGGGGCCTGGGCTCCACGACCGAACACTTCCAGGGACTTCCCTGGGGGTCCAGTGGTTAGGACTCTGCGCTTCCACTGCAGGGGGCATGGGTTCGATCCCTGGTCGGGGAACTAGGATCCCCCTTGCGCGCGGAAATCAATTTTTTCCAGCTCTCTTGGGACGGCTGACTTGCGGAGAGGTGGAGGGCGTGAGAAATGTGTCAAGAGTGGAAGACTGACGTGGTGAAACTATAAATATGCATTTATTCCACACCCCAAAGCTTCGGAAAGTAGCTGTGACCTTCCTGTTCAATTATGAAAATCAAAGCTGGGAAGCCAGAATGAAACCCAACACCATCACCTAATAAAGACACTTTTTGTGTTGATTACAGATTTTATTAGGGGTTTTTCAGTTTTACAGAAGAAGAAGAGGTTAGTGGTTTGGCTTATTCGCAGGCCCAGCAAAGCTGGTGGGTCACCACCGTCCAACCATGATTCTCACGCTTTGGACCCCCCGCGCCTCCTTGGTACTCCCACCCTCACTGACACGTCCTGCCAGGGATGGGTAACAATACATGCTAAATGCATCTCGTCAGGTAGGAACCAAACTCAAACCACAACAGTTAAAGGGGAAAAAGGTAGCAAAGTAATTACACACTCCAAAAGATACAAGTCATTTCCTTGAATCCATAGCAATTGGGAATAAAATGGTGTTTACAAAGTAGCAATCATCAGTTGGAATATTATGTGGAAGATCACATATTTGTTACCTAATCTGTGAAACAGTTGACAGTAATGTGGCAAAACAATTTATTTTGGTTCAGAATTCTTTTTTTATACATTAAAAAAATTTATTATTTTTTTAAAGTTATTTATTTTTGGCTGTGTTGGGTCTTTGTTGCTGCACGCTGGCGTTCTCTAGTTGCGGCAAGCGGGGGCTACTCTTCGTTGCGGTGCGTGGGCTTCTCATTGTGGTGGCTTCTCTTGTTGCGGAGCACAGGCTCTAGGCGTGCGGGCTTCAGTAGTTGTGGCTCGCGGGCTCTAGAGCGCAGGCTCAGTAGTTGTGGCGCACGGGCTTAGTTGCTCCGCGGCGTGTGGTATCTTCCAGGACCAGGGCTCGAACCCATGTCCCCTGCACTGGCAGGCGGATTCTTAACCACTGTGCCACCAGGGAAGTCCCTGGTTTGGAATTCTTAAAATCACTCCCAATTTTCCGTGATCTTCCAGAGATAATCAGTGGCTCACTTAAATTTAAGGCAAAATCAAAATCAAACAAAAATCCCTTCGAATCCAGGAATTTGCAGGTCTGCAACAGCTAACATCCAGTAACTCTAAAATTTCCTTATGTTTCTAAGTTTACTATCATGGACCACAGGAATAGGTACTGAAAATTTTAGTTTGGACAACTATAAGCAAAACTCCACCAATATTTTAAAATGAAAATACATTTTCATCATTTACAATGACTTGGTCTAATCCTCCAGGAATGGATCAGTAAATATTCAATTAGCTGAGATGATCTCTGTGTTATTCCATGAAAATGATCAAAACCTTTATCTGAGGAGACTCAAAACAACTCTTCATCTCAAGCAGAATCGTCACTCTCCTGGCACTGGTCCTCTCTCCAGCTGCAGCAGAGCTACTGCTTGCAGAAGAGCTATAATCCCTTCCACATGTATAAAAAGATTAGTGGGTGTTACAGGCCATCTGCATCTAATCCTCTCCCTTTCTACTAGGATGGATGGAAAAAACTCAGAAAGGGGTAGGAGGAACTTTGACCAACAGTTAATCGTCTAAGGAATTTTTGTTCCCCGGAGGACTCGAGGATGATGAATCTGAATATATTTCCCCGACCACGCCCCGCACTGACGAGAATCCAAGAATTGAGATCTAACATGTCAACTTTAGGAACTGTTAAACGCCTCTAGGTATATGGTATCTGAAATTACAAGCAGTGAGTTCTCAGAAAGTATCTGAACGTGGTTAATGTTGCAATTAAGTGAATGTTCTGAAGATAAGCTGCTACTTAGCAGTACTATGTTCTGAAGACAAGAACATGAAGGCCCCCAAAGCCTTTGGGGCCAACTGTGCTTTGAGGTCACTCATGTCCAAACACTTAAGTACACCTCGGTATCTACTGAGTAGAGCATGAAGTAGAACTCCAAATACGTGAGGAAGTATCAACCTTCATCCATTACAAATAGCAAAAACCTCTATGAAACTTCAAAGGCTTATATCAGTATCATCTAACAGAAAAATCTCATTAATTCTATTGAGATTTATTATCATTTTGGAGATTAGGGTGAAATTTATCTGTACTCTTTGTGAAAACGGCTCATAAAAGAACCCAAGAGAACCAAACTCATCTGTGGCAAAGTCTGGCTTCTAAGGGACAGCAGGCTGGGCCTGCTGCTTCCTTACGAGCAGCCAAGAAACCTGTATTCCTGCATGGACAGAGCACTCAGATGCTCTGCAATGACAGCATCACGGCCCATTCAGCCTTATCTGCTTAGGCAGTTCTCCTTCCTTTTTTTGTTTAGTGTTACCTACACCTGTGTCTTAAAATTCTTCATAATTTAAACTTATGTTTAATTATGTGGCATGTTCTTTCCATCTTGATAGTAACAAAGTGAGGTTTTATGATCTTTATTCTTTAATTACAGAGAACAAAGTTCAAGACAAAACATTCCAATGTTAATAAAAATACTGTCAATATCAGATTGTTTTTAAATAAAACTCAAGGTGCTGGACTGAAGGTGGCTCTACAGAGTCCACCACCTGTTCCAACCTGCTTAGATCCCAGATCTATGCAGCTGGATTGGGTGGGTGTCATTTCAAACACCCTTAGATCCTGACCACGGATATCCCTCTGTGAATAAGACTTTTAACCCCTAATTGGAAACAATTCTACATTTAACAGGTCAATATTAAGGAATTTGAATTTACTCTCTGTTATTTCCCAGAATCTGATCTAGTCAAAGATATACCCAAATGAGATTAACAGAGTGCTTTTTTACTTCAGTCTTAACACAATTATCAATCAGTTCTCCTGGTGGAAAGATAAAGGCTTGTGTCAACTGACAGTATTTCTTCTGCTGGACCTTATCTCCTATTACCCGTTCCACTGGGATAGATTTTATGGCAGGTCCCAAGACAGGAATTACATTTCCACTGAATTACATACTACATTCTCAAGACTGATGCTAGAACAACTGGTTTCATGAGGCAGATGTCACAAAGAGTTAACAAAAACAAAAAATCAAGTGACTTGTTTTACACTGATTTTAAGAAAAAATTCATTAAGAGATACATGTTTAGCCTTTAAATATAGAATGATTGTATAAATTAGATTTCAGCTGAAAGAACAATTTAGCAAGTCAGAAAAAGCTCCTAGAAACATACTGAAAATAATGCCAGATATACAATAAGAAACGGATTTTCTATGGAACTTCCATTTATCCTTTAGCCACAGTTTCAATGATTATATTTTCTGATCCAAAAATCAGAACACATGGTTTGTCAAAGGATCTTTCTGTGCGACTCCTGGGTGTAAGAGGCGGCGAGTGATGCTTTTCTTTTTGTAAGGCCAGACACTGTAACCACCGAGCATTTTCACAGCTTACACCAAAGTGACAGAATAGAGGGAATCTGGATTGTTCCAGAAAATTTCGTTAATATGGTCACCAAAGTTACAGTAACCATAACTGATAGCTCTTCCTGCCCTTATTCTACTAAGAAGGAAATGTGACTCTCTTTTTCTCCTTTTTTTTGCATCTCTCTCAGGAGAGGGAGAGGGAGGGAGAGAGAGAGAGGGAGATCAAAACCACTGATTTTGGAGGTCCCATCAGTTGCCAAAAGTTATATGTAGAGATAACTTTGCTGTCTACCCCTTCCCAAGAAGTTGGGGCGAAGGGAGTTGTATTGCTACGAGAGCAACAATTTAGGGAAACCCTCCAATGGAAGATTAGTTCCTAATCGCATGGGGCAGTGACCCTGCAGTAGCCTGTGCTGAAGAAATCCTCTTGTTAGAAAAATGCTACTGTGAACAGGTAGACAGGAACAATACACCAGCAAAGGAGGGCAAGCAGGCAGGAAACATGTCAATGTATCAAACACACACACACACCCCCCCCACCAAGTTTCCTGATTAGTTTCTTTCCCCAGGCCCTCTTCTTCACTCCTGCTTTCTAGCCAGGGCCCATGGCAGGAAAGCTTGGAAGGGTTCTACCCCCACTTAAAAAACACCTTTGCTTAAAAACACTTGCATATCCAGTGATTACCAATTAAGATGTGAAAATAATTAACTACTTAGTAGTTAAATTCTACTAATTATCAAAAGTCCTGGCCTCCTGGGACCAGCAGCGTTACAGATGGAAGTCACACTGCATTTCTTAAAGCTTTTTCTGAATGCTTAACAGGTCTCTTTCAGCGTTAATTGCACTTGTAAAACACATCTGGTTTTTTCCTTTAATCTCAAATCTGTTCTTTTTTTTTTTCATTTATAAAAAGAGAAAAGGGTCAATTTATCATTTGCTCTAGCTTTTCTAAATTTGATAAAGATTCCACACAAATTTGTGTGACAGGTATAAGGGGAGTAGAGTACAGTTACTTTTGGGAGCAGATTGAACTTGTCCTCAAGACACTTCAGAGCTTGGACTGCAGTGACTTTAGGTGCTTGTGGTAAGATTCATGGACCTGCAGGGAAGGGAGAGAAAAAATTACTGATACGGAGTTTGCAATTTAAAATAGTATACTTGGACTTCCCTGGTGGCACACTGGTTAAGAATCCGCCTGCCAATGCAGGGGACACGGGTTCGAGCCCTGGTCTGGGAAGGTCCCACATGCCATGGAGCAGCTAAGCCCGAGCGCCATGACTACTGAGCCTGTGCTCTAGAGCTACTGAGCCCGCGTGCCACAACTACTGAAGCCTGCGCGCCTAGAGCCCGTGGTCCGTAACAAGAGAAGCCACCGCAATGAGAAGCTCGTGCACCACAATGAAGAGTAGCCCCCGCTCGCCACAACTAGAGAAAGCCCGCACGCAGCAGCAAAGACCCAACACAGCCAAAAATAAATAAATAAATATATTAATAAAATAAAATAAAATAGCATACTTTTAATCAAGAAATTATCTGAAAAAAAAAAAGAAATTACCTGAACCTTCTTTGGATCCTGATTCAAAAAATCCGAAGTGGGGAGAAAAAAAGAATTGAGCTAACTGGGGAAATCTGGACACTGGCTGGGTAGTAGTTCATGATATTAAAGAATTCTTGTTAATTTGTTTAGGTGTGAGAATGGCATTGTGTTTATGTTTTTTAAGAAGAGTCCTTATCTTTTAGAGATACATACTGAAATATCTATGAATCAAATTATCTGATATCTTGGATTTGCTTCAAAATAATTCTTAGCTGGGAGGTTCAGATGAAACGCAACTGGCCATGAGCAGACAGTTGCTGAAACATGACAAAGGGTACGGGGGAGATGCACTGGAGTATTCTATTTGTGTATACATTTGAAATTTTTCAATTGTTGCTAAATAGTTGGGGAAAACTGAAAACCTGCACACTGCAGGAATGACCTTGTTCCCTTCAGAACCTGTTGCTCAAAGAAAGAGACTGTCCGAAGTGGCCATGAGAGCTTTCAAAGCTTTCACAGATGATCACTCAAGAGGTCTTTCCTGCCTTAATATTTAAATGAACAATTTCAAAAGGTGAAAAGACTTTTTTTTTTTTTTTTACCTCTGTTTTGTTCAGTGGGGATTTCTTGGCCCATTCAAACAAGTTTTCGTACACATTCCCATCATAGCGGCCAAGCACTGAGCCCAGTGTCACATCCTGAAAATCAAATGCATCAACCAGAGCAACAGCGTCAGGGCGAATCACAGTCAGTAACTCCTTTATGCGCTCGTTCACTTGGGTGATTTGAGACTCTGTCATGATGCTCCCCTGAAAGAAACAAGCAAGCAAACAGAGATATTACATAGGTATGTATAAATATATTTATATATGTATATATACACATACAACCACAAAGTAAACCACAATTATTTTTCTATAAAAAATTAAGAAATACATAAATAAAAGGACTTAAACTTAGAAAATACCTGAAGAAAATCCCCTGCGTTCCGACTGATTCCATACAGAGAATACAAGAGACACAAATTCCTTAAGACGGCTTGGATGGATTTCTCTTGAATTTGGAGGAGTTTTTCTGAAAAGAGCTTAACTGCCACATAGTGGCAATGTGCCTAGATAAAAAGAAAACACCAGAGTGCAAGAACCTTTGAAAAAGACTCAACAGTGATACGGTTTCTGCACTAAGAAAATGAGGGGGTTGGTGAAGGACGGAGAAGGGGAGGGGGAGAGAGGACCATCGCTGACCTCACTTGCTTGAACGAGGTCAACGGAAGTTAGGTTCCATGCTACCTCCTTGCTTTTTCTGTGAATCACTTCAGTTTGAAGGTTTTTTGCAGCAATTTCTACTAATCTGTTAAAAAAAGAAAAGAACTGGAAAAATGGAGCTCAAGGAAGTGATCGCTAGTACTTGTGCCTTCCGCCTCTCCCGTCAAGCCCCTGGCCACAGAGGCCCCCATGGCCCTGTCCCAGCTCTTGAGGGTGTGCTCACCTGGCCGCACGAAGCTTGTACGCTTCTGTCAGGCTGTCAGGGCTGTTGATATCCACCACGGTTGGCCAGACGGCCACCTGCTGTGGCTGGATGTGCTGGCTGGGCAGGTCATTCAGGTAGGACACCATGCCACACACCAACTTGCCTGAGTGCACCTGGTCATAACTTTTCATCAGGAACCTGAAAGTCACCAGGACACATGCTTTCAGCAACTATGCTTCTCGTGAAACAGAAATAAAACGAACTGAAATGACTTTAAGCTGTGTGACAGCTGTTTCATACTAGCCTGACCCCAAGAAAAAACCGTGGGTCAGGATGGAAGGCAAAAATGACATCTTTCTGGAACAAATATAATGAGAAGAGAAAACGGGAATAAGAACCAACGGAAAGGACTCGAACATTCTTGAGAACACATATGAGAAATCATAAATTAGTTTCTCACCTGGCCGTCTGTAGCATCATGACAGTGTTTTCTCCCTCAAAGGTGCAGGTTGGGGTAAAATTGACGTAAATATTTGGAAGTCCACTGCAGTGAGAATAGCCATGCCCGCCACAAGCCATCCGACACGCTTCAATACCAGTGTTAGTCGTCCAGGACGTGAAAGCCTTCAGCCCGGCAGCGAGGGCGTGAAGCTGAAGGGAGAAGCACAGGCCATCAGAACATCTGCGGTGCTGACAGCCCACATTCCAATGAGACACACTTAGCCTCACTTAACAGCACTCGTCACTTTCAAAATCACTTGGCAGGGACGTCCCTGGCGGTCCAGTGGTTAGGACTCCACGCTTTCACTGCCAGGGACCCGGGTTCCTGGTCAGGGAACTAAGATCCCACAAGCCACGTGGCGTAGCCAAAAAAAAACAAAACCAAACAAAAACCAAACAAAATCACTTGCTATGCCATGTAAACTGAAAAGCATGCTCATCTGATTGGCCTGAACTAGTAACATTCCCACATTCCCTTCTCAACTGTTTTACTTGGCAAAAAAGGCACCACTTAAGTTCCTTTGATTAATAAATGACCAACATGGTACAGTAATTCTGAAACTTAAAAACAAATCCACGCATCTTCACATCTGATACACTCTCAATTAGAAAATTTTCTCTATCTTTTGAGAATATATGGATTCTTTTCAAGATATCCCAATGTTTAATTTTCTCTGGACATGATCCAACAGGCAAATATGAACCAGAAGGGTGACCACAAGGGAACGAGACATGACGCAGACCTCAGGCAGCTCACTCAGGTCCCCTTGGCTGATGTCTTCATTAATCCGATGATAGGTCTCTTTCATGTATGCGCCTACAAACTGGAAGGCATAGGCAGTGGCCAGGAGGGGAAACAGTTTATACTGCTGGGTTTGATAATCCAAAATCTGTGGTTCTGGTTCACTAAAGCATATAAAAAAAGGGGGAAAAAAAATTAAATGCCTATACAGAGCTTACTATGTGCCAGGTTCTGGTCTAAGCACTTTGAAAGACTAATTTATCGAATCCTTATAAAGATCCTGTGAGGTTAACTTTTATTACCCCCATTTTACAGATGGAGAAAATGAGAGGTTAAGAACCTACCCAGGGTAGAGAGCTAATAAGTGGCAGATCCTTGATTTAAATCTAGGGTATCTGGCTACAGAAGACCATGTGCTTAACCACCTTGATGAGCTGCCTTAGGTGGACAGGATTTTCTAGTTGACTTTCATATTTTTCTTAGTCTTTCCAGTCTAAGAAAATTGTATCTCATGGCAACTTCCGGAACCAAAGTTCATTAACTTCACAGGAGGAAGACAACGTTAAAGGGGTCTAGATGGCTGAATAAACTATATTCTGACCACAATTTGAGGAGACCCAATGCACTGAGTTAAATATTTGAAGTCTACGCAGGTCTGCTCTTATCAATTTCTTTATTCCTTCTTTAAGAGTAAAAAGTTTATCAAAGAGTCATGCCCAAGTAATAGGCAGTAGCAAGAATAAACCATGTCCATGAACACAACAGAGAATCAAGTTTAATGTCACTTTCACTATACCCAATTTGTAATTGTTAGTAGCAACTAGAATCTTCACACCACCTTCAGTGTTTTCAACATTTCATTTATAAAGCTCAAGTAATATTACTGTTTTTCTTAGAAGGTTAAAAGTAATAATTAGGTGGTTATTCTCATCTTTCCACTTAAGGGAAGTCTAGGTTCTCAGACCCAGTACACTGCCATCCTAGCTAATTTTACAGCAAATGCACTTTCTTCACAACACATTTGGGAATTTTGATATTTGGATGGGGTCCAAGCCAGGTCTTCAGTACCAAGCTCATCTCAGACTCCACCCTTACCCTGGCGTGATTTCAGACTGATGCCTCACGGCACTGTATCGGATGGCAATGGTGCATGCCTTAGACAGACACCGAGCGGATTCTCCCACAAGGAAGGACCTGATAAACACCATGGTCCCGTAGGTCAGCTTGTTACTCAGGGGTTTCACGTATGTGCCATCAGGCTTCACCTGGAAAAAGAACATGAGATGGATGCTTCCTTCTGTTAAAACCAAGTGGCAGTTTAGGCAAGTCGTTCTCAAAGTGTGGTCCCCAGAAAGGCAGCATCAGCATCACCTGATGCTCAGTCCCCACCCTGACCTCCTAAATCAGAAACTCTGGGGGCCAAGCACTATAGGGTTTTTAGCCAGCCCTCCAGGTGATTCTAATGCACGCAGAAGTTAGAGCCCCACTGGTTTAGCAAAACAAAACATGCTCTTCATACCTGCCAACTGCTTTTGATTTCATGGTCATAATAAAAGCAGCTTCAGAAGTAAAAACCTGTTAGTACCTTCTAAAAGAAGAGATCCTTCTAACCCCGTGATTATCAACAGCCACTGAAACCCCCGTGTTTGACACCTCTCCTCCTATTTTCTGTCTAAATATACCTGAGCGTGCTTCATCAGCATGTTTTCCCTGGGAATGCGATAATTGTCCATCTTCAGGTAGCCGTTATCCATCTCATCATAGCCAAATTTGGGGCCAATGTCTCCAACAGTAATACCTACCGCAGATGAAAGTCACAAGGTGTTTATGCTCTGGAATTCCTGGCTTCCCTCCTCTTCTTTAGTTATGTATTATACTTTTTGCAGAAGAAAGTGATTGGTTTAATTTTCACCTCAACATCAGATGAACAATTCTAACCTGGTAAAGGCTTATGGGTCCCAAGTTCACGAATAGGTACAATGAAGGCATGTAATCCATAGCATTTCCCCTGAGTGATGAGTTGGGCGAGTACTATTGCATGATTTGAAGTCTTTCCAACTGCAACATCAAAGAGAACAAGAGAGGGAAGTGAGCAAACATTTTTACATTTGCATAGAAACAAAAGAGGGGGGAAAAAAAGCATATGTTAAATATAACACTAGATTCCATCAATAAAGCGTGCCCAGAGAGCTTTTCTTATGACAGTGCCACACCTAGTTTTCAGAAGGAAATCCAGTTAAGCTGATAGTTATTAAAATTCATTGAATTTTGGCAAAGCAATCCTTCATTTTTTTAAATATATAAACACATTTTTAATTGAGATATAATTGACATATAACATTGTCTAAGTTTAAGGTGTACAGCATGTTAATTTGATAGCATTTTTAAAAAGTAGGCTTTCTTTTCTACTTATTTTTCATTCATTTACATGAAGAAATTTTTAGGATAATCCTAGAACATTACTTTAAATTACATCCTTTTTCTCTCTTAAGGCAGGGCTTTCCAAAACAGTAGCCACTAGCCACACGTGGCTGTTTACATTTAAATGAATTATAATTAAATAAAATAAAAGATTCAGTCTCTCAGTCAGCTACCTACATTTCAAGTGCTCAAAAGCTGAAAGTGGCTAGTAGCTACCATACTGAACAGCAAAGACAGAGAATATTCCATCACTGCAGAAAGTACTATGGGATACAGCTGCTTTAAGAGATTTTTGGTTAGCGCATCCAGAAATATTTCTTTTTTTGCATGCTAGTTTTTTTCCTATCAAAATGTAACATCACATATTAAAATATATAACATGAATAACAAAATCCTTCAACAACTAATCTCATCTGAAATATATATCCTAAAACAATAACTCAGAATGGAAGACGATATTAAATAAATTTCATGTCAAAGCTATTTATAATAAATATTTGAAAACAACTCAAATGCTTTCCAGTATGGAAATGACTAACCAAACAGGGAAAACTAAATTACTTTAAATGATGACTATGGAAACTATGCTAACACACGAGAATATTTAAATGAGAAACCATGAAAAGCAGAGTAAGATAGCTGTCCTTTCTGCACTTTGCAAAATGTATAAATATCTGTAACATGCAACATAAGAGAATGTGAAATAGCTCAGAATAGTTTAAGTTCTAAGAGCTTTTTCTATATTTCAAAATTATATTCTCATATAAGCTCTACACTCTAAACACGTTGTAATAAATCTTAAAACATCCAATAACTGTTAAAAAATTCACTTACGCCCACCAGGCCACCACTTGATGGAGGTCACAGTAGGACTATTGAGAATGAACTCCTGGGTTTCAGGGTCATAAGTGGCTGTGGTTTCCAAGCCTCGAAGATGAGTTCCTAAGAAAATGAATTACACCTACTTCAGATAGAATATGGGAAAAAATAGGTACAGGGTAAAATCTCCTGCCCAGTCCTTTAAAGCTCTAGCATCTCAGAGAGTAACAAAATCTAACAACAACAAAACATCTGTAGATGAACTACAAATGGTTGATAACCAAGATACGTAATTTCCTATGCTTAATTACTTAGTACGTAATTTCCTGATTTGTTCCTATTAAGCTGAAAATATAAATGTCAAGCATATTCCATTTCTGTATTTGATTTAGTGCACTTCTGTGGCAGTGGATATAGAACATTTATTTAGATCAACCAAAAGAAAATGTAAAATAAAGGCAGATTAGAATCATAGTTTCGTTAAGGTCACAGGATACGAATTTAACAGGGAAGTTAACTGACGTTTTAAAGGCATATCTAAGTTGTTAGTGTGCCAATTTCAACTCATTTGTATTGTGTCTACCACACCAATGCAATGTTCTGGAATTCTGTATTATAACAAAGAATGAGAACACGTGACAGGAAGAGACTCCGACTAAAGTTCTTGTAAACTGAGAATTTATTTCAGAATGAATGCTAGAAAGGAAAACAAGAACTTAAAAAGTTATAACCAGGACTTCCCTGGCGGTCCAGGGGTTAAGACTCTGCGCTTCCAATGCAGGGGGCGCGGGTTCGATCCCTGGTTGGGGAACTGAGATCCCACATGCCTCGCGGTGCGGCAAAAAAAAAAAAGTTATAATCATTATGTGGAAAAGACCTGGAACAGCGACTTTTTTTAATTTCTAAAAGTCCAATAATAAGGTCCAAGTTCACCCTGCAGACTCAATGCTAAGTCTTAACTTATTCCTGGCTGGTTCACTAGTGTGACCAGGAAGAGTTTCCATTTTTATTTATAATGGAGGTGTTTAAATCCTAATACAAACGTGCCAAAATTATTTGAAAAATGTTACAGAAAAATGTTCTAAGTGACACCCTCCCTAGTAATACTATCCTGTAGCCAATGCTGAGAACCTTTTACCAAACTGCTTTGATAATGCCAGACCTCATTAAACACTTAAACTGTGAAACACTTAGAAACTCCCAAGTTAAATAACAGAAATGGACAGTTTATGTGTGATCCACAACCTTCCCCTGTGTGGGAATCAAGGAATCAGACACTAAACTCCTTTCACCAAAGAAGAAACTTTTATAGAAAACGAGGTAGCATATTAAACAGAACAGGTAATGACAAAACGTTTTCAAATGCACAACTGAATCAAATAGTATTCCACTTCGAGTCTTAGGAAAATCCTCTAAAATACTATTTACCACAGAAGCTGAAAGCCAAATTAGCAATCAAATGAAGATGAAGTTGTACAGGAATAAGGAGCAAGTGGCAAATATACACTAGACCAGCTGTTCTGAAACGTCTGAGTAGGAAAAGAGAAGCCAGAAGTAAATGAATGGCAAACACAGATACCAATGTGGAACGGATGCTACCTGGCACAGCCACCACCTCCAGCCCCATCCAGTTCACAGGAAAAGACAGGTGAGGGATGGAAAGCAAAAAGAAAGGTGGTACAGGGACTTCCCTGGTGGCGCACTGGTTAAGAATCCGCCTGCCAATGCAGGGGACACGGATTCCACCCCTGGTCCGGGAAGATCCCACATGCCACGGAGCAACTAAGTCCGTGGGCCACAACTACTGAGCCTGCGCTCTAGAGCCCGCGAGCCACAACTACTGAGCCCACGTGCCACAACTACTGAAGCCCGCGCACCTAGAGCCCGTGCTCCACAATAAGAGAAGCCACGCAATGAGAAGCCCACGCACCACAATGAAGGGTAGCCCAACTCTCCGCAACTAGAGAAAGCCCACGCACAGCAACGAAGACCCAACGCAGCCAAAAATAAATAAATAAATAAATTTATTTAAAAAAAAAAAAAAGAAGAAAGAAAGGCGGTACATACAGAGTGTGAAATCAACTGCCCGGAAGTACAACTTATCTTATTTTTTCTAAACTTTGGCCAAAGCCACTTTCAGAACTTTACTGAATTTACTGAATCAAGGCACAAATAATGTCAAGGTACAAAATGCTGCATGTTTTGGTTATATAAGCCACTCATTTCCCTTCAGCAAGTCAAAGAGCACACATTCTATTAATCTGTATTTCTTCTGCAATCTGTGCAAGTTCATTAAGGTATCAGTAGCAAAGATAATCAGATAGTAATGAAGAAAAAGAGATGGGTTCAGACTCTATATACACACAAATTCCATACAACTTCAGTAAACTTGAAAAATCACTTATTAAATAAGGCCTGACTCGTAATTCTTGACCTTCTGAAGGGGAACCATGAATAATCAATCAGCATGTCTGTGATAATATAAGCTTTAATTTCCACCGACCAAAGCATTGTCTATGCCAAGACTTACATGTGTGAAAACCCTGGCCGCTGCAGAAAGATTGCATTTAAACAGATCTTACACAGCACATGGACATGCCACTGCTGACACGTGGTGGACACTCCATGCATGCTAAGCTCGAAGAGCCCCGCCCAACCCAGAAGGTAGACTGAATGCACCGTACCATGACCCATCTCTGTCTGGGCATAAGTGCCAATGATCTCCAAGTTCCAGGCGGGCATGAAGAAGCGTTCCTGCTGTTCCTCGGTTGCCTGGTGAAGCAAGGTGGGCAGGAACATGCCCAAGTGAAGATCCAGAGGCCCAGACTGCCCTCGGTGCACAAAGCTTCAAAGAAATACCAAGGATGGGCATTTGAGAGAGGAGTCAACAGGTGTGAGAGAATCAGCAATTTGAACAAACAGAGCAAGGGAAGGAGAAAAAAAACCCTTCTGTTAAGTATGGATTAATGGGTGGACTTTATCATGGATGGGAGCACTGCCCCGTCTGTATTACTTTATAACTTTTAGCAATTTCCATTTTTCTTACGTTGGCGAGAAGTATTTTCGAATGCTACTCATCTCTAAAATTAATTAATCTCAGTAGGGATTGGCTACCGATGCCAAAGCCTGTGCAGCACAAGACCATGTGAGCAAGGCAGAGGATTCCAGCCTTGCAATTAAAGTAAATAAAAACCCTGAAAAGGCTGGATGGAATGGAGAATTTAAGTTGTACAATGACTTATTTATTCTAATGAAAAGTTGAGACAGGAGAACATAGTGGTTCTCTTGGACAAAAGTTTTTCCAGGATCTAATTCCAATAATGCTTCTAGGCTAGAATCTTTTCTGTTTGTCCATAAAACATCCAGCATTAATCCACATTCCTCACATAATTCCGGTCATTTCATTTGGATCCATCACAAATATCCAGCCACATGCTACTGAAACAATGTAATACAAAAGTTGACAGTGCTCTTCATCCCAATAATTAATTTCAGAAATAAAAAGACATGCGATTTTTAGTGAAGACTGTAACATTTACAAATAACAGATTCATGCATAACAAGCTCCCATTACAATTATATGGCAATTATCACAAATGATAATAAACATGTTAGTTGTCATTTTAAATCCACTTTCTAAAGTCATTCTTTTCCATTTAAAATTTGCAGGTGCCTTAGACTTTTATGTGAATTTATTTCTGATAGGAAATAGTTCTATATGGCTTTGTAATGTTGCATGCTACTGGCATTTTATTTAACTTCCAGCTCAAAATTAATCAATTCTATATTACTCTTACTATGCTCACTATCTTAGAAATGAGCCTAAACATTTCAGTTTCAAAATTTCTCCGATTGTTCCACTTGAGGAGGAAAATAATCAGGACAGGGTGCTCTAGGCAGGGGCTGACGTGTGATGTCTTCCAATGAGGGTGGGGGTGGGCTGAGCTTTCAGCTAACCAATCACATAAAGATTGAAGAATGCATGAATAACTTCCTCATTTTACAGAGAAATTAAAGCTGAGATGAATCATGTGTCTTCAGGTCAAAAAGATAATGGCAAAACAAGGACAAGAATCTCATCTCCTAATCACGTCTTCTAGTGTAACCTGGGCTGAGGACAACGGTGGGGACACTAGAAGGACTTGCCAAAATCAGAGCTAGACTTGGAAGCATCAAAGTGGAAATCCTGTAAGATGTCACCACTGGTGCAAACTGGGTGAAAGGTTCATGGGACGTCTCCGTACTATTTTTGCAACTTCCTATGAATCTGTAATCATTTCAAAATAAAAAGTTAAAGAAAAGAAAAAAAGTGGAAATCCCTGGAAAAACACATTCCAGGGATGACAGAGTACCTTTCACGCACAAACAGGAATGTCAACTGTGCTGTTTTTAAAAGAATGATGTGTAGGAAGAAAAATTAATGTGCGCCTAGGAGCTAAAAGAAGAAAACTCTGAAGTAGGACTGAAAGCTGTGGCCTGGGGCCAACCACTCACAGTGCTGAGAGGCTACTTTCCATGACTAGAAACCAGAGCGATTCCTGGTGAAGGAGAGGCCGCTCAGAGGCGCCCATCAGACTCGTCATGGGTGGGCGTGTATTCGGGAATAATGAGGGGCACCAAGGGTTACCACAGAGTACACTCAGGAGGGCAGGGGTAAAACTACTTATAATCAGAAACTGTCTTGAAGCAGAAAAATGTTTTCCGGAGAAAAATGTCTCTTGTGGCTAGGATAAGGATTATTCAGAGGTGGATGAAATGCAGAAATGTTACAAGGAGAAAGTGACCTGGATAGTTTTTGATTTAAATCAAGTATTTGCTATACTCTTTATGCATGATAAAGATCATATATTATTTTTAATTAATTTATTTTAAAATTGCAAAGCACCAACATTTTGCTTGGTAAAGAGCTGGAGTCGATTCTTTCAAAACCGTTAACACCAGAAGGCCTTCCCAGGCTCTCCTACATGATACAGGGCTGGGAAGGCTAGCAGTCAATACTGAGGACAAAATGATTAGATGAATAATATATGAGAAAGGAAGAAATCAAAATAGCATCTCCACGGACAGTATGATTATAATCCTGGGAAATAAACAAAAACAAAACACCATCAATAATAAATGAATTTAGAAAAACCAGGATTAAAAAAAAAAAAAATCACTCATTCTTATCCATTAGAGCCATTCAAATAGAAAACCCTGGTAAAGAGAAAGGTGATTTATAACAGCAACAAAATATTTTAAAAATCTGTTAAGTAATTTAGCTCAGAATATTACAGATTTAATTAAGAGAAAATATAAATACCTAATAGGATGAATAAAAGATATGAAAATGAACAATAGGAAAGAAATTGCTAATTCTTGGCTGAGAGGACTAAGTAAAATTAATACTTCCCAAGAAAATACAGGGATTTAAGGTAATGAGTTTTAAATTCCTACAGAATATGTTTTCGAACTTGGCAAACTGAGATCAGAATTCGTCTAGAAGAATAAGTATGCAAGAACACCAAATACATATAAATTGAAATACAGCAATAGTAGGCTTATTCTATCAGATTTTTAAATATCTTAAAAAGCAACAATGAGCCAAAGCTTATGATGTTAGGAGAAAAATAAAGAAAAAAATTAATGTAATATATTTAAGGTTCCATAAATAAACTGAAACTATTACAAAACTCTAAGATGAACCAGAAAGAACATAACAAGGGGGAAGAGCTACTAGTTAATAAACATATAAATAGTATGGGGTTCACTCATCTCTGTATCATACACAAGTCAAAGCATTAAACACAAATCAAACAAACAAAAAAGGGAATAAAATAATTATCCAAGATACGGGAAGAAGAAAATTTATACCTACTCAGAGAAGGATGCATTGAATACATAAGGCCAAAATGTTTAATCAAACAGAGGCAACAGAAAGAAATATTGGAAGGATACAATAAAATCTTGTAAGATCAATATGCAGATTCTATTTATTCAATACTCAAAGGAGAAAAACCCAGTTTACAGTAAGCTAAACATGTAACATCCAGGCTCACTAGCACTGGAAGAATTAAAACTTTAACTCTTAGATATATATAAAAGTAGCAAGAAAACAAAGTAATCATGTTGATGGGACTATGGAGACACAAGCACACTAAGTACATCAAAACGTGTTCCACGTCTTGAGCAACAGAAGCTATAAAGTGTTCATTCCCTTCAAATGTAGTAATGCATTTCTGAGAAAGATATTCCAAAGGCATAACCCAAAGAACACAGTTTCTGTAAAGAAACTGATATTGTTATTACTAACAGTGGGGAAATTAGAATACCCAAGGAGCAAGTCTCATGGGAATTCCAACAGGTAAGAGAATCCCTCCCGGAAAAAGAAGACAGGAGACTCTCGGAGAGACAGAGCAGTGAGGTACAGGGAGAGAAAGATTAGTGACTTACAAAATCGAGTTTACTATTTATTTTTCAAGTTTCAAAGGAAGAGTATTTTCACATTTCAGTATTAGTGATGGGAATCTGCAAAGAATCTGCACCATCTTCAAGGATAAGTATGTACTACATAAGCTCTATTTTCCTTAATAATTAAAATAACAATAACAATAATAGAAAAGGCAAGAAGAATTCCTATTAAGTGGCCAGAACGTGAAATGATCAAATACCTGTGAAGACCAAACACACTACCTGCTTGGTGACCCAGAGAAACGTACAGTCAGGATAATACCCCTGGACCAAGTCCCAGACTGTCCCTTTAACACCAGAACCCCAGGAAGAGGGTGCCCTCCTTGGCCCAGGCCTCTGCCTTTGATTAAGGCTCGCGCACCCACAGACCAAATGTGTGTTGGGGCTTGTGTGCCTATACAGACAGGTGTGTATTTAGAGGAGGGAAGACACAATTCTAGAGGAAAGACAGAAAACTGGTGACCTAGACTTTCTGCAAGTGGTTGAATTTTAAGACTCTTGAGGATTCTGGAACAAGCCTGAGAAATTTTGAGTCTCTTCACTTCTCAGCGGCTACCTAGAGGTGAAAGAGTCCCAAACTCGAAGTTACAGCCAATTCTGTGAGAACACTTAGATAATCACTGTTGACCAATGTTCCAAAGTCTCAGAATTTAAATGGTCAAATCTTCATCCTGTACAAGCTGCTCTATTTCCAATCCCGTTGATGTTGAAGCACTTTTTATATATTCTACATAAGACTGTACTGTCACAGGATGCAAATTAGCCAACGAACTGACTGGTTTCTCTGGAAAAGAACAGCAGTCAGCGAAGCACAACTAATATGAACTGACAAAGTTCCAGCAAGAAACAAGACCTAATCTTAAAACTCTGTTCTCTAAATAAACCATAGAGATTGAGACAAAGTTGGTTCGAATACAAGAAAGCATTCGAAAACTAGAAGGAATAAGGGAAAGAAAACTCTAACAAATACAAACTCGCCCGGAGCAACACAGGACCTCAGTCCAACATTCCGGGCTCCTCAAACCAGTGAAGTTCAAGTCATCATTTCCTCCTCTCTTCCTTCAAATATACATTTGAAATGTACCTTATAAATAGAGGCAGAAGGATTAGACCAACAAGAGATACACAGATCAGACTCATTTAGCCTCACAATAGTTTACATCTTATGCCCCCTATTTCAAAGCTATCTCAAGATTACAAAACACCCGCGCACACTCCAAGAGAGGAACATTGTAGGAACGTGATATTCCTTCCGTTAGGACACCTTCCTTCAGGTCTGTCATCTCAGTGCTGACCATCCTGAAGATGGCCACGGGTGTTTGGCAGGGTGTTCATAAAACTGTACCATGACCAGAATCTGCAGTTCCCACAGGCATCATGGGAAAGAACATTTCCTTAAACCTATTTGCAAACCAAAAAGCACCAAATCAAACACAAAAATGAAGCCTTCCTGATATCTGCATCCTTTTCTCATTCTTTTTCTTTACTTTCCTTTATTTACATAAGGGAAGCATTATGACCCGGGCAGCTCAAATTCCAAGACACTCAAACCTGTCAGTGGCCTCATCTATGAAAACAAACCTGTTCCACAAGACTGAACACAAAACTTTTTGAAAGTAGCCAGGTTTTTAGGAACAATTTAACCAAGAATTACTGGTAATATAAAGTCCACAGACATGAATAGAAAAATGAATAAAAAGAAATGAAGAGCATCGTGGACTTTTTCCCAAACCATCTCACAACCTTCACCACTCTAACCCTCTGCCCCATTAAAATCCACATCTTTAACTTCATTAAAGCAGAGCATCTTCCAGATGTTGCTGAGGCATGAACCCTCTTAAGAATTTTCAACTAAGTCTTTAATCAGACACCAATACAATGGGGCGCTTTGCCATATTTTCAACCCCATCTTTCCAAACTGCTCAACACCCATTTTAATGGGTGTATGCAGCAATGGTAACGAGCTTTAAAAAAGAACAATGACAGATGCTTCAGGCCAGAGTCTTGGACCAGTTTAAGGGGAAAGAAACTATCAGAAAATAAGAGGCTGAATTTTATTTAAGATTTAACAATTTAAAAATAAAATCCCGAATGTGTAGCAGCAGAAAAAAGTCAAATGCCAGGAGTCATTTTTGCTTGTTTGTTTGTTTTGCCAGGAGTCATTTGTTAACTGAAGTCCTGAGGTGGGTTACCCGCTGAGCCTCAAACGTGGACTAACCGTGGCCCATTTCCGTCTGGGCGTAGGTGCCAATTATCTCGAGTCCTTTGGATGAAAGCAGCCATTTCTCTTGCTGAGCAGTGGTGCCCTGATTCAGCAAGGTAGGAATAAACATGGAGTAATTGAGGCCCACAGGTTCCACAAAATTGACCAAATGTAGTCTACGGGAGAGAAAAGAAAAGGATCTCAGCCTTACTCTGGAAACTGCATTCTGCTACCAATCCTGCCAGATAGCTGTGGCCCTGAGGATGAAGGTTAGAAAAATTTAAACCCCTTTCTTATGAAATTAAGACTAATATTTGTCATTTACTACCTAAAAAGCCAACAGCAGAATCTAGTGGAATCTCTTCTCCCCCTAGTCATTTCAGGGCCAGAATTCTGAATTTCATACTTAATCCAGGAAGCAAATTCTACCATGTTTTAGCCTCAACCCCCTTTTGTTTATTATTTTGTTGGTGTTATTTTTTTGGTTTGAGTTTTTGGAGGGTCTGCCTGTTTGTTTTTGTTTTATTTTCAGGTTTTACTTGTTTTGAAAATCAAAAGACATTCCACAGAACACTTATTTGTTGAGCTGTTAACAAAATGTCCCAAAGAAGAATAATTTAAATTGTCTTTCCCTAGTAACCGAAGCAAATGTCCAGGATAGTACATATACATTCTGAGGCCAAAGCACAAATCACTAAAGGTCTTCAGAGCTTAGAGACAGCTAAGTAGGTAATGTGAGAGTGTTAAAAATTTATCACAAACAGTTTTTGAAAATTATTCCAGATTAAGGGAACTCTAATCATAATGAAATTCAGTCTTCAACAATTTTCTCACAAAAGAGAATCTGTGAGATAGTCAAAATACGAGTTACGTACACTAGTCAGCCTCGGCTACATTGTGCTGTAGACTTTTTAGGGGTCTATTCTGTCAGATCTATCTATATAGAGAGCTTCAGGGGCTTCCCGGGTGGCACAGTGGTTAAGAATCCGCCTGCCAATGCAGGGGACACGGCTTGAAGCCCTGGTCCGGGACGATCCCACATGCAGCGGAGCCACTAAGCCCGTGTGCCACAACTACTGAGCCTGCGCTCTAGAGCCCCCGAGCCACAACTACTGAGCCCGCGAGCCACAACTACTGAAGCCCACGTGCCTAGAGCCCGTGCTCTGCAACAAGAGGAGCCACCGCAATGAGAAGCCCGTGCACCGCAATGAAGAGTAGCCCCCGCTCGCCGCAACAGAAAGCCCGCACGCAGCAACGAAGACCCAACACGGCCAAAGATAAAAATAAATTTATAAAAAAAAAGAAAAAAAAAGAGCTTAGGGTACAAAGTACGTACCACCTAACTGACCCTCATGACTTTTCAAGGGATGGATTGGAAGCAGTGTCACCGCCAGCCTATCCTGGCTTGTACAACAAGCAGAGCATGAATTAAGGGAAAGGGGGGTTAGGCTGCCGATTCACATCTGGGGAGGCCCTGAAACCATCCCACCACCTTTCAGGGGTGCTGGGGACAGATTCAAACATCCAAGGAACGCCTGGACTAGCCAACATCAGAAACGCTTTTTAACCCTGAGGTTCTATGATTTTCACACAAATATCAAATGTTAATTTAAACTGAGGGCTTCCCTGGTGGCACAGTGGTTAAGAATCCGCCTCCCAATGCAGGGGACACGGGTTCGAGCCCTGGTCCGGGAAGATCCCACATGCCGCGGAGCAACTAAGCCTGTGCGCCACAACTACTGAGCCTGTGCTCTAGAGCCCGCGAGCCACAACTACTGAGCCCACGTGCCGCAACTACTGAAGCCCGCGCGCCCTAGAGCCCGTGCTCTGCAACAAGAGAAGCCACCGCAATAAGAAGCCCGCGCACCGCAACGAAGAGTAGCCCCCGCTCGCCGCAACTAGAGAAAGCCTACGCACAGCAACAAAGACCCAACGCAGCCAAAAATAAATAAATTAAATAAATTAAAAAAAAAAAACCTTAAAAAAAAAAAACAAACTTAAACTGAAAGGAGAGAAAGAGGGGAAAGGAGGTGTAGGAACAGCAGAGGTGAGTTCCAAGTAACACCAATAAGCAGCAACTTCTTGCTGCTGTACTACAAAGAGAAGTAAGGCACTTTGCAAAACTTACCCGTCACTAAAGTGCAGATAAGTAACGAGGAGATAAATGTAGAAACTGGCCTCTGAACGGCAAGGGCACCACAGCACTCTCTCACAACCATGCTTTACTAAAAGAGGAAATGAACCTGCGAGAATTTCTGAGAAATAAAACCAGTAATTTAGGTGCTAAAAATGGTGGCAATATAAGACACTCCCAATCCCTGAGGGAACTGAGGAGGCTCTGGGTTGGTAAAATGATGACACTGACACGAAATACTTAACTCTAGGAAACTGAGAGGGAAAAATATGTGACACAAAATAAAGACTGTCAAATACTGATGTTTTCATAAACATACTGAGATTTTTTTTTTTGAGGCCACTTGAAAGTTAACTCAAGAACAAAATCTGAGTGCTTGTTTTTAAGTTATGTTTAATCCCTCCTGAAGATGCTTTTCAAGCAACTAGCTTTAAAAACCTAATAAGGATAACAGAAACCATGAATGATTCTCATCAGAATTTTAAATTACTTTTAAGAATATTTTACAGTTTTTGCATAGCAAACAGTATAGTTAAAAGACAAAATTACAGGAAAGGAGATTAGGAAAGTAACTCCTATTCCCCAAACAGCAAAGTCTTATTTTCTCAAGGAATGGAGAGATGAATTCTTTCACTGCTCAAGTTGAGAAATCTCAAAGTACTTTACTAATACTTTAGTCAATTTCAACATATTCTCATGAGTTTTATTTTGTGATAGAGAAATTGGATGTAAAAGAGACCAGTAAATGCCTAAAATCCCCAGAAAGAGAAATATTACTCTATTTCATTAATTATAGCATCCCTCTCCTCACAGCCAATTTTAGCATTTAAGAAATCTGATGCATCTCACAATTAATGGTACATCATAGTTAACTTTGTTAGTGATACATAAGACATGGGTGTGAGTGACAATCGATGGCGTTCAGTAATTGCCAAGACTAATTTTCAATCCCCTTCTCTAACATACATTGATCTCCCTGTTACATCCCAGAAATACTGGAAGGATGTCAAAGGGTATGCCACAGTTTGTACTTTCTATTTCCCAAATAGTGAGGTCTGTGTCATAAAAAATGATACGCAAAACAGTTGGCTGGTGTCCACTGATCTTTAACTCATATAAAGGGCTTTATTTCATTGTGACTTCACTGGAGTCTGGTTACACGTTATGCACCACCACAGATCATGAAATCTTCTAACCAACTCTGAAACACACGGCATCAGCCATTTTAAAGTAAAACAAAACAAACCTCCTCTTTTGTGTTGTTTTCAGGAAGAATAAAATCTTACTAATTTTTTAAAGTTCACAGACCGAACTCAGGAAAATTAGAAACATAATCTTCTAGGAGTTACTCCACCTCAATATCCTCACAGCCAAGAGTTACAAACTTTAAAAATAAAAAAAAAGCATTTGGAAGTTAGTAAGTACTCTGACTGGACTACCAAATTAACTGTATTTTTGTAACTAAAATGGAAAGGAGTTCTGAGTGTGGTCCTAAGGGCTGGAATAAATCATTTCCTCTTGACAATAATAACCAGGTCAAATTGAAAATAATTATATACCAAATGTATTTGCAGCAGTAGTATAAGGGAGGAATGCCTATTGCTACATAAAGGCAGAACTTGTAACATGTTTCATTTTTCTTGGCTCTTAAATATGTACCATTCACACCATTTATTCTTTATTGATGAAAATACCGGAGTTCTTCTAAAATGTAGAGGCCTAAAACAGGAAATGCCCAGGAATAAGCGAGAAGTGTAAGAGATGCTGAAAGTCAAAGAAATCTTGTACTAAGATTATCTAATTATAGTGTTTATTTACATAAAGGCAAAAAAAAAAGTATGTTTTATTTCTGATCTAAAAACACTACAAAAAGCAGATGGTTTGAAAAAAGGACATACTCTTTTCAGCAATAGGACCAAGGCATGTTTTTATGAGGTCTTGTATGCACAGGGGAGCCATTTAAATACCATCACCAGATTCAACAATGCTGGGTTCTTAGAATACTTTATACTCATTCTGAGGTTTGACTAAAGTTCTTCTTCATCCACCCATATTTTCCATTATTTTAAACTCAAGATCTACACGCATATGAAAATACAAACTGTTACTGCTCCAAAATATTTAATGTTTGGTTCTTGCAACTGAAAGCATCCTTCCAAATGCAGCTTCTAAATTTAGCAGGCCTCCTTCTTACAAAAAGCAAAGTCATTCTGTATTTAAATCACTCAAAATTGAGACATCTGGACCGAATTTGTATGCCTCTTCAGATAGAAAATTATAGCATTTCCATGATCAACTTTTTACAAATGCCATCCCTTTAAAAGGTTTAAATACAAAAGTAAACATTATTTTCGACACAAATAACTTTAAAATGGAGTGAAAATATGCCAATTCGAGTCTTCAAACGTCAAGCACGATGAAAATGGACACCGCAGATTGCGGATTTGGCTTAGGCACTTGATCTAAGCTAAGGCATACCTACTTTTTAAACCACATGATTTCAGCAGGGTCTGCGATGTTAAACTTCCTCATCTTCTCCACCATGGTAGCACTCTTCCTAACAGCCACCTCGTAACGCTGGCTACGACTGAGGAAATTCAAGTCCTCATGCTGGAAGTCTGGGTCTTTCAGAATCAGGTTCTCTGGTAGGGAGTTAAAGGGTATCAAGAGGAAGACAGAAATTCAGGGCTCCGTTAAAGCTCCCTGGGTCACAGCAGGTTTCAGACTCACGGGCACAGGTCCCCTCTCGTTATAGGCGATTCCCCCCGCCAGAGCCGCCCCTGGAAATGGGGGTCCCGGCTCCCCTAAAGCTGGGCCAGAGGCTGCGGCCTACGCCCTACAGCGTCCCCCGACTCCTCCCGGAGGGAGTCTCAAGCTTTGCTCGGGGAAGGAAGGAGGCCTGGCCCGCCGCCCTCACCGATCTCTCGACGGCGCCGGGTGTTCTCGGGGCTGCCGTCCAGGACGTGCGTGAGCAGCTCCGGGTTGAAGCTGGCGGCGGCCCGCTCCTTCTGCAGGTCCTGGTTCATGGTGACGGCCAGCAGAGGCAGCGGAGACCGAGGCGGCGGGCAGCAGCAACAGCGAGTGTCCGCACCTCCAGCGCGGGCCCAGCCCTAAGAGCCTCCCCAGGACACCGCGAGTTCCCGCCCCCGTTCGCCTCGTCCCGCCCCGGCCCGCCCTTTCTCCTTCACCGCGGCCTCTCCGCGCGTGACCGACCGCGGCCGAGGCGGAGGCGGCGCCGGGGCGGGCGGGTCCCCTGCTCTCGGCCAGGGGAGCCTCTAAGCGGCCCCAGGCAAGGAGACCCCGGAAGAAGGTCAAGAAATTGCCCTGTGGGGAAAGCGAAGCGCTCTCCGCAACTCACCCCTCCCTCGTCACGTGGTCACGCTGGGCGGAAAGAGGGAACCCAAGGCCAGGAAGCCCACAGAGGTTCGCGAGTGGTTGGGAAGGGGCGGGACAACGAGGCTGAGGACGACTGCGCCTGCGCCTCGGGACGCGGCCGCCCCGCCGCTTCCGGGTCCGCGCGCTAAGGCATCCCCGGGAATGACCCAAAACCTCCCAAGATTGGAGGAAAAAAGGACGGGAACGAGGGTCGCACCGGGGAGAGGCTCCAACTATCGTTTGTTAAGATAACGGCATCTTTGCTGCCAGAGGCGTGGGCCGCGGGGAGCTGAGTGTGGAATTGGGGGCGCTCCCCCCTGTTTATGGGGTGAGTTCGGACTTAGAGTGAGACGGAACTGGCAGTGTGCTTAGAGGTTTTGGAAAGGAGACATTTTGTTTTCACAATTATCGTCATCAAAGTAGTAAAAGCACACGTTGAAAAAAGCTAGTATAAGAGGATTTGTAATGAAAAGCAGAAATTCCCCATCCTCAGAGGTAGCCACTTTAACCATAATAAATTGTGTTTCTAGTTTTGTTTCCTAAAGAACATCGAAGTAAAATACTTCCAAGCTATTTCTTGATTTGCTCATTTTAGTTACCTTTTGACCTTATGCCATGGTAACGAAGGTGTGGCACGCTACCCATCTCCTTTATCTCTCATTTACCTTTGTAACTTTAAACAACATACTAATCCCGTTTTTTAAAACTATACACTTTTAATAGTGTTAATAGTTTAAAAAAACTTGTTTGTAAAACTGACGCATCAATTTTTAATAACACTACTGAGAATAGGGTAAGGTGAGTGAGGCCTTCCCCTCAGACACAGTAAAGGGAGCACCAAAAAACTAATCAAGATTAGTAGGTTTTTTTTTAAAAATAAATTTATTTATTTATTTTTGTCTGCGTTGGGTCTTCGTTGCTGCACGCGGGCTTTCTCTAGTTGCGGCAAGTGGGGGCTACTCTTCATTGTGGTGCGTGGGCTTCTCATTGCGGTGGGTTCTCTTGTTGTGGAGCACGGACTCCAGGCGCGCGGGCTTCAGTAGTTGTGGCATGTGGGCTCAGTAGTTATGGCTCACGGGCTCTAGAGCGCAGGCTCAGTAGTTGTGGCGCACGGGCTTGGTCGCTTGGCTTCATGTGGGATCTTCCCCAACCAGGGATCGAACCCGTGTCCCCTGCATTGGCAGGCGGATTCTTAACCACTGCGCCACCAGGGAAGTCCGTAGTATTTTTTATTTTAATATTTATTTATTTATTTGGCTCTGCCGGGTGTTAGTTTCTGCATGTGTGATCTTTACTTGCGGTATGCGAACTCTTAGTTGCGGTATGTGGGATCTAGTTCCTCGATCAGGGATTGAACCCGGGCGCCCTGCATTGGGAGCGCGGAGTCTTAGCCACTGGACTAAGGGAAGGCCCAGGATTAGTAGTGTTTTAATAAGACATTTTAAAAAATCAAAATGTAGGAAAATCCACAATGAGTAAAATATGAAAATCTTAAATAGAGACAAATCATTATTACTGATTGTTCCTTTTGTCTCAGGCTCCAATGTATCTGGGCAAGTCACAGATAACTGATGCTGTTTTTAATGCCCCCCGGGGGCATCAGACTATTTAGTTTGGCTACTGTGTATTCCTCTTGTTTAAAAGCTGCCTCTCCAAATATCACCAACACAACCTGTTGATAAGACAAATTTGAGTTGATTGCTTACTCGAGTAAGGGTGCCCACTACTTGGCAAAGCTTCAGCAGCGCCTGAGAGAGAGGGTAAGGCCAGAATTTACTGAGAATTGGAAGTTTGGTGTAAGACGAGTCTTTCAGTTCAGGGTCTTGATTGGGACTGGGTACACAGCGCTGCACAACAGTCAAAATTGGTGGAAAGAGCAAGGTGAGGGAATTCAAAAAATCTCAGTGGGCAAACTGGCTGTTGATATTCAAACCATTTGTCTGGACTGGACAGCCAGGAAGAGTAAAAGATGCTAATGAAGACACAGGACCACAACGTCAAGTTAATGTGGACAGTACGATGTGGTTTGGGTTCTCTGTGAACAGGCTGAGTGTGGAGGGTAGATGGTTTTGGTTTTCACTCTCTTCTTCCTGAGTGTATTCATCCATTCAATGAATATTTTAAAATGTTCCAGACACTGTCAGGCACAGGGAATACACTGAGGAACTATGCAGAATCCTGCCCCTCATGGAGCTGATAAGTTAGTGGGAGACAGAGACATTAACCAAGTAAACAAATCTCGCTATTTGAAATTCTGTTATTTAGTAAACTGCAGTGAGGATGGAGTGACTGGGGGTGGTTAGATGGGGTGAACAGGGAAGGCCTTGCTGAGGAGGTGGATGGCCTGAGAGCTAAAGAGGGGAGAGAACCAGCCATGTGAAAGTCTGGGGAAGACTGTTCAAGTCTGAGGCAAAGCACATGTGCAGTTCTGAGGTGAAGGAGAGCTAGAGGAAAGGTGATGGCAAACAAGGGCAGAAAGGTAGGCCAGGCGCCGACCCCACGTGGCATCATGGGCCAATGTAGACTTGGAATTTTACCAGTTATAGTAAGAAGCATTTAATAGATTTTCAATGGAGTTATGTGATCTGATTTACATTTTTAAACCTTTTATTATGGAAATTTTCAAACACGCAAAGGTAGGAGGAATAATACAAAGAACCCCATATACTCTTCACCCAGGTTCAACAGTTACCCACTGTGCCTCCACCCACTCCCCCACCACATTAATTTTAAGCAAATCCCATATCATATCATCCATAAAAGCTTTCAGTATGTATCTTAAACTATTTTTGACACAGTCGCAATACAATCACAATCCCAATTCCATCGTCACTCTTAGAAATAGTAATAAAAATTCCTTATTGTCATCCCAGTGATCTCGCAGAGATAGCAGCGAGTGGTCCTGAAGAGAGATCTTAGTTCCCTGCCTAGGAATTGAACCTGGGTAACCTGGATGAAAACCAGGAATCCCAGCTGCTAGACCGCCAGTGGCCCTGGTCTACCCCCACCCCTCCCCGTTTGAAAGCAAGAACGTTTCAAGGAGGTAAAAACTGTAAAAACAGGTACAAAGTTTATTATTAGAGACACAGCACAATGTATGGGAGAGCACACAGGGAAGCAGTTTATTGAAGTCAGAAGCTAGGCAGAAATACATACCCAGAGAGAAAGGGTATGGGCATCCTCTCTAATGAGGAAGAGCGCAATAAAGAAGTAATTTAGGAAATTCCTTGGCAGTCCAGTGGTTAGGATTGAGTGCTTCCACTGCAGGGGGCCTGGGTTCGATCCCTGCTCCGATCCCTGCTCGCTCGGGGAACTAAAATCCCACAAGCTGCGAGGCATGGCCGGGGCGGGGGGGGGGGGGGGGGGAAGTAATTTAAATCGCTTATATAGGACAGTTCTTCCTGGTCTTTGTTTACCTTTGGCCAATTATCTCGTTTCTTTTTTCACACCTGACCAGTCCACCCTCCCCGACATGCGTGCGCGTATTTTTGCTAAGGTGGATCCCACTGCAGAAGCCTGTGGGAGTATGTCCACACTTATTATGGGGTGGCATCCCCTCCCTTTTTGAATCCCAAGGAGCCTTCCTGCACATGTGCAGACAGGGAAGTTTTCCTTGACCTCAGGAGTGGTCATCTTATCTCTTTACTTCAGCAGAGCTCAGCTTCTGCCACTAGCTTTGTCCTTGGAGTGTCTGGGTGAGAGAACAAAGCTTCAGTTTTACTCCACTTGACAAACCCCAGCTGTCCGGCCCAGGGGCCCATCTATCTCCTACCTCAACAGATCCAATCAGTATTAAGATTTCTCTGATTGCTTTGTAAAAAATTGTCTGCAGTTGGTTCGTTCAAATCAGGGTCCAAACAAGGTCTACACATTGCAGTTGGTTGATAAGAATCTTAAGCTTCTTTTAATGTATAGGTTTCCACTAGACATTGATTTTTTTCTTCGATTTATTTATTGAAAAAGCTAGGTTGTTTTTCGTGTGACTTGCCCACAATTTCCCTCTCTGTGATATCTTTAACATGTTCCTCTATTTCTGTATTTTCTATAAGCTATTGCTTAGATCTAGAGGCTTTATGAGATTCAGGCTTGAGGCTTTAGCAAAAAATACTCCTGTGGCATGTTTTCTATTTTAAAATAGCACTCTGGGACTTCCCTGGTGGCACAGTGGTTAAGGATCCACCTGCCAATGCAGGGGACACAGGTTTGATCCCTGGTCCAGGAAGATCCCACATGCTTCGGAGCAACAAAGCCCGTTGCGCCACAACTACTGAGCCTGCGCTCTAGAGCCTGTGAGCCACAACTACTGAGCCCGCGCTCTAGAGCCTGTGAGCCACAACTACTGAGCCCGAGTGCCTAGAGCCCGTGCTCCACAACAAGAGAAGCCACCGTAATGAGAAGCCCGCACACCGCAACAAAGAGTAGCCCCTGCTCGCCACAACTAGAGAAAGCCTGCGTGCAGCAACAAAGACCCAACGCAGCCAAAACTAAATAAATAAATAAATAATAAATTTATTAAAAAAATACAATAAAATATCACCCTGGTTGTTATGAAGAGAATGGACTGTAGAAGGAAAAGAGTGGAAACAAAGAGACCAGTTATAAAGGTGGTGAAGGCCTGGATGGGGTGGTGACCATGGAGATGGAGGGAAGTGGATAGATTCAATATTTTGAGGTAGAACTGACAGACATTTGTGATGGATTGGATGCAACCATGAGAGAAAGGGACACATCAAGAATGACTCCTGGAAAAAAAAAAAGAATGACTCCTGGGCTTGAGCAGATCAGGGATGGAGAAGGGTGGCTTGGAGGTGGTATTAAAGCCATGGGACTTGGTTCTGGTTAAAACATCGTCCTCCTGTGCCTATATCCTCTCCCTCCCAAGGACCCACCTAAATGGACAAAGAGAACAGGAGAACAGCAGTTATCAAATTAAGGAAACTTAACATTGATACAATACTATTACCTAACCTACAGACCTTTCTGTGGATTTACAATTGTCCAATAAAGTCCTTTATCACAATTTTTCCTCCCAGCCAAGGTCCAATCCAGGATCATGAATTATATTTAGTTGTATTAGTTTGCTGGAACTACCATAACAAAGTACCACAGACCAGGTGGCTTAAACAACAGAAATGTATTGTCTCACAGTTCTGGAGGCCAGAAGTCCACGATCCAGGCATCAGCGGAGTTGGTTCCTTCTGAGGCTATGAGTGAGAATCTGCTCTATGCCTCTCTCTTAGCTTCTGATAGTTTGCTGGCAATCTTTGGCTTTCCTTGGCTTGTATACATATCACCCCAATCTCTGCCTTCATTTTCACCTGGCCTCCTCCCTTTGTGCATGTCTGTCTCTGTCCAAACTTTTCCCTTTTTATAAGGGCACTAGTCATATTGGATTAGGCCCTCCGTAATGACCTCATTTTAACTTGGTTACCTCTGTAAGACCCTCTTTCTAAATAAGGTCACATTCTGAGGTCCTTGGGGGTTAGGACTTCAACATCTCTTTTTGCGGGGACACAATTCCACCCATAACAGTTGTCCTATCGCTTTAGCCTCCTTTAACTGGAGCAATTTCTTTATCTTCTGTGATTTTTACACTTTTGGAGCATATAAACCAGTTGCTGTGTAGAATGTCTCTCAATTCAGACTTGTGTGATATTTCTTGGTGATTAGATTCAGATTATACATTTTTTTTTACAGGAATATCACAGAAACAATGTGTCCTTCTTAGTGCATCACATCCAGAAGGCACATGAAGGTTGTATTTGCTAATTTTCTTCACTGTGAAGTGGACCATTTTTCCCTTTGTAATTAATAAGTAATCTGTGGGGGAGATACTGTTGAGACCATGTAAATATGCCGGTTCTTCATCAAACTTTTACCCAGTACTTTTTGCATCCAGTGGTGATTCTTCCCTGAATTCATTTTTACTCTGGTGATTGCAAAACTTTTAAAGGCATAGTAAAATAATCATTTTATTTGGTTACTGTAAAATTCATTTAGTTGAGATTACACTTAAAATTGGAAATAATCCCCAGGTGATAGAATCTTTTGAGGCCATAGGTCAAATCAGGTGGCGTAACTCGAGTTTTTTTTTTTTTTTTTTTTTTTTTTTTTTTTTTTTAATTTATTTATTTATTTATGGCTGTGTTGGGTCTTCGTTTCTGTGCTAGGGCTTTCTCTAGTTGTGGCAAGCGGGGGCCACTCTTCATCGCGATGCGCAGGCCTCTCATTATCGCAGCCTCTCTTGTTGCGGAGCACAGGCTCCAGACGCGCAGGCTCAGTAGTTGTGGCTCACGGGCCCAGTTGCTCCGGTGCATGTGGGATCTTCCCGGACCAGGGCTCGAACCCGTGTCCCCTGCATTGGCAGGCAGATGCGTAACCACTGCGCCACCAGGGAAGCCCAACTCGAGTTTTAATGTTGGAGATTCATTGTGTAATATAGAGTAACAAAGACTTGTAACTTTAAACACATTGATGAATGGCTTCTGGGTTGGTGAACACAGGGAGGGGCTGGGAAAGTGGCAAAGCTCAGAGAGGGCATGGAAGCTCCACACCCCTCCCCGCCTACGGTGTTCTATGCACCTCTTCTCTCTGGCTGTTCCTGAATTATATCCTTTTATGATAAACCAGTAAGCTATTCTCATTGTGGGGTGGTAAACATATACAATCAAGTTTCTTGTCCCCAAGAAACAAACCCAAAGCCGATAAAAGCTATGATGAACTTAGTTATAAGTGTTACTTCTCTGACCTTCAGTCCCACTACAGAAATCTTGACAGTTGCTTCAGAAAAGATGAAAGAAGCAGTCAGATTGGTTCACCATCCTTCCTGTACAGTATTTTCAAACTTCCCAGTTGTTAAAAAAAAGCATATTTCTCTTCTTCATACCATGGATTTTTTTCTCCTAGAAGTGGATACTTTGCCTTGGGGAATGAAAAGGGCAAGGCTCGAAGTACAGGTTGTACCATTACTCAGACTTCTAGAGAGAGTATTTGAAATCCAGTTGACCCACAAGAGAAGCCTGTCCTGATACGTCTTCTCAGAAACTTTCTTGAATGTGTGATAATGTATGGATAATGATTTATGGAGCCAGCTGTGCTTATTTCACAGAAGTGTCTTAACAAACACATAGCAGCTTTTGTTTGAAGAAGAAATTGAGGTTAAAATTCACAAAAGAGTTATCTCCCCCAACCCTAACCCCACAAAGAGTCAATGCTACTGCATGGTAATTTTAAAAATAAAAATAAATTTAATGATATAGTTACTTATAGCTTAGCTTATACGTGGTGAGAGTAGAAAAATTACTTTAAAAAAGATTCTAGGACTTCCCTGGTGGTTCAGTGGTTAAGAATCTGCCTGCCAATGCAGGGGACATGGGTTCGAGCCCTGGTCCAGGAAGATCCCACATGCTGCGGAGCAACTAAGCCCGTGGGCCACAACTACTGAGCCTGCGTGCCGCAAATACTGAAGCCTGTGCGCCTAGAGCCCGTGCTCCGCAACAAGAGGAGCCACCGCAATGAGAAGCCCGCACACCGCAACGAAGAGAAGCCCCCGCTCGCCGCAACTAGAGAAAGCCCGCGTGCAGCAACGAAGACCCAACGCAGCCAAAAATAAGATAAACAAATAAAATTTATTTAAAAAAAAAGAAAATGTAATGTGGGATTCTGGAGGGGACTCTGGAACAGGAAACGGACAGTAGGGAAAAACCAATGAAATCCAAATAAAGTATGGAGTTGAGTTAATAGTACCATATTGATACGGGCTGATTGTGACAAATGTGTCATACTAATGTAAGATGTTAATTATAGGGAAAACTGGGTGTGATGTTTATAGGAATTCTCTGTACCATCTTTACAGGTTTCTTTAAAAAATAAATGAAAACCATTCTAAAATACAAAGTTTGTTTAAAAAATGTGAAGACTCCCTTTATATACAACTATGAAAGTGTCAAAATATATTAAGTGAAAAAAAAAAGAACAGTATGTATACTGTAGTATAGAAGGGAAATAAATATATACTCATATTTGTCCTTATTTGCATAATGAAAAGATAAATAAAAATTTATGGAAATGGTCCCCTCAGGGCAGGGGTTGGCAAACATCAGCATAGGCCAAGACAACTCATGACATGTTTTTGTAAATAAAATTTGAAGGAAATAAGGTACACTCATTCGTTATTTATTGTCTTTGAGAGTTTTCATACTGTAATGGCAGAGTTTGGTAGTTGTGACAGAGGTCATATATTACTATCTGCCTTTTTACCAATCCCAGGTTTAGGGGCTTGGGGAAGGAATGGGCTGCATGGGAATTAGAGTGGAAATAATACACTTTCCACATAGATCTTTTGTATATTGTTTTTTTTTAAAAAATATGTGAATGCATAAACCTATCAAAAAATCTCTTTAAGTTTTAAAACACCACCCCCTGGAACTACCTTTCCAGTTGTTGCTGGTCTCTTGTCTGTTAATCTCCATCTTGTGGTTGGCTTGGTTTGTCAGGAATCTTCAAAAATCCATCTCAACTATTTGGTTACAGGAGCAATGATGCTGCCCAAACCTGGGATCTATTACTTCCCCTGGGAGGTCAGTGCCGGCCAAGTTCCTGATGGGGACACACTGAGAACGTTCGGCAGGTGAGAATGGTTTTTTCACATGGTGGGGGGATGTTTAAAAAAAATTAAAATAGTCTTTTTTTAAAATTATAATATTCTAAAAATTATTTTAAAAGTATATATATATATTTTTTATAAATTTATTTTATTTATTTATTTATTTATTTTTGGCTGCATTGGGTCCTCGCCATTGTACGCGGGCTCCCCCCAGCCGCGTCGAGCCAGGGCCACTCCTTGCTGCGGTGCGCTGGCCCCTCACTGCGGTGGCCTCTCCCGTTCAGAGCACGGGCTCCAGGCACGTGGGCCCCAGCAGTTGTGGTGCGCAGGCTCAGCAGCTGTGGCCCGCGGGCTCCCAGGATCAGCAACCGTGGCGCACGGGCCCAGCCACTCTGCAGCATGTGGGATCCTTCCGGACCAGGGCTGGAACCCGTGTCCCCTGCACCGGCAGGCAGACTCCCAACCACTGCACCACCAGGGAAGTCCCCTAAAGTACATATTTTTAATTACTAAAAAATCACTTATTTTTACATTTTATTATTTATTATTATCTATTATATATTTTCAAAATTATTTTAAAAATTAAAATAGTCATAATTTTATCTAATTATTTTTATTTTTGTTTTTTAAAATATATTTATTTATTTATTGGGTCTTCGTTGCTGCGTGCGGGCTTTCTCTAGTTGCGGCGAGCGGGGGCTACTCTTCGTTGCGGTGCGTGGGCTTCTCATTGCAGTGGCTTCTCTTGTTGCGGAGCACGGGCTCTAGGCGCATGGGCTTCAGTAGTTGTGGCTCGCGGGCTTCAGTAGTTGTGGCTCGCGGGCTCTAGAGTACAGGCTCAGTAGTTGTGGTGCAGGGGCTTAGTTGCTCCGCGGCATGTGGGATCTTCCCGGACCGGGGATCAAACCTGTGTCCCTTGCATTGGCATGTAGATTCTTAACCATTGCGCCACCAGGGAAGTCTCTAATAATTTTTAAATGCTAAAAAATTAATACATATTCATTGTAAAAAATGTAGACAATCCGTAAGGGTGTAAAGAAAGCAAGTAAAAATCACCTGTAATTCCACTGTCTGGACAACCACCCACCGCTAACCTTTTGGTGATTACATGCTTTTTCATGTGTGTTTGTGTGTTTATGTGGGTGGGTGTGTATATACACAATATGTGTATATACATATATACTGTGTTAGTCACATATTGCTGTGTAACAAATCACCCCAAAATTAAGTGGCTTAAAATGACAATAAATGCTTATTTTTTCATACTTAGTGTCAGGAATGTGGGAGTGGCTTAGCTGGGTGGTTCTGTCTCAGATTGACTTTGAAGATTGCAGTCGAGATGTTAGCCAGGGCTGCCAGCATCTGAGGGCTGGCGTGGACCTGGAAGATCTGATTCTATGATGACTCTTTCACATGTTTGGCAATTTTGTGCTGCCTGTTGTCAAGAAGGCTCACTTCCTCAATACGGATTTTTCTATACGGCTGCTTGAGAGTCTTGATAACATGGCAGCTGGCTTTCCCCAGAAGGAGTGACTCAACAGAGAGGGCAAAGAGAAAGCTACAATGTCAATGACCTAACCTCAGAAATCACTCTAGGTCATCTCTGCAATGTTTATTGGTTACACAGGTCAGCGCTAGTCAGGGTGGTAAGGACTACACAGGGATGCGGATGCCAGGAGATAAGAATCATTGGGGACCATCTTGGAGACATATATATACATACATGTATAAATATTTTAAGCTAGATGAGATCCTATTATATTACTATATTGTACCATACTTAACTGTGTATGGTAGACCTAGTTCCATGCCAAATATGTAAATCTATATCATCACTTTAAATAGATCCATTTTATTTCATTGCATAGACATACCATAATTTATTTAACCACATCTATTTATTTAACCAAAATCAATTGATTTTCAACAAAGACATCAATTTAATTGAGTGGGGAAAGTATAGTCATTTCAACAAATGGTGCTGGAACTACTGGATATTTTTATGGGGGTAAAAAAACACCTTGAGCCCTACCCCACAGCATACCAAAAAAAAAAAAAAATCATTCTGACTGGATCATAAATGAACAAGCTAAAACTATAAAATCTTTAGAAGAAAACAGGAGAAAACCTTCATACACACCTTGAGATAGGCAAAGATTTCTTAGACTCAGAAAACAAAAACCATAGGGACTTCCCTGGTGGTTCAGTGGGTAAGACTCCGAGCTCCCAATGCAGGGGGCCCAGGTTCGACCCCTGGTCAGGGAACTAGATCCTGCAGGCCGCAACTAAGACCCGGTGCAGCCAAATAAATAAATAAATAAATATTCAAAACAAAACAAAACAAAAACCATAAAAGAAAAATAATGAATAAATTGGACTTCAACAAAATTAAAAGCTTCTCATCAAAAGCTACCATTAAGAAGATTAGGGCTTCCCCGGTGGCGCAGTGGTTGGGAGTCTGCCTGCCAATGCAGGGAACATGGGTTCGAGCCCTGGTCCGGGAGGATCCCACATGCCGCGGAGCAGCTAAGCCTGTTCGCCACAAATACTGAGCCCGCAAGCTGCAACTGCTGGGCCCGTGTGCCTGGAGCCCATGCTCCGCAACAAGGGAGGCCACCGCAGTGAGAGGCCCGCGCACCGCAACAAAGAGTGGCCTCCGCTCACTGAAACTAGAGAGAGCCCGCACGCAGCAATGAAGACCCAGCGCAGCCAAAAATAAGTAAATAAATACATAAATAAATAAAATTAAAAAAAAAAAAAAAAAAGAAGATTAAAAGGCAAGCCACGAACTGGTAGAAAATAAGTGAACATGTGTGTGTATATTATCTATATTCAACAAATGATTTGTACCTAGAATAAACAAAGAGCTCATATAACCCAATAAGAAGACAAAGAACTTAATTTTTAAATAGGTAAAAGATTTAAACAAGACACTGCCAAGGAAGATATACAGAGGGCAGATAAACACGTGAAAATTTGTTCAACACCATGTGTCATTAGGGAAATGCAAATTAAAACCACAATGGTACGGTATTTCATGCCCACTAGAGTGGCTAAAATTAAAAAGACTGACCGTAGCCTGTGCTGACAAGGATTTGGAATGACTAGAACCCTCATATGTTGCTGGGGGGAAAGTAAAGTGGCACAACCACTTTGAAAAACAATTTGGCAGTTTCCTTTAAACAGACAGATTGACCATATGACCCAGAAATCCCACCTGGGCATTTCCCCACGAGAAATGAAAACATATGTCAGCACAAGTCCGTAAGCAAACCAAATCAGCTGGTGAGGATATAATAATTTATTGATCCATTCAACTGAGTGCTACCAAGCAATAAAAAGGAACAAACTACTGATTTACCCAACAGCATAAATGGGTCTCCAAACCATTATGCTGAGTGCAAGAGGCTAGACACAGAAGAATTCATGCTGTTAGAATTCCATTTACATGAGGTGCTTGAGAAGGAAAACTCATCTGTGGAGACCAAGAGCAGATCAGTGGTTGCCTGGGGTGGGAGGTGGGGAGACTGAGTTCAGAGGGACACAAGGGGACTTTTGGGGGTGATGGAAATGTACCAAAGCTTGATTGGGGTGCTGGTTACACAGTGTATACTTTTGTCAACAGTCAATGAACAGGTCCCTTTTAATGCATGTAATTTATACCTCAGTTATGTAGACCTAATTAACCTTTTCTGTTGCTGCCACTTTAATTTCTCTGATCCGAGTGAGGCTGAACATTTTCCCATGGATGTATTGGCCTCCCAGAACCTTCTGAACTTTGGGTTGGTTCTGTCTATGGATGGAAATGATCACACTTACCTGACCTCCAGGTTGTACAGCTACGACATGACGAAGTCCCGAGTGACCCTGATGGCTCAGCACAGATCTGACCAGCACCCGATCCTCGTCTGTACCAAGTTGGTGGAACCGTTCCAAGCCCAGGTGGGCTCCCTCTACATGGTCCTTGGGGAGCTGGAGCACCAGAAGGGTAAGCCTTGGCTTCACACACCCTTTTTCACTCTGGGTCCTGAGTGGGGCAGTCTTTTGGGTGCCTGGGCTTGGCTTCTGACCCAGGAGGGGTCCCTCATTGGGGTTAACATTCCTTCCAAATCAGCCCACGAGTTATAGGGACTCATAGGAAAGAGACGTGATTGGGCTTGAGGTGGACCTGCCGTAGGGAAGTGAGAAAGAGGGGAGAGAAATCATTAATTTCTGAAGGCCTACAACATGTCAGGCCTGGTACTAGGAGGTTTGCTTAAATCTTTTTGAATCTGCTCACCAGCCCTTAATGAGTCATCTTATGGCTATTTCATAGATGAGAAAACTAAGGCTCAGAGAGGATGGGGCTGGAGTAACAGGCCAGGAAGTCAGGGTAAGAGAAATAAAACACAAGGGAAGGAACAGAAGCAACCTGGGAGAATCTCTATGGCATCAAGGGTTGAAGCTTGCCCTTTAAAACCTAGGTACTTGTGTTCTTTGCCTCCCTCTCTGGCTGTCCCTGTGCCATTTTCCTTCACATGCTTTATGTAACTATAACATGTTGTATCTGGTTATTTTAATTTAACATTATATCATAAGCATTCCCCCATGTCTTGAAAATTTTTTCTAGATATAGTATTTAATGGCTATATAATATTTTATAGATTAGATGTGTACACTAATTCACACAAGCATTAGACATTTGTATTGTTTCCATTTTTTGCTCTTATAAGTACACTGTACATTAATTGGTTAAAGAAACTATGAGATATTCAGCCAGGAGAATATTATACAGCCATCAAAAATGGTGTTGTAAATTTATATCAGTTGACATGAAAAGATGTTAGAAGTATTTTACTAAGAAAAAGCCGTTTACAAAACAGTATGTATCATATGATCTCATTTTTGTTAAATAGACATTTTTTATACACATAAAAGTTTGAAATATCATTTACCAAAACATTAATAGTAATTATTTCTGGGTGGTGGGGCTGTGGGATTCCTTATACTTTTATTAGCATTTGACAATGAAAATGTATTGCTTTATAGCCAGAGGGAAAAAACAGTTTAAACAATCTATCTAGATACATATTAAAAATGCTGTAGTTAATAGCCTTTAACTATTACCAATCTTTGTCCATTTTCTGATTATTTCTTTAGGGTAGTTTCCTAAAAGTGGAATTGCTACATTAAAGGATATGAACATTTATGTTTCTTGATTTACACTCCCAACTTACTTTCTAAAAGTTGCAGTGGTTTTTAACTCTGGATGAAATGCACTAGAAAAAAAGTAAATGGGGCTTACTTTGATTACGTTTGATTTAATAAAAGTTAATCTTTATTCAGGCTTAAGCCTTTGAGCTCAGAGTCACTGCCTTCATAATTGATTTGAGAGAAGTATCAGGAGGAGGGGTGGAAATGGGTACAAAGGGCCTTGAATAAATCATTTCCACTTTGACTGCAGCCCACATCACCTGAGACTCCCTCCTGCACTCCTGGCCCCTACAGGGAGTCCTGGGAGCTCTCAGGAGCCAACTGCCCAGTATCTGTAACTCAAAGGTCTGATTGCAGATACAGAGAGGGGTTGATACTAAGGTGGGACATCAGGCCAGGACCAGGCTGGGACCTGGAGAAGACATTTAGAATTATTTGTGGGAAGAAAAATGGAAAAAACTTTAAAGTACAAATTCAACCCATATAACTTTTTAAATTTAATGTTTTCAAATCAAACAAGCACAAAAGTAGAATGAGCCTCCATGTACCCGTCACCCAGATTCAGCAGTGATCCACATTCCACTCTTGTGTCATCATCGCCCACATTTACTTACTTATTTTGCTGGTGTATTTTAGAGCAAATCTGACATCATTTCATTTACCCATAAATACCTCAATGTCTATCTCTAACATCACGATCACGCCCAACAAAATGAGTAGCTGTTCCTTAATATACTCTAGTACATACCTTGTCTGTGATCATTTCCCTCCTCGGCCCCAAAACGGCTTTTTACAAAAAGTTAGTTTAAAAGCGGGAGGCAAACAAAGTCCATGCATTGCCTTTGGGTTACATATCCCAAGTCTCTATAACAGTTCTGTCTTCCTTTTTTCCTTTTTTCAGTGCCATTTATTGGAGAACTTGGGTCTGGAATTAGCTAATTGCTTCCACCTGGTTGCATTAAACCTGCTCTTCCTTCCCTTGAGTTTATCCTACCTTTTTCTGAAAGGAATATATTGCAGGGAAACCAAATGGCTGGAGGAGGGAACGTTCTTTACAGAAGAATCACAGTGAATAAATGCAGGAGAAACAATTAAATTCTAAAGTCACCATGTTAAAAGCCCCGAGGAAATAATAAATACAGGCAACGATCGTTATCACTGGCCGCTCAAATCATTAGGTGGAAGCTTGCCGGGAACACCGTAGCTCAGGTGATCAAACATTACAAAAATCGGACCGATCGATCGTGTGCCTCTGGTGTGATGCGCCAGGAGAGCACAGACAGTACTGCTCTGATGTGTTCTTGCCGAAAAACAAAAAAAATGGAACCTCAATAGTCAAGCCTCAGACCCAGCAGGATTCTTCCTAGGCTCTGGCTAGTTTACCACTTATCATTATTTTCATCACAATGTGTAGGGGTTTTTTTCCTTAAAAAAAATTTTTCCCCTCAGTTTCTAATTTCTGAGACTACATGCTCGTCATTCGAGACTGACACAAGGAAAGAAAGACGACGGTGAGGAGGGAGGGCAGAGTGTGGGCTGAGCTGGGCAGTGGTCACTGACCTCCAACCTGCGGAGGCCTGTCTGGCCCCCGGCCAGGTCTGAAGTCCTGTGGGGACACAAAGGTCAACCACACACGGTTGCCTGCCCCGTGGCAAGGTTGGCAGTTCTGAGGATGGACCAGAGGCCCCCTCAAGTCACCTTTCTGAAATGTTTGCACACGAAAGAGAAGAAATGCCAGCCATGTGCCAACACCAGCTGGCCGGGACACCCCGCAGGGCTGAGGGCGTCCAGTCCGGGGACTAAGATGGGAGGACACAGCCTCGGCCCCGCTCTGCTCCAGGGGCCCGCATGGAATACCAGGCTGGAGGTTACTCGCCTACAGCAAGAAGCTGCCCCAGAGCTCTCACCATAAATCCCACCTGTTCCGGTTTCCGTGCACCTGACTGCTTCCTGCCCTCACAGGCCTTCCTTGTGTCCTCTCAAACCTTCAAGCCCCCTTCTCTGGGACTTGCCTGAAACCTGGCTTTTCCCCCAGGGAGCAGTTCCCCTCCCGCCCTCCCACGTGGAGGCTCCCAGGCCCCGCACGCATCACAGAACCCAGAGGTGGGGCGGAAATCCTGGCAGCTCCTCCTTTGCAGCGACCAGTTCTGCCACCTCCGCCCCACTGCTGCCTGACGTACCCGGACCCGCCGGCCTCTGCCGCCTGAAACTAGGTTCCACCCTCAGTATCTTGCTGCCTCGTCACCCATTGGGACCACCTTCTCTCCCCTCCAGCTTGACCTCACTATCATTTCAACCACTTTCCTGGCAGAAGTTCCAACCCCTCGTCTTCCATCATTCCTCCCTGATTAAACCCCAATCCCCACCCTCTCAGGTCCCACCCAGCTGTTGATGGAGAAAGTTCACAAAGCTCCAGGGATTCCTAGCACAATGGTTTCAAGGTCTCTTACCTCTTCCGGGCCCTTCACGCTGCCTAGAATTCCTTCCATATGTCCTGGCTGGTCCCCCCTCCCCCTGACCCGCAACAGCTATTTCAGGCATTCACGCAGGACCCCCTTCATCATCACCTCCCTGTCCCTTCCAGCAAATTACCTCACCTCCTACATCCCAGGTAAAATTGAGGCCACAGCTGCAGCCTCTCCTAAAATTATATGCATCCACACCCATCAGTAGCCCCTTTCCTCCAGTCTGGGAGAGAGGAGGGTCCCTCCTGCCTGCGGTGCAGCCCCTGTGCTATGATGCATGCCTGCCTTCCTGCAGGGGCTTTGCTTTCTCAGCTGAATCCTTAACCTGTTACCACTGGTTCTTCCCTCCCAGCATATAAAGCACTCAAGCCTCTTCTGTATTAAAATAATAGCAACAATAATGTCAAGTTCAGCTCTATCCCTACCTAGCTGTGACCCTCCTCCCTCCACAGTCAAACTTCCTAAAAGAAGATCTGTTCTCCATATCACCCCTCCTTATCTCAGACTCACACCTCAACCCACTGCATTCTGGATTGAACCCACACCCTCGGCATTGAAAGCGCAGAGTCCTAACCACTGGACCACCAGGGAATTCCCTCAGCCCTTCTCCTTTGCAGCAGGTTCTTTTTCTTTGCAAGAAGAGATTCCCCTAAATGACTATTTCTCTGGGTTCATAAACTCCTTTCTCCTCCCCTGCAGCACTCTTCAAATGCCGTTCTTTTATTCCATTTACACAGACCTTTTGCAGATGGACTAACAATTGCCAAATTTGTCCCTGTGATAATCATACTTCTAAAGTTCACTTCCATTTTTAATAACTTTTCTTCACTCATGGGAAGAAACATGTTCCACTATCTGTATCTCGAAGAGAAGGTTTCCCCAGGCTGAGGGGAGGAAAGAGCTGACAGGCATTATTATTGTAAGGAAAGTTCTGTGAAATTAAGTCCAATACTAAGAAAATCTTCATACAGGAAGTTTGGAAACATTTGACCTATGCTTCTATTTTGAGATTTTTAACTGCGAATTAGAGCACTCTGATTTTGTCCTTGCTCTCCCTGTGTCATCCTGAACACATGCAGCTGCTCTGTGAAAACTACTTAGGGCCACATGTGTCACAAGAAAAGGTCTAGGCCTTTCAGTGCCAAATGAAGTTTAGGCAAATATCCTGTTTGATTGATCAGTATAGATGAGCCAGCTATTCCTGAAGAGGCCTGAGTGATGAGAATCAACAGTCTACACCCATCCACAGATCCACATACTGTCCCATGCCCCCCCCCAACCCCACTCTAGGCCATGCAGCCCCTGCAGTCCAGCGCTGGGGCCAACAGAAGCTGACGACACACAGGCAACCTCATGTTTCAAATGAGTTCATCATTCTGTGTTGAAGCCTGGAATCTACACAGTCCAACTCTCTGAATTCTGCCCCTGGGCTCTGTTAAATCAATAAAGTGACCTAGACTAGAGGAAAAGTTAGGCATAGACTTTAACCAGAGAGAGCCTCTATCTCAAAACGGCATCAAAAGACGACAGCATAATGTTCTAGAACATTGAATGTATTCACTGACGTGCCCAGAGAGCAGAGAGAACATAGTGCAAAAAAAAAAAAAACAACAACCAAAAACAACCTATTAGGGCAAACCCCAGATGTCCTTCCTATTTGGTGTCACCTGAACATTGACAAACCTTTCCATCAGCTCACCACAGCATCTGCTAGAAGCGCCCCCAGCCCCTTGTCCAGGGTGGGATGACTTGCCCCTGTAAGGCCAGACTCTCCCCTTGGATTGATTAAATATGGGGTTCTCTTTGCCCCAATTTCCAATGCCAGTGAGCCCTATGAAGCCAAGGGGCCCTTCCCTTGGTACAAATGGAGAACTAGGGTGGTGATTGAGACCCCTCCTCAACTCTGGGCACTTGGGAGCTACAGAGAAGCTGGTAGGAGTTAAGATGACAAAAGAGGGAAGTAGAGGCTACATCTCTCTGGGCCTCCTCCCTGGAGGAATGGAATTTTCAGGCTACCGCCTGAGTTTCAGCCATGTGCCTGTAGCGCATGGCGGGCCCGCAGTTCTGAGGCCCAAGTAGACAAATGGTCAGCATCCTGTAAACCATCCTTCTCACCTGTGCCCTGTCAGACTCTTCTGTCAAAACCCAGGACCGAGATCAAGTCGAGGGGAAACGGCTGGAACGCATCTGCAGGGTGTGTTGCTGACACTGCCTGTGCCTTGGTGTCTGTGTCTTTCAGATGGAGGCTGCGTGGTGAAGGCCCGGGTGCTGACTTGTGTGGAAGGAATGAATCTCCCCTTGTTAGAACAAGCCATCCGGGAGCAGAGGCTGTACCAGCGAGAGAGGGACAGCAGCCAGTAGAGAGCAAAACGGCAGCTCCTGGCAAACCCCCCCCGACCCCGCCCCCCGCCTCCCCCCATCCGCGCTAGAGCTGCTGCCGAGAAGATGCAGGAGCTTCCTGGAGAGAAGACGGGAGGGGTTGTTCATCGGGATTGCCCCAGAAATGGGAGCCTAGAGATCAGAGGCGGGGCTCTGGGGCCCTGGGAGCTGCGCCCCGTGTGGGTCCTGGAGGGTTGCAGAAGGTCCTCGTGAATAAAGCCATGTGGTGTGACGGAGCAGTGCGTGCACGTGGTGCAGCGCCGGGAGGGGCCAGCAGGGGGAGCCTCGGAGCAGGCAGCCGGCCAGCGAGGCTGCGGGAGCGCAGGGTTTCTGGTGAATTCTGGGCTGGGGGCCTGAGGGAAGGGAGCTGGGGGCACTCAGGACCTGGTGGGGGGCCCAGGACACAGTGGGGGCTGCTCCTGCCAAGGTTCTGCCCTCACAGGAGGCCGAGCGTCCCCAAACAGGCCAGGCCCAGCACCTCGTCCTGGCCATGCGGCCTAGGGCAGGACTGTGGCTTCAGAAGCCCTTCCTGACCCCTGACCTCTGCCCTGAGTTGACCCCGGCCCCCCTGGGCGGCCCCTCCGGGCAGCCTTCTGCCCCCGGGGTCCAGGCCTGGCTGGGCAGGGGCGGGGGCTGGGGCAGGAGAAGTTTGGGCCCTCCTGCGCTCCGTAGCCCGGCTCAGGGCAGCTGCTTCCTGGGGCCTGGGGCTTCCTGCCCGGCCTGGGCTGGGCGAGGGGCAGCCCTGCTCCACACCAGGTTCCCGGGGGTGGGCTGGGGCTGGGGCTTTGGCGGGCGGTGGGATCCAGGCCTGGGCCTGGGCGGCCTGGCAGGCAGAGCAGGGTGAGCCCTGGGGGCCACAGGCCTCAGGAGCCGGGGTTGGGGGGGGGGGAGGGGGAGGGCGGGGGGGGAGGGGAGGGCGGGGCGGGGCGGGGCCTGGGCAGGGGCCGGGCAGGCTGTGCCGTGGAGGCTGGAGGGGCAGCGGGGTTGCTGGGCATGGGGGCGAACGCCCCAGGCGCTTTCTGTTTCCAGGGCGGCTCTGCGGGCATGGATGTGTTTCAGAAGGTGGAGAAGATCGGAGAGGGCACCTATGGGGTGGTGTACAAGGCCAAGAACAAGGAGACCGGGCAGCTCGTGGCCCTCAAGAAGATTAGGCTGGATTTGTGAGTGCTGGGACGGCCTCTGAGACCCCCTGGTCCAGGGGTGACCCACAGCCCACCCATCCGTCCCTCCTCACAGGGTTTTGTGTTCCACTCCTTTTCCGAGCACTCCCCAGTTACACGGGGGCCACAGAGGTGCAGCCCTCACGCGTCCTCACTCCGACCAGGCTTTGCCCCCGGCCGCTGGGAGTGACGGGTGTGTGCCGAGGAGCACAGAGCCCCATCGCTGGGGAGGGGGGGGTGGGCATCCTTAGGGAATAAGGAACACAGGTGACACCCCCCGCCTGCCCCCCGCCCCCCCGGCAGAAGGGCCTGCTCAGCTCCTGCCTCCACTGCTGTACCACTCTTTTCTCCAGGGAGACCGAGGGGGTCCCAAGCACCGCCATCAGGGAGATCTCCCTGCTCAAAGAGCTCAAGCATCCCAACATCGTCAGGTGAGGCGGGAAGGAGCCGGGAAGTGGGCCTCTCCCAGCCCGGCTGGGAGCCGCATGCTGACTGGTGTCGCCCGGCCAGGCTGCTGGACGTGGTGCACAGCGAGAAGAAGCTTTACCTGGTGTTTGAGTTCCTCAGCCAGGACCTGAAGAAGTACATGGACTCCACCCCAGCCTCTGAGCTCCCCCTGCATTTAGTCAAGGTACCGGGGGAAGGACGGGGGCAACCAGCGAACGCCCGCTCAGCCAGCCCCGCCTCCGCTCAGCCAGCTCTTTCTCACGCTCGCTGTTCCAGAGCTACCTCTTCCAGCTGCTGCAGGGGGTGAACTTCTGCCACTCGCATCGGGTCATCCACCGAGACCTGAAGCCCCAGAATCTGCTCATCAATGAGTTGGGGGCCATCAAGCTGGCTGACTTTGGACTGGCTCGGGCCTTCGGGGTGCCCCTGCGCACCTACACCCATGAGGTACCTCAGGACAGAGGGGAGAGAAGGGATGTCACCCGTGCACCCAGCCACCCTGAATGATGCTGTTTCCTTGTCCCCACAGGTGGTGACACTCTGGTATCGTGCCCCCGAGATCCTCTTGGGAAGCAGGTTCTACTCGACAGCCGTGGATGTCTGGAGCATTGGTTGCATCTTCGCAGAGATGGTAGAGAGAGGGCCACACATGGCCACAGGGAGGCCACAGGCAGGGTCCTCTGGGGTGGGGGGTAGAAGGGGCTCTGATTCTCCTATTAGAAGTGGATTAAGGGGGTGTTTGGGACTGGCTAAGGTCTTTTTCCAGAAAAGGCCAGGATTTTTAGCACAGCCCTGGGAAAGATATCTTGGAGGTGCCTCCCTGGTCTGGCCTCTTTTCTGGTATTGGATTCTGCATGACAAGGGAGTAGACCCCACACCTTCTCCCCTTCCCCGTTCCAGGTGACCCGCAAAGCCCTGTTTCCTGGCGACTCTGAGATTGACCAACTCTTTCGTATCTTTCGGACCCTGGGGACACCCAGTGAAGCCATGTGGCCAGGAGTCACCCAGCTGCCTGACTATAAGGGCAGTTTCCCCAAGTGGACCAGGAAGGGGCTGGAGGAGATCGTGCCCCACCTGGAGCCAGAGGGCAGGGACCTGCTCATGGTAGGTACAGGTGGGCGGCAGGGAGGCTGAGAAAGACCTCCTCGCGCCAGCTGCTGCTCTTGCTAGAAGTGTCCCCTTTGTCATCCAGCCTCTTATGCAACCCTGGTTCCTTCTGAGTCCCAGCTCGTCTCTTTTCTGACCCCTATACAGAGGTGGCTTGTCCCCATGTGTATTGATTGCTCCACCTGGAAGCCTCTCCCATGATAGGTCCAATGTTCATCATCCCTTTTAAAACTTCTCTCTTCTAGTTAGCTTTGTTTTTATGCTGTGATATGTGCCCTATTTCTTAGTTGCCTTGTGTTTTGGTAATTTTTTCTCGTGGACGTTATTACCCCATCTAAGCTGTAAGCTTTCCCAGGCAGGGACCACACCGCCCACTGCCTCGGTACCCCCGCAGTGCCTTCCACAGCGGTTACTCTTCACACGAGGCTGTTCAGAGCAGGCTGCTCCCCGCTGCCTCGGCCCCTGCCCCGGTCCTCACTCACCCCTCCGGTTGTACCCTCTTGACCCCTTGGGCTGGCCCAGGCCAGGCTGCCCAGAGGGCCTCAGGCAGAGCTATCCATTCTTGCCCACAAAGACTCAGCACGTTTCTCTCTTTAGTCTGGTGTTGGGTCAGAGGAAGGCCGGGCAGGAAGTTCATCTTCAGGCTCTGTGTCCAGCTTTCCAGAGGGCTGTGTGCGTCTCCCAACCCAGTGCCAGGAGGATGGAGTGGACTTCCCACGGAGCCTCCTAGCCCTCCATCCTGGCTACTCTAAGGCAGGGGGGTCCTTCCACAGACTGGCCAAGTTTAGGGATTTTTGTGTTTCTGCCCCACC